>NC_089647.1:42636200-43374950 GCF_037042795.1 Molothrus aeneus
GACCTTCACTCACCTTTTTTCATTATGGAATAAACCCATGAAAAGTAGATGACAAACAGCATGATGCTCATTAGTCTGCTACTGATGAGCAGTAACAGACTAATGAGTACGTATCATGCTGGAAAACAACATGCACTAAGATGCAAACGTGAAGGAACCTCTGTCTGAAGCAAAATTTTTAACAGTCACACAGAACGAACCTTCTTATCATGTTTACTTGTCCTGTAATTTTAGGTTACACAAAGATAATTAAAATTTTAAAGTTACCACTATCCTGTCTGTAACTTCTTCTCTTGTTTACTAGTGGGAACTCTACAAGACATGACAAATACAGCCCTTTATTGCAAGTATCTGAACTGCAGTAAGAATTCTGTCTTAGATCCTATGATATCACTTTTATGTGAATAATAAACATTTCTACTGAGAAAAGGATGATTATAAAAATGCTTTATTAATCTGGATAACCTATCTACATTTATGTTTTCTAATTTTTGATGGCCACAGCTTGGTTCTCAACTCCCTAACACCAAAGTACAGATGACTGAACACTTGTAAATGAAATAAATTCAATAGTTTGTTTTGAAAAGGTGCATCAAGAAAGTGCACCTTGGATCTCAGAAAAAAAACTTCCACGAATTTTGAATACTGTGGACAAAGTCCCAGACCATGAAATTAACTAACATACTAGAAGAATGAAACAGAAAACATGAACAGGACACGCACATAAACACTAAAAGTTTGATACACAGCAATACCTAAACCCTGTAATTTGCACAGTATAGTAAAAATTCCATTTTGTATATTTGTTTAAAATGCAAACTATCTAATTATGCTCTAGCTCTACACAGGTATCTACAGATGTGGCTGCACACTATTTATGCACACCCAAAATTCTGCCTTTCACTCAGAACAATGGATATGATACTGAACAGAGAGGAGGCTGAACACAGTTTTTGTCAATAAAGTTTGGTAGACTCAGACAAATCTGAGGTGCCTTACCTAAATATTTACAATATACCTGAAATGGAACATTATTGGCTGCCATGTCTAGAATAGGAAAGTGATCTTCAGTAAATTACAAAAGCAGCCCTAAAATCAGTAAAACCCTTGTAAGAACACCCTTCCATAAATCAACCTCAAAGTTGTAATGCAGACTAAGCATAATATGCTGAAACCAATTTGCAAATTTCACACATGTTTCTTAGTAAGCTTAAATACTAGAAACCAAATAACTGCTAATATCATAGGATGAAAAACACTAAATAAATCAAATATCAAACAGTTTAAGCAACACTTAAGAATTAATTGTACACTGCAAAATCCCCAATATTGTTTTCCATGGATGCAAGACAATGTAACTTTCTGCTTTGCAAATACAAACTCACCAGCAAGCAGGCTGGAATAAAACCATCTTCTGTACAGTGCTCTGCATATTCTTTCAAATCTGAGCTTTCCAGAATAAATTGATGGCAGGTAGCTTGAAGATTTTCCTGTTGCAAATAGCCTGCAACAAATCAGATAGAAAAAGTTGCCATTTCATTCATTACTTCTGCTCAATAGGTATCAAAGCTGGATACGGTGTTGGAATAATCAGATAAAAATTTATATGTAAGAAAAGTAAAGTTATGTTATTTGAAAATACGTAAGTTCCTACCAGATATTTAACAGTTAAAACCCAGAAGAGCAAAAAATATAGATTGGAATTACACTGTATTTACAAAGTATTCAAGATTGAAAGTGAGGCAATATGAACAAATTTTGGTTTATCTTTAGTACACACAAGAAAATAAAAGTTCTTGGCTCAGAAGGCTGACAAACAAACCCTCATATGGGCTGAACCACCCTACTTGATACTCCACCAGAAATCTACAATATTTTGTTAATAAAATGCATTGCTATGTAAGAGTAATTCTCCATACATTGTACTGTTTGAAAATAGGTAAAACCTGTACAGCTGCTGCAACAATGGATAAGATTTATTAAAAATAAATTTTTGTACATTGTACAAAAATTAGTAAAGAAAAAGATTTTTCCCCTCCTCACTTACAGTAATTTTCATTTAGGATAGATGTACTAGATGCAAATTGTGCTCTCTACACCCTAAGACTCAGTAATTATCATCACAGAAAATGTACTGACAAAGTTTTCCAAAATTCCATTCCTCATCAAATATATTCTACTTTAATCAAACTTTTTACCCTGCTTTAATCTTCAAACACCTTAAACACTAAAAGATAGAAATGGACCAATCCTAATGAAGGATTTTAGAACAAAGAACCACAAAGAAAAGGTTTCTTCTTTCTTGCTCTTAGCAGAGCTTAGCATGGAAAATTTTAAGGGTAAGATAAAACATGTGCCTAGTTAAACAATGCAGGATATATACATTATCAATGGACACCCAAAATGGTCTACCTCAGTTCATGAAGAAAAATGCACCCTTTAAGTTTAAAAGAAAACAAATATCTTTCACCAGATCTGAATACAGCTGAAGAAAACAAATAGTGTTTCCAACATGCAAGCCTTGTTCAAGTCTTCAACAAGTAGGCAAACTTGAAAGTTAAACACAGCCTGGGAATAACCACTGTGAATTTAATCACAATGTATGAGCAGGCCTATCTGACAGAAAACATTAGTGGAATGGATAAGGAATATCTTACTTAATTTTTCAATTACATTTTTATAGAAAAATCTCGAGGCACAAGTGGCTGAATGTGTATTTCTCATAAACAAGATGATACCTCACTGTTGTCCAGGCTGGAAGATGGGGTATGAGGCTCAGTGGAGCTCTGATCTGTGCTGGTATGACTGCTCTTACAATCAAACTTACCTGAACACCAACATAAAAAGTTGCAATTTTTCTTACTTGAACCTGCTACTACAGTATCACAAGGGATGACTGAATGCTTGCGTACGGGCACGTTTTACACACACCAATTTCCTGGTGATAACGCATTCCAAAGGCTGAAAATGCCTGTGCAGCTGGCCCAAAGTGCTTGTGCACACACTGTATAATGACTTAAGAGTATGTGGTCCCAAAGGTTGCCAAAATTAAATTAAAGGCACAAAAGGGAATGTATGTTTTGAACATATGGAAATTATTCAATATTTTGTGCTACCTTAAGAAATGTCTGACCCATAGTACACATTCACTCTATCAAATAGGAAAAGATAAATATTCCTATGCATTTTCCTGTTCGTGAGCTCAGCTTATCATTTAAGCTTTGTTTCTTTAACAAATATTCATCAACCTTCACAGCACCAGAAAGATTTGGGGGGGAGCTTGGGGGAGAAAGATGGAAGAGATGCACTGGGAAGTCTGTTTACCCACTGAAATTCAGAGAGCCCTCACAGAAGAGGAATCTCTATTAGAGAACAGAAATGGTTACAAGGAATATCCTGCTCTACAACCTTAGGTTGCTCAGAGGTTTCCCAGACATGATGCATGCTCCATGCCACAACAGACACAAGACAGGATAGATCATTCTCAGCACACAGAATGTTGCCAAGGTTGTGTACTACGTCTGCAAGTCTCAGGTAAGCACATAAGAAAAGCATTCTACCTGGAAACTTGTAATTTCATCAATCTTGTTTGGAAGGGTGCAATGAGAGAGCTCACTTGTATGAATTCAAATCTTCTTTTACGGTCCATAGAACTTCTAAAAATCCTGTTACTTCACAGTAATAAATAACCTGCATCTCCTACTAGCCTTTTTACTCAAGACAGTAGGAAGCAACATTTCAGGTAGTATTTAAAAATAAATTGTGCTGGGAGAATACTGAAGAAATTCAACTTTAATGGCTTTGAATTAAAAAAAAACTGTGAACAAGTTTTTTTGAAAAAAAAAAAACTGAAAACTGAATCTCACAGGGCAAGCTGCCAGGAAATCTTGGCAACCTGGGCCAATAGGTACTTACTATGTGTGGGACTGAAATATGTGCTTTTTGCTTACCATCGATTTGCTCTCACCTTTGGCAGGATCTAAATAATCCAAAGCATTAAGTAATTTTAAAAAGTCACTGTCTGCTGCCAGTGTCCTGAGCACACTTATGCTGTGCTTTCCACAGACTCTGATCACGCCTGAACTTTTAGTGCACCCTCAAAGGTAAGCAAAACAGGGCCGGAAAGAAAAACCATCTGACCCTTAACGAAGCCTTCCCTGGGATTTTAGGTCACCCTCGGACTCCTCCTGTAACCAGGAACTGTTTAAGCCCTGCTCAGCAGTTCTCAGTCCGTAGGTGGGCACCGGAGACCACCACATTTCTTTGGAGCCGTGAAGAAGCCGAGCCCAAGGCACGGCCGGGGAGCGGCCTGGTCCCTCAGCACCCGAATCCCTCAGGAGCCAGCTGCGCTCGCTCCCCGGCAGAGGCCGGGCCGGAGAGCGGCGGGGCCAGCGCAGGAACCGCACGGTATGAACCCCGGCAGTGACAATCCCAGCCTCGGGTGACCAAGAGGCGCTGCCGAGGACCAAGGGCGAAGCCGGCTGCGTCCCGCCGCGCCTCGGGCGGCTGACAATGCCCGGCAGAGCCCTCCCGGCGCGGCCGGTGGTCCGCGCCTTACCCGTGCATCCCTCCGTCCCTCCCGGCTCACTCACCCAGCACCAGCCGGGCCACGTCGGACGGCAGCAGCATGGCCCGAGGCGGAGCGGGGCACGGGCGGGCGCAGCTCCCCGAGCGCAGCCGGCCGCCCCGCCACCCAGGCGAAGGCGCGGAAACTCCGCCAGCCAGCGCCGCGCCCGGCCCCTTCCGCCGGAACCCGCCGCGGCCGCTCATCCGCTTCCAGGTCCGCCCGCAGCCGCTGCTTCCACACGTGAGCCGCGCTCCGCTCCGCGCCGCGCCGCCGGGAGCGGGGCTGCGTGCGCCCCGGCCGAGGTGAGGGGCCGGGCCCGGGCGGGGCGGCCGCGGCCCCGGCTGCGGGTGCTGAGGGGCGGCTCGCGGGCCCGGCGCGGGGGGCGGCGGCCCGGGGTTGCCGGGGACCGGAGCTGCTGCTCGGCGCTGCGGGTCTCTCTGTGCCGGGGCACCTGGCAGCGCCTCAGCCAGCTCCTCTCTCCGCCTTTCACGGTATTCGGTGCGCCTGCCTCCCCTGGGTCAGCCATGTAGCGCCTGAAGGTGGCCGCCATGTGGTAGTTGGAAAACTAGCCAGGAAGAGAAGTAGTGGATTCAGTGGGAATTTTTCACTGCTTTTGTTATGGCTGTTGAAATACCAATAGGTCGAGAGGGCTGCCTTCTTGAATGCCCAGGCCCTACTCCTGTTGCCACAGTTTTCGACCAAGCGCATCAGAAGCCACTGGTGTTCAAAAAGTTTCTTTCTGTTTCGTTTCCAGCAAAAGCATCAGCTCTGCTGGGTTGGGTTATTTTTTTGTTCCATTGCCCAACCAGCAGAGGGACAGAGAGTGGTTGAGCATTGGCGCAGGCTCCCAGGGAAGAGCTCACAGCGCCAACTTGCAAGAGCTGGTTGGAAACACTTTCAGGCATATGGTGTGATTCTCGTGTCCTGTACAGGGCCAGGAATTGGACTTTGGGGGTCCTTGTGTGTCCCTTCCAACTCAAGATATTCCATGGTTCTTGAAGTTAGTAAAGGAGCACTTAATTTAAATAAATGCAGTTGTACAGTACAGGCAGCCTTCACACTTAAAATGTGTTATTTTTCATACACATAGATCTATCAGTCACCAAATCTCTGATTGTACTTAGCCCCAGCCTGATCTTGATTGAAGCCGAGGAAATAGGAAATAATGAAATAGGAAATAAAGGAAATAAATGCAGTCTAAGACAGTAGATATTTAAAGTTTTACTTAATTAAATAGCTATTTTTATATTCTCATGTAAGCACTCAAGATGCAGTGCTGTGCATCATGAACGCCTGCTCTCCCTTCCGCATTACAGCAGCAGCATGTGTTTGGAGTTACTTCCAGCTTGTGTGATCTGTCTTTTCCAGTCAGGGTTTCTCTTGGGTCTGCTTTAAGGGTGTAAAAGTAGAAGCGTGGCAGTTAAATAGAGTGTCATGGTTGTGATCTGCAGCATCGTAATTTTATGTACTGCAAGGTCTAGCTAATTCCAACCTCTGTCAAAGAAGAGGTGTAATTTTAAGTGATCACAGAAGGAAAAAGTTGTTTTTTCATATGACTGATACTTAATAATCCTTTGACATGTTGAGTCCCTGGGGATTTGTCAATAGATGGTGCATACCTATGAAAATGTACAATGTGAGAAAGCATTTTCCAAGTGCTGCCTTCTCCTGGCAGTATCACATTAAAAGAGCTACTGAAAGTTAGTGCCACTTGCCAGAATGTATTTAGCTCTGTCATTCTCACTATAATTGTCCTCCCAATTGTGTGCCCAGCTCTACTCAGCACTCATAGAAAGGAAGTCAGAGTTATGTGAACGGGTTCTCTGTGGTTATTCTGTGACTGTTGTCTGTGGGAACAGATTGCATTCTTGCCATGAAACTGATTGATTTTGCAACCAAAAAGACTGACCTAGCCACAAATGAGCTTTTCCATGAAACATTGAACATTGTGGTTCTGTTTGATATTGGACTTTCAGTATACTTTTTTTACTTGGCTGTGTGGTCAATAATTACTATTTTACCCATTTTTCTTCTGTGTGCAGATATAAATGACTCTTCTTCAAGCTGAACCATGAGTCTTGCATTAAATGATCTGCTGGTTTGTTGTCGTCGCCTTGAAAATGAGAAAGCTGTGGAGCGAAGGGTAACAAGTTTTCTTTTGGGCAGTGTACCTCAAATAACAATGAAGGGAATCATAAGCAATTGTTCTTCTTGTAATACATTTTCAGAAAGAAATTGAAAATTTCAAGCGACTTCTCCGTGATCCTGAAACAGTTCTCCAGCTGGACCGGAATTCTGATTCCAAACAAGGAAAGCAACTCAATTGGGATGCTGTATTTAGGTAGTTCCTTGGTTTTGTTTGTGAATGGTCACAATTTTCTTGAATGGGATATCATTCTTTTGTTGTTTGGCCTATTTTAATGCTTATCTTTCTGTATATTGAGTTAGACTTCTTGTCAGCTTATAAACAAGTAATTACTTACCTTAGTCTGCAAAGGAAGTAAGTTTAAAATAGCCAAAAGTGCCACACTTATCCTTTACAGAAAACTGCTAGGAAACTCAATAATTGGGTAGGTTCTTTTACTTGCAAAAATAATAGTTACTTTCTTCTTTGGAAAATTATTCTTCACTTCTGATTTTCAGTCTATACTCTTAGGTGGATTACAGGTAGCTTTGTTAGAGTTTCTTGTGGTGCTGAATTCCTCAAGATACAGTAGAAGGACTGTGGCATGTTTGTAGAGGCTGATCTTTGGTACAATCTGCTTAAAATGTACTTTAAGATTGGACTAAGCATGAGTGTGATAAGTTCTTACGGCAGCTTCAGCCAGTGTTAAATTTCATGGTGGAAGTTCATGTGAATTACTGCTTTTCATTCAATGGGTTCCTGCTTTCCATGATGCTTTTTTTAATTTTACAGCATTTGAATAGTTTTTGTTTCACAGGTATACCAAAAGTTTTGTAAAAAGTACTTGATAAATTTTGTATGTTGCTTTAGAGACAGTAATATATTAGGAATACACCGGAGGAATACAAAAATAGAGCCTCTAAACTGAATTCAAATAGAAGGCCATAAAATCTGTAGCAATTACCGTGACAAATACAGTGAAAAGTTTAATTTATTGGTAGATCTAAAATATAATCCATATATTAACTTCAAATTATAAGGAAATAGGACGTGAAGGCTTTCCCAATAAAAGCAATGATAAGTACTTCTTATTATTCTGTTTTATAATGTTGCAGCATAAATAAAAATACTTAGCAAGGTTTTTTTTCCTAATTGTATGTTTAGCACCATGCAAAGTTTAAAGGAAAGTTTGGTTCCTACTCCAAGTTGTTTATACATTATCTTTAAAACTTGCATCTTCTTTTATAGACTGTTTTCCAGTCATGCTTAGACTGTAGTGTATTTCAGTTGGGTTTAGTCTTTGATAATTAGAATTGTGAGAAGAACAGGAACTGGCATTCTAGCCTAAACCTACATTTTCTTATTTTACTTCAGTCATAAATGAGCAGATCCTTGGTTAATCTCTCTTTTATTTTTGAAGTGTCTTGCAGAAATATTTCCAGAAAGAACTTAAAAACCTGCAGCTGACAAAACCAAATGCATCTGCTTCAACCCAAACTACAAGACAGAAAAAAATACAAGAATTTGGAAGCTTGGTCAAATACTTCATCAGATGTGCTAATAAACGTCAGTAATACGCATTATCATATAGAGATACCGATTTGGTTTGGTACTTTGCTTTCAACTTTGAATTTTAATTTTGAAGTTACCAATGTAGGGTTCATCATATTTGCTTCCAGATGTTTGTTATTTAAATATCTTAATGTGAATCTGTCACTTGTGCTCCTTATCTGTCCTTTTTGATGTTCACAGTGCCTTTTTCTAATTATTCAGTGTGTCTATAAGATATATCCTCCCACTGGTAATTTATATTTTAGAAACAGTTTAAGAAAATATTTCCTCATAGAACTAGGAGGAAGTTTGGGGGTTTTGTTGTTTTGTTTTTTTAATTAGGTAACATTTACAAACAATTAATTACAGATTTATTTGGTAGAATTTGGGTTAATTAAATAATCTCATGTTGTTTCTTCATATAGGACGACCCAGACTGAAATGTCAGGAACTTCTGATTTATGTCGTGGAAATTATAAGAGATCCAATAAGTTGTGCTGCTTATGGTTCTGACTGCAGTAGTATACTCCTTAAGGATATTCTGTCAGTAAGGAAATACTGGTGTGAGATATCCCAGCAGCAATGGTCAGGTAACATTTTTGAGTTACTTGGAAATGTGTTTTCTTTTGTAGAAGCATGTTTTAGATGCGTTTTAATTTGTTTGATGTCCTGTTGTGTGAGGTAGTGCACAAAATATGGAGTAAAGCAGTGTCAGCCTCTAAGAGGTTACACTTGAAGTAAACAAAGCAACAAAGTTTAGGAATTGATTTTTTTTTCTTTCTGTGTACTGTTTGCCTATTCTTGCTGAAACATAAGCACTTCTGTACAGTCGGGTCATGTATGCATGGTCTGCACAGGTCACTGGGAGGGAGCACAGGCATGGAGAGCCAGTGGGTTCCTGTGTGGTGGTTTCTTTAGGAACATGGAATTTAGCTGAGTCTGTGGATGGGCAAAACCGGGAAGTGTGGCAGAAGAAATGTTGACATTAGATCATAAGGAGCGCAGTGGAATTTAGTTACTGAGGTGAGGCAGGGCTGAAGGCCATAAATCTAGAGGAAGTCAGACTTTAATCCAGTAAGTGGAACAAGTTGCTTTTATTAAAGAAGGGATATATAATCTTTGTAAAGGTTACTATAACCTTTTCTAGTGGTTCCACCTTAATGCTTGATTATAACTCTTGGGGTACATCAGAGAAGTCAGCTTTTTATTTATAAAATCAGGGATCTGTTGCTGTTGAAAGTAAGAACATGGATTCCAGCTGTTGACCACAGAGTGGTGGTCTCTGTATCTTTAATGCAATATTTTGTGTCAATATTTTTTAATGCAATCCTCTGTATTATATATGTTTATACTTATCTGCATGTTTTTTTTAAATACATTTGCAGAGTTGCTGACCCGGTATGGCCATTTATACCTCAAACCTTCTGGAAGCATTAATAGAGTCTTAGTGGCTAGGATAATTCACACACTTACAAGAGGGTACTGCTTACAAACTGATGGGTTGAGTTCTGACATGCTTGTCTTCTTTTCAAAAGCAATGCAATCTGCAAGGTACGTTGCAAGTGCTCCTTTTGTATGCTAGAAAATAACTTATATTAAGTACTTGGAATTAGACTTGAGTAATAACAGGTAATACTTCTTCAGATATATTTTCTTCTGTCTTTGAATGTCAATTAAGGAACTTCTCTAAAATACTAATGACTTTTGCATTTATTCAGCAAATACTGTTCTGAATGTTGTTACTTGCTAGAATTTGCATTTAAACAATACTTACGAAAATAAATAAGGTTATTTCTCTTGGAAGTTTGAGTGTTAGGTTTGTGTTACAGGCAGGAGAAGAATACTGCAGGCCTGGATCATATTGTTGGAGCAATGAATATCTTCTGCAACAAGTTTGCTGACAACTGTCGCATACAGATTTGCAAAGTAGGGGAAGAAATTTTGCCTACGGTGCTTTACATATGGACTCAATACAGACCAAAGGATTCCCTGAAAGAATCAATAATTGAGTTATTTCGTCTCCAAGTTCATATTCATCATCCAAAGGGTGCAAAAACTCAGGGAAGAGGTACAATGAAAAGCTTAATTTGTTTTTTTTATTGCTGCATGTGGTTGTTTAAATTATTGTGCCAAGTCTGAATTTTGATGCTGAGTCTTGGAAACGTTAATGGTAGTGATGATTATTTGTCAGTAGTTTTATGCTATAGGTTAATACTGAGTGAAAGTGAAAAGGAGTTTTCAAATTGTATCCACTAAGACCATATTAATTGCGTTAAGTCCTTTAAAGGTTGAGGCATCTTTTAATCAAAAGGCAGTTTTAATTGCTAAATGAAAATACTAAGTCTTTGGGGAAAGGAAATAATAATTTAGATTGGGTTTGTATTGGTGTCTTACCAGCTCTATTTAAACCCAGAAATTACTACTGTTAATTGAGTCTGACTTACACTATAAAACTGGTCAGAGAATATAACTCAGTAATTATGTTTGTCGTGGTCTATTTTAGTTCTAGCATAGTTTTTTTTTTATACTTTGTACAAATCTATCCATTACCTTCAACTGTATTCTTTCCAGTTAGATGAGGACTTGTTTATTAGAAACTTAATTCCTACCCTAATTATTTCTGTATGCTGATTAAGTTCTCTCTTAACTTTTCCCCTTTTTACTTGATTTGTTCTAAAGTATAGAATTTACTTTTCAGGCCTGCACTTGCTGAGCTTTGTTTGCCTTACTCAGATTTTGTCTGTATTTTGCATTGTCTAGGTAGGTTTATGTATTGTATCAAGTGGGTGATACATGCTATCTTTTAATTGTGTTTGCATGTACAGGTGCATATGACTTAACAAAGTGGCAAAGCATCTTACATAACCTGTATGATCTGCTGGTGAATGAAATAAATCTCATCAGTAGCAGAGGGAAGTATTCTTCAGGCTCTCGTAATATTGCTGTAAAGGAAAATTTAATTGAGTTAATGGCTGATATTTGTCATCAGGTAACATTTTTATTTGAGTACATGATTGACTATACCAAGCTGTATGTTTTGCTGAAGTATTCGTACCTTTTGTCTGTGATCTGTTGTGTTTTGTTAATTCTGTACAGTTTAGAAATGTATTATACTGTATTTCACTTATGTTTCTTGTTAGCCTGTAAGTATTTCAGTTTACTTGTAAATACTGCTGCTTTTTTTCCCTTAATTTGCATGCTTTTTAATTTCTCTTTATGAAAGGTTTTTACAGAGGATACCAAAGTCCTTGAAATTACCCAGTCATATGGTGTTTCACAAAGAGAGCCCAGTGAGAGCATGGTGCCAAACAAGCGCAGGAGGATTGAGCTTGGCTGGGGGGTCATTCGAGACAACATGCAGAGATCCCAGAAGGATTTTGATGTCATACCTTGGTAATAACATCTCTACATGGAAAAAGTATCACTCCAAACATCTTTTTACATTTAACGTTCTCCTGAATATGTTATGTGTTTAAGTTGGGTGTCTGGACATGCTGTGATTATATATCTAAGCAGTGAACTTAGAATGTCAGCACATTTGGAAAGTTGCTGTAAGATGGCTGTGTCATGGTACAGTAACCATTAAGAGTTTGGCCATTTTGGTCTAGTTCACACAGTTTTTCTGTAATACCTGTTCTGAAAACTGTTCCAAGGCCTGGCTTCTTACCTTGGACCTTGATTGAGTGATATTTTGTTTGCCATGAGGGACCTCTGAACTGTAAGAAACTGTTAGTGATAGTGAGGCTAGATGAGTCTTTACAAGTGAAAATGGTAGAAATACTGGATCTTTAACTTTTGATAGTAAACAAATCACCTTAATACTGTAAAATGTAAATGAGAAATGACAATTGAAGAAGGCTTTGTTTGTTTGTTAATTTATTTCTGAAAGTGCAAATTTTTGTATATTTGGTATTAATTGCTTCGCTTTGTGTTTTCAAGGTTACAGATTACAAGTCAGCTAATATCCAAGTATTCCATGAGTATTCCTAACAGCGAGCTACCTGCCTTACTCAATGTCCTTCACCAGTTACTGCCTCAGCAGCGCCGAGGAGAAAGGACCCCCTATGTGCTGAAGTGTCTCACAGAGGTGGCTTTGTGTCAAAACCAGAAAACTGATTTGAAAAGCACCCACAAGCTGGAGCTCCAGAGAACCTGGGCAAAGATCTGGACTCTTACCATTCGCAGCATTAGCCTTCAGCAAATTGAAGTGGAGAGCTTTGGGCTGCTTGGAGCTATGATCCAAGAGAATCTTGTTGTAACAGATAAAGAGCTCTGGAAGATATTTTCAGGACCTGCATGCAAACCTTCAAGGTAAAATGGAATCAAGGATAGTGTCTTGTGTCTGATCCACATTCCTCTTTACTGTGTTACTCAGTATTATTGTTGTTGTGATTGTATTTCTGCTTAAGAACTGCACACATTTGTGCACACATTTGTGCAGACACCCAACTTTTTGTTCTAAGCATTTGAAATTATCATAAATATGTAAAAAGACTGAAAGCAGAGGCAGAAGAGGCAATCATCTTCACACTTAGAATATACTAAAATATAAAATGGACAAAAAATTTAAAGATCTGACAGAAAAATGTTGATTTTTTTGAAGTTAAGAAGCATGTTTTCTTTTGAGTTTTTATTCTGAAATAAGTACTCTTAGTCTTTAAGATAGGTAGGAAATGTCTGTAATAGCCAAGAGAAATGAAAATGCAAAGATTTTAATGAAGGAGTTGACCAGTGTGCATGTTTTTTAACTTGCTTATGTACTTGATGCTTCCTGTGCATGCAGAAATACTCGCTTTGCTTTAGAGTTCTAATCAACGAATACCACATGGTTTCTCACAGATCCCCTGTTCCATTTTTGTTACAGTTCTGCTGTATGTTGTTTGTCATTAGTGATGTCTGCCTATTCAGTGCCAGAAAATTTGGACATAGGAATGGAACAGAATAGTTCTGAAAGAAATCTGGGTTCTTTGTTAAGGGAGGCAATAATGAAATGGCTCCTGTCCAGCTACTTGGAAGAAGAAATAGAAGAATGTGCAGAGTTGCCTCCTGTGCTCCTCAGGTAAAGTTTTTGTGGCATAATTTTACATGTAAGCTCACCCTGTAACACAAAAAATTTTGCAGGGAAAAACATATTATATTAATGCAGAATTCTGTTATATTAAAGCTTAAGCAGAGTCTGTAGGGTTTTTCTGCTTCCTGTAGAATGTCATTCTGGGGATATAATTTGGTTATATGTCCATATCATGGCAGATATGTGATCTATGCATTAGAAATCTTCAGTGAAAACTTAAATTTCATTGAAAATACCCTGTTAATCCAGTCAATGTTTGTGTGTGCTTCAGGAATCCTAAGAGCTTGTCTGATTGGAAGAACATACAAAAACATTTTCTTTCTTACAGTGATTATCCTCATCTTATATTACAAAAAATTCTTGTGAGCCTTACAATGAAGAACTGCAGAGCCTCCATGATCTTTTTCCAAAATGATGCTAAATGGTATGTTTTTGAATTAATCATTACAGGCACTTAAGCTAGGAATGCTGTTGCATCTTTCATCAATGCTTTGGACTATATCCAGTTTCCTCTTAATAAGACTAAAATGTGTGTAACTTGTTCTGATGCAAGATAAGACTTACCTACTAGAAGTTAAAAATACTAGTCTCAGGGGCTTTGTGGATTTCTGCTTCAGCTGTGTCAAGTAGGCTGAGGTCAGGGACCCTAACACAAAGCAGATGCTGCTCCATAACTGCAGGAGAAGGCATGATCTGTGTGCAGGCTTTATGTTTCCTTAAAGTTCAGTTAGAGCTTGAATGGTATTGTCCATTCCCCAGTAAAAGTCATGTCAGAAAGTAAAGGTCAACCAGGGTTTGGAAGCACAAAAAGATAAAATATTTTATTTTGCTTTCATATATTTCCTGTATTTAAATAATAGTATTTGAGACTTTTAAGTTATATACTGGCTGCTAAAGTAAAAACTGTGTCTTTACTTCAAGTGAGCAACATGTGCAAGTGAAAGAAGAAAATAATTTTTCTGATGTTGAAGAGCTGTACCTGCAGACTACATTTGATGAAATGGATATCTTCACTAACTTTGGAGTAAATGTTGCAGATAAAAATGTGACTGGTTCAAGACTTGTCATCAACCAAAATCTTAGGGAAACACTGGAGAACTGCCTTTTAGCAATGTCAGATAAGCTTTTAAGCAGTTGTGGTCCTAAGGTAAGTTAGAAATTGTTACATCCTTACATTTGTGCTCCCACACAATCTATTTCCAAGGCAAAGTGTATGGAGTCTGTATTTTGTGGTGATGATACTGGTATTGATACTGTGTATTTGATTTAGTCTAAGGTTGTTGCTGCTGAGCACCTTGTCCGATGTGTCAGTCTCTTGGCTGGCGTTCTGGGCTGCTATTGCTACACTGGTATTTTTAAAGAGGAGGATGCCTGTAAGTCAGAGTTGTTTCAGAATGCTAAGGTAAGCAGTAATGCATTTGGGACCTATTAAAAATTAAAGCATTGAATATTAACTAATTCATAAAATTCTGTTTGTATTGGCACATTTTCAGAGCACAGGTGTCTCCTCAGAAAAAGGCAGCTTAGAGAGGTTTAAATAAGTTTCTGCTGCTGAAAGAGAGGAGTCACTGAAATTCTGTCAGTACACCAGCTCATGAGTTTTGCAGTAGAGATTATTCTAAATATTGATACATTTCTGAGTCACAGCTTTCCAAAAAATGGAAGTCATGGACATGTAGACAAAGGACTAATTATAGGAGAGCAAGTCCTTTTTTTGTAGGTCTTTTATTCAGGAATTTAAGATAATTTGATGGTTCAAACCAGTATGAAGACTGCTATTGCTAATATTTTTATTATTAACACTATCTGAGGTGGTTCCTGGCTTAAATACAGAAACCCAAAACTTACACTTTATGGAGATGTGCTGTATTTTTCTTTTGTGATGAAAATATTAGTGTTTCACACATCCCTAAGCCATGGTTTTGTCGCTACTTGAGCAAAATGAGCACAACAAAAATACCAGAAAATAAAAGTGGGTTCATTGATGCACACTATGAATATCAAAGCTGTATGAATGAGAATGTATGAATGAGAACCCTTTCCTTTTGTGAAAATTCATGTACTGTGTAGGTGCCAGTGTATAAGGGCATTTCACTGGGGTTTTCTAACCATGTTGTATTTTTGCTAGTCTCTCATTCATTATGCTGGAGAAAGCATTTCCCAGTCTATAAACAAACTAAATGAAGATACCCAGATCAACACACTGAGGACCTTGATAATGCAGTGTACAAAATGTTTGTGCAATTGTACCAAGGTAAAGTTTATAAAGGACTTTAAATTTCTTTCTTCATTAATGAGATCAGGAAATTGAGTATATCATACCTTTAATTCCTGAAAATAATTAATTAAGCTATCTGTACCTCTTACTTCCTTACAGAACAGTGCTAATAAGATGCTGTCTAACATATTCCTGCGTTTGTTAACATCAAAATTTATGAACGATCTGATAGATATTTGCAATAATCTGGTAAGTACATTCTGTCTGTCTCTGAATGCAATGCTCTTCTGTGAGGGGATTGTTTTTACAGCACAGTAATCTGGAGGCCAATCAAACAAGATACATATTACTGAAAAAAATAAATTGAAATACATTGAGTTTTATAGAAAATTCCAAACAGAAGCATTTCTGTTTAGCATTTGAACTAAATGAAGAGCAGATGGATAACATTTGAACAAGGTGAACATTCCAGCTCACATTAAAAAACAAATTTATGCTGTTTTTCATGTTTTTAATACTTTCTTGCAGTAGAGGTGTATACAAAAGAATTCTATACCACTAGATGGTTAACGTTAATGCACTTGTAAAGGAGCAGGGTTTTTTGTGTTCATCATGTATTAAATCTTACTGTAAATTACTCCTTTCCCACTGGCAAAAGTGGAAGTGTACACATCACTGCACAATTCTTAAAATTTCTTTTTGGCACATGGTGCTGTAGTCAGGTCTAGGTAGGCAAATTCCTGTTTTTCAGATGAGGGAGAGGTGGGGGTTTTGCCATGTGTTAACTTGCCATCTGGTAGGGAAAGTAGTAATTAATTTGCCCTCAGAAAGTCACATGCCTCCTTTTCATTTCTTTCTAATTATGAAGTACGGAGAGAAGTTGGTGAGTTTTATGGAAAAAACTGTTTTTTTAAAAACTAACACTGTCCTTGGCAGAATCTAGAATGCAGAGATCAGTATCTGTCTGAGGAAGCTTCTATCCTAAAGAGAATAGTTCAGACAGTGTATAGAAAACAGGTTTATCACAAAGGATGAAATTCATCAATTCTGTGTCACCCTTACTGTCTTCCCCTGTTCTGGTTCACTGGAAAACTGCAGTGTCTTTCCTTGTGCTATGTCTGTGGTGTTTCTTCTGTCCCTAAAAAGCAACTGTAAAAGGCTGTGGTGTTTTTGTCAGATGACAGTTACTGGAAAGCCAAGTGTACTGGGAGAAGTGGATCTCAGGAATGATCCTGAGGAGAGCATTATGGAAGTAGATAACCAGGCATCTGATGGTTTGTTTGATGATCATTCAGTGACTGACATCAGTGATACAAATGAATCTGGTGACATGCAAACTGTAACAGGCAAGTATTTTCTACCTCCAAACTACTTCCAAAAGCTTGTTTTTGCAAATATCTCTTTGCTTGAAACTTACTAAGGTACAAAATTATGCTGCATTATTAGTAGTTGAAGCAAGTAGTGGTTGAACTAGGTACTTTCTAAGCAGTTATAATTTTCATCAGTACTTTAAAGATGTTAATGAAGTGTTTGAGCTCATTTAGAAAGGAGTAGTTTAATTTAATAGATCAAATAAGGCAAGAAGAGACACTAACTTTTTCAGACTCAGAGAGAAGTTTTGGCATAGAAAAGACTAGAAAATGTGTCTATAGAATACTTGTCTCTCATTAGATTGTGCTTCGTTATCTTAAAAATAGTCCTATTTAACTTTTCTCCTTCTCCTGATCAATAATTCTTGACACTCTATCTGGACCTTCAGAGGGACAGGAGCATAAATCTGTCTGTTTATTCCTATTAGAAGCTACAAGTACTGATGTTACCTTTTGTTTTAAATTCTTACTTAAAATGCTCTAGCTGCTCAATAACAAATGAACACAAAGGTTGCTTGTACTCTATCTTTTTTGAGAACTAATATTAGTTTTGCAAAGACTTAAAATGTTACCACCTCTTCTATTGCCTTTGGAGAAGCATTTCTTACATGAAAATCTTACTTCCAGGTGCTTTGAGCCCATTAGCTGAAGAGCAGTTGACAAAGCAGGATTTACTTCTCCTTGAAATTGTGAGGTTCTTATGTATTTGTGTAACCACAGTCCGAGTTCAGACACTGAGCTTCCGAGCCTGTGATATTCGGAGGAGGCTCTTAATGCTGACTGAAGGCAGTGTCTTTGACAGCACTAAGCCACTGCATCTGCACATGGTGAGTCTCAGGGGTTTTTACAGCAGACCCACTTCTGTAATTGTACTCTTACTAAATTTGCTTAGTCTTTTCTGTTGCACATTGTCTTTCTCCTGTCATCAGTCCCCTGGGAAGACTTAAAATGGCTCCATTTGGTGTTTTGAAGTGTGTTGTAGTCAGGAAAACAGCAGTTCATATTTGTAAGCCAGAAAATGAAGAGTTGAGAAAAATAGATATCTTGCCTTTATAATTAATTGTTTGTTAAAGAACTAGAAATAGTCTCTGCAGTAGAATAATATCTGTGGCTTAGTTTACAAAGGATATATATTTTACTGCCAGAAGTAAAAGTTTGATGTGTGTAACGAAAAGATTGACTGGTCATCTTTTTTTGCATGAAAAGATGACCAGTCAAGCATGCAGTTGCTGATGATAGGTGTTTTCCTGCATGGTTTTGTGTAAGACTTAACAAAACAGTTCCTAATTTTTCTTTTTGACTACTTATTCTTCCAAGTACTGTTCATCGTTTTAGTTTTGTTTGGGCTTTTTATTCCATTTGGGTTTTTTATTCCACAGTACTTGATCTTGTTGAAGGAGCTCCCTACTGAAGAACACCTCTTGCCTGCAGTCGATGTTGAGATGCTTCTTAAGCCTCTCTCGTAAGAAAGAAACTATTCAGCATGTTTTACATCTATTTCAGGGCATTTGGTGGCTTTTTCAACATATTTTTTCTTTCTTTCTTTCCAGTACTGTGTGTTCTTTGTATCGTCGAGATCAAGAAGTTTGTAAAGTAATCCTAAATAATTTGCTCCCTATAGCAGCAGGGTTGGCCCAGTTCAAAGAACCTATTGAAGAGGCAAGGAATGCCAAAGGACAGTTTTTGACAGTTGTTGGAGCCTTCTGGTATGTTACTTAATGCAGGAGTCTGTTGGACATAAAATTTTTGATTTTTAGTTTTTATCTTGGCTATCAGTAAAAAGACTGTAGTGCTGTCTGTGTCTTGCTTGGGGTTTTTTTTTTTGGTCTTGTTTTTGTGTACTGTGGAATCTTTATGCAGCATTTAGCTTCTCAGATTTTCTGTGTCATGCTATATTTGTAGCAAAAAATTAGTCCTTAAGATGGTACCAGAATAATAAACACTACACTGCTGTATATAAAAAAGGACTGATTCTTTGCTGAATTGTATCAGTAATTATGACAAGGGCTGAATTTCAGCAACCCAAAAAGAATACTGTCTGCAATTACCAATAAAAATGTCAAATCCTCCCAGACATGCCCATGGAGCACAAAAGAGTCAACTGTGAGCAGCAGAAACGAACTTGCTAGACTGTTTCTCAAAACTGTGGACACCTTTTTCTGTTAATTGAGTATTCCTTGTTTTAGGCATTTATCTCAAGGAGGGAAGTGCACAGCATCAGTAAGAGTGGCCCTTTTAAATTGCATGAAAACCCTGCTTGAGGTAATCCCAGATTTTCTGACATTCATTAGCATACTAAATATTTATTTAAGATGTACTTAAAAACAGTGTGTAAATATCTTTTGCATATTGCAGTGTATCTTCTGTACATTTTGAATCACAATATTAATTTTCTTCAGGTCGATCCTCATTGCAAGTGGGCAATCCTTAATGTGAAAAATGAAGATCTCCCTGTGAGTGATGCTTTCCCACATTTCCTTGCAGATAGTCACCATAAAGTTCGAATTCTTGCTGCAAGGTCAATTACCAGGTGATAATATAGATATTGTTTCTGTTTGTAGGAATAATGCCTAATTTCACTTAACTGGATGTCACTTCTGCTACTGCATAGCTGGTCTTTTCAATACCTCTGGAACTGCAGTCTTGTCAGAATATAAAAGCCTATCAAATTTTGTTGAAGTGTTCCAACTTTGTATTTCAATTATTCTGTGATGTGAGAGATCAATATAGAAACTGCTCTATAAGAAAATAAAGAAAAATCTATATAAGGCAGTTGAGACAAAAATAATTATATTCAGAAAATCAGAATGTTATTGGTATGCACAAAATACCAATGTTGTGCATACCACCACCATTCTGTGGTGTTATGCTTATAATTATTGTTCTTTTTTTTTAAAGCTTGTTTCAAGATGTGAAACAGAGAGATTCTTCTGGAATGTCGAGACCTCTTCCCCTGAAGCTTCAGCAAAAGGCTTTTGAGAATGCATACCTCAGAGTTCAGGAAGGAATGAGCAATCTGGTACCAACATCTAGTCATTAGTTGTTGTCTAGTTTGGATGTTTTGAATAAAATTATCTTTAATATCATCATGTTTAGTTTTCTGAAAATACTAATTCTTCTGGACTTTTTGTAATCTGAGCTCGTGAAACAAAGTGATAGTCAGGGAATTCCTTTCATATCCAGTCACTCACGGTTTTGCCCACATGAGAATTTTGTAAATTCGTAAACTGTATGTTTTAGACTTCTCTTCTTCGTAATACTATTTGTTGTTCAGTTCTGTACTGTACTGTACCACTTAGGAATTGCAGAAAAATGTAGCCTCAATAATCTAGTGAAAACATATAAATAATGAATAAGGAGCAGTGTAAATTAAATAATGTGTTTACACAGTATAAAACTAGATTTGTAAATTTCAGAAAGATCATGTTTCCAGTGGTATTAAGAGCACAAAACTGAGATTTGCTTCAAAATTTGAGCTATTCAGAAGAAGCTTGAAGTGAAGGAAAAGTTACACTTCGGTGCAGTGACTGGAAATACAACAGTGTGATGCAGTACTGTAGAATTTCTTAATTTTTCTTTTAGTGTCTTTCAGTTTTCCTCCTTCCTTGCTACCATGTAAAGTCGTCTACTTCATCATTTTCCCTCTTTTTCTGTCATGCTGTTACCTACCTGCATGTCATCTCTTTTCCCTTTGTCTGCTGTGGCCTTGCTGCTGAGGCCTCTTCTCTCTGTCATCTTTTTCATCCCTCTGTACTGTCACCTCCAACTATTTGTCATCATCTGATTTCTATGTTGCTTTGGGTCCTTGTTCTGTCCCTTCAGCTTGGTGGTGTCTGTTAGCTTTTCTCCTTTCACTGCAGTTTCTTGTAACTTTTATTTAAACTCATCACTTGGCAACACAATGCCTTAATAGGGGGAGAACTGCATTTAAACAGCAAGGCAGTTCTTCCCTATATGCCCCAAGGAGTTAAAAAAGAAGACTCGACTTGTTCAGCAGTATTTATGTCAGTGCCCTAATTTTACATTATTTATGCTGATTTATTAACTAGGAAATTGCTTTAATGGAATATTTGCTCAAGGTCTTCATGATTTCTTATTGTAGGTCAGGGGTGATGCAAGTCCTGAAGATCTTTTGGACAAACAGAGTAATGGAAAAGCAGTTTTGCTGATGCTTATAACCATGGTTCTGTGCTGCAGCCCAGTCTGTGAAAAACAAGCTCTGTTTGCTATTTGCCAGTCTGTGAAAGAGAATGGATTAGATCCTCACCTTGTGAAAAAGGCAAGTCTGATATTTCATTTGATATTTAGGTTATAAATTAAGGTTAGGTTAAAATTAAAAGACTACAAGATGTTTTGCTCAGTATTGAAATTTGTTAAATATTGTAAAGGTATAACTAATATGGTACATTACTGAATTAATTTGTCTTTATATTTAATGACTTACATAGAAATAATAAAATCATGAAAGGCAATTGTAATGGCAAATCTTGTATGTTCAAAGCACAGATCTCAAATACAAATAGACTTTTATATGCTGAATATTGCAGATCTCACATTAAAAAATCATTCGACCCAGAGGAAGCAAGTTTTCTTATGTGGAAAATATGTAAAATAAATGCAGTGTATTGGAAGATGGTATGTGTCTTGTGGAATTCTATTTTGAAGTTCACAAGGGTGTACTGAAATGATTGCTGTTTATACATCAGCCTTTCATACCAGGAATTTTTTAAGTGCATGTGTTCCTTTTATCCTTTCTTACTATTCACTGCTTGCTTCATGTTTTTGCACACAGTCTGTACCCTGCAAAATGAGTACTGGCCATCCTTTCTTTACTCATATGGGTTAGTTGTAGTTCCTGGATTGCACTCCAGGATCTCCTGAGATATGGCAATACAAATAATAAAATAACTTATCCTGAAGAGGGGCTGAGTTACACAAATATTCATTAATAGGCTGGAGGGTACACATGGAGGTGTAATATTGTCAGTTTGCCATAATATCATCTACTCTCTATGTTATTTTTGCATTATTAATTCATGCATTTCAGGTTTTGAAAAAAGTGTCTGACATTTTTGGCTATAAAAGTATAGAAGACTTCATGACATCACATTTAGACTATTTGGTGATGGAGTGGCTGAAAATAAATGATACTGCATATAGCCTGTCTGCTTTTCCTTATGTTCTTCTGAACTATACTAGCCTTGAGGAGTTCTACAGGTGAGTTTGCTATATGATGAAAGTATCATTTAGATTTTATTTACAATTATGATACAGGGTCTCAAGTTGCTAAATGTAGCAATGCATCAGGATTTTGTTGTAAGGTGATGTATTGAGAACTTTTGAAATGTATTCCAAGCATCATGTGTATTATATTTATGCAGGTAAGATTTTCTTTTTGTGTGTGTGTGTGTGTGTGTAGCAGTAGCTAAACAATGATTAGAAGTTTAGTTATACAGTAGAGAAATGGTATTTACTATGTGATGCTCAAGGTTTTTTTAAAAAGTAATTTAAGGACATTTTGGAAATGTATTTACTACATGTAGGTCTTGTTACAAAGTTTTGGTTCCACACCTGGTGACTAGAAGTCAGTTTGAAGACGTGAAATCACTTGCCAACAAGATTGAGAAGGACTGGAGACAAGTTCTGGCAGACTGCTTTCCAAAGTTACTTGTCAATATCCTCCCATACTTCGTCTATCAAAGCCACGAAAAGAGTGAAGTAGCAGAGCAAAGAGAAATGGCTTCTAAAGTCTATGACATGCTTAAGGATGAAAACTGCTTAGGAAAACAGGTATCCATTTAAAATGTGTAAGTTGAGTTTTATGGTGTTTAACAGACCAGAAAGAAAAATTTATCTATTATGTAAATAGTTCAAATTTATAGGTGCAAAAGTAATATTTTATTAAATACAAACTAGATGAATTTTTATCCCAAGGATTTCAAGGAGCTGTTCAATAGAAACTTTAAGACAGAAAGTTGACTGAAGCATAATTTTTTTCATAATGCAATATTTTTTTTTCCATTCATTGTACAGCCCTGAGTTTCTCTGTCATATATCTGTCACATTTTCCTCTTAAAATATTTTGTTAAGGCTTTATGATGAGTCATCTTCTCCAGGGTCAGACTCTATGTTCAGAACTAGTAGTAAGGTGGAACTTTTTTTTTCTATATACTGTAGGAAAGCAGACTGTTCTACCTGTTGCTACCATAGAGAAACTTAACCAGGCTTAATTTATGAATGAATTGTATGTCATGGATGATGGAACAAGTAGAAAGCCTAGATAAGTAGGCTTTCTCAGAAGCCAAAGAAATAATTGCGGCTGAAACGCATTTTTCTAATTAAAATGCTATTTTTCTTCTTGTAGCAAATGGACAATTTATCTCATAGTAACTTGCCAGAGATTGTGGTTGAACTGTTGATGACTTTACATGAACCAGCTGGTACCACAGTCGAAGAAGGGTCTCATCTAAGTAAATACATAAGGTATATACTTGCAGATTTTCTAAATGCTGAGTGTGTTTGTGTAACATTGTGCATTAAGATGTGCCCTTCAGGCATAAGAAGAGGTAACTCTGCAGCTGAGAGGGTTTATTGTTACTCGTAGTGACAAATCATAGTCATACCTCCTCAGGTAGTTACTCCCCAAGGTCAGGATGAGAAGCTCCATAATGTGGAATTTTTCTTCACTCGAGGTCACCAGTTGTGGTGGTGTTCACAGGGGTCACAGGATGAGGGAAGAGATGAGAATCTTTACTCCATGTTTCAGAAGGCTGATTTATTGTTTTATTATATTAAAAGATAATGATCTACTAAAACTATACTAAAAGAATAGAAGAAAGGATTTCATCAGAAGACTAGCAAGGAAAGTAATGGAATGATAACAGAAGCTTGTGACTCTCAAAGAGTCCAAGCCAGCTGACTGTGATTGGCCATTAATTAGAAACAACCAACATGGACCAATCAAAGATGCACCTGTTGCATTCCACACCAGCAGATAATTATTGTTTTTCTTTTCCTCTGAGGCTTCTCAGCTTCTCAGGAGAAAAATCGTGGCAAAGGGATTTTTCAGAAAATATCATGGCTGCACCGTAATATTGCAGCCAATGGAAGGAATGAACAGTGGGCCAGGGAGTGCTGTTGTGTGGCGTTGAGCTGGACTGTTATGGCACTGCCAATTGACATAAGTTCAAACCTAGATGGACTGCCCTCTGTAAAATTGGTCAGATTCTAGTCTATAAATTAAAGTGATTCAATGATTTTTAATAACTTGAAGTCACAGAGAGGGAAAGTGAACTGTTTCTTAGTGGTTCTGGCAGTGGCAGCTCTTGTCTTTGGTAAGGAGATTGGTTAGGCAATGCCAAGTAAACAAATTCCTAATTAATAGAAATAGCCTAGTGCCAGAAATATCTTCATATTTATTACCTTTTCAGTCTTTGTTTTTGTCCTAAAATATCCATATTTGCATAATAGTTTTCCAGATTTTCATGTTCAGATACAAACTTTTTGGAAAAACATTGCAATTTGTAAAGTTTTTGAAGAAGATACCTTTATTGTAAAAACAGTTAGTTGAAAGAGTCCAAAGCATTTCTTGGAAAATCTGCCAGAAGTTAAATAGCTGAGAATTTAAAAACTCTTCAAAGAATTTTTTTGCAATGAGTTTATTAACAAACTGTGTGTCTGCTTGTAAACAAAGCTCTATTTAAGAAGGAAATGGTAAGAATGGTAAGAGTGATGAAACTTAGGTTATATGCCTTTATTACTACCATGATGCATTTCTTTTCTTCTTGAGGTCCCAGAAATTTTCACTCCCTTGTTATTCCTCAACCCAATTGTTCCCACAATTACACAATGCAGAAGATTTAGCCATGAATTGTAATTAGATTTTTGTGCTAAGTACCTTAGATGAGACAAATGTGTGGATTTTTAACAATATCATCTCTCAAAAAAAAAAAAAAAGTAAAAGAATGTTTAGAAAGTACAGTTTTGAAAGCTACCATAGAGGAACAAGAAGCAGATACAAAATAAGATGCATGTCACTTTTCTGGATGCTTTTGATGCTTCTTATTAAAAGCAGGTATTTTCTAGGAATTAATGTGTTTATTCATCAAGACTTACTATATTAAATACAAGTGGTTTGACTTTTGAGAAGAAAAATATAAATCTCTTTTTTATTCATTTAGAGAACTGGATCCTGCTCCTAATCCTCCTCATTTTCCATCTTATGTGATTAAAGCAACCTTGGATTATATTAGCAACTGCCATAAAAGCAAATTAAAAAGTATTATAGCAGTTCTTTCTAAAAGCCCTGTAAGTATGATGATGTATGATGTAAGAAAATTATGAATTTATTTCCTATAGAATGCAAAATTTCTTTTATGGGTACCCTTTAGTTAAATTAGACATTTTCATCATTTCTATGTGAATCAAAAAACCAGCCTTAGACCCTTTTCTATTCATTTGTTTGCCTCTTGAAGTGGAAGATGTCCTAAATTCAGGGACAGAGTTATGTGCACTATATAATTATATTACTTCATTAATTATTATGTTATGTATGTAAAATGTCTTATATAACTGTGTAAATTATGTAATTATATGCATTATATAATACATATAAAGTAGAGTAGATTATTTTAAAGCTTTTTATTTTAAAATCTCTGTGTACCAGTCACAGTTTAGAACGTGGCATATTTGTCACGTGTTTGAAGAATGTTCTAAAATAATTATACTTGGTCAATTGTAACTACATACAGCGTACAATTAAAATATAAAATTTACTTACTTTTACTGACAGTGTGAAAATTTTATACTTAGGGATATTTTTTGACACTTGATTTTCATTTGTTAAAGCAAAATATGAAGACATAGGAAATTATGCAGCCTTGCAATGAATCATAAATATTTTACTGTCTTCTAAGTTTGTTCCTTAGAAATGTATCTGTTTAAAGTTATGCTGTTTTATTGCATATATTGTCAACAACTTCCTTTGCCTACCTATTAATAATCTAAAAATAGGAAAAAAAAATTCTAAACCATGTTGTATGTAAATCTTTTGAGTGTAAAAGTTAATATTGCCAGCCAGTGGAGTAAGTTTTTTAAAATGTTACGCTACCTGCCTAGTGTTTTATAAGTTTACAGTTTTAACAGTTGCAGCCTGCAGTGCTGTGTTCTGTGAAACAGTGCATCTTGCACACATGAAAAAATACAGGTTGAATTCTTACCTGATGCTTTCATGGTTTTTAATTGATGTTTCTCTGTTGATACACATTGCAATCATTGTTTGGCTTTCTGAAAAATTGGCATAGCATATCTCATGTGGGGGGAATAAAGAAAGGAAAATAAAGAGGTATATGGCTTATAGTCCTGTTTGGGGAACTGGTTTCTCTGTAGGTCTTTTGTTTGTTTAAAGCAATAAAAATAATTGCCCATGTTTGGTTTTAAGTATTTAAAGTTTTTTCTTGATATCTGTATTGACATTATGAATAATTTTTTGTGCTCGTATTTTATTCACTCTTAGGATTCATTCCAGAAAATCCTTCTAGCTCTTTGTAAGCATGCTTCAGAAACAAAAAACATGTATAAGAAACACAGAGTTCTTGTAATTTATCACCTGTTTGTTGGTCTGTTACTCAAAGAGATCAAAGACAGTTTGGGAGGAGCTTGGGCTTTTGTCCTTCGAGATGTAATTTACACCCTGATTCACCACATCAACAGCAGGTAAACAAAGTAATTATCTCTAGTTCTTCCTGTCTGTGCTCCCTTGCTCCTGTAACCTTACAATCTGATATTGCTAGCAGATGGTAATTAATCTGTAAAATTAATTATAAGTTGCTAAAATTAAAAATAAAGTTGCTATTCTTTTATAATTTCAGAATTTAAACATAGAACTCCTAATAAAATATGGAATGTTTTGTGCTAGCCTTGTATTTAGATGTTTGCTATATTGAAGGTTTTGTATCTGTAGTAGGTTATCAAATTGTAAAAATAAGCAGGGTTAGGAGATTTTAATGATGGGGTGCTTAGGAATTTAAATCACATGGGAGAAAAATTAAAAATGTGGGGTTAAGTGCAAAGTAAGCACATGTCAAATAAAATGTGCTTATTGAGTTAATAAGAGTGTTGGCATTTACATTCTCACCCCTAAGTACCTATAGCAAAGTGAGAATTGTACACGTTGTCTTAGCTTGCCTTCAGACTGAGAAAACTGGTCCTTCATCAGGTTAAAATTTAAGTGGGGTTCTTACCTTTTGCATAAGATTATAGATACTTTCTTACTTGAGCTTTAACTTGGGGTTTCCCAGACAGTTATTAGCCTACATGTCTCTGAGTTTATGTATAAATTGATTCCTCAGCTGGTTTGAAGCATTTCGTACCCTGAGATGTTGGAGACATGTGTGGATTGTAAATGCCATTATTATGGCATTACTGTTTTTATGTTAAACACTCAACTGAGGCAGGGGCTGCTGATGCACTGGAGAGCAACACTTCCTTTCAGAGGGACCTCAGAATTCAGCTCAATAAAACCCTGAGAACCTGATCTGAATTTGAAGCTGACACTGCTTAAGGGAGGAAGCTGCACTGCATAATCTCCAGGTGTCCTTTATAACCTTTTTTTTTTTTAACTAATAGCCATTTTAGGTAGAGGAGGATTCAGAGAGCATGTTTTCCATTTTTTTCTGCTTCTGTCAAGATTGTCCTGACAAGTAATAATCTAAAACCCTTCTAGGGATTTTTTTTTCTTTATGGTATTTATCTTTTAACAAGATTTTATTCCATTTTCTGAAGGGATCAGTCAGATTCACTGTGTTTCTTTGTGTTTCCTGAGCTAAGTCTTCAAAGCTGATTCATTGAGTTGATAAATTTTAAAGTTTAGAATTAATTCATCCTGACTTTATTCTTTTTCCCTTATTATTCCAAGATGCATGAAATGTTGATACTCAAGACAGTGCCAATTTGTATTTCTTTAATTCCACTTTGTTTCCTGTGACAGACCCATCGTAATCAGGGACATTTCCATGCGCAGCTTCTCACTCTGCTGTGACCTGCTGCATCATGTTTGCCACACAGCAGTTACCTGCTGCAGCGATGCTCTGGAGACTCACCTTCATGTTATTGTGGGAACCCTGACACCTCTTGCCATGGACCAGTCTCAGATTCAGGAACAGGTAATTTTGTGGTGCTGCTTATGCCTTAAGTGTTAGTTTTCCAGTTCACGTTCACTGTTCTTAACGCTCTATCTGTACTTGTGTTTAATTTTAATTCCTTTTTCCTATGCTTTGGAGATTTATATAAAAACTATTTTTTGGATGTAATACTATGCCTTTAGTTTTTTTAAATGCAATTTCACTTTTGGTACTTCTGTTTTGCCAAATAGCACGTCAAGCAGCTAAGCAACTCCTTAAAAAACTCTGTGGGTGATTTAATGGGAAATATGATGAAGACCTTTAGTACAAGGTGTCTAAAGGACAAAAAGGAAATGTGTGCAGAGAACAGATTTCAGTAGTTCAGCTATTTATTTAATAAATGATCGTTTTAAAAAAATGTAGCACGTAGGTCTTAAATGGGAAACAAAGCAGTTTCTGTTGTGTGACAAGCATTGTTTCCCCTCTAGTGTTGCTTTTTATGTGCATTCTGCTGGGGGTGGAAATATAAGAGGATTCAGAGATTTACAATTAGTAGCTGTAGGTCAGAAGAGTGTGCCTGTTGCACTTCAGTCCTCATGTTGCCTTCTGGCTTAATCTGATTCCACTGTACCATAGGCATCTGCATGGTTGCACTGTAGCCCTGTGCTGTCCTCCTCCTTGTACTTCCAGTTCAGCTGGAGGGCTGCACCAACCCAGCTGAAAGTAACCTGGCAGTCTTGTTTCACAGCTTCTTGATTGTGATCAGATTTACAATATGTCTGTATAAACTGGTGCACGTGCACATCTGCAAAGGCCACGTGTCAGGGTATCCCTGGGCAGGACAAAGTGGGGAGGACAGAAATTTCTCTGAATTGGAACTGATGTCAAATGTGAAACCTTCTCATATCCTACTCCTGCAGGGATGCCCACCCTCTAATGATCCCTTTTCAGTTCCTTCTTTTTTATTTTTTTCTTCTAGCATTGAATTGAGGCTAGTTGATAATTTTCAGGTAAATAGAAGTCTTCAAATAAAACCCCCATCACTTAGATTTAAAACTTCTCAAAGGTGCTTGGATTTAATATCCAGGTGCATTGACTTTTAAATAAAGCATAAATACAATGGTTTTCCAAAGAAAGTTTGGTACCCCATTGACATTTATTCAAGTTGTAGATAGGTTGTTATACAAATTCTGCCAGAGTTCAGCGATTTGGGTAGTAAGGTACAATATATAGATGTTTGTGTAAATTCCAAATTTCCAGCACTTTAGTGAGAACAGGAAAGTCCTAATAACTCCAGAAATTCTTGGGTGCAGTGTGTTGTTAAATCTTTGTGGATATCATAGAGATCATATTGGCCAGCATTTGAAATCAGCTTCCTCAAAAGACAGAGCAAACTGCAGGCTGGGATAGTAAAAGCTTTGATTTCTGTTTGGAAGGAGGAAGAGCAAAAGTGCTCCACCATTTTAGAATGTATCTGTGATTTCCCCATACCTCTAATAATCTTACAACTTCTAACAGTGTAAATAAATTATCTTAGTAGTTTAATGAAACTTAGAGAAATACAAACTTGATAACCTGAATTAGAAATACAGCTCAAAAATGTTCCTCTGTCTTTTTTGGTTTTCATTTACTTTTTATGTTCAGGTCCTAGGCTTGCTGAAATACCTGGTGATAGAAAGTAAGGATAATGAAAGTCTGTACCAAGCAATCAAGTGCTTAGATCCTTTTCCTGAATACCCTGCTTTTAAAGATTTGCGGGCAACTCAACAGAAAATAAAATACAGTAAAGGACCATATTCTCTTTTGGAGGTAATTACATTTTAAAATACATCTCACATAATGTTTTCTGTAATGCAGACTTTCCCCAGAAGAAAAATTTTCTTACTGTAGTTTAAATGAGACACGTGGATTCTTTTATTGCTGGTTTCAGCCACGGAGACACTTGTAGGTCTCCATTTTTACTTTGCATCCTTATTGTGAATTTGCTTAGAGACACTTCTTTACCTGAAGCCTTTATTTGTATGCTGTATGTGCTTAATACTGTGTTGTTTTGCAGGAAATTAATCACTTTCTCTCAGTTGGGGTTTGTGATTCACTGCCCTTGACACGGCTTGAAGGACTGTATGATTTACGCAAAAAGTTGGAACAGTATAAAGATCAGATGAAGGATCTCCTGAAAATTTTCCAGGGTACTGATGGCTGATTATGTGTTTTATTTCTTTTCTACCTGGTTTTAGGTGTTTAGTGATGTACCCTATTCTAATTTGACATGGAAATATTTTTTGTATAATTAACAATGTAATCATATTATAATTTGACACACAGAGTAGGTTGACATGAGTGTTTCAGCCCTCAGTCCAGACCCAGTTCCTTCCTAGTTTGGTTTTCAGATAATTGTGCCAGACCATTTCACTTTTCTCCTCTACATCAAGTCTTCATCAGCTTGTGTGCATGACAGGAGAATAAAACAAGATGATGTGATTAATTGTAAACAAGTACAAAGTAAAATTTGGATAAGAATTGTAATGTTGTAAGGCGACGGTGCAAGTGCATTTTGGCCCCCACATCCCCAAATTTACAATTTTACAAATAACTCACTTTGAACAGAGTTAGTGAAATGGTAACAAGCTTTTGTGGAGCAACTTCCATCAGAGGAGAGCCTTGTGAGATTGGAAAAGAGATTGAGTAGGAATAGATAGAGCTGTATGAGCTGGTGAATGGAATGATGAAGCATAGTAGGGAGTGCTTACCACTTTTATCACAGTACAAAAACAGATTAAATAATCTGGGAGCAGTTATACAAGAGAAACCATGTAATTTCTTCAAAATAGATTCACCATGTGACTTACTACTACTTACTGTGAAAATTAACAATATAACTGACCTTAAAAGGAGTTGGACATATTTTATAGAGATTATTAGGTGTGAAGATGTGCTCAGGCAAACCCTGAGAAGTATTTTCTCTTGCTTTGCTGGAGATGGGCAAGATGGCAAGCTTAATGGGGGTTTTGCCTTATAATAAAATTCTGTTAAGCACTTACAAATCTATTATTCTATGTATTCGTTTTTCTAAACATATCAAGTAAGCATAAAGTCCGATTTCAAGTTGTAATCCAATCAGTACTTTTTTTAAAAGTACTGCTTTCTTGGGGTTTTTTTTTCTTCCTTACACTGACAAATCATCATATTTTTTCCTAGACCATTTTGTTTGGAATGTGTATTTTAAAAATTAAGACCTCCAGCAGGGAGCAAATATGTAAGGAAATACTCATCTTGAGAGTTTTTAATTTGGCAGTGTTAGTTTGTCAACTGAAAGCTAATCAAATTCTTGAAAATTCCTGAGAGAAAGGCTAATTTTGAGGTATTCCTTGGGTTCAGATTTAGAACAGAATGATGACATTAACTTAAGGGCTGTCAGTGGAGCCACATAGTATGCCTTCAGTATTTCAAATAACATTCTTACACCAACTTAAGCTAATCTTTCATGTATTTAATTATCATTTTTGCATCAAAACACTGAAAATAATAGCATAGGTGCATTCTAGTTTGGGGATTCTTTGGCTTATTCAAATGCACAGACATTTTTCCAAACCATGATGAATAAGAAAAATCAGTAATTTAGTTGGTGTACTGTTTAATACCATCTTGCTTCAGAATTAATAATGCATATTAACATTTGTAGGTAAAAGACACTGAAGCAGTATTTTCTTCTAATAACTTCACATTACAAATATACTGACATGCTTGGCATCTGTTTTTCTTTCTGAATGATAGAAAAGCCAGAAGATTCTGTAATAGTGAAATTGGTGGTGAGCTTACTGCAGCTGTCCAAGATGGCAGTTAACAATACAGGAGAAAAAGCAGTGCTGGGTAAGTTGATTAGACCCACAAGTAAATCATGGCTGTCATTGCAAACACCAGACTGAAACTGTGGCTGTTCTCAGTGTTACTTCCCACAGTGCTTTCCACTTCAACACACCTGCAGAATATGAAGGAATGAGCAGGGAAATAATTTTGGGTTTTTTCTAATGAACATTTAACATCCCTTGTTAAAAATTATTTTCAAAGTCACTTTTTTGTTTTTTGGTTTTTTTTTCAGTTGTTGTGTTATTTGATAAAATACTTTGTCTGGAAAGCAAATGAGGAGCACATTGATACACATTTTTATGTAAAATATAGATTAATTCTTACTGAGTTTGCAGTCTACTGTTTGGGCTCACACAGCCTTCTGTTTGCATTTACCATACCCTTTAGGCATTGAAAATGAGTAATTCTGACCTTTTCCATTTGCCAGTTTCTGGCAGAAGCAAACATAAAAGACATATCTGATATAAACTGGAAAATCCAGAACCATAGGCACTCCTAGAAAATTCAGTTATAAGGCATAACTGTAATATTTATGAATCTTAACCTGCAAAATTTGTTCACATGTAATTTTAATCATAAAGCTCCTTAAGTGATTATTTATAAATACTTGCTGCTTTTTACCTCATAACAGTCTCAGTTCTAAAAGTAGAGTGAGACCTTGTTTTAGTATGCATAAGACTACAGAAAGACTGTATGATGGCATCCATTTGCAGAGGCTGTTGGAAGTTGCTTGGGAGAAATAGGTCCCATGGATTTCTCCGCCACTGCTCTTCAGCGGGCTGAAAACGCACTGGATTCTAGAGCAGCAGATTTACTTGAAGATAGAAAACTTCAGTGTGTCTTCATAATGTTAATTCAAATAAACACTGCTTTAACAGATAATTGGTGAGTACTTATTTATTTAGTTAACACAAAAGCAAAATAGGAGCCATTAAGTTGTTCATTGTTCAGATCACCTCAGAGTAACTCCCTGAAAGTGTTTTTAATACCAGCCATGTGCTTCTCCAAGGCTCAGATTATTTACCCAGTCTATCTTAGATGTTTCCTGGAAATTCTGTAGTAGGATGCAAGCCAGAGAGTCTCCTCTGTGCTGTAGAGGATAGTAGTGCTGTGGAGTAAGTACTCACATTTTGTTCTGTAAAAAATATGCAATGGCGCCATAGATGGTGGAATTATTTATCTTGTGTACTTAAAAGGTGATTTTGAAAATCAAATACCTGAATGAAATTAATGATAACAATGTTGTGTATGTTCTTTTTTTCAGTATTGATGTTAGAGCTGCTGCTGTTTCCTGTTTGAAGAACATATTAGCCACCAAATCTGGCAATGAATTTTGGGAAGTTTATAAAAGTAAAGCTGATCCCATGTTAATCTATCTACAGCCTTTCAGAACATCCAGGAAAAAGGTACTTCTGATACACCTCATATGCATGGCATGTGGAGTAAGGAAAAAAGAAATATCAATCTTTTTTAAAAAGTGAATTTGAAAAGATGTTTGAGGTAGGCTTTGATAAATGCCAGATTTGGCATCAGTATAATTGAAAATCTGATTGCTTTTGTATGTCTGTTTCTCATTTCTGTTTTACCAGATGCAGCTTTCCCTTCACGTAGGAAATTACTATTTTGACTTTAGAAAGCTGTCTGCTTTCATTTAGACCGGCCATTTTTGATTACCTAATGGATAGTGTAATACTTTCTCAGGATTCTAGTATTATTTGATGCAAAAAATGGTGGGAAATAAGTCAGAAAAAGTGCATAATTAAAAGTGCATAAATCAGACATTTCCTAATTTTCAATCTTTTTATTTGTAAATTAAATGTGATGCCTAATGTGACCTTGGTGACTTGATGTCACCAGTAAAATTTTATTTTTAATACTTTCAGATTTCCTTGGAAAACTACATTTTCATGAACAAAACTGATATTGTTAATCAACTGAAGGACCAGTAATAGTTATTATGTTTGAATGTGTGCATTGCAGTATGGCTTTTTAAAATGCCGTAGAATTTTTTTTATATTTGCAATATGTATATTTTTCTTGTAGTTTCTTGTAGTGTCTGCTAATGATACAGAGGCTCCTTTAGAAAGATTGGATGACACAAACCTGTGGATTCCTCTGGGGGAAAGCCATGAGACCTGGATCAAGCACCTAACTAGTTCAATACTGGACAGTGGAGGTGTGAAAAATGAAGTTCTCCAGTTGATGAAGCCACTGTGTGAGGTGAGCTAAATCATACATTTTTACATGTATGTGTGTGCTGTGATACACAAAAAATGTGATTACTCATCTTGATAGCAGATAGTAATTTCTGCTATTAAGTAATTCAGGGCCTTTGTGGTCATACATTGTAGGTACTCATAAAATATACTCTCAAAATACAGGATTTGAAAGATAATTGCAAACATAGGAGAACTTTATATGGCTGCTTTAAGTGAACGCCAGCATAGGCCTGTTGAGTGGTTTATGTGTTCTTTCTCAAGCATTACATGTTTGTTTGGGCAATTGTGAGTTTGGTTGTAACCTGAGAAAGACAACAAAAAAGCATTTCTTTCTTAGCAGCTGCTGTGCATTATTATTTTCTAGGTGAAAACAGACTTGTGTCAAACTTTGCTTCCATACCTGATTCATGATATCCTTCTTCATGACTCAGAAGAATCTTGGAGAAATCTTTTGTCACTTCATATCCAAAAGTTTTTTACAGCCTGTTGCAAATTTGCCTCATCCTGTAGATGTACTCCAAATTCTGATTCAGGTAATGCCATAATAGTTTTGTTTCAGCTAAAAGAGGAATTCTGGTTGTGAAAAAACTATCTTCTGATATCAAATGTATGATGTGCACTTGTAGGCAGGCAGAATTTAGAAGCTTCTGCCCAACTGATCTTTTTTGATGGAGATGCCAATAATTTTGAAGTTGTTCATTGGCAGCACCCAAGAAGTATCTTCTGTCTAACTAATTTTTTTTATCCATAACTAGATAATGCTTAGTACTTGCTGAATTTAGGTGTTATCCAATGTTAAGTGTTGCAAGACTGAGTCATGGACTGTCTTTTAAAATGACTGATGGGCAGGTAAATTCCTCTATTACTCAAACAAGAGCAATAAAAAGAAGTTTTCACCTGAATTTTCCCCTTGGAGAAGATTAACCCTTGCTTTAAGTATTTCCTAATATTTTAAATGGTATTCTTATACATTCAGAAGACCTGTTCCATTCCAGCAAAATAAAAGGAAGTTGTAACCAAAAGAACTGCACCAGAGTGTGAGAAAGGCAGTGAGTTAATTTTAAAGAAAAGCACCATTTAAACAAGCTGTTTATGTCCTTTCCAATTAGATTGTGGTTGAATTTAGCAGAAATCTGTGTAAAAGGAAGATCTTTGTTGTTTGACACTGGGAATGGTACATGCACGTTTTTTCAGGAGCTGAAATAAATACAGTAACTTCAGGTTAGAGTAGGTTTATTTTTTGGTTTGGTTTGGGGATTTTTTGTGCAGTAGTTACTGTTCTATATCTTTTAACTTCCTTGTTCAGTGACAGATCGTTGAAAAAAAGAGTCTGTACAATGTCTTGCAGTCTCTTTACAGGCACGTCATGCAAGCTTCAGGTTGCCAGAGAGGAAGGGAAACCCTTAGTATTGCAGTTTTTACTAAGAGTGGTATAAATAACCCTAATGATGCTAGGTGTATTTTAAAATATTTTCTTGGATGCTCATTAGCCTGGACTGAAATTCTGGAACAGTATTCTTTCATATTTTTGAATTCAGGTAACAAGCTCTTTCTACAACTCACAAATTTATGCTCAGATGTACAGGGTGACCCAAAATGTTCCAAGAAAAATATGAAGGGATTTTTCCAAGTTCTAGAAACTTGCAGTTAGTTCAACAATATCAGTGAGCAAATGATGGAGGCCCATTCAATCACTGTGATTCACAGAACCACAATCACTTAGTTTGGAAAAGACCTCTGAGATCATTGAGTCTAACCTAATCTAAGTGGCTGAACAATGTCACATCAACTACACATTGCACTGAGTGCCACATCCAGTCTTTCCTTAAACAGCTCCAGGAACTGTGACTCCACCAATCCCCTGAGAAGTCATTCCAATGTCTAATCATCCCTTATGTGAAGAAATTTTTCCTAAAAGGAGTTCTACACAGGGAATCTTATTGAGGCAATAAAAATAAAATACAATAAATAAATATAAAATTAAAGAAAAAAAGTAAAGACATGCAGAAGCTTTAAATGGAGTTCTCCAGATGAAAAACAGTCCTGGTAACAAAAAAATCTCCCACAACCATGAAGTAGCACACAGCTCATTGTATGACAGATTGTTTACAGATGAACTGGAGGTGCAGTAGCCAACAGAGCAAAGATATGTTAATTCCAAAATTGGAATGATAGAACATCGGTATTCGAAGCAAAAATTTTAGTCATCCTCAAGGAGAATCTGTTATCCTGTGAAAACAAGGAGAAAACTCTTCCTAGAAAGTCTAGATAAATTTCATTCCAATCCATCAGGATCCAAATGGGATAAAACAAGCAGTTAGACATGGGAGAGTCAAATGCTTCTGAACACAAAAATTTCTGTTTGTTGGGACACAAAAAATGCCCAGATACTTTTTTAATGTGGCTTTTTCTTTTTTAGAGGAAATTGCTACTTCTGCACCTTACTGTAATCAAATCTTTGCTTGTGTGCTCCTTATTTCTTGCACTTGGTAATTCAGAAATGACCAGAATGAAGAAATTATTAACCCAAATACCAGAATGCAACCTGTAGCTGTCTGATTTTTTTTTTTTTTTAATCCAGAAGCAACACATGGAAACATAGATTGTTTGAAAGTATGTGCCTGTATACAGAAAGTAGGGAGTTTTGTGTAGCCATACACACTCTAAAATCTGCAATACAGTAATTTAATAAGAAGTATTTCTCTGACTTTGGAATAACTTACATGGTGGAAGCCTAATGGCAGAAGTCTGTTTGTTACAGAGCTTTTTGCAATGATGTTAGTTCATCTCTGAATTCTGTAAGAAGAAATAGAATCCATAAACTAATAATACAAAGATAATTTCATCAAATTGTGGCACAAATTACTATAATCTCACTAGCATCATGTAAGGAGAAGAAATACATTTTGTGAAAAACTATTAATTTAATTTTGGAAATGCAATTCAAGGAAGTATTTAGTTATTTTTTTGACTGAAAATTAATTACTTTTTATTTTGTAAAGGGATGTGATATGACAAAAGTTCATTATATTCTTTCCTTTGAAATATACATCCCAGATCAAGAAACCCATAATTCTAGAAGTTTGGATAAAGTATCTCGACGAGCCATGCTTGCTGTTGTTGATTACTTGAGAAGACAAAAGAGGTGAATACAAGCTTTTCAAAACATTGCCCTAATTTAATTGTGACTGTTCAAAGATGTGTTGGTGCTCTAGATTAAAGAACATGGTAGAGAACATGTTGCTTAAAAGAAAAGATATAGTAGTGACCTTGCATTTGTTACAGAAGTGATAGGGCTACCCTTAAAGGGTTCTAACTATGCTGAAGGAGTTTTCTAAACCCTTTTGTCTGATGTACTTCTTGTAGTGTGGGTTTTTCAGGAGCTAAGATAAAGTTAGTCTTTGGAAAGCTTTATAGTTGATACTGGATTTATTTTGTTTAATGCTGGATAAAAGGTCTGTTACAGCAGTATTAAAGCCTTTATTTAATCAGATCTGTTTCAGGTACAGTTTTTGACGACAGCTTCTGGCTAGATCTGAATTATCTGGAGGTTGCTATAGCAGCACAGTCTTGTGCTGCTCACTTCACAGCCTTGCTCTATGCAGAAATCTACGCAGACAAGATAAATAGGGACAAGCAGCAAAAAAGGTAGGAGGAGGAGTGCTGTTTCCTGACATTTCTGGTAAAATGAATCATGTTTTGTGAATCCCAGCAATGTTTTGGTTTTAGTTATATGAAAAGTCAGGGAAGCTTTAAAAATATTCCATAGGTCTGTATATGGACATGGAAAATATTTCCAGTCCTTGAATGCGATCCAAGCCTCAAAAGAGTGTCATGTTGATGTGTAATCAGAAACTTTTCTTAGTGCTGTTGGTGAAATTGCAGCCAGAAGTTAACCAAGGGGTGAAAGTAAACCCCAGAATGATGGTAGGAATTCTGTGGGTAGAGCTAAATGGTCCTTGTAGGAGCTTTTCTTCCATAAAAGACAATTATCTTTGTGTTCTGGTCTAGCAAGATCAAAGTATGGAACTAGTTTAGGTTTTGTGACAAACCACTGTCAGGTAGTGGAAATAAAACAAAAGTTTGGTTGTATGTACATACATTAACTGCTAATTAATTGATTTTATTCTTTCACAGAGGAAAGAACACTTCAGGCATTCACAAAAGCAATTTGATTTAATAAAAGATGAGGAATTTCAAGATGTGTATAGGGGGGTTCTGCAAAAGAACACCTCGGTGTTAAAATCCCATGATGTTGATATTCCCAGCTCAACTGATCACTTCCTCATTCTGATGGAGAGCCAAACTGAATAACCTGGGAATATCATAGTCTTGCATTTATTGTTTGTGCCCCTTATTTCTTGAGTGTTGTCTCAGAATTTCTTTAGTTCCCTATATGAAATTTCATATTGAAACATTTCTTTTAGATCTTCTTTTAAAGCAGCTAAGAGTTTGACATTTGAAGAGGAAAGTCAAAGAACACCTATTACTACCTTGAATGAAAAAAGTAAAGAAGAAACCGGTCTAAGTTTGCAGGTACTTGTGTGTGCTTCCTAATCTGAATGCAAACAGTCTCGCATAATTATAATTAACAGTAGGTTTCATCTGAGCTGAGGGTAGATCTAGTAGAATTCAAAAAATGTATTTTAAAGTTCTCCTCACACTTTAATTCAAAGAGAATTCAGACAAATTAAATTGAGTATTTGGTCACCCTGAAACACTAACTAACTGGCAAGTCTGAAATCACAGCAAAGCAGGCTTTGTTTCCTGAAAGAACTGACTTCAGGTTGGTAGCCAGCCAAAGATTTTTCAGATTTCAAAGATTTTTGTTTTGTCACAGGTATATATAAAAAACAGCAAGTGATATAGAAGTTGTAATTATCAAAACCAAAGTAGTATTATCTCCCTCAGGTTTATTTGAGATATCAAATCTGGTCCAGTAACCTTATCTAAGTTACTTCTTTCTATAGTTCATTATTCCAACACTGTGCTTGTATAACTTCCAAGATGCATTGCTTAGTTGGTGTATCTGATGTCATTTACTAATACTGCCTTTTGCTTTTCAACTAGCCCACCTAAGGCCCAGCTGTAGATCTTTAAGAAATAAATTAGCATTGAAAGTAGGCCTGAAGAGTTTGGCTAGACTGCATAACTTTTTTTCCCCTGTCATGATAGCAGACTCAGATACTATGTAAAGGAAAATTAAGCAATGATGTTATCTGTTAAAACATTTATAAACTGATATGGTTTATGTAAAACTAACTCGAGCTGGTTCCAAAAAAATAGTTCTTTGTTTTGTGGTGCATGTTCTAGGACCTTCTCATGGACATCTACAGAAGCATTGGAGAACCTGACAGTCTTTATGGCTGTGGTGGAGGAAGAATGTTGCAGCCATTGGCACGGTATAATTTATTCATGTTCCTTATGTTCTTTAAAGGCATTGCTTTCATTTACTAGTAAGGAACTTAAATTGAAAACTTCTTTTTCACCTACAACAGGATAAGAACATATGAGCATGAAGCAGTATGGGAGAAAGCCCTTGTAACATATGACCTTGAGACAAGCCTCTCTCCATCTACTCGCCAGGCAGGAATAATAGAGGTAATATTATTTTGTAAGAGGAAATGAGTGTAAGAAGTGATATTCATCATATTGAGTCATTTGCAGTGAGTTCAAAATTGTTTTAGGACTGAAAGTGATGTCTTTGTTCATTAAGTCTAGTCCATTGTCATAGGCATCCAAACTGTGGATATAAGACAACTCAGTATTTGTTCTGAAAATATTAAGGTTCTTAGTCCTCTTGTCACTCACCCATAATCCCCATCATGGGTAATGAATTTTGTGAAATACTTAAAACTAAGTATATACAATATTATTCCAGGTTTAGGCCAGCTCCTAAAATGACAGGCTATAGAAAGTAATGTAGTTGGTTATTTTTGCTATCTCATTCTTAAACCACTCCACTATGAATCACTATGTGATTTTTCTGATACAGTAGATAAAAAGAATTGGTGTTATTTTGAATTCTCAATATGCTTTGCCTCTTTAGCCTAAAAATGTTTATACCAGTTCTATAAAAATGTAGCATGGATGTATGTGTGTTTCCCCTCATTTAATTTTCCTATGGTACTTTTAATTTCTTAATAACCACAAATTATTTATTATCACTGTTAAAATTCCATTGCATTTGTCCTTCATAGTGGCTTGACATGTAATCTGGTTAATTGGTCACAATTATAGAGATACTACGGCTTTTGAACAGATAGGAGTTATAGGAAATCTTTTCAAATCCTCATCAGGAGAAACAGTTCATTAAGAAGTAAAATTCATTTTGACTTACCACTCAGGAATTATGGCATGGAGAAATGTGTACTGATAGTTAATTTGAAGCACAGTGTGAAAAATTATTTTAAAAAATGCCAGCCACAGTAGTAATAAAACCATTTTCCTGGAGTTGCAGATGTCAATAGTGTGGTAGTCTTATTAAAAAGTTTTCATTTTACGTGTAGAGTTTAGAAGTAGTCATGGTCCTGTCTTTCCTGCAAAGAGTTCTTTGTTTCCAAAAGTAAAACCAAGCCCTTAAAAATACCAGTTCAGTTTAATAAAGGAGGAAAATAAATTTTAGTAATTTTTTTTAATTCCAGGCTTTGCAGAATTTTGGGCTCTCCCACACTCTTTCCATGTACTTAAAAGGTCTGGAACATGAAAACACTGAGTGGTGTGCAGAACTGCAGGAAATACGGTACCAGGCAGCATGGAGGAATATGCAGTGGAGCCACATCTCTTCTGTCAAGTAAACCACCTTATCTTTTTGCTAGTCCTTTAAGCAAAAGGCAATAGGGTCAGATCCAAGCAAAAAAAGACAGGATCAGAACATAGTTTCTATAAAGTAGGTCACCTAATTCATTTTAATCATTGAACTGAAAAGCGGTGTTTTTCACTTAGACTTGTCTTGTTTGAATGCACATCACTTTTTGTTTTCCTGGGGAACTGTACACAGGTGATTCTTCTTTTTGATTGTTCATAATGTCAAACTGAAATATACCATTTTTTATTCATATAGTACTTGTATCTTAAGTACAAGAGAGGGATAGAGAGAGCTTTTAGTATCTCATTTATAAGAAAACAGGAAATATTACACAGTAAGCCACGAGAGATTATCAAGTCCTGGACAAGCAAACACCAGTATTGACTCATGGCTACTGTACAACTAAAACTATTTGTCACAAAGACAAAATTGACTTCTTCACAGAGAAATAGGTTTTCATTTTATTCTATGTTAACTTTTGTTTTATTTGTTAGAGATGAAGCAAGAAGTCCAGGGTACCATGAATCATTGTATGATGCTCTTCAGTCTTTACGCGATAAGGAATTCTCTGCTTTCCATGACTGTCTTAAAGATGCCAGGTAACAGATTGTATGCAGATACTGTGACATTTATGTGCAAATGCTGGGAGAGAGAGATGGAGACAATGTGTGTGTTTGTAGTCACAGGTTATGCATGAAAGACTATCAAGGGGTTTTATGGGCTCAAATAAAGACTCATGCATAGAATAAAAACTACTTCCAGACTGCAGCTCAAATCTTTTTATCCTCAGTATGTCATCTGCATCTGTAATTTGTGTGCTAATTGAAGATACATTTCCTGTACACACCCCTTAGTTTGTGGACCTCTTAAGTGGATTCTGGTGCTGAGTGCTCTTGTTTATCTGAGGTATCACATCAATTTTGGAGTTTCTGTGTCCTTACTGGGTTTTCATTTATTGACTTTTTTTTTTTTAATTTGAATGGTAGTGCAAAGTAACTCTAGACTGAAGAGTTTTGCTGTTTAAGTTCTCTTCACTGTATCAAAACTATATTATGGATATTTGGTATTATTTGCTGATATTAAATAAAATAATCTATTTTTCTGTTAAATCCACAGAGTGAATGAAGTAGAAGAGCTGTGCAAGGGCAGTCTTGAGTCGGTTTATTCATTATATCCAACCCTTTGCAGACTACAGCTGATTGGGGAGTTGGAAAATGCAGGCCTGCTGTTCTCCAGGTGATTTCTTAAGATTGTTTCATAACATTTCCTCAGTTTGCAGGATTTTTAGTAATCAAGCATAGCGCAAAACTTAAAATGACCTCAACAGATTTTATTCATCAACATCTCAAACTTCATATGGAAAATAAAAAGGATTTTACCTTCACTACATGAGGACAATTTTATATTATCTTTATTTCCAGACTGGCTTAATTCGCAGTCTAGTTTGAGTTATTTCATATCATGCCAATATAGTGTTTTAAATAACTGTTTTCTTTCCTTTATATTGAGTTCCCTCATACTCCAAAGTAGCAGTCATATCTCCTAGCTTCTGGTTTTCTCAAGTAACTGAGTCCTCCTCTTTTAGTTTCTTTTCTAAAAATGTTTTCCATTTCCCTAATGACATCCAAAGCTTTACTGAAAGCTGTTTCAGTTTGAATAATTTTCTTCATGGACCTCTATTACCATCAGTATTCTTAAATTCTTAAGACTGCTTTTTAATCACAGAAAAGTATTTATCTCTGTAATGCTATTAACACTGAATTTTCTCTGCTATAGTTCTGTCAGTTTGGTAGCAAATAGTCACCCTACAGTCTTTTCACCAGCACTGTGTTTGAGTGTCATTTCCTTTGCTGAGGGACCTTTAACACAGGTTTTTGATGCTTAATCAAGAATATTTACAGAGGAGTAGTTCACCTGAGTGTTGTTGTACTTCATGTTTGTTAAAACTGGAAGGCTTCCAGTTTAGTCTGCATATGGTAACCATTGTACGGTTTTATCACTATTTCTTGAAGTGTAGGTTTTGAACTTTCTCAGCAGATTACTTGTTACTCATCTTTCATTTCACTGATATTTACTGAAAATTAATAACAAGTCCTTTTTCTTTTGGGAACGATTGCAGATCTGTTACTGCTCAACAACTGAATGACATTTATTTGAAATGGCAGAGACAGTCCGAGCTTCTCAAGGACAGTGACTTCCATTTCCAGGAACCTGTCATGGCTCTGCGCACTGTAATTTTGGAAATCTTGCTTGAAAAGGAAAGTGAAAACACCAAAAGAGAATGTATTAAAGACCTCCTGACCAAACATCTGGTGGAGCTCTCTAGATTGGCAAGAACTGCTAAAAATACTCAGGTAACAAATTTCAGGAAAGACCAGGAACAGATGTTTAGGTTTTTTTTAATTTATAAAAAACTTAATTTTTAACAGTACTAATGATTAACTGTATTCTAAGTTTATTCAGTAAATCAATCTGAGACTTAAATTATGTAGAATTTATTAATAAATTGTATTTATGAGCATGTTTTTTTGAATTTTGTTCATAAGTGTAAGCCACTGAATGAGGTAGATAATACAGAAATTACATTTTTACTGAAGAGTGCTCTTCTAGCTCTGTTTCTCATTTTGGTGCAGTTTTACATATCCAACTTTCACTTGCATCATATGTTGTAGTGTTCCAGGGTAAAACTGCAGAGATAACTTCATTGCATCTCTGTATTTAGTGTTGTCTTTAAAGCTTCATACTCTCAAAACTTCATTGCACTGTGGTACATCTCTTGCTGTGAATGACTTTCTGGGATTTGCACTGTCAGTGGTTTTTTTAGTTGCTGATGCATTTAAGGCCCAGAGTCAGCCTTGGCTTGTTCTGGGTGGTGCATCTGGATCAGTAACTCCACAAGAATTTACAGAGCAACAGTATCCTCCAAGGAACTCTACAGAAAATAGTTCCAGCTAAATACAGAATCTGAAAAGGTGTTTAACACTTCACATATGCAAAAGTAAATTAAACTTTGATTTCACTATTCGCTATTTCACGCATCACTATTCATTTTATGAATTCATTTTAACTCTTTTTATGAATAGTGATGAAATCAGTAGAACAGCGCTGACTTTGATTTAATGAATTTGCAGAGGCACTTTATTCAGTGCCTCTGAAGCTGTTGGGGAGAATGATTTCAGATATTTTTGTCTCGTGCCTGCCCAGCCACCAGCCCTGTGGCAGTGGGTATTTAGTAAGAACCTCAACTTTGTTAAAAGCATAGTTTGCTCCTTGTGCTGTCACAGTCATACTAAGTAGTGAGGATGGTACTTTACCAGGTATATGTGTGAAAATGTAGGCATGCTAAAGAATTAGTATATGGTGGTGCCATTTTTGTAATTATTTTTCTATGGTCTGTAATTATGTATGTAATGCATGTAATAATGTAATAATAATTGCTAAGCTATAAGTCCATTAATTTGGTAGGTACTGATTATAGAATTTCTCGACCTCCAGTTTAAAATGTTAAACATAGACACTTTATTTTAGAGTTTGTGAGGTTTGATTCTATTCTATTCTTGTTGCAAATCAGGATTTTCTGCAAGTATATAGAAAAATAATTTCATATAGAAAAATAATTTCATATTTTTACTGCAAATAATTTTTTTATTTGGATGGGCAGATTATGCTGCACAAATAGAGAAAATGGAAGCAGAGTCTAAAAACAAAACTTGCTGTGAGATACAGATATTTTACTTAAAGAATTGTTCATTATTATTTTTTCAATTTCAGCTTCCGGAAAGAGCTATGTTTCAAATCAAACAACACAATCCAAATGGAAATGGAGTTTCTGAATGGCAACTTGAAGAAGCTCAGGTTTTCTGGGCTAAAAAGGAAGAGAGTCTTGCACTAAATATACTTAAAACAATGATAAAAAAATTAGATGCAGATTGGTTTCAGGTATGTGTTACATAATGTCTGAACTTATGGGAATTAAATTATTTAAGATCCTAATTCCACTCTCAGAAGTTTTCCTGTAGAAGAAAATTGAAAGCCCCTCTGCAATATTAAATACTAAATCTGCTTTGTACTCTCAAAATGTCTGAAAGCAAAAAAAACTGTGTTAGCAAATCTTGTTAGGAGTTTTCAAAGAGAGTCTGTAAGATTGGCAAGTGTAAGAATTCATTATTCATGGTCCAACACTAAACCATGTCCCTAAGCACCACATGTACATGTCTTTCATATCCCTTTTAAACAGGGATGGTGACTCCACCACTTCCTTGGGCAGCCTGTTCTAATGCTTGACAATCCTTTTAGTGATTAATATCCAATCTAAACCTCCCCTTGTGCAATTTGAGGCCATTTCCTCTTGTCCTACTGCTTGTAGCCTGAGAGAACAGACCAGCCCCACCTGGCTGCACCCTCCTGTCAGGCAGCTGCAGAGAGTGGTGAGGTCCCCCTGAGCCTCCTTTTCTCCAGGCTGAACACCCCCAGCTCCCTCAGCTGCTCCTCACAACACCTGTGCTCCAGAGCCTTCCCCAGCTCCGTTGCCCTTCCCTGGACACGCTCCAGCCCCTCAATGTCTCTCTTGCACTGAGGGGCCCAGAACTGAGCACAGCATTGGAGCTGTGGCCTCAGCAGTGCTGGCTACAGGGGGACGGTCACTGCCCTGCTCCTGCTGGCCACACCTGGCTGATCCAGGCCAGGATGCCATCGGCCTTCTTGGCCACCTGGGCACACTCTGGATCGTGCTCAGCTGCTGTTGATCAGCACCCCCGGTCCTTTTCTGCTGGGCAGCTTCACAACTGCCTGGAGTTGTTGTGAATTGTACTTACCTTATTGAACCTCATACAGTTGGCCTTGGCTCATAATGTCCAGCCTTTACAGATCCCTCGGGATGATGTTTGTTAAAATATGGTCTACAAATACTTGACTAGAACTTAATTGTATGTACCACTGTGGTAAAAAAGCCTTTATGTCCATACCTTTGCATTTACCTGTGGTGGCATTCTTTGAGAATTTCAAAGCCATTTGCTTTGAATCTATATATGTTCTTAAGGAATATCACTCTTCAGAAAAGCTGCATTATTTTGGGCCAAGTTCTCTGTACATACCAGGGCAAAATCAAGAGTTGTTGCTCTTGATTTTTGTAATCTCTCCATGAATCATGGAGAGGCCATGAGGCCCTCCAAAAATTTTGTCCTTCCTTACATTTACCCTGTCTATTTAAGGAGAATTTGTGATGTTCACATATATATTTCACAGTCAGTGTTGCCATCTTGGTCACATGGTCTGTCACATGTACCCTATATTAGAAGTATTTTGCAAACTTATCCTACTCTACAGTTAAAGCTGAACATCCAGTCTGGAGAAAAGCCCTTTGGAAACGTGCTCCATCATCTTCTCAAAACACTTATATCAAGTTTCCGTGTAGAAGTCTGTGGGAAGAATTTGATCATCACACAATGGTTATTGTGGTTCCTGACTGTTACCTACAGAATTGTCTATGGTACTTCAGACTAAATGGGGATATTTATAAAATACAATTCTGAAAACACGCTGTGAATGTTTAAAATTTTTATTACATTTTGTCATTGGTTTATTCTGCTTTCGATTGTTCAAACAGGTATTTTAAAATGTGCACTCTCCTTTTGCCTTACATAGAATGTGAATGTGATTTAAGGTTATTGACTACTCTAGATGTGGATGGAAAATGACTCTGTAGATGCATTATGTGTAATAGGCCTCAGTGATTGAATTCTATTCAGGGTTTAAAGGCTTTAGAAATTTCCTACCTCATATGTAAAAGATGTTTTTGTTTTATGCCTCCCTCTCTTTAATTTTTTTTTTCTAAAACTTGCTTTTTCAAAGGTCGAGACTGATCCTCACCTGAAATTGATGTATACAGAGTGCCTGAGGCTCTGTGGAACCTGGTTAGCTGAAACATGCTTGGAAAACCCTACAGTCATCATGCAGAAATACTTAGAAAAGGTGCATCCAGTCTTTGAAATGTACATTCTGTGAGATAATGCTGTGTTAAAATACAGTGTTAAAATGTCAAGTAGATTTCTCAGTGCAGTCTTTATTTTTCTGTATTGAAAATATAATTTCTTATATAAATATTATGGTTTCACATTGTATTGTGTAACATTGTCATCTTCTTAAATGTTCAGAAAATGGCTTTGTAGAAATCACAGTGAAATGTCTTTTATTGGCTCAGAAGTGCAGTGATTACAACTACTAGTCTAGTTTTCCTTTCCTGTTCCCTATCCCTACCTCTTCCTTCTCAGGACAGATTATTCACTCAACAGCTTTTTAGTACAGCATTGCATTTCCACAGAATCAATCAGGTTGGAAAACACCTCTGAGATGATGGAGTCCAACCTGTGACCCAACATCCCCATGCCAACCAGACCATGGCACTGAGTGCCATGTCCAGTCTTTCCTTAAGCTCCTCCAGGGATGGTGACTACAACACCTTCCTGGGCAGCCCACTCCAGTGTCTGATCACCTTTCCTGTGAAGAAATTCTTCCTAATATCCAACCTGAGCCTCCCCTGGTGCAGGTTAAGGTTATGTCCTCTTGTCCTACTGCTTGTTACCTGGGAGAAGAGCCTGACCTCCCACCTGGCTGCACCCTCCTTTCAGGCAGTTGTAGACAGTGATAAGGTCACCCCTGAGATGCTGCAAAGTCTTGGTCTAGTGTTTCAAAGTGCTGTATTTTTTTTTAACTTTTAGCCAGTAATAGAAATGTTTGTATTAATATTTGCCTGCTCTGCATGTCTTTATTTCACACTAATTTATGAAACTCAACATAGTTGCCTTTCTCTGTATGCTTTCTTCACTCTGATGATTTGAATCCATGACTTTCTTATATAATTTCCTTTACTTTTGGCACTTTTTGGACTGTCTTCCATTTTTTTTCTCACCAGCTTGTGATACAAGGCTATAAGACTGTTTTAAAACTTCATGCCTTGTTACTGTAAAAGATAAAAGCATGGAAAGTTCCTGTATTGCTATTAAAGCTATTTCATACAGGATAATATTTTTTGACTATTTGCACTGAAACATTTCTCAAAGATTAAATTCACTTAGGAGAAAAATATTCAGCCTGTTAGATTCATTTTGTATTCATATTTATTCTATCACAGGCAATATTAAATAATCTATTCAAGCAAATGACCCTGAGCAGGGAGGAAGTTGAACAAGATGAGTTCCAGAAGTCCCCTCCAGCCTCAACCATTCTGTTTTTCAGTGAGAATAGAGTTTCATCAAGTTTTATGCAGCACTATGTATCTGATTATTGATCTTACCATTATTGTAACTTCTCCTTTAGGCTGTGGAAATTGCTGCAAGCCACAGTGGAGACAGCAGTGATGAATTGAAGAAAGGAAAGATGAAGGCTTTCCTCTCCTTGGCTCGTTTCTCTGATAATCAGTACCAGCGGATTGAGAATTACATGAAATCCTCAGAGTTTGAAAATAAGCAGGCCTTGCTGAAGAAGGCCAAGGAGGAGGTTGGTCTCATCAGGGAGCGTAGGGTTCAGACCAACAGGTGAGCATTAAATGGAGACTGGGTACTCTGGAGCTGTCACAGGCTCCAGCTCTACTTTCTGGGCAACAGGTGCAGCGTAGGTCACATCCCTACAGCTGCATTTTCCCTTCTCCACAAAGCAGTGGCCAGATCCACAGTGCTTGTTGTGAATGGTTTCTGAACTGTGCCCGGACATGGGCTGGGCATGTGCTGGATAGTGTGGGCCAAAACTAAGCCAGGGACACAGTGTGGATGATAATGGCCTGGAATTCATGTGTATTCCCTGGATCTGTTCAGTTTATTTGACAAAAATGTTACATAATGTAAATAAATGAGTTGGCATTTTTCTCTATTTCACATTTAGTGAGAGAGTAGAATTAAATTTATTATAGAATTCTTAAAGATTTAGTAAGAGCAACTGCAAGTAAGCAGAAAATTATGAATTTCAGCTGCTGGAAACTGAAGTTTTTACAAAAATGGTCTGTACTGGGTATTCACATTTTTACCAATATTGAGATTAAATCAAGAAGACAGAAGACAGGAAGTTTACTTACAGCAGTGAGTCTGAGTGCACATACAGTAAAGGAGTAGATCCCACAATACAGTTTCTTAGTTGTTTATTTTACTGTGCCTGTACATACAGAACAACTTTAAAAATGTTAAAATAGTGAGAGACTTAGGGAATGCCTTGCAGTAAGTTGAGAAATTAAGGAATAATTTGTTGTTTAAACATGACATCTGCTCATATAGATACACAGTGAAGGTTCAGCGAGAACTGGAGCTGGATGAAGGGGCGATACAAGCCCTGACCGAGGACCGTAAACGCTTCTTGTGTAAAGCAGTGGAGAACTACATCAGCTGTTTACTAAGTGGAGAAGAACATGATATGTGGATATTCCGACTCTGTTCCCTGTGGCTTGAAAATTCTGGAGTTGACAGAGTCAATGAAATGATGAAGGTATATGTTTGCTCCATTTTTTTCCTAATGCTTTGGCAAATGAATATCCGTCTTCTCCTTTATTTCTAGAAGATGAATTATGTAGTTCCTTAACTTTTCCTGAAAACTTTCTTTTTTCAGTTGTCATTGCTTATCAGTTAGTTTTTCATCAGTGGGACCTGTAGTTCTCAATGCATTTTAATTCAACTTTAATCAGCATTTTAATTTGATAAGTCTGTATGGTTAAACATATCTCACGATCGTTTACTGTGGTCCCCTTGTTCTTCACATACCTTGGAATCTACCCATCTTCAACATCCTTAGGAACATTATTCTTGTTTATATTATATATACTTTCAGGTGAAAAGCTGTGAAAGGTAGAATAGAAAACAGTACTCCTATGAAGGAATTGCAACATTTAGGAGGCATGGGCCAAGATGATATGATACTCACTGAATTGCTGCTTGATCAGATAGGCCATGATAATTCTTAATTTTAATTATTATTATTATTATTATTATTATTATTATTATTATTATTATTATTATTATTATTATTATTATTATTATTATTATTATTATTATTATTATTATTATTGCAGTTTTTGTTAGTACAGCTAGTTTTGTTTAGTACAGCTCTCTAACTGAGTTTTCTCTCCTACAGAAAAATGCACAGAAGATCCCTTCATACAAGTTCTTGCCTCTGATGTACCAGCTGGCTGCTCGAATGGGAACTAAGATGATGGGTGGTTTAGGATTTCATGAAGTTCTGAATAATGTAATTTTTGCTTTTCTTATCTAAAGATACCTTGACTGGCTTGGTAGTGCCTACCTCTAAACAATATCTACCTTCCTCTGAGCAGTTACAGCTAAACAAGTTACATTGGTGATAAGGGTGTATTAAAAATGAGTGATGCCAAATCAGTACGGTGGGGGATTGGGGACTTCTTTAATTTCTTAACTTAAAAAATCAACTTTATTGATTTTCTTGTAATATCAGAGTAGTTTTATGCAGTTATAGAAATGTACTTTGAATGTTTTTTCAGTTGTGGAAAAGTATTACCTTTTATTTCATCTTAGGAACCTTAGAAGTTCAAAAGAAATAATAATGTTAATTAAGTATTGGGGTTTTTTTCCTCTTCTGTACTGTTTTCAATAATGGGATCTTTTTCTTTTGTTGGCAGCTATTGTCTCGAATTTCACTGGATCATCCACATCATACTTTGTTTATAATATTAGCTTTGGCTAATGCTAACAAAGATGAGCTCCTCACAAAACCAGATGCAATAAGAAGAAATAAGTTAATTAAAAATGCACCAAAAGAGATCTCCCAGCTTGATGTGGTGACTACAAAAACTTTTATTCTATTAATCACATTCAATCCTTTAATTTTGTTGAAAAATGAAAAAGCCCAAAACATGTAGAGGGGTGTTTTAGTATAGAGCTCATTAGCAGACTTTTGTTAAGAAGCAGTAAGAGGGAAACAGTACCTTTAATAATTAAAAAACCCCTTTTGTGCGTAAGTAGGTAATTATTATTGAAAGAAATCATTGCAGGGTTGAGGAAAATACGGATAATGTTTTGTGCCACAAATAGCCCTGATTATTGCAGACTCTTGTGATAAAAGTCCCTGATGTGTCATTCTGTAAAAAGGATTTTAGATGCAAGAAAGACTTGAGTGGCTTTATTGTTGAAAGTACATACTGAATTGGGCATTTTTTCTGCTTTGAGTGGTAATGTGTTCCATCTAAGCAGTTTGCCTTGTGCATCTTTTGATCCTTGTTAAAAGTCATGCTGATAGGTAATACTGACCTGTGGTTTCATGATAATGTTGGTTTTGCTTAATTTTTGTTTAACCTCTCTTTGGAATCATCCCACATCCAAAGTGTTGCCCCTTCTTTCCGCCATCATTGTAGGCCAGACATGGTTGGTTGTCATTCTCCTCTTACCCCCCACACTGATACATTTTTTTCACCACATTTTTATGTGGGTTTTTTTTTGGCCTTTCTCTCACATCTGTAGTTCTTTTGTGATTCCCCCACTTAGGGTTGGAATTATGCTAAAGTCTCTCAGAGCCAGGCACAGAAGGAATGCACGGACACGTTTCTGTCTTTTGCATACAAGATTTTTTTCTTCAGCGGGGAGGAAATAACAGAAGCAGGCAGATGGTGGAAGAACATCTAAAAATCTGTCTGTCCTTTTTTCTGAAGAACTTCTGCATGTCTTTTGCGCTTTGCCTGGACAGGTTTGCTCCCTCTCCATTGCCAATAATATTTTACATTACTCATTATCTCAGATCAGACAGCACAGAATTTTTTCTTATAATTATTTCAGATCATCTCACAAAGGGCTGTCCATTGCTGCAGTTTGCTCTGTTTTCATAGGACATATCTCAATTGTACTTAAATGACTGCATGTTATGATGCATCTCTAATATTAAAAAATATAGTTTACAAGATCTGATGTTTGTTTTCCTTGGGTTTTTTAGGACAGAATGGAAGCTGCCAGCACGATAATGAATATTGTAAGGAAAAGAAGAGCTCCTATGGTTAGAGACATGGAAGCACTTTGTGATGCTTACATCACATTAGCAAATTTAGATTGTACTCAGTGGAAATCTGAAAGAAGTAAGTCTTAGGAAAACTGGTTTTTGTTTTAATAATGAAGATAGGTTTTATTTTCTCAGATTGAAAAGTGTATTTTAAATACTGATGTTTAGTTAAAAGAGGTAGTAGCATTGTGTCCTATTTTTGATAGATATAGAATGTAGTCTGGATTAGAAGTCATAGTAATTACTTGCACTGTAGGGCTCAGACCCTTAGTATGAAATTCTAAAAATCACCAGTTGTCCTGTGGTCATCTTCATCAGCTCAGTAAAATATGCAGTGAGGTTTTGGGTCCGAAAAGCAATGTAAGCTGGGTTTTGTCAAATATTTTATAGCTCTGAATTTAAAAATATTAATTCCTCTTAATTACAGAAGGAATAAGTATTCCAGCTGACCAGCCAATCATTAAACTGAAGAACTTGGAGGATGTTGCTGTTCCTACCATGGAAATTAAGGTGACTGAAGTTGGAAAAATATGCATTATAATACCATCATCATAGAACCATCTTCAAGCTTTTGTAATGGCAGTCATCTCTTCATCCAATTCCCATGGTCTTTACAGGTCTGCCTATGGGGATACTTCCTTGTCAGGTGGGAGGTGCAGGCTGAGATGGTTTCCTTAGAAGACCATGATCCCCAGGCATTATGTGTGCTGGATAGTGCTTTATTGTACAAAGACAGTTTGCCACTGTTACCTCTGAGTAGTCTCTCATTATCCAAAGGTGATATCATAGTGAGCTCCCTAACTCACCCAGGGGATTTGGGAGTGGGAATCTCCTGTGTTGGTAGGCGCTAGCTCAGAGTTTCAGGGAGGCAACTGAATGTCACAGAAGGTGTGAGAATTAATAGGTGTGCCTCTTCTGCTGTTCCTGTGCTTTTACCATTCAGTAATGGGCAATGATCCATTCCCATTGGCTGGTTGGGTGCACGGGCACTCCCTCTTTGATACCACACACTCCACCTGGGAAACTGCAGTTTCAGAAGCATAGAGTTGCTTTTTTGACCAGCATATAAGTTGAAATGTTGCAAGGCCAGAATTCCTTGTGTTGAAATCCCTCAGGCTATATCTATAAAGCTGAATAAGTCAAGGGACTGCTTTAAGGTATTTGACTTCACAAACCAGAAGTTGCCACCCATGCTAAATATCATCTGTTTGTAGGGCTTCAGTTGGCCCCAGGTGTTGCTCCTTTGTACAACTGGATCATTCTTTTCTTTGCCTTCCTTCTCCTCCAGTACAGACTGACTGCAATGGCTGCAGCTCTGTGATGTAGCCTCCTGGGGCAGTGTTCCTCTGGGGCATGAGGATACAGGGGGTGGCTGAGGTATAGATCTTGTACCCTGTAGCAGGTTTGGCATTGAGATTTGGTCCTTAGATTAGTCTAAGCCTAACACTCCTCAGCTATATGTGAGCAGTTTTGTGGGACAGTGCTAGCTGGGACATTGTGTCACAGCTTGTTTAGTGGAAGTCTGTAGTACCACGTCCCCTCTACCAATGAGGTGAACAAGGAGGAATAAAAGAAAAAAATCCTTTGCTCAGCATATTTTCATAGCCTTTGTGGTATTATCTTTGTAGATGATGGAGTGCTCATATTAATATTTAGTATATAGTCTGCTAATGAGGCTTGCAAAGAACTTATTACTGCTTTGTCTGAGTGAAAGTGAGGTAATATTTACATTTATTTTAATGTATTTTTAATTTCAGGTGGATCCCACAGGACAATATGAAAATTTGGTGACAATAAGTTCATTCAAGCGAGAATTTCGTTTAGCAGGAGGCATAAATCTGCCTAAAATAATAGATTGTGTAGGATCAGATGGTAAAGAAAGGAGGCAGCTGGTTAAGGTGGGTTCTGTCGGTTGGAATGATATCTCAGAGACTTAGCATGCTGGAAATTTTTTTTTAAGTTCTCCTGTCAGTTTTCTCATGTATCACTTCTGTACCATGAGCAGATTTTTCACACTTCACTGTCAGTTTCCTTAGTTGAGGAATGCTTTAATAAACGAAATTGTGAAGTATTAATAAGTAATATAATATAAATAATAAGTAATTATATTAAATATATTTGTAATTATTTTTTCAGCAGTGCATGTAATTAATATCTAGAAGCTTACCTGACAACTACCAGACTTGCCTGGTCATGTCTCAGCTGGTGACCTGAAGTGTTCTGTAAATAAGAACCATCAACATATTGTGTTAAATACTTCCTTTCTTCTTCCACATATAAAAAAGTATTTGCAATTCAGAGACAATCAAAAGCTTGCACATAGAAGTAAAGATCTCTAAAAAAATTTATTTCTTCTCAGACTCAGCTGATTTCATTCTCTCTTAGAACACAAACATTGGGCAGTTGCTGGGAGAATTCTATTTTGCTGCTAAGTATGGGTTAGTTTTGAAAGCTTTAAAGAGAAGCATGAATCACTACATCTGCATCCAGCAATCAGAACTGCAGTGCCAGCTGATGCTGCTTCACCTATGTGCTGGCTTGCTAAATAATGGTGAATCAAATACCTGTTTTTAAAAAGAGAACCATAAGACATTTAGGTTGATAGAAACCTGAATCAAACAACATCTGTCAAAAAAAAAAAAAGTGATGATTTAAGTTAATGGTGGTTCTGTTTAAGCAGCTGAGCACTAACAGAAAACCAAATACATACAAAAAAAAGCAACTGTTAATTATATTTAATTGCAAGTGACTGTTGTGGAAAAGTAACTTGTGTTTTGTGCAATTTTTAAAATAATTTCTTTTACTTGCTGAGCAAGAAATGGATGCTGAGAAGTGTTTTTCAACTGCTTTTTCTGTTTATGCTGAAGGGGCGTGATGACCTGAGACAAGATGCTGTCATGCAACAAGTTTTCCAGATGTGCAATACATTGCTCCAGCAAAACACTGAAACAAGAAAGAGGAAATTAAACATCCGAAGATACAAGGTAACCCCGAACACTAAATTTTCTCTGTGGCAGTAGAGAAATAAAGCATATTTTCCTCTTCTCCTCTTTTTAACCCAAATGCAATATAAAAGGATTTTTATTTATGGGCTATTAAAATAGTCACTGTGCCTTCAGGTATGGAATAAACAATATATTTATTACAATTTAATTTTTTTCAAATCATTAAAATAAATTTATTGATGCCTAATATATATTTAAATACTCTTCAAAGATTTCTTTATATGAACTTTTAATTGAAAAGAAATTAGGTAATACACTGTCATTAAACTGTAAGTTCCTAGTCATTAAACTTGAACATACAAGTTTGTTTATGAATTCTCATTAATTTGCCTTGTGATATTCCTTAATTAATAATTAATTCCAGTCTTGCAACATTCCTTACAAATAAATTCAGAAGTCCCATCTAGGATCTTTCATGCAGAATTTGAACTGTATTTTTTTGGAATTGTGAATACAATTCCAAATCTTATTGGAATCAGAACTGGGAATAGGAATTGGAATTGGGAGTAAGAATTGCAGTAAATTCTTATTGTGAATGCAGAAAGTGTATTTAAACAGGAACTTTTTGCTTCCTCCCTTAATGTACTTGGCATTATAATAATAGCTGTGAAGGTGACCTCCGAATAAGTACTCTCAAAGTATAAGCTCTTCTCTTTGACAAATAAGAAATGTGCACTCTGGAATCTCTAAAGGTGCTTATCTGAATTGCTAGTGTGATTTTAAGAATTCTCAGGTGGAGTTAAAGTCACTTTTTTTTAACAATTTTCAAGTAAGACTCGGGTTTCTATGTGTGTTAAAATGAGTGACAGCAGGGAAAAATAGAATGGGTGAGAAAAATAGAATTGTGAGATATAGAGACTTCCATAAGAAAAGAAAATTGAAGGAAACAGGCAGTAGCTAATTATTACAGGTCTAGTGGAAGGTTCACTGGGCTAGGAAAAAATTGCAATTATTAGGTGAAAACATTTGTGTGGATTTTTATATATGTATACATGTGTATTTAGAAGATATATTGAGGTGTCAGCTGCATGGTTTGGCCTTCTTTGTCTTTTTAAACAAGCAGAAATGTGCACCCATGCTCTGCAGGGTGTGTATTCATAGTTGAGTGTGTATAGCCGTCCCTCATGTATAATCTCCCCTCTGTGGTTTTGCTTTTCCAGGTGGTTCCCCTTTCCCAGAGAAGTGGAGTTCTGGAGTGGTGCTCAGGAACAATTCCCATTGGAGAGTTCCTTGTGAATGCTGAAGAAGGAGCTCACAAGAGATACAGGCCAAAGGATTACTCCAGTTATCAATGTCATAAAATAATTCTGGTGAGTCCAAATAACTTAAAAAAACAAAACAAAAAGAAAGCTGATTCATAATATTTACTGGGGGGAGGGGGGTGGAATTTACAGAGAACTACGTACTATACCTTTGGTATATCTAATAATGAATGTGACCAGTGGCATGGAATGAATAGATATTCAAACTTTTAGTTCAGTTCCACAGATCATAAGTTTATGATTTTAAGTTTATGATCATAAGTTTATGATAAGTTTTCTCACCATAAGTTTACAAAATTGCAGTCAAGTATAGCTGTTACTTAATATACCCATGATTGTGCAAGAATCTATTTCCTTTCAAATGGCTATAGTAGTAACAGGATAAAAGTGTATTTTTATGCTTGGTGAAGCATTTGCATGGGAATGAGTGAGGATGACTTTCTCACAGTGACATGAGGCCATCAGATAAGCAGAGGTGTCAGAACAGAGTGCAAAGAAAGGAAGTGTCTCCCATCAAGATCCATTTATCTCCACATGCCTATAAAATACATGCACCTGCTGCATCAAGGAAATAGGAGTGGTTTTTCCCCATGTTTTTAGCCTCTGAATTGTGTATAAAAATAGAATTGTTTAGTTAGACAGATAGTTAGAGGCATTAATAATTGCTGCAAAAAATGACAATAATTCTTAGCTCAGAAAGAGAAAGAAGTGATAACAGCATTTGATGGAGGGGAGGTGGATAGAAAGGAAGGAAAACTTCATTTCCTTCTGAAGCAATTGGGTAAAATATTTCTTATGTGTTTAAAGGATGCCCAAAAGAAACATTCTGAAGAGAAATACAGAATCTTCATGGAAGTCTGTGAGAATTTTCAACCTGTGTTCCGGTATTTCTGTATGGAGAAATTCCTGGACCCAGCTGTGTGGTTTGAAAAGCGATTGGCATACACTCGCAGTGTGGCTACATCTTCTATAGGTATTGGATTAATTACAGTGGCTTTTTAGGTTACACAACCTAAGAGTTTCTACCATTTCAGACATAGTGGCTGTCCTGCTTTTGGCACATGTCAAAAAAGGCATAGTAGGGGGCAAAAAAGGCCAGCAAGAACATCAGCATTATTTTTGTAATTAAGATTTCTAATTTGTTCCTCCACACCCCCATTTTTGCTGCAGAAGGAAGAATGAAATTCTGCTCCTCTTTGTTTATATAGTGGTTTGTTTTCTTAGATTCTGGTACTTTGGGTTTTTTAGCCTGATTTTATTTCTGTTGTTTTGGTTTAAAATTTATTCATTTCATATGTAGCCTCTGATGCTTTAGCTGAATTGAAAAGCTCAATCTTTTACTGTCTTTGTACTGGCATTATTATCCATGGCTGAAATGGTTATTTAAGCTTGGTTATTAAGCCTTTGTTTTCCCTGTCATAATAAAGAAAAAGAAGTACTTAAATGTAAGTACTGTGGATTTTTTTCTGGATGACTCAGTTCTGTACTGAGTCTCTGGAAGACATTTGTTAGTAGATCTCAGAAATTGTAGTAGATCCCATTTTAGACGGTAACATGTTTGTGCACTCCCTTTTTACTAAAAAAAAAAGGTAAATCTGCAGTTTAGTACAATTCAGAGGAAAGATTTTTGTAGGAAATACTACTGCTGTCATGTCCATCAGCTAATAAAAACAGTAAAAGGTGTAAATTGCAGTAAGGGAGATGTAGTTTGGAGGTTTTCTACATTTAAGGACAGTAAAGCACTGACATAGGCTTACATGAAAGATCTTATAATTTGGATCACTGGAGATTTTTAAAACTGACTTGGACAACAGTCATTTTGTTGAGGGGGTTGCTAATGTTAGTAATAATAAAAAAACCCTGATTTTATTATGCAGTTGCTTTTAATTTTTAAATTTTTTTGAAAGATGTAATATTATTTGATAATCTTTGATCTACAAGTAGAAATGGGGAAGAAACTTGTGGAGCAGATAAAACAATGCACATTTGTATGAGAATAAACTTTTTGCAATTTCATTCAGTCAGCATTTTCTTTTTTGGATTTGTGAAATGCTATTTGCTCTTTCCTTAGTCAACACTATATATGGGACAAGAAATATTCTCACAGTAATCTTTCTTAAGCTTTCTGTGGTTTTTATGACATGGTTCCAGCACTTACATTTTTGTTTCAGTTGGCTACATTCTTGGACTTGGAGACAGACATGTTCAGAATATCTTGATAGATGAACAAACAGCAGAACTGGTGCATATAGATCTGGGTAAGTAGGACAGCAAGAGAACCTTAAATTTTGTTTACTTTAACTTTTTTTAAAAAAACATTTATTTTCCATTCATTTAGGGGTTGCTTTTGAGCAAGGCAAAATCCTTCCCACACCAGAGACTGTTCCATTTAGGCTAACCAGGGACATTGTGGATGGAATGGGCATCACCGGTGTGGAAGGGGTCTTCAGGAGGTGAGTGCTCCTGAACTGCACAGGGTTTAGGAGGCAGCAGAGTACTTCCAGCTTTTTGATTGTCACATGTTAAATAGTTCTGATGCTTGAGAGGGGACTCAGATTTCTGCTGGTAACACCCAAACCTAAATACTGACCTTTAACTCCTATGTTTGTATTTATATAACCAGCTGCAAGCTCATTTTTGTTGCTCAGTGTTTCATACTGTTCACTTGCCAATGGGTTAATGTCACCCTCTTGTGGAATTCAGGGAGGGCTCATTGTTTCCAAAGGCTCCACAGCTAAATGTTGATTCAGAATGATTTTTTTTCCTTCAGAACTATGTATTTCTTTCACAGCTATACTATATATTTGGAGCTGTTAAATGTCTTTGAACCAATTTGTTTTGACTCTAATTTCTGTTTAGTTTATGTATGTAATGAACCAATTTGTTTTGACTCTAATTTCTGTTTAGTTTATGTATGTAATTTGGAGTATTTTTCCCTTTTGGATCACATATTTTATATTACTTTGTAAGTGCAAAATCTAAATCCCATAATAGATCTGGACTGCAAAACAGAAGAATCCTAAATGAGTTGAGTTTCAGTCAACCTCCATCCTACCTGCTGTGAATGACCCAAGGGATTCCTAAATAGCAGGATATTTCTCATTCCAGACTTGGATGATGTTTGTGAAGTAACGCTTGCAATCCCCAAATTTCATGTCTTTAAAAAAATCACATGGTGTAGGTGTTGTCTTTCTAAGGCAGCAATTAAGGCTAATAAGTAGTTCCTAGTACACCTTTGTCCCATGAAGGAGGAGTCACTGCTGGTTCTGGTCGAAAGATGATGCTGTCAAACTCACAGTTTGGTATCACTTCCGAAACCATGATACAGAAAAACTTGACTTGTTGGGCTCCAGCTGAAGTAAATGAGTATCAAAGGCACTGGTGCAGATGCTGTTTCTGCCTCAGCCAGCCTGATTTGTACTTAACAGTTCAGGTGTCAGTGGTAAACAGGCCCTTGGCTGTGAATGTGTTCAGTTAACTTTGGTGTGTGTGTCCTCATCCTGAGGTAGACAGATGCCAAACCCTTTCACAGGAGTCCCTGTCTCATAGGATAGCTTGGCATGCCTTCCAGGAGCTTAGTTTGCTTGGGAGTGAATGCAGGTAACCACTTCTGTACCAAAACTTATTGGGAAGATTTCAGAAACTGCTCATTTCATGGAAAACAGCCCTACCAAGATTCTCCAGTTCCAGAGCACCCTAGCACATGTTTTCATCCAGCCAAACAATGCTGCCATTGTGGCACACCCTAATAGGCAGTATTAACTCAGTGGTTAATCCTGCATATCAAAATATTCCAGACAGTGAAGCAGGTCATCCCTTTCCACAGAGAAATAATAATCAGTGAACTACACAGTCTTCTCTTGGTTTTACGTGTCTAAATTTCTCTTTTTTTCCCCCTCAGGTGAAAATACCAGAAAGGTTAACTCCTATGTTAGAAATTACACTTTAAGTAGAGCACAAATATCCATTATTTAAATTACAAAAATACCATTTCATTTTACCAAAATAACCTAAAATACTGTAAAATATTTTCTAGATGCTGTGAGAAAACAATGGCTGTTATGAGAAATTCTCAAGAAGCTTTGTTGACTATTGTAGAGGTAAGCATTTTTTCTTGCCTTTGGATAGTAACCTGCCAGAATGTCTTCAGTTTCTTGTCTTTGTATGCATCACTGTACCAAATACTCATTTAGAGTGTTTTGTACTGAATTAGAACATAATGGTGTTGGTCAGATTTGTTAATTCATGTAATCTATGATAAAGTTGTAACCAGTTTGCATTTTTTATGGAAACTGTTTCCTTCCAGCAGTTCTTCCTCTTGAACACCTACATGCTTCTAGCCATAGTGCAACCTTCCCAACAGGAGTAATACTGATTCAATTTAATCCTCTTTGCATAAGTTACAAAGAAGAGAATGAAACTGATTTTTGAAAGCAGGTTATACTGTGCATTAAAAGCTAATGATTCTTTTGAGTGCCTAGCAGTGTATTAAAAAATTCACTGCTGAGATGGCACTCATGGCAAAACTGTATGAAGTATGAACAACACAAATACCTGCAAGTGCCCAGAGGCAGTTTTGTTGGATAATTTACTAACCAATTTAGCCCAATTCTATTGATTAAAAAAAAAATAAAACCAAACCAAAACACTCACCCTCCTAATATTGTGGTTAGTGTGAGCATTTCCAATAGTGCTAGGGCACTGAACTAGCTGAATTAACAGCTGAAATTAAAAAGAGGTTTATTTACTGTGTAGGTGCTGCTCTATGATCCTCTTTTCGACTGGACCATGAACCCCTTGAAAGCTTTATATTTGCAGCAGAGGCCAGAGGATGAGGCTGACATGAGCTCTACACTTGGTACTGACCCGCAGGAACCTAAAAGAAAAGCCAGGTGCAAGATCTTTTCTTACCCTCCTCTTCCTGCACTGTTGCCTTGCTTTATGGTTTTCTCATTGGATGTTGTTCATGTTGCACCTCTTTTTCTTTTTTTATTCTGCCAGCAGTGATGACCAGAGTTTTAACAAGGTGGCTGAGCGTGTTCTGATGAGACTTCAGGAGAAGCTGAAAGGTGTTGAGGAGGGAACAGTGCTCAGTGTGGGAGGGCAGGTGAACCTCCTCATCCAACAGGCCATGGACCCTAAAAATCTGAGCCGTCTCTTTCCCGGATGGAAACCCTGGGTGTGACTTGGAAGGATCCAGCACGCTTTTAGAAGAAACCTATTTTTTTGCACCAAGTGTTCTAACATTTCAAACTGATATTTCACAAAATTTATATCTAGAGCAACCATGATGCCTTATCCATTTTAGCACTTGGTGGATGGTTCGGGGTTGTTTTTCAATAACCTGTTACTGAGAAACATTTTTGATTCTGCTTAGCTTCATCCTACAGTCTAAACCACCAAGCACTGCTTTGATGTTCCTTGTGACCCACAAGGACTTTGCTTGGGCAGACTGGATGTGTTGTGTTCTTAAAACATGAGATTCATCACTGCTGTGTATCTGCTAAAATGCAGGATTCTGATATCTTGTAGTGACTGTGTAAAATGGATGATCCAAAAAAGAGGGTTCATGATATAACCACCTAAACTACATTTCCAAAAGGGGGTCATACTTTAATTTCATAGTGAAGGAAAAGAAAACCAGAGAACCTCATGTGTAATGAATCAAGGGGTTTTGGGATTGGGGTTTTTTAAGCTTAGTTAAATGGACATTTCTGTATATAAATGACAACTTTAGGTCAAATAAAATATGCTGCTTTTTTTTTTCTGTTGTAAATTAAATTATGCTGGTACTTTATATTATTCTAATAGTACAAAACAATAAAAAATATTTAGCTTTTGTTGCTCTGACTTCCTTGACAAGACATATTGATCATACAATGAAACTTAGCATATTGGAAATGCCTGTAAAAAAAAAACTGTCACTGTATTTGCAGTAAACACCTCTCAGAAACACTGAAGTTGTATTCTGAGCACAAAAATCTCATTCTGAGTGCATGTGGTTTTACAGAAGACATTGCTCCTTCTTAAAAGTAAAAAATCAGGTAGTCAGTGAATATGGATAAATAGAGAATCCATTCAAATAATGGTCTAACTTGCATAGTTAATAAATCTTCCCAAAGCATCTTTATATTTCAAATTAGGAATAAAGACTGGTGTACCCTTACATTATCTTAGCTTACATTTCATACAATATTGTTTTTACAGCAGTATAAATGAAGAACTCCTGTTCCAATCAGCATTTAATGTGGTTTTATTTGTACAGTGTTCCCACAACTTTTATGCTATAAGATATTGTCTATATGGCAAAATGAGTCTTTTGTAGTGTGTTTTCATGCAGTTGACATAAATTTCTGTTGATCCTTGTAACCAAAAGCGCATCCTGGCTTTTTTTGTGGGGAGGAAATACTGTCCAATGATCTGTTTGTTCTCTGAAAATTAAACTAACAGACAGAGCCCATGCTCTTTGTGTGAAATTTAAAGGACACTTAGGAAAGGGAGAAATGTCCTATCAAGCAATGGCAGGTAGGAAAGGACTGAACAAAAAGTCCTTTAAGTATTTTTCTTCACCAGAGACTGTCCTGGAGTGACCTATAATGTTAGTGTATTCCATATCTATCTACACCCAAAAATTGTTACTGTCTCTTATTAATCATTGTAGTATTTTTGTACATTATATCATCAGTAAACGGAGAGCAGATCCTGCTTTTATGTGATTTTTTTTTCCATCTGGATACAGATCTTTTAGATTCTCATCAGTTGTTAACTCTTCCATACAAACCCAGCTTTGCCTCCACGTACACTTTCCCCAAACTACCTCTGTCTGTAGTAGGGAGTCTTTCAGATTTCCCATAGAGATCCTGATTTCTAGAAGACCAAATGTTTAGTTGTAGGTGTTTCTCAAGTCACTGCAGAGAAAACAGTGGCTTGGGAAACTCTATCCAAAAAGTGCTCTGTACAGAGCAGACTATATAAAATAAACAACTAGTAAAGCAGTTGTGCTTCTCATGACTCACCTGGAACGTCCAGACACCTTCCAGTCATTGTACCCCTGAGCTCACCTTTGCCTGGACACTACTGTTGGATTTGGGCCCATCAAGCCAAAGGAAAACCTGAAATTACATAGTTGTACAATAGCTGAAGCTTGTGGTGTGCACATTCTTCAGCATACCTTCCCAAGCCACTGTTCTCTCAAGGGAATTTAACTTCATGCATTTTATCAACACAACCAGTCATTGTTAGACAGGGAGTTACATTTTTTTCTTCAAGTCTCCAGCCCTGCTTCCAAGCCCTTAAACATGCCATGGAAGTTCTGGATATCACTTATCAATAATCAAGATGTTTTGCCTAAATGAGTACCTCTCATGGGCAGCTCCCCAAACAAACGTTTTCATGGAGGAGAGACTCTTGGAGTGCCCTGCTGTGTTCAGACAGCTGGCACATCAGGACTAGACCAGTACTCCTTGGTTAAGATTTTCATTTCACAAAGTTTGCCAAGATACCTGAAATAGCTCACACATTAAATAAGCCTTTAATTGGAAAGTAACATCACCTTACTCAAAAACTAAAAGTCAGTTACTCTAATCAGACATAAAAAAGGAAGCAATGTCCGACCAACCTTGCTTAATATCTCTTACCCTGTCTTCACATTGGTTTGCATTTCCTTTTCCCCCCAGACTCTCTGCACTCACAGCCCAATGTATATAAACACTGTTGAGCCAAACCCCAGGCAGTGCTATCCACTGTCCCTTTTGCACCGTTTTTGAAACAAGCTCTCTGACAAACCAAAGCTGAGAAAAAGCCAAGTGCTGCTGCTTGAAGCTGAGCCCATAAAGTGGGTGATGACTGAGTAGTGTGGGGCATCAGGGGTCCAGCTTACTTGACCCATGGCCCTTGTGCTCCCTCACCCCTTTGGTATTGAGCAATTAAGGCAAAGACTTCAGTTAAGCAAAATCCAAGGTGAACTCCATGGTTCTTTAGGGCTCAGGGCTGATGCTGCAGACAAGCCCCGTGGTTTGGCTTCATCTTCCCTAGAAGCAATACTGACTGTGACAAAACATCCCCTCACAACATCCTGTCCTGAGGAACTTCTGTGTTGTGAACTGCCAGAAGTGAAGCACACAGCCTGGGACAGGGAGAGAGAACAATCACAGTTCGGAGGGGATTACTTCACAGGCAAAATGTATTTAAGTAAATGTTACTGAAACAGGTTAAAGATTAAAAAATCCTGGTAATAAAAGCTAGAAATAAAGGACCAGTTTTTAACAACTTTTGCAGCTTTTAGTATAAAGTTTGAGCATTAATTCAGCAATTCTTCTACTGTGCAGAAGCCTTGTGCTGTGCTCTGAAGTAATGTATTCTGAAAAACTAAGTTATTGTAAATTCATTTTGAGCAGGACATTGACATTGGCATTTATAATCAGCAGAGTCCACTATAAAAGCAGCTGACAAGCTGACATTTGCTTTTTCAGTCAGGCAGTGCTTGTTTAGTCAGCTTTTCTGCTGAAATTACAACTTCACATCACAACAGAGTAGGGAAGATACAAACAAATACTAGAAAAATGACCATTTAGTGTTTGTATCCATTGGAAAAAGGTCTTTCTCAGAGAAAAAGAGAACTTACTGGTGCTACATCTGGTCCTGATACGAAATCTGTTTCTACTTCTTGAAAGGGAGTAAAAGCTTCGGTTCCACTGAAGTTATGGTGTGAATATGGATCATATTGTGACTTAATAAACTGGAAGTCTAAACAAGAGTGGAAATGCAAGTAAATAAATAATTTACATCTTTAAAATTCCTCTATACATATACATGCTACAAATCCTTATAACACTAACTTAAAACTTTAAAACAACCAAATAAAATCAAAGCTAGAGACAGTTCTATTTGTGCTGCAGAAATGGAGATACAAGCAAATGAAATTTCCTTAAGATGGCACATCTAACAAGGTAGTTTCTGTAATTATGAGACATATCTGATATCAATTCTCTGGGGTTTGAGTCTTTTTATTTTACTTAATAATTTCCACTTCATATTGTTCCATAGTTTAAAATAAAAAATTATTCCTCAAAAAGTAAGTTTGTTGGCAGATTTTTTCTAGACAACAGTGAGTCCTAAATCACATCAAACCATTTCAATCATCTCAGTGTAAAGGAAAGGAGAATCTGGGCCTTTATATGATTTTGTTTTGGTTTTTAGACTTGCCTCACTACCTTAATCGGTTTATTATGTTGACACACCTATGCATTGCATAATACATAAGTAGATCATACACACTAAGAGCCCCTTTGGCTATGTCAAAACACAGAAACTGATGCCCTATCAGCACACAGCTGTCCTACCAGTGTAATTAAAACCAGTTTTAAATCAATTTATTTAGGTCCGTGAAAAGCACTGTGGTTTCAAACCTCCATGTGACACACATCTCATTGTAATTATCTCTTATCTGTTCACCTTAATTCTGTCATTTACACACAAGGTCTCGTAAAGCACTGACAATACACGAGGGATTGTGTCAAGGCAGACATTATGTACAGAAAGATAAATACAAACCTTTGAGCCTTTGCTCCTCCTCAGGATATGCAACAATTACTTCAAGCAAAAGTGTCCTGTCATCATTCAGCTCCAAATTACCAGCTTTACTTTATGTAAAACATGGAAGTCAGCTTGTGGGCTCCCTGTTTCTCACTGTTCTTCTCAACCACTTTCCTTCTCACTCCTACACTATTTTCTGAGTCTTTGTTGTAATGGCTAGAAAGTACAATTTTTTTTTTTTTTAATTTCAAAAGCCCTTATTGAATATGGCTCTCAGGCTGTCCCTCCCCTGCTTCACTCATTGTTTTCTGGTTTCATTGCAGCATCTGCATTACAGTTGTAGCTGAGGGGTCTTTTTATACCTTGTTGCTATGAAAGAACTACTCATCTCTTAATTATAGGCATGCTTGAAGCTTTTAAAGTTAAATAATGCTTTAAGAATTTGCATGTCTACAAAACAATTTTAAGGAACTAATATGATTGTATTAAAAATATTTTTACATTTCTGTTGCATTTTCCAGTTACTCTTTATTAGAAATATGAGTATCTCAGTATAGGAGTGATCCAATTGACTACACACCAAGGAGTTAAATGGATTTCTTAACTGGAGGAGGAGGCTGTTACAACATGTTCTCTATATAAAATAAGTAATTTACTTTTATTGCTGGCTGTCACAATGCATTTAACATATCCAATTTATGAATAACTCATTATTTTGATATTGGTCTTCCAAGTCTCTCTATGAGGTAACTAGAATTTACTGAAAAATGCATTCTCATCCACTTAGAAACTGCTTCCTTGTTGTAGAGTTGCTCAATATTTTATGATCTGAAAGTGATTTATCCTTGCAGATTTTTGAAAAACAGCTGGTTCCTATTAAAGATTCATGATACCACTCCCATGTATTGATGTATGGCTTTTGTCAGTTTTTTGGGGTTTTTTAACAAGAAGACATTATTTCCTAATATTGGAAGTGTTAAATAGAAAGAAAGTGCTGCAAAGGACTGCATTTGCAGTCATCGATTAATTGCATCTCTCCAAAAAGTACAATCAGAACCAAAATAAACTTAATTCTAAAATAATTAAGTGCACAGGCAGTGGTGTTACAATCTTGCTAAACTAATCCCTATGCCAACAATAAAACACAATAAAATCAGTTAAATCCTTAGAGTAATTCAAAAGTATAGATGTGCCTAATGCTTCATTTTCCTTGTGTATAATTGAATTGCGGTATACTAATTCACTATATTGTAGCATAACCCAAAGTTAAATAAGGAGGAAGAGGTTCGAGACAGAAATCAAATCATTATAGAAGAAAAGCAGAAATTTAGTAAAAATGCCAGACATCTGGGCAACAACCTAGCTTCCTTTCAGCAATTTCAGGTGAGGCAGCCAAAATACTTAGTTAAATAGCTCCAAAGCATTAGATATTTACATAGGACTATGATTTTTCATGTTATTTAAACACCAAAAATCAAGAGACAAGCATTTTATGCCTAAATCAAAGCAGACCCACGTAATAAGATATTTCAAGTAAAAGAACATTTAAGCAACTCATACCATTTTTCAAGTCTCCTTGTAGCACCCATGCCAGAAGCCTACACTCCACAGGTTCCCTCTGTGGCTGCCAGAGCTGGAAAGTTTCTTCCCCAGAGAAATGTTACAAGAGCCAAGATATTAATTGCCCTGCAGAGATCCCAGTTTCTTCCTGCTGACTACAGAATAACCTTGAACAACTCTTCCTGATGTATCTCTGCCAAGGGACCAAAGACAGGTGGAATAAATCTGGCCATCAAGAGTCTGCCATAAGAATCAGGTGTGGCTGAAATCAACAGAGAAACTAAGCTTGAGCTGGGGAAAAAAAAAAAGAACAGCTGTGATTTAGTAAAAGCAGAACCCCCACAAATCTCTAAGTCAATAACACTGCAGAGATTGAGGATTTAGGAATCTAGTTTTATCCACTTGGACTTGCTTTGCTGAACACATTTAGTGAATGCAAATGTTCTTAATGCTTTCGTGCAGTGGCAATTTTGTGCTTCCAGAATGGATACCATAGAGAATTCCCCATATGGTAAAGTGATGCTCACAGTACCTCAGTACCTAGCCTGATTTTGATGACAGTGTCTTATGCAACACCTAGCAACTCTGTCTGCAAGGAAAGATAATGATCTGTAATGCTTGCATCCTACAGAGAAATTAGGTCAGAAAGTATTCTACTGTGAATATTCGGCTCCAATTACTTGGCAGTACTTGCAGAAACAGGCTCTCGATCAGGTTTAGGCCCTTTAGTAGAGAAACTAGAAAACTTGCAAAGCATAGTGAGGTTTCTAGCAGGCAGACAAAGCTGCCTAAAGAACACAGCATCTTTAGTCTCCCAAGAATAAGCAAAGGAAGTCAACTTGGCCTATAAATATTTTCATAATTATCAAGCAGCTTTCAAGTGGCTTGCAAGAGATGAATTCCAGTCCATCATAATTAACTCTAAAAGACAACTGCCTTCTGTGTGCTTAGTTTCTTCTGTTCTTCCTTCCCTTTAGTTTTGCCTTTACTTTGATGTTCAGCTTTGTTTTCCCTTGGATCACAGTTTCGGTTTTCAACCTCACAGTGCATCCGTAACTGTGGGACCCAGAAAAGACTAGGGGCAATCAAAAGTAACTGTCTGAGTTAAATTACTGTAATGAGCCTGATTTTACAACCCTATGCCACAACTACAAAGCAGTGGGACAGCCAGTAGTGGAACCCAACAGGCCACTCACTAGTAGAATGTCCCTTACTTTGCATTGGACTCCCTAACTTGTACAGCCCTCATCTCCTGAGGGTAAATGCTCCTCACCAGAAGAGGAAGATCTGTTCCTCTAACACCTGCAGGTTCTTTGCTGTAAAGGAATATATGGGCATCCTGCAGAGAAGTGCAAATATACAAAAAAAAGGTCTTTCTAACTTACTGTTGTGGAAAAAAGCTGTGAACAGATTTTCCCGCTCTAACCTTAAATAATTTTAGAACTTGAAATGATCTAATAAATCATATTCATGTAAGAGAAACTGAACACATTTTTAGAACAAATATTTAATTTTTATATTAGAATAAGCTAATAGTGAACAAGCTTTTACAGAGAAGTATGTATTGGTATAAGGTACAGTCCCACATTCACTACATAGAAAACAGTTGAAATAGAGCATCTAGATTCCTGAATTTATTTTTCCTAAAAGTAACCACTGGGTGAAACTCAGCTCTTTTTCTCCAGCTTAGAATTTACAGAGATACTCTGAAAAATAGTGGTTTAGTCCTACACAACTTTCTTTTTCAATAAAATTAGCTCATCATATCCACATCCTTTTCTAAGCTAATTCTTTTCTAGCTATAAGTAATTACTTGTGACCCTTGAAGAATCCTTTTCCTCCTCCTTTTTAAGTAGTAAGAGAGGATATGTGTATGGTTGATGAATTAGAGTCATCTGATGGACAAGCAAGCATGTAGGATAGGTCCTCACTTCTGGAAGAGTGACCTCTGTAAGTACATGACCCTGAATTAAAAACAAAAGACATGCACAGAAGGAAAAAAAGGCAGGAATAACAAAAGGCAAAGCAGACAGGAGCAGGTTTGTAATGGTCTTTCACAAGAGCTGGTCCAGAAAACAGACTTGAGTACCATGAGAGAGCAAAAAGGAGATGAGAGGTGAACAGGATACCAGTGAAAGTTTGAGCAGTTCTGTGATCATCCTTGAGGTGGGATACACACAATTTCATGCTCTCAGGCACAGGGCGTGACTCATGGGGTGTCCTGTGCAGGGCCAGCAGCTGGACTCAGTGATCATTGTGGGTCCCTTCCAACTGGCAGCTTTCAAGCAGATCACAGAAAGCCATTCCTGAACAATGAAACTATCCCCATTTTAGATTTCTGAGTCCATGTATCTTTCCACAGTGCTTGTTTTCCCCTCAGCCTGACACTCAGATGTAAGCTGCAACATAAGCTGAAACTCGTGTCATGGCTTGACAAATGTGCTTCCCACCAGCTGGGAATGAGCAGAGAAATCCACCTTTTGCTTTGAGGATCAAGCCAGGAGGAGGGGGTGACTCACAGGGAGCTGGCACTCCCATAGCCAGCCCTGTCTGCTCCAGGCCCAGGGTGTCTCGTGGCTGCCAGGGAGTGACTCTCGGTCATTTTTTCAAAAATTTTGTATTTGTTTACTATGATACTTCTCTTACTGAATAGTTCTAGATTTTAATTTAAAGTTGCATCAAGAACATTCAGGAAGGAGAGCACTGGTGAGTATCTTCCCTATCAGAATATCCAATTACTTAAAGAATAATAAAAGAAAACAATACCTACTGCCAACAAAGTAGATTTTGTTACTGAGTTCAATGACAGTTGTAGACATGCAATTGAATCTCCCAATAGATCCATTTTTAAATGGATGTGTATATCCATTTGTATTTTTATGTAATGTCCATCAGTTTGGTAAGTAAGCAGAATCTCTGTTTCTGAAATCAGAGATTACCAGATAAGCAAATAAATACATTGATTTCTGGATAGCCTGTGACCAGTTAGATATGGTAGCAGCATGTGTGCTACTTTGACTTCCTTTGTCAGTAATGTGAAGACCTGAGAAATAACTATCATATTCACACTGCTGATCCAGCCTCAGGTAATGGGAAATTTTAAATGTATCAGAGAAAGAAGAAACTTTATTTCATTTTAATTTATTAATCCTTCTTATCATGTAGCATATTATCCTGTATTGTTTAATTTATCACAGGCAAAAAAAACTTGAACAAACCAAACCCTAAAGTTTTTTTTTTTATTTTAAAATAAAAAAAGTTATATATGGTTAGTGCTGTTAGATCAGCTAGATGGATAAAACCAGGTAAATAAAAGAGGAGAATGCCTGTACTGATTAAGCGAGGAGATACTCTTCCACAAAACCTGTTGCCTTTTATATAACAAAGAGTTTCAAAATCCTTGATTCAAGAAGAGGACATAAAGCACAGGAGAAAACACACCCTAGATTTGCTGATGATATTGCAACTTCTTTTCAAAGACAAAGACTTTGAAACAGTGATCAAAAAGCTGTGAAAGTAATAGAAAGTCTGTTTGAAAGCAGGCCCGACTACACTCACAAGATAGCTTTTGAAACTACTCAGGCCAGTTGTAAGAGACAACTCTTGCCAGAGGCCCTCATCCCCATCAGTACTCCAAATTAAAATTTATTACAGAAAGCAATTACATGTAATTTAACATTAAATTAAAATGCAAAGCTAAATCCAGACAAGTATTAGTCTGACAATATAGGGAAAACACAAATGTAGGTGCAATATTATACAAATAAGGCAGCTGTAACTATAAATATATGGCATTGTTCCATGGAAAACAGAGAGGACCCTGTAATAAGCATTGGTTTAACTGAAAATACAAGGGCTGATTTCCCTGCTGTGAGTGAATGCTTGATCCTGGGGAAGTGCCAGGAAAGCTGTCACTGCTCTCAGACCTTAAGATATCAGCCAAGGGAATAGCTGCTGGCTCCCTGACGGGAGCAAGTGTTCCTGTGAAGGGAAACACTAGTTTTGTAACTCATGATTTGTTTGCTTTGCTTGCTTTCTTTCCCAAAGGAAAATCTGTCTCAGCAATTAGTGAACTACCGATCATTCATGAATTGATGATTTTTTTCAAGAAGGGGAAGAGGAGAAACTTTATAGGTTCAGATTCAACTCAATATACAATATTTTGTGTGAAAGGGAGCCTTAGCTTCGTTTCATTCTGTCTTCTTTTCAGGAAACCTCTTTTAAGTCTTTGAGCACTATCAGAATATATCCATGTAATCAGAAAATGCTTCTTTCCCACGCAATTGGTGAGTATGGAAAATTTTAACCATTTATTAACTTGGGATAATGTAGTATAGTGATCCACTTCAAGAAGTCTAAAATTATTAATACAGTTAATTAACACAGTTTTGCAGTAAAAGCCAGACCATTTTAAGTGAGAAGCCCCAAAAAATGTCTGAATTTTTTCTTATTAAATTGGGTTACTTAAGTGACCAGTATCATAACATATTTTCTCTTTTTTCTATAGAATTAAGAATTTTTCAGGAACAGACCATTTAGTTCTCAGAAACAAGTAGGAGACTACAATCTGATACGATGCAATTTTCAAGGGCCAGTTTGAGTTCAGTGGGTGCTGATGTTGCCTCCGTTGCCCTGAAAATCACAGTTCATCATTCACATTCATTGGGCTCTTCATATCTGGGCAGAGGTTGTTAAAATTTTACTTGATGGTGTAACCATGAGAAATAATTCTAACTGAGAAGGAACTAAATTTCATCTCCATATCTTCGCCAGTTACACATATAATTTCTTATTTGCTTTAGGGTTTTAGCTGCTCTTGACTAATGATGGAGTGGTTCAAGGGAATTGATTGAGGGGACAAATTGTTAAGTTATCAAGTTCTTAGAAACAGGAAACTGCATAGCTGGATTTAGATGTCCTGTGTCTTAACCCTAAAGATAAACAAGTTAATTTTTCATTTGTCTATGAACAGTAGGCGCTTTTTCCTTAATTTTTCCATTGGTTCAGGTAACCTTCAAGACCTTATCTATTGTTACAAATCTGAATGCACTCAGCAAAAACCCAGTGCTGTTTACTCTAATAGGACCAGAGTCTGGCGTTTCTATGGGAACATAATTTGTATTCCCCATCAGAAGTGATTTTTTTTAATGGCCTCCTTAACAAGATAATCCATCAAGGAACTGGTGACAACTGCACCCTACTTAACAGATCCAGTTTGACAACAATTACACATTACTGCATGTCATCAAGGCAGGGTGTAACTTGATATTAAATATAACAAACACATTTGACAGTGGACCACAGCTGAGAAGGTAGAAGGTGGTGACTTCTGAGCAGAAGAATTGTTTGGCTTTGGGGTAATACTGACTTGGGACTGGAACGGAGAAAAGATCTACTGCATATGAGGGTAGTTCGGCCATCACCAGATTCAAGTAAAGGCTTGAGTTTGTGGATGGTACTCAGAGCTCTGTGCTCATGAAGGACTTCCTGAAGACTTATTTCATTAGATTATTAGGATAGGCACATGATGGTAGAGGAGACCTAGAGGAGACCTCATTCAAACTGTAATTGGCATCTTAAGTGAACATACTGCCTGGTCTGAGTTGATCCATTCAAGTTTAACAGGGAAAAGCCAATTTTTCCCATGTCTCTCTCCATTTTGAAATAAAAGATCCGATTGATAGTGTGTGTTTCTGTGACTGGAATGGAACTGCAATGAGAGAAATATATATTATATATATATAATGCATATACCTTGCAAGAGAGTAAAGCAATAGCTATTAACAGTTCCAGTGAACAATTCACTCTACAAATAGTATTATTAATGTTCAGGAAAAAGTCACAGTTTTTCTGGATCTTTGGGAATATTTTGATTTGAGACAACATTTTATCACAGGGAAATTTGCCATCCCACAGGTAATCAGAATTTGGAAACTATTTCACAAGAAATACTGAGAATCATTCTGCATCTGATCTACATACTACCTGTATTTAAGTATTGCCAAATATTTACAATTGTTAGAAAGTCATAATCTGAATGATCTCTACCAGAGAGTCATAATCTAAGTGATCTTTAAATGCTTGGTGTTTTTAAAGAGTCAAAAGTTAATTTAGTACCAATCAGGTATTTAAAATTCACACCTACATTTCAGCTTCAGTTACAGGAAGTTTGGGATCAGTCTGACTGTTACCTTACAGACACAAATAAATCTTTCAGGGAATAGAGGAAATACCAAGGTCTAAATAATATGGAACGGTTGTAGTGTGAAAAGGCACGCTGGAGTTTGTCAGTGAGGGTTAGTCCACATTTAAAGTCCCTTTGTTCCTAAGGCAGAAGAAAGCAGAATTTATTGGCAGAGATGCAGCTTCTATCAGTAACACACATTCCTGACATTTTCTAAATAACCCACCTTGCCAAAAAAGCCTAAATAAACTTCAGGACATTTGGCAGAGTGAGCTGAATCTCTTCACTACAGGATTTGGCTTGAGTGCTTATGTCAGAGGTATGTCTTCTTAATTCTTCTGTTTCTTATGTTTTAGCAAATAAAATCTTATATAATCCAGGCTCTAAATTTCACTGTTTTGAATTATCTAATCTTGGCTATCACTATCAATGTACAGTAACATAGAATAGTTTGTTCCTGAAATATCCCTTCAAATTAATTTTGCTTATAAAGTGCTTTGCCTTCACTACAAAGAACATACCAATGTATCTGTAACAGGCATCTTTTTTAAAAAGAGTAACAACTTTTACCTGCAGAGTGGTTTTTGTTTGGTTTGGGATAATAATGTTTCTTTTTTTCATTCATCAAATGAAATGAACTGTGCTGACAAAACTACCTTCTTCCTGAGGTAAAAGCTGATGGTCCTGAGCAAAAAAAAAATCATTATTTGGAAGAAAACCCAGTTTTCATTCTAACCTTTTTTCACTCTGAGAGCAGATTTCCATGTAAAAATTATTAAGATACTCAAATATCTTTCTATTGCAACAGTGAAAAATTTGGTGAGAGTAACACGCAAGATGAAATCAGGTGTTGGACGTGCAGGATATGAATGTGGTAGCAACCATTTTAGTTTATCGTGGGTATCAGCCATGAGATGGCAGATCTCTGCAGCTGGAGTGATGAAAATGCTCGTCTGGGCATTTTGGGAGACAAAGAATAACTTAAAGTGTGGCTACTGTTGACCCAAAGATAGGCAAAATCATCTGCTAATGGTAAAAGACCTCTTTGAGTCACATAAACTACAGGGAAAGCTGAGTCTGACAAGTAAAACTTGAATTGATCTTCTTTCACACAGGCTCCATCCAGGAGAACATATTTTGTGGGTTTTCAGCAGGCAGGTTATCATGTCTCACCTGTCCTGAATGGGTAGGCCCTTCTGGCATTCTGCTGAGCTGACTTGAGTCTTGCCACACTATATTGCAAACCTGGGGTACAGATGGATCCTGACTGATTTTTTAGTGTGGGGAGTTGAGAGGGGAATATGTCATGCTCATTCACCAGTGGCCTACAGAGTATGCTGGCATTTAAACATATAGCTTAAAAATACATTAATACATTGGCTGCTTAAAATCAATTACTTTGATGGTTCATAACTGTATTCACAATATTTTACAATTGTCTCATACCTGTAAAGTATAAATGCAGCTTGTTGAAAGAGGTCTTGCACTTTCAGTCCAGGCCTGTAATGCCAAATCAATGTATCTCACTTCTGTCAAATCTTCTGTGTACTGCATGACTAGGATATATTGTGATAATGTATATTAGTAAGGTAAATTATTATATTATACATACTAATATTATAAAAGTAAAATTAATATTAATATGTAACTTCATAGCCTTACAAGCCAACACAAAAATTTGTGCAAAACTTTGTATTAGCAAGGGAGACATAACCACAAATAGTGTCAAAAGTGTCAGCACAGAAAAGCTACGTCACCTCTTGGAGACACTCGAGAGCTGGGTTCATCCTCCTGCTATGTGACTAGATAAATGCTTGTTGTGTGACTAAAAAGCAGTTCTTAGAATAATGAACATCTGGAGGTCACACAGACCAAGCTTCATCTCCTTGGGGATAGCAGTTTAGGATTCTTTTTCCCTTATCTAACTGGAATTTCCCATGATGCAGCTAGTGTCTGTTAGGATTTCTGCTGTGTCCCTCTGAGAAGTCTTTTCTCTCTAAGGCTGACCTAACCCTGCTCACTCAGCTTGTCCTCATACCCTTTATCACCCTGGTGGTCCATGCTGGGTGTCAATGTATTTCTTGTATAGGGGAGTCCAAAACTGAATACAGGACTCCAGCTGCAGCCTCACAACTGCCAAGCACACCTGCCTTGACCTGCTGGCCACACTGCTGCCAGTATACCTCCTGCTTATCACTGCTCACATGATGGGACTCAAGGGATGTGCTACAGATGTTTAAAACTACTTCAAACAAACATGCAAATCATCCTTTTCCCCTTATTCTCACAGCAAAACCCAAAATTAGTGCCATAACTGTCTGCAGTATAGATTTTCCTATTAACAACTCAAACAGAAGCATTGTACTCAAAACTCAAGCATTAGTACTCATATAGCTCATTAAAATCCTATAAAACTTCTCACAGACAAGAAGATTCTCACCGTTAAATCCTGTGAACTTAAACAATATTAATATAAAATCTTGCACTTCATCACCACCCTTACAGAAAAAAATTTTTGCAAAACTACAGTGCTAAAGGAGCTGATAATATCATAGGTTTATATAATGCTTCTTTTCCTTATTATAGTTTCTTTGCAAGCTTCTCAGACGTGCTCCAACAGGTGATGTATGTTTTCCCTGTCAGCTCTCCTCCCTAACTAAATAATTTACTTTGTAATGTAATAAATGTTGGGTGTATGCTTCCCAGCATGGATGTTTGAATCTAACATTCCATCAGACAAGCTTTGATTATAGGGTTTTTAAAATTATGAATCTACAAGGTGGGCCTGGCACAATTCAGTCACGAAACCAGCACACTGGTGATCTTGAGGTAAATATAAAATAATACAGTCTAAAGTATACATGAAACTGTATCTCCTTTATGTATAACAGATCAGGATTTACTCAAGACAAAATTGAGGTTGGGTATTTCCGAATGTGGGTGCCTAAATATATTAGGACATACATAAGACATAAAACCAGTGTTCATTATATGAAGGTTCACTGTTAAGGTTGAAGAAATCTGAAAATAAAGAATCTTAGGTAAAGACTCTGCCTTCCCAACATTACTGGATGTTAAACCCCTCCTCTGCAGATGCCTGTGCTTGAAAACATTGGCCCTGGGACTATACATTATTATAAACTATATACTATTTCAAACAAACAAACCTGCCTCTGTCATCACTGGTAAATCCCTGACAAAAACAGGACAGATTTTATTCTCTATTTAAAAACTGAAATTACTAGAGCAAAATTTAGTCCTGTGGTATGGTAGCAGTTTTCCAAAATTACCACCAACAAGAGATTTCTATACCTTTGGACAGTCACTGTTCAAGAACTACCACAGAATAATACAAAGTCCAGTCTACGTATGCCACTTAAAAATTCTATTTAATGTATGTATTACACTTCACATGCAAAACCAGGTTTTACTCAGTATTTAGCATTTCCTGTAACACACCAGGGTGATGGGTATCATCCTCTCAGCAAACTCACATAGATCTGACATATTTTCTGGCCTGGTGGGGCACTTGTTACGATTGTTCTTCATTAAAATTTAAATTGCATATAGTAGCACCAATGGAAAGAAGAGAGACTTTGCCTTACCTTCTTTTACCTTTGGAAGAGCTATAGCTGTAAACTGAACCAGATTCTCTCAAATTACTATGGACTTGTAGTAAAAGTTCCACCATCTCTCTACTATCTTTTAACTACAGCAAGAAGATCAGTACAGTCATATTTTTCAGGATATTTCTTGCTGTGAGCTATAAAAGCAACTGTAAGGCACTCTGTTGACAAACTAGTCTTCGAAGTGATACTTGTTACAAAAGAAAGGACTTTTTTTGGCAGAGAAGAATTAAGAACAGTTTCTTCCTGTTTTTATGAGGGAAGAAAGGAAGGATAAAATATCTACATTTATTTGTAATTAAAATTTTATCTGATTCTTCTTTCAGTTTGAAAGACTTCTGTTTCAAGCTAGGCAAGTTTTCCTACATAGGTATTTCCAAAGAACCATGAAGTATGTGTCATGACTCCCCCTATTCTCTCTCATTTTAAAAAATACAAATTAATCACTTTTGGACTCTTGATTTGAAATATGTGGAACACTTTGTTTTTCAACCATCTTTTATGCTCACTTGCCTTTGCTGAGCGCATCACCTCCATAAACACTGGTGAATATAAAAAGCACGTGGCATAACGGGTAATTTCCCAAAATAAGATCATGTACAGTAAATATAAATACAGTAAAAAATGACTGTGCACATGGAACAAAAGGAGAGCACATACTCAGTCCTGAGTGTCAGCTTCAGCAACGGAACCCTGTTCCTGAACTTCGATGTAGAAAACTTTATGTCAGATGAGTCGAACACGTATTTATAGACTGAAGTTCCAGAACTGGTTTTCATGCTAAATAAAAATACAACCACTATAAATATGAGTGTCAGAAGCAGAACAAAGAGGATTATGGGTAGAGCAACATGATACAGGTTTATTTCTTAACTGGCATAACGTAATAAATGACTGATGGACAGTTGCACTGACCTCTTAGAAAGACAAAGTTCTTTCCATATTTAGCATACTGCCTTTCTTCCTGTTCTAATGCAGAAATTTAATGCAATTTGCAGTGTAGAACCAAGAATGAAGCCTGCATGATGTGTAGTGCACCAAATCAATCAGACAACTCTACTGTCTTGCAGACATCTCCATTCTTTTTAGTGTAGGGAGAATTCAGTATCCATTAAAGCTTTTATTTGCCTGTAGTGAGTCAGAAGCTGCTCAGGCAGGCTGCACTAGCCAAGATGGAAACACAGAAATGGGTGCTTGTGGGCACTGGTCTTGGTATTGATGTCTCCTTCCAGGACTATTTATGCATTTTGAAGTAGACAAACTTGGACAAAAATCAACAGAGGTATTTGGAGTTGCATCCAGGACTAGGATTCCTCTTCTGCCCCATCCAAAGGCAGACTTTATCACAAAGGTATGACCAGATCCTTCTGCCCTTGTGAATTTTGCATTGCTAGCTTCATGGCTGCAGAAGGCCTGAAAACCTCTTCCACCCTCTGGAAAAAATGGCCTTGAATTAAACCAAGGAGGACAACCAGCTTCCCAGTTGCTTTACATGGACTCTAACTCCTAGACTATTACAAAAGAATTAAACCGAGTTGGTCTAAAACTCTGCTAAATCTAAAGCAAATTTCAGATTTCACGTAGTCCAGAATACTGTGGATGGTATTGCTGAACTAAGATACCAGTGTTTCCCATGGCATGAAATTCCCAAGTCCTTTTGTGGAACTGTGACTACATTTACAGACAGTCACAGGAAGGGAACATGTTTTCAGAGTGGTGACTTGGCACCCAAGGCACTGTGACAGCTAGAGAGTCTGTTTTAAAGCAATATTTAATTCTGGTGATTCATAGCCATAATGCTTATAAACATATTTTTCTAATCTCTCCCCCTGCTCTCCATTTTCCTCTAAAATTGATGAGTGTTATATCATGTTGTCTGTTACCTGTCATAAACCACAAAATAATCTGAAAGCATGACCAGATCCAATATCTGTAAATCTCAAATATTCAGTTTCTTTGTCTAGTTCGAAAGTTGTTTTGCATACAAGAAACAATCTAACACTGAGGTAAACTTTATGAAGAAATCATAACACTGTTTCAATGTATCACAAATGCTCCTTTAGAATAACTTGCACTGACTCATGGCAAGATCTTTTGCGGTGATTAGTTCCTCACAAAACTTCGGTAATAGGTCCCATCTGGAACATGAGCAGCTCTGTGCTCTGCTTCCTGATGATGCAGTACATCAAACAAATCTCCCAGACACTCCCCACTGCAGGCTCACTGTCTGGTGGTGGTCATGGAGCCAAAACTGTGAGAACCAACATTGCAGATCAGAATGAGCAGGAAAAATGGTATGAAAATACAAGAAGAATACATAACTAAGAATGCCTGCTACTGCATAAGAGTCTTAGATTTCACAGCTTAATTCCTATTCCTGCATTTTAAGTGGGTAATTTTCTCCATCCAGTACAGTTATAGATCTTCCCTTAAAGGCTTTTTCCTGTGGCAGCTGCACACTGAGTCCCTGTCATCAGGCTGAGGTACAAGCTCCATTCCATCCCGTATTTCAGGTTTGCTGGCTTGGCGTTCGGCATATTTCTGAAATATGTAAACAACATTTAAGAATGCTATAAGCACCAACATATAATTCAAGAAGCAGAATTTTCCTCCTCCCTTCCACTCAGAAGCCTACCTTTATCCAGGCTCCTTATGCCATTGTTCACAGCCTCTGCACAAGGTGTCTTTGTAACACACCTACTAATGGGCTACATTGCCTCTGAAAACCTCCTGTCATGTTTCTGCCTATTATTATGGTAACTTGGATATTGTCATCATCTGTGCCTAACCACTTTACACAGATAATGCATAAAAATGTCATTTTTGTACACTGAACAGTTCCATCTTTTGTGTTAACCTGTGGCTGGTGAAGTTGACATCTAACTGCACAGCACTACAGGAAAAAGATACTTTCAGAGAGGAGAAACTTTGTTCACTAGAGATTTGCATTTTCTAAGGAAGAAATTACTACTGGGTCTGCTTCATCCCCTACACTCTACTAGTCATACTTCTGGAACTTCTTTTCCATATAGTCATTGTTTTGTAGTACAGTAGCTCAGAAGTATGAAGGGAAAAAGGAAGAAAAGTGGATATACAGATTATCTCCTACAGAGATCTACTGGAAACCAAATACCAAGTGACAATGAAAACAGGGCTGATTGGGGATGGGGGCAAAAAAAAATTTCCTGATTCTGTAAAATAACCATGATGTCAGGTAGATTCTTTTATTAAGAAGCAGGGTTTAGCAAAGCTCTTCACACTGATCTATGAATAACATGTCTGCTAGTGATTTAAGTAAGGACTGAAAATGAAATTTGTAGCATCAGTAGCAGCTGGGGGGAGAGTAATAAAGTGATCTATTGTACTCACCTGGAGCACTTTATAATAGTAGCAGTAAAACCTGTGAGGCTGAAGTAATTCTCTTGCCATTAGTTGTCCTTGTTTAGCAATTTTTCTAGCTTCCTCATCATTTTCCTGGAAAATTCAGATGAAACAAATGAATAACAGAGCAACTCAAAGCCTGACTAGCATTAGAAGTTTTATTAAATGGGCTATTCAAATCTGCAAAATTAACTGCAATTACTGGTAGATTGCAAAGGCATGAATAAAATTGCAGATTTGTTTAAAAATACTGGATTGCTTTTACTGTCACTACTGCTACCTTAGGGCTATCAATAACAACTTTCATGACTAACTGTACAATTTTGAAAATTCAATTGATTACCGCTCTACCATTTTGTCGAAGCCTCAAGTCTCTTCAAAATCAGTTCTGATATCTCCCAGACCTACTTAGTTTTACAGAGAACCAAAACCACAGCTCTTGTCCTCTCCAATGCAATGGAATTCAATGTATTTTTAAAAATAAGTGCATGAATTCATGTACTTATTCTCAAGCTTTTTAGGTCTATGTTGCAAAGATTTTAGTACTCTCCTCTGATTCCTTAGGTAGAATTACAGTACTCTCAGAAAAGAAACTCTTCCTGTATTTTTTTATCGTTAACAGCACTTTGACTTAAAGCAGAAATGGTGTTTTCAATCACAGAATTGTATCTGTTTGCTTACAGGATCCCAGTCTCCCACTCTCAGCGTGTTACAGAGAGCAGCAATTTTCTGTACATTCCAAACAGAACATGCAGTAACTTCTGCTCTAGTCAGGGCCTAGAAAAGCTATAGCATTAATTAAGTAGTATCTAGGAATCTGGTTGTTTCTTTCACAATTACCTTAGACAGTATGCTAAGGCTCTGACTCATGAACTCTTCTGCCCATACTTAAAATGAACACTTAAGTACTGCCCTAAATAGAGATGGTTATTTCAAATAAGGCCTTCCCATTTTATACTAACAACAAAATGTACTTCCTTTATTCCAGGCTCTCAATACAGTTCATGCAATATATATATATATATGTGTGTGTGTGTGTGTAAATACAAAAAAAGAGACTATTAAGATAAATTTGTTTATCACTTTAAACTTAAATCAATAATGGAACTTACCTTAGCCCATTTTATTTTGTCTAGCAAGTCCTCTAAGTTTCTCTTAACTGGTACATAATGTTTCCAAGGTTTTAATCCAATATAAAAGTGTTCATAGTACTGGGAATCTTGCTTCAACACCAGGCTGTCACCCAGCAAGAGGTATGGAAACCTGTAAGCTGCTACGGTGCCATCTACATTCACTTGGTATTTGTACTACAGTGTGAAGAGAGAGGAAAAAAGGTGAAATGTTTTGTACCAGAATGAGAACAATGACTGTACAAATTATTATTTTAACAGTCAAGAAGTAATCATGTTTATTCATTTTCATCTTCAAACTCATTTCAGTGTTAAGCATGTGTAGTTTCATGGTCTTCTGGATAATATAATGGAAAAAGGATTTGTTTTCAACATGAGGCTGACAGTCAAGAACCTTTGTGTCAGTCAAGAACCTTTGTGTCACATGATCTGCCTGATGGGTGTCTTATTGAAGTGTCCTGGGATAGAGCAAGGGCTACAGCAGGGAAGGAAATAAAACTAATCTATACTTCAAACAGAGTAAATTTATTCTGACTTAATATTATTATATAGAACAACCTGAAACATATTATTATATAAAATAAGCTGAAACATAATACTAGAAATAACCATGAATGTCATGCTTTGGCAGATGTTCTTGGCTGTTACAGCATTTCTGAAATACTGAACTTCAGAACAGAATTTCAATTGCTATATATTATAATGACTTTATACAGGATTCTGTCCCCTTTATTTTTTTTATTTCTCTTGCAGTAGAATTCGTATGTTAAAGTACAACAAAAATACTCATCTATTTTTCTAATTTGTTACTATAAAGACTCTTTCAGATATCCATAGTGTACTTGAAATGGCTGTAAATTGTGTCCGTTGTTTTCATATTACCCCAAATCAAAGAAACCCTGATGGTGAGAAATCCAGTCTATTAAAACAAAAAAATAAGCCAAGATGTCTCTCTGAAGGTCTTTCTTGGCTTTCTCTACAAGTGTGTCACACTAGGAAATGGATTACAGGTGGTTTATCTACTCTGCATGGACCTGTGCTCCTACAGCAGCATAATTGTTTTGTTTACTGAAAAGAATTAACAAAAATAAGCTTTGTCTTTTCAGCTGAAATTAATTATTTGAAATAATTAATTTCAAAATAAATCCGAAACTATAATTTGATTACTACCTTAAAGAAGTCAAAGAAGCCCATCAGCTGAGCCTTCCCCAGCTCTTTTTCTTTTTCTCTGAAGAAGAAATACCCAGTTATTCCAGCATCTAGTAGTTCTGGATTTTCCTTGGATAACTTGACAAGATGGAGACGTTCTTCTCGGCTGTCTCGACCTCTGAATAAAGCCCGCTCGGTTTTGTTTTCCCAGAAGGGTCCTATGAGCAGTGAGTGATAAGACAAAAGCAAACAGCAGTGAAATGTTTAGGATCCGTTCAAGGCAAATAAGGAATTTGCTTTGACAGTGGTATTACACTTGGAGACATGGTAGGAACAAGCATGGTTTCCCATAACCACTTATTAATCACAGGGTTAAACTCCCAATTCTGGTTTGAATTTTGGGATGAGAAACTCATACAAGGAAAATTGGAGAATTTCTTTTCCAGTCAACAATTTTGTATTTCAATAACTTCAACTATCTTGAAAGCTACCTAAGGGATTATAATAAAATACGTAAGGAAAATGCTAATAATTAAAGCAATTCTCCATCCATAAAGTCTGCCACAATAACCTAATTTCTTTAGTAAAATCCACTTCTGTTACCCAGCAGTTTAGGAGCTCATTGAAGAACCACTTAATGATGCCTTAAAAAAGAAAATAAATGGCTATGTTGTGTCCTCTAAATACTTAGCAAGAGTCTGAAAGATGTAATCTCTGCTTACTGCATTAATTATGCCCTTCCTCACCTTTCTGCTAAAAATTTCCCTTAAGGATCTAATAAATGCTGTAGTCTCTTACTGTCTCCTAATTGGAAAAGCAGCTGTACTAAATCAGTAAACACACAATGCCTCTAACTGATCATTTAGTTGAAATATTTAATTTAAAAACTAATAAAGAGGAACTGAGAACTAATTAAATAAAAAGAAGTAACTTTCCACTCCAGTTTTACTCCTTAGGTACTGCTTATGCCATTTGTTTGATCCCTAAGAATTCTTTAATTCCCTGAGGGGGAAGAAGACACCTGTCAGTAAAGCTGACTCCTCTTTCAAAGCCAGAAAAGCAATTCAAGAGATCTTACTTTTAGGTATTTCTTCATATAGACAATGTTTTCTAATTTGAGAGAGGCTGCAGCATAGTATCAGCTTACTTCTTTCAGGATTCAAATTAAGTTTTTGTAAATAGAACACTGGGCCACAAGACAGTCAGGAAAAGGGCTAGTGTTTGATTAGTGTTTGAGTCCTTTACTGAGGAAAAAGGCCTTTTAATTTCATTTAGTTTTCCTTTGCCAGGTCACAGTAGGCATCTTCTGGATACCTCTAATGTAAAATTCACATTTATTGCAAACTGGACTTCTTAAATTTTGGTTCTAAATTATACACCTGCTTAGTGGCAGTGTTGAGAAGTGTTTGCAATCTGTGAAGACTAAGCTGCTTGTACTCAGAGATGTCCCAGGGCACTTGTAACTGAAGACTTCAACACATTTGAATGCAACTTGCTTCTCTGATGGAAATCACAAATTTCTTTTTAAACCCTCAGTCTCTAACTGACCTGTATGTCCTTGAATGGAAAGGAGATCATTGGTGACGCCACGCAGGGTTTCCAGAGTTGAGTGGGTTACATCATATGTTGGCAGGATGATATCTCTGGAATCCACAGAGCCACACCAGGAGATGACAGGTACAGGCCCAGGTGTATCATTAACCTTCCTGTGCTCAACTGGCCAGTCTCCAACATTGAGATAAAACTCCACGTCAGGAAGACGAACCTAGATGTGTACCCAAGAAAGGATAATAACACAGAGAAGCTGTCACTCTTACATCTGTTCCTCAGTTCTCTCATGTCACGCACTCAGTGCACCTACTGGATAGTTCATAGATTTAGCTGGGCTTAATGCACGAATTCCAAGCTTTTTCCCTGCAAGGAAGTTTGAAAGGAACACCCAGAGGCCAGTAGACAGCTCCCAGTTGGGCCTTAGCCCTTGGAGCTTTCCAAGCATTTCCATTACTGCCAGGAGCAGCCCCCACACATTACTCCTAACACCCAGTGTTGTCTTGATGGAATGTCAAATCTTACTTTAGATTTTTTTTTATCTTTACTTTACATTTGAAGATACAACAACAATTGCAGTACTGCCATATTTAAATATGTTTAGCCTGGATAAGAGATGACTGAGAAGGGATCTTGTCAATGCTCACAAATGTCTTAAGGGCAGCTGTCAAGAGGATGGGGCCAGACTCTTTCCAATGGTGCTCAGCAACATGACAAGGGGGAGACAAGCATATACTTAAACACAGGAAGTGCCATCTGAATAAGAGGGAAAACTTCCTTATTGTGAGGAAGATGGGGCCATGCAACAGACTGCCCAGACAGGCTGTGGATATTCAAAACCCACCCTGGAGATGATCTTGTGCAACCAGATCTGGGTGAACCTGCTTCAGCAGGGGAGTTGGACTAGATGTTCTCCAGAGGTCCCTTCCCACCCCAACCACTCTGTGGTTCTGTGATATTGCCTTAATATGTGACATGATCCAAAGCAGTACCTTCCTGGCCAGTGACAGGAACATTTCATCGGAGAACATCTTGAAGTCTGTGTACTTCCCTAGGGAGCGCCGGTAGATGTGATTATCCAGGATAGTGTAATGGACAATAGCACCTCCTGTTTGGCTGAACTTGGCTGGGATTTCCTTGAGCATTCGCTGCAGGTCAATGGTGGGAAATGAAGTGAAGTCTTTTGTAATCTGAGGCTCTTGGGATGGACAGGACATCATGTCCTGCCAGACCTCAGGGTCTTCTACAGGACAGTCACAGTATTCATGATAAACTGGTTCTGTGGAAAACAAAGCACCCAGGGTCTGTATTCGTGATTCTACAGCACACATAATTTATACATTACAGTGGCTTGGCATTTTTATACCATGCTTTCTACAGTTTTCTTAGGAAATCATCCTTCCTATAACTTCTGGAATTTTGCAGTGTAACTGAAAAAACAGCAACATTCTTCTCTTTTCAGAAATACAAGACTTTGTGTTATCAGGGTGAAATTATTCTGCTAAATGAAAGTCCATTTCTGTGAACCTGCCAAGCACATGGGGGACTCAGAACTGTTTGAGCTGTCCACAGCTACCACAGCCCACATACTGCAGTTTGAAATATACCCTAATTCAGAACTTTGACACATTACATTATAACAAAAAATACCCTTACCTTTCAAAATATAAGGTGATTGAGCCACATGCTGATCACCATAAAGTATCTCAATTTTCAAGCCTTTTGTGACACTTCCATACATCCGATAACGCATAAGGAATGTACCATCATTTCTATCCAAAGGCCAAGGTGTGTAAATTCTGGTGACTTCTTTTGGAGAAAGTGCTTTAATTACCACTTTAAACTGTGTTCTTCCTGGCAAGAGGAAAATAAAACCAGACAAAATCACTTTAAGCTTTTAGAATTACATCTGGTAAATAAAGGTAAGGAGCAAACTCCACTGAATTAAGACCATGGAATTTAATTTATTTTTCAGTACAATTTTTTAATTATACCAAGTTGGCAAAACTAGTTTCCAGTGATGAAATATCACCCTACCAAATATTCTTAGTCGTTGCACACCTCTAAATAGAAAACCTGCAGGTGTAGATAGAAAGTTAAATATTTGATTATAAGACAGAAGGAAAAGCTAACAGTATTTTGAAGCTAAGATTAGGTTTTATTCTAAGTTTTCAAATTAGTGCTCTGAGGACCAATAATTTCCTCTAGAGTAAGAAAGACAGGAAACCAAGTTAAAGTAACAGGAGAAAAGAATACTTGCCAGCTTGTGGAAAGGCAGTTGCAGCATGCAGGAGTCACATACAAATTGTTCAGCTTTGGGCTGCTGCTGACTGTCTTGCACATTTAAAGTCCCAGCTACTGAAAAGCAGTGACAAGAGAATGATAGTAGAGATGTTCCCTGGACATCTGTCTGACCTGTGCTTAAAGATCACCAGCATTTCATCATTAATGCACTAAGATATGGAATAATTTATGGACAATATGAGTATGCATAAACATAAATCTGTTATAGTCTTTAGTTCTATCACAAGTGGTCATTGCCAACTTTATTAATTAAAAAAAAAAGAGGGGGACAAATTATTCACGAAGTGTGACAGTCTAAGCATTGTGAACCAAACAAATACAATGAATGCTACCACCAAGTCACATACAGAAATAAATGAAACTGAAAAAATCCAGAAAAAATCAAGATCTAACTAAAATCTGAATATGTCCCAACAGCACTAAATGGTTGAGATGTCAAAGTTATATTTTGCATCCACAGAAAAATACACTGATGTGGTAAGTACCAGTCTTTTAATGATTAATCATGTCTTCCTTAGATCACTGGGTCTTGAAATTGGATTCAAGTCAAATACTGTGCAAGAATATTCAGATTAAATGACTCTCCAAAAGGAATGAATATCTCTGCCTCTAAAGGTCACTGCAAGTCACAAACTTGCTTCAAAGTAGCTGACTTCAACCAAGTACCCTCTCCCTATGACTATCACCTAGTATTATTTATATGAAGAAGCATTCAAATCCAGAGTATGTCATGAGGTTCACATAGAAAACTGTTTCCTGTTGGTATCACGTCTTTGTCTCCTTGTACCCATTTTATTAAACAGCATTTTTACTGGGTATAGTGATTTCCCACTGAAGAAAAGTAAGTTTTCAGCTGTCATAAAAATAAGTGAATATTGTGAAATCAAAAGTCAAATATTACTGAATTTTAGATCCTTGTCCTCACCTACAGGAAGTAACTAAGTGGGTCTTTTCCCCTGCTGGTTATGTACGTCCTGCCCGAGACATGAGGAGCCCTTGATCTGCCCAGAGGATATGTTAGGTTTAGTTGGTGGCACTTCAGACATAGGAATCATTTGATAAGGGAAGTGACTGATAACAAAGCTCTCTAGGAAAAAGCTAACTCCAGTGAAAGTGAAGGGGAAGAAAAATGAGACTGAGTATCTCATGTAAGTACACATAATTCATTGGAGGAAACAGACTTCTTGTTTGTCATTTACAACATTGATTGTGTAATGGGGCCAAAGCCTCCATGGTATACTTAATCATGACATCTTTTTGCTGATTTTTATTTTTTATTTGGAGGAAGTTACCATGGTGCTTTCACTCATGGTTTTTTTTTTTTTTGTTTCTCACAATCCAAAGGAATTATAAAAGAAAAATGTGTCCTTGTTGAATTTGCACCAGCAGTACTTCTCTGTTGCCCTGAAAACATGTCTGGGACAGCATTTTAAGTACAAAATAATTTCCCAGTACTAAAGAGAGACTAAAATATAGACACAGTCAAAATAGGATACTTTAAGAAATGCAGATAATGACACCTGCTTTACGCATTTTTTTTTCTTGCAGCTTGCAAAAGAGGTATGCCATGCCAACAAGTGGTAAAATGGAGGGAAAGAAGGAAAAGGTAAGAAGACACAAAAAAACCTAGTTACCCTATTTCTGACATGGATGCTGAAGAGAAATTAGAAGATCTGAAAAGAAGATTTTTTTTGATTCAACTGTTTTACTGGAATTGTTGCTGGTTACTTTCACAGATGGAAATCACAAAATTGACGGACTCACTAAAGGGACACACAAATGATTAGCCTGTACTTTCAGAGAGCTGCAAGAGCATATATCCAGTAACAAACAAATACAGGTCTTGTGTGTGAGCATCACAAAAGCCCAGGGATCAAAGACCCAAATGGAGGTCCTGCAGTGCCCAGGTAAGAAGGTGAGTGAACTGAAATGTACAACTCTGTTTGGCAGCACTGGAACGAGAGCTGGAAGAAGCATGCCCTGCTCTTTGAAAGCATTTGGTGAAACCTGCAAGAATACCTGGGAGGCCTTGAAAAATATTTATTAGCACAGTATCATCTAAACAACAGATAACCTGAACAGATGATCAAAGATCATCTGAACAACAGTTAACAGCTGATTTTATCATGGTCAATAGTATAAAAAGACATGGTTAGCTGTTGTTAAACCAAGGATAAAACCCAGCAGAAAAGAAGGATAAGGCTTATCCAAGTAGCCAAAGGAAAAAAATCTATGCAGTTTACACTAAAAGAAAGTTCTGTATTTTCAGCAGGGATTTTCTTAATCTTTGAAATAATTTTCCTAGGGAAAGAATGAATTCTGCATCATTCAACATCCTCCTACAAGGCAGGTCAAACAGTTACAGCCTCTGGGCTGAAATTCCAGTGTAATGTGCAAGGGTGCATATCAATTCTGGTGAACAGACTAGATTTTCAGAAAACAATTCTGGATTTAAAATCTACTTATTATGCTATACAAGTTTTATAATGGATCCCAGTAAGTCCTGACCCACTTGACCGAAATTCTAATGCACACAAAAACCAATTTAATAGATTTGGACACATTTCACAAATGTGATGCCTTAACTGTAGCTCTGCTGCTCTGATCACAGTGTTCCTGTTTTGCAATGGGGGTGATAATGTCAATTTTTTGCTATCTCAACAGGTATATTTTGAGATGTTTTTAGTTTATGTTGGAGAGTGGTGCCTGAATGTATATTGTTAATTGTAATTCTTAATGACATTTTACAGATTTGAACATTTTAAATCATTAGAGAACAGAAGTTTATACCCAGGGTCTCTACGAATACTTTAAACAGTGCTCATGCATTGAATATAATCAACTCTACCACTAATTTTTTTAAGGATCCTTGGCACCCTCCTAAACAGTTCTTGGCATGGGACAGCAGTTAGCACAGGCCAAGGCAGCAGCTCTTCTCTGCTGGCAGCACTCATGCTCTGTCTTTGACTGGAGGCCACAGCAGGTCATGGGATGAATGGAGATCACTCCAAGCCAGACGGCATTGGGACTTGGAAACTATCCTGGGACACTGAATTTATTAACATAAATATGAACACACACAAACACATTGCGTGTTTCAAAACTAGTTTCTCAGTACCCATGTCCTCCCAGTTTATCTTGGAGGACCTACACCAGCATGAGAATCCAACTGAACTTCACACCTTTTCACCTTTAGTGACCTCTTGTTTGAACCCAGGGCTCTCCCTGTGCAGCTGCTATCAGCCTCTACCCCACTGGCAGTGAGCGTGCAGCTGCATTCTGGACTGCAATTACAAAACTGTGCTGACATCCAGCACCAAGCTGCAACAGCAGATGGAGATAGCCCAGACCTGAAATATCTGAAGTATCCACACTCCTGTCAGACTAAAGACATCCCCTGTATAATATATGGCTACTCCTTAATTCTGCAAGCAGGAGCTTTCTAACTGACAAGACATGAAGTGGCCGTGCATACTTGGTAGCTGCCCTCTCAGTACCATCTCTGTGAACAGTAAATAATACACAGTAAATTAAATAGCTTCTACCCCATGTAAATTAGCGACACAGGATTTCCTCTGGGGCTATCTCAGGGTTATCTTCTATCTATGGAATCTGTGACACCAAAGTAATTTTTATTCCAAATTTAAACTATTAATATAGAGTGTGTGGAGTTGACTTGCAGCAGCAAACAGCTGACTGCCATCATACCACTGGCCTGCAAGAACCAGCCCAATTCCCACCCTCAGGAGAAGTGTCGTGGGATGGTTTGTACTTGTGCTGAGTAAACAAAAATGAAAATTACTCCTTAACGGAACAGCAGAAGGATAACAGAGCCCAGAGGGCTCTGCTGACTGAGACACAAATTTTAAGCAACTGGTGTGTGTGCAGCATTAAAAGTAATTACGTTACCACTTCCCAGCTGTGCACTGGGAATCTACGGCCACTAACTCCAGGAAGACAGGTTCTTTCTGAGCTTACGGTTTTTTGCAGTAAATTCCAAACTGTTTAGAGCAGACTACTGGCGAGAGCAGCGGAGGCACTGGGCAGCACCAGAAGAAAGGAGGGCTCGGACCATGTGCTCTCTTGCCATCCTGGCTGTCCCGGGCGCTGCGGGACCGGGCGCGGGGGGCAGCCCGGGCACAGCCACCGCACGTAACGGGGGAGGGAGGGAAGGAAGGAAGGAAGCAAGGAGGAGGGGAAGAGGGCAAGGGCTGAGCACCTCCAGCCAGGTTCTGCAGCGAAACCGCGGCCCGGGGTAGGGTCTCCATTCCTGCCCCTGCCCGCCCCGGAGCACACGAACGGTACCTGGCGGGGAGCGGGAGAAGTTCCGTCCGGCCGCGCTGACCGCCTGGATGTAGAAGTACCGCACGGGCACGGTGAGCCCCGCTTCCAGCCCGGGGCCCCACGCCAGGCTGCGCTCGGCGCTGACGGGGTCCACGGGGTCCACCGACTCCGCCGGTTGCAGCAGCGGCCCCGCGGCGCCCAGCAGCAGCAGCGGCAGCAGCCCGCAACCCCCCATGGCCCCGCCGGCCCCCACCGCGCCCGCTCGGAGGGGTCCGGGGCCTCCTCGGGCCCTGCGCGGCGCCCGCCCGCTCCCCGCCCCGCGGGGCGGCCCGACGGCGCCGGGGCCGGGCAGAGCCTGAGGGAGGCGAGCAGAGGGCCGGGCTTTCTCCGGGCGGCTGATTCCGCCTTTCCCGGTTCTCCTCCTCCTCCGGGCTGTCCCGCGATGTCCCCAGGGAGGTCGGGGGGTAAGAGCCCAGCCCAGCCCAGCCCAGCCCGTGTGCGCCGGACCGCCGGCGGGAGCGAGCCCTGCCCGCGGGGCTCAGGCACAGGAGCGGGTTCGGAGCCGTGCAGTTCCCCGGAGCCGCGGGAAATACAGCACTGTGAGAGTGCTGGGAGAGCGGGGAGCGGGCTCGGGGCCGCTGGTCTGCGGCTGCCTGTCCCGAGGGCGCTTTGCGGGCCGCGCTGAGGAAGCAGGTGATCGGGGGTGTGTCGGCCCCCTCAAAGAACACGCTACCTGTGGTTTAGGACACAACTCAGCCGGCAGCTGAACAGCTGGCCTGGAATTTAGAGGGGAAAAAATCGTCTTTAAAGCTTATTGTTACTGCCTTGTGTCAGCTGATGTAGAGGGATTGCTGTAAAAGGAAAAAAAGCCCAAAAAAACGGACATAATTTGAAATTCCTCACTGTTTTTAGGATTTCCCATAGCAATTGCATTTAAAACAAAGGACAGAGCATGGACCCTGTTAAGATGTGCTGACACATGGTCCCTGCCACTGTGCTCAGCTCCCAGTTCCAGAGAGGAGGCTCAGACATGCACCCATGCCCAGGTGCTCCTGAGGTCTGTGGGTGAGATGCTGCTGGTGGCCCTGATCAGTGCTGTGATGCTCGGTGAGGGGGAAAAAGGGATCACAGTATCATCCTCTAGAAAATGTAACAACAAAATAATTTCATGGATTTAAAATGTTAGGTTACAAGTAAAGAGGGTAAAACTCCCATGATTTGTCTCCTAAGGCTGTTTTATCGTTTTTACCATTTGCTGCTATTAGGAAGTATTTCAAGGTATGAGTAGATGGGAGGGCTTACAAGGCTGTAGGAGAATTAAATCAAGCTTCTGGCCAAGCCTGGATTTTCACATGCAAAGCAATGAGAGCACAAATGAATTCTGCCTGGTTTTGAATAACATGAACTTCAAGTATCTGTGCATGCAGACCATGAAAAACAGGTTCCTTGAAGGGGGAATTATCAAGTCTCGTTTCCTCCTTGCTTTTGTCTTTAGTCTCTTCAATTCCCTCACTTCAGATAGCCACAGATCTCCACTGTCATACCATGTCTGATACTCCCAACAGGTGAGAGAAAACTTGTGTAGTGTTGCAGGGTACAGGGCAGGGCTGAGGTCAGGTGGGAACATCAATCTGCAGATCAGGATCAGTCCCTGTGAGGGGCATTGGGGTCAGACACCACTTTGGGATAGCTGCCTGTCCTGGGGTTGTCAGCCTGCAGATAGGGCCAGGCTCAGCAGGGAGAGTAGAGGAGAGATGGAGACCAATGACGTATGCCATCAGTGGGACAGGGACTGATGGCCCCAGGCTGGCCTGAAATGGTGTCTATGGGCAGGGAGAGCAGGAGGAGTCCTGAGGAGATGGGGGGATCAGGGCCTAATGGTGCTCTTGGGTCCCTGTCCCTGGGAAGGCGCCACCCCTGTTCTGGTATGGGCTGGGAGCAGCTGCTGGGAGCGGCTCTGAAGGAATGGCCCTGGGGATCCTGGTGGGCATGGAGGGACATGGGCCATCAATGGCAGTAACAGTGGCCAACAGCAGCCTGGGCTGGAGGAACAAGGGCAGAGCCAGAGGTCGAGGGGAGTCATTATCCACCTCCACTCCGTACTTGTTAGACCACATCTAGATCCTGCATCCAGCCTTGCGCTTCCCAGTACAAGACATCAATAAACTGGATCAAATCCAGGGGAAGCCACTGAGATGGCAGAGCTGGAGCACCAGCCCTGTGAGGAGAAACTGGGGCAGCTGGACTTGTTAAGCCTGTTAAGAGATACCTTCGATGAGGGGTTGGACCTCACAGGAGCCCCCAGGAAGATCATGATATGGTGCAGGGCAGAAGGATGAAAGACAACTGGCATGAGTTGAAATAAGTGATGGTCACCCTGTAACATCTCCATGTTATAGGCTGAGGCACAGGTTGCCCAGAGAAACTGTCCAGTCTCTATTTTCTGAGATTTTCAAGCCTGAAATGGATGAAGCCTTAAAAAGCCAGCCCTGACCTCGAAGCCAATCTGCCTTGAGCAGGAGGCTGGACCATAGACCTCCTGAGGTCACACCCACCCTGACATATCCTTTGATGAAACCATGACATTTCTGTCCCTGTTGCAGTGTGATGTATTACCTTTTCTATTACCTTTTCTCAGTATCCTGGTTCTTTACCCAGGTGTACCAATAACCCCTCCCTTCGCCTCCCTTGCCCCTGCTAAGTGCTGTCCGTCAATCTTAACATTCCAGCAAGGGCATGGTCTGATTGGCAGAGTTCAAAAGATGCCTCTCAGCCCTGGGCACATTGGGCTATCCAGGTGTCATTTTTCCCCTGAGACTTCCCCTCCCTTACCTGGTTGGTGGGACCCCTACCCCTTCCCTTCCCCTCTCCCCGGAGTTAAAAGACACAGCAACCATGTGGTTTTTTGTTCTGTTGGAGCTGTTGCTGCGTTCAGAGGCCTGTGTGCCAGGAATAAAGCTCTGGATTGAAACCCTCCAGCAGGACCCGTCTCCTTTTTCCTTCACTTCACCTAAAGCCTTTCCACCAGAGGTAAACCTGAGCTCCTGCGTGCCCGGACTTGTCCCAAGCGCCCAGCTGCAACATCCAGCCAGCCAAAGGTGTCTCTGAGGTGAGACCACCACAGCTGCTGCCCTTGGTCAAGCAGCAAGGGTCAGACAAGCCCAGGCATGTCCCATCTGGCAATATTGGGATCTAACTCCAATATGTCCCTTCTTTCAAATGTCATCAAGATGGCAGAATGCTCAAAGATCATCTAGGTACATACATGACCTACTGGGTAGACAGAGGTCTAGACAGAAAAACCACCTTAGTTCATAAACTGTGCTTCCTTCTGAAGCCAGGCTGAAGGACTGCTCAGGTACCACAAGTACTGGCTGTAGTAATTAAGGCTGAAAGACTGTGATTAGTCTCACACATTTACACGCACGTGGCAGCCAGGTTTCACTCAGGCCTAATTGCAGCTGAAGGCATCTTCACGTGGAGCTCATCACCTTGTAAAACTACTCATCAAACACTACCCTTGGCCCCTATGTGGAGTACAGGCACCTCAAGGCAAGTTGCAGGCATATGCCTCTCAAAGGGTTTAATATACCTACAGTAAAGATTCTACCATGGATGGAAAACTATTTTGTGTGCTGGAGACTCATCAGCTGGCAGGACAAGAGAAGGCAGCACATCCTGCCTGAGCCCAGCAGCTGATGTGACTGCTGGCTACAGCTGCGAGATGGACCAAGGCTGCCTGCCCTTCTCAATCCATGGCTTTGTTGGCCATCAGCACCCTGATGATGTTGGCAACCCTATTAAGATGCTGGATTTTTTTTTAAATAATCTACTGCATTCACAGCATGTGAAAAAGAAATACAGTACCAATACATTTTTTCATGTAAATGAAGAATTTATTTCAAACAAATAGTTTTAAATGTGAAAATACTGTAAATTATCAATATTTATAGAATATATTTTTGCCAAAGAAAATCTTGGAAGAGTGGAAGTGTCAAAATTTGGCTCTGCTAAACTGAATGGAGATGATTGCTATTCAAAAGGTATCTCTCCCTATGTTTTCATGCAGTTGACTGTTAGAATACTGTTGTTCAGTGTAAATTTTAGTTTACAGATCCTCAACAGGCTGCAGTCTTCCACAACTAATTTACAATCAAAAGCAGTTTTTACTTGCTTACATTAAATCAAGCCACCTGATTTCCTGTCATACACAGCATAGGAAATGAAAAAAAATTATGTCTGCAAGGTGAGCACTTAATCCAACTACTGTTGAATGGTTAGAAAATATTTACAAATAAAATTCTAAACCACATCTAGTCAAGAAAAACTGTATGACCATTTACTTCCTTTGTATACATTTCTTTTACTATTCTTTACATTATGTAGGCTAGTGTCCCAAATTTTTGGATTAATTTATTTTGCAGAAATGTACAACAACAGAAATTCCACACAGATACTCAGCTGGTTATATTGTCTTACTCTATAGAATCCTGTACACACAGAGAATAGAGACATTTACAGAAAAACATAATCTCTCCTTAGAATACCACTTTTTACAAGACTGCAATTATACAGTAGTCATCTCCTTCCAGCATTGCCTATGTCAGCAGATTCTTTTATCCTGGTGAAAAGGCATGTGGTAGAGATCAGTTCTGTCTATAAATATACAGTTTATGTTAGTCCGTCTATGTACAACAAAAGACAAATTACTCCAGCAAAAAGTAATGCTACTTATATCAGTACAGATTTGAACTACAGACCCACTTCTTTAACGAAGCTTACAGTATGAAAAAATAAGGATACCTCTTACCTACTGTAATATTTTCATCTTTTAGTTTCTTGTGGAGTAGTCAGCGATACAAGCATTGCTTGTTTTGTGTCAAATATATTATTTTAAAATACCAGTATACTGTCCTTCAAGTTAGAAAAATATAATTATGTTCTACAGAAATTTTATTGGATTAAAAAGCATATAAAAATAAGGACCATAATTTCAGACCATATATGAAATTAGAAATAAAGTAGAAGAAAATGTATAATTATTTTAAAATATATCTTCTGGCTCAGTGAGCCACTTCTGATTTTTCATAAAAAGAGAACAAAGCTTAGTTAGAAATTTTATGGCCAGGGACAAGTTTTGGCTACTGAGTAATACTACTACATTGTTGTTGTGGGTGAAGAAGGACCAATGGAACATGTTTACACCCATTCAGTTTAGAGGATAAAGAGTACTGTGGTCACAGCAGGAACAGCTGAAAAATACCAAAAGGGTATTGTAGTTTGACAAAGAGCAAAGAGCCTTTCTTACTGGTTTTATTTACTTTGCCTGTAAGAAGCCACCAGTCTGATAGGTGCAGTGGTGCCCCAGCCAAGTGCCCTCTCAGGCTGCCCTAGGTGCTGCTGCCCTGAAGGAGCCCAGTGGCTGCAGGTGCCTCATCCTGAGACCAGCCAAGCAGAGGCAGCTACAGAACTCTAGGACCTCACAAACTGTTTTGGTTATTTTCTCACTGCTAGGACAACTAAAGATTCAACCTATGAGGTTAATACAGGAAACCAACAGGATAAATCTTTTTATATTTTGAATTGTTAAAAGTGTATGTCTTTTAATCCAAGTTAACCTGTTTCTAAGACCAGAAATCTGGCCAGTCATGTCAACTGTAACCAAAGCTGTGCTGGTTATGAATCTTCCATGTCTGGAAAGCAGGTTTCCATGCTCAGCTTTCTTTCTTTTGGTCAGTTTCTCAGTGCTGTGCCCTGTGTTGAGCTCTTTCTCCTACACTAGAAGTATTTCTGCAACTCACATTGCTCACTGCTCTTGCAATGCTGGAAAGTCCTGGTGTGGAATCTGCCTCAACAGCATAGCAGAACAAATGCCACCAGGGACATTGTTGCTATGCTTCCCAGGAATGCAGAAAAAGAACATTCATGCAGAATATGCTGTAAAGATTTAAGAGGTTTCATTTTGTGAGGATATTGGTTCAGTGGGAAGGATTAACCTTATCATGCTTGCTAATGAGGAAGATTGGAGAAACAACAAATCATCAGTAAAATAACTTCTTGGTTTTCTGTTAAGTTCTGTAAGAAAAAGCAGCTCAAGCTAGAATTTATCCATTCCAGCACTGTGTAGCTGGCAGGAACCTAACTACTGCTTTCTGACTCAGAGGAAAGCCATCCCCAGACTTACAGTGCCCAAAGCTCAACAGCTGTTTACCTTCTCTTATTTGGGGAAGGGATTTTTTAACATTGTTTTTCCCTGCTAAGGGAGACAGGAAAGGTGAATCCATACATTTAATACAAAAGTCAAATGCTCAGCTAATATACCATACTAACTCCCTTGAAACTAAGGAAGCTGTACCAATTTATAGCAGCACAAGAACGGGCTCTGCGTATTTGACATGTTTTTGCCAGCCCAGAAACTACCATGCTATTGTGCCCTCTTAGTACCACCGTCCCTTCATAGCTCTGATTCTTTATCTATCTCATCTAGGTAATATTCATCATCAGTGGTGGTATCACTGTCTGAGTCTGAGTAAGCAGCTGGGTCTTCCCCGTAGGTATCAGTCAGCTCTCGGGGGGACGAGGCAGCTGATGACATTTTGCTCCCAGCAGAACTTGAGCTCAGAAGCTCAGCCCTGTTTATAGAAGAGCTCTCTGTATCTCTGAAAGCACCAGGGTTATTCAGAAGACATGGTCTCCATAATCGCCCTTCTGTGAGTGACCTCTTGATATTTTCCAGGAAAGCCAGTTGTTGCTCTTTGCCAAATATACCAAATTCCACAGACGGATACATTAAATTTCTGGTGCTGTAACATTTCTCATCGTCTGATGCCCAGTTTTCATTCTCATCACAAGACAACAGCTCTGAGTAAGATTTAAATCTCTTGCCGTGTATGCCATCTTTGGGTAGAATATTGCTTCCTGAGGCAGAGATCTCAAGGGAATCTCGAGCACAAATGCCCTCGGAGAGGTGACGCTCACGCTGACTTTTTGCACGGCTCTTGCACAACTGATAGCTATTGAGGTTAGCGTTTTCTAAGCCAGCAGGCTGAGAGGTATTTTGATGCTGACCAAGCACTGTCTGGGAAGTCAGGTTTTGCTCTGGACATGTGTCTGCCTGCAAGCAGCTATTTTCATAGGTGTTGGAGTTTTTGTCAGTTAAAAGTGGCGAGGGAGGAGCACAGGTATGACTGCTAGCTCTTCCTTTCTCTTCATCCAGTGGGTATGAGGTAGTAGCACTGGGAGAGATGGGCTGGCTTTTGCTTTCTAACCCGAGATCAAGCACTTGGGAATTCTTATTTCTTGTGGTTACTGATTTATCTGGAAATAGGGTTGTGAGTCTTGGCCTATTTTCCACTTTCGCTGCAGTTTTTTGAGGACTGATGGCTTCCTTCTGGGTATATGAACTTGTAAATGGCCCCCTTTTGCTGTTAACAAGCAAAGAGGGATCATTCTGATCTTCAGTCTTCTTATTATCAGCTGTTCTTGGTCTTGGAGTATTCTTGTCAGAGTTCAGACTGTGATTCTGATTTTCATTGTCCAACTCCAGGAATGGCTGGTGGGAATCCATTGAAATCAATGAGTCAAGGGACATGTTGACCTCTAAAGAAGTAGCACTTCCATCATTCTGTGAAAAAATGTTACTTATGTGTGGTTTGGGGGGTAGATTTTTACTTGAAAATTTACGACTTGTTTTGTAAACAGCTGCTAATTTATTTTTAATTGAAGGTCTATTTTTCCTTTTCTCTATATCTTTGACTTTGTCTCTTGTGCAGTCAGAGAGAAGCTTGTTCTCCTCTTCTGCACTCTGTGTTATGTTCTGATTTTGTGTAACCCTGGGGACTTTAATGTTCAGGTTGCCCTCAATATGCCTCTCTGATTCCTGAAAACCACTGTAAACTTTACCCATATGAGAAGTCTGTGAGTTTTGCTCTTTTTTAATTTTTGAATTCTTTACTTCATCTGTGCTAGCCACTTTGTCTAGCTGAAGAAATGGATCAGCACTGGAAGCTGTGCTTACCTCAGATGCTTTTCTTGGAGACTCTGGAAGCACTTTGCTACAAAAGTTTGAACCATTCTCTTTTCTTCTTGAACTTTCAGCCCTTAATTGCAGTCCACTAAATTTATTATTACACAGAGGGGTGGTTCGGTGTAGGACATCTACTCTCTGTTTAACTTGGGCACTATCCCTGTACATACCTACCACAGGAGTAAGTGGCACATCAGCATGCTCTGTGTTACCACTCCTTCCAAGGGAACTCTTCTCCCTGGAGCGAATGAATAAACTGTTCAGATTTTTCTTGTTCATTTTTGGGGGCTGCGAACAAGTTTCAGAGCTTCCCTTCTTTACAATATTTTTATTTGTTGAATTAGAATATAAAGGCTTCTCTAAATGTCTGGCTGGCTTGGGAGGGGTTGATAAAGTGGACATTAGTGGTGTGGCTCTTCGTAAAATTTCCTTCTTTTCTTTTACATGTATTTCTGCCTTCTGGCTGCTTGAAGCATCAGAAATGGCCTTACCTGACTTAGTCACTATTGCAGTGGATTGTGGGCCACCAAAAGAAATTTCTTTTGTCACCACATCAGAAAGTACATTTTCTGCTAATGGAAGACATGCTGAATTATCTTTCTTGTTAGGTACCACACTCACTGACTTCTCAGAGCTAGGGGATAAATGAGAATTCTCTTCTTCACTATCAATAGCAGTTCTTAAATTCTGAGGTGTGACCAGAACTGAAGATACTTGGTCGGAAGAATATGAAGGCACCTCTTTTTCTGAAGTAGTAGGGAAAAAAACATTTGCTAAACTCACATGACCTTCATTTTTCTTGTTTTGTATTCTTGGTGACTGAGCAGTTTCTTTGGGACAAGGTAAATCTGCATCCTCTGAATTATCTCTAAAGAGACTACAGAATGTTTTTGAATGCCTCCGTGGTAGTGTGTAATAAATTGAAACTAGTTCATGATACTTGACATGATCTTCATCAACACAAACTGTAAATGTGCTTGTGGTTTTATATTTCTGCAAAAAATTTCCCCCTTCCTTATAATCTGAAAACACAGAGGATTCTCTTCTACTTAGATGTTTACATCTGTCTGTCAGATCAACTGATGTACTGCTACTTACTGAATCATTACTATTTTTGGTTAAAGGAGTGTGGTAATCTTTTTTAGTTGTGGCAGCATTTAGTGATGCTGATGTTAGAAAGGAACATTTTGGATCTAAACAAGACACATCTCCTTGATTAGAATAACAGGTGTCAGCTCTATGCAGAGTTTCAGACCTTAAACAATCATATGTTGCTCTGCTTTCTCTAGGTAAAGAGATGGGCGTCTCTGACATAATACTACCAGCAATGCTAGCTGATTTTCTAGGCAAAGTGTAATAAATAACAAGGGGGTCAGAAGATTTGGAGCTGTTTCTGCCAGGGGAGCCAGTAATGCTACAGCTACTGCTATATCTTGGCGAGCTGTCTTGCTTGTGAAACCTTCTGATACAAGGTGAAGTACTCCTCATTTTTTCAGTTCCTTTTTCAAGGCAAAAATAACTTAAACTATTTTCAGAGGTATTGGGTTCTCCATCAAAGCCACGCATATAAATACTTCCAGAATTTCCATTTCGTGGGGAACTAGTAGTGAATTGTCCATTATAGTCCTTAGTAACTAAAGTGCTTGCATTTTGCAGTGTTTTCTGTGAAATCTCTTTGCTAACACTTGTCCTACTCACTTCAGCTGTTGTCCCCCCTTCTGCTTGAGATTCAGTAACAGTGCTATTTACTGAAGAGCTAGTTAGTGTTCCTAAGCATTTAGCATTGTCTTTATGAGAAAGTGCTTGGGAAGAGTTTTGTGAGAAACTAGATGAGAGCTCAGGAGGACAGGACAACATGCCTTGACAGTTTGCTAATTTTTCAGTGGATAGAGCAGAAGTAACATTCAGTAATGAGGAGTGTCTCTTTGGAGTAGCTTTGTTAAGGGCTTCTGCACTCCAACTATCCTGTTTGCTGCTCTCTCTTTGTGCTGCATAATGCAGATGATGTTCCCATTCTTTCTGACATGGAAGAAAAGGTTCCTTCCTGCTCCCATCAGCTGGCAAAATACAGGGAGGCTGACTGAACGCACTATTGGGTGGGCAATCATTTTCCTTCATTTCTACATTTCTTTTATCACCATTTGATGTATACATTTTTGCAGTATCTCCTCTGGCAGTGGCTTGGGCTTGTCTCTTTGATGTCATTGTGCTATAGAGAGATACATCTCTTTGCCACATGGCAGAAGCAGGGCTGTTAGGGGAAAAACTCCGTGCGTTGATGTAGCTTGTATCTGCTTGTTGAGGAACTGACTGTAACAGCGTGTCTTCATCTGCCTGTTTCATACCTTCAGCCTTTTCCAGGTGTGTAAAGTCTGCCTTTGTACTCCTTTGGGTAACAACAACTGAATTCCTGTTCAGTCTTGTAGGTTCTGGTTGGTTCTTTGAACTGGGAAAGACTGACTCATCCGTTCTGATACCAGATGAAGAAACAGAAGAGGTACAACTTAGCCAAGGCTGACAGCCCTCAGTGAATTCTGAAAAATTTCTGTTTGCACTTCTTGTCATCCTTTTGATACTTGTATTTTCTGGAGAGTACATGTGAAAATCATTCTGCAGGCGCTGTGAACCAAACTTGGCATTCTTTTTATGTGCCCACTGCTGGTCATTTAAATTAGCCATAAATGCTTCAAAGCTGGCATCAGGGGAAATAAACACATCATCGCTGTAACACTGAGGAATATCAGCCCAAGAAGGATAGCTGTCTTTTCTTCCATAAGAATTTTTCTGGTTTGCATACAGCTTCCCATGAGAAGAGATGTCTCTATAGAAGGATCTAGAGAGATTATTTTCTGATTTGTATACAGGATAGTTTTCCCAGTTATCAAAGGGCAATGGAGAAGGAGCTTTGTCAGGGCAACTAACTCTGCTAAAGCAATTACTGCTTGAAATGGATCTGTAGTGGTGTTTTGGGTGGTAACTTGGGTATTTCTTAGTTTCTTGTAAAGACCTGGGATATCTACCATGGTCTGTAGCATGAAATTCCATCAGTGATTGAGTTCTAAACATTGTTTCTGGAGCTTGTTCTGAAGAGTCTGGTGTGTTGTTCCATACAATGGAAGACAGAGGAATTCTCTTTGGGTTCTGTCGACCAAACCTTGGTACAAAACCATTCTTGCTCTCCCTTGCCAATGGATGCTGCAAACTAGATGCTGAGAGCTGATCAGAAGATACTGATGATGGACATCTCCGAAGGGAACACACAGAGTAACTTCTGCCAGCTGTATCCCTGTTCATACAAGCCTTGTGCCTAAACCCGCTGTTGTGCGTTACGGAAGGGGGATATAAGCTCCCCTCGGAAGACCGCCCGAAGGACACTGCGGACAGCCTCCTGCGGTGCAGACGGGGATTCCCATCCACTGCATCACCATAACTGCAATCCTCTTGAAAGGCTGTTTGGTGCCAGTTTATATATGCACTCTGTAACTTCCTTGGTCTGATGAAAATCTTGTGTTCATCTTTGGCCCTTAGTGTTCTCATTCCATCTGGGAAAAATGTGCTAGGCATGTCACTCCAGTCATTTCTCTGCTGCCCCCTGCTAACAGTCTGCCTCTTTGAAGTAGGGAATGCGCTACTACTTTGGACATTGGATGCACTGCTTGTAGAAATGATCCTGTCCAAAGGGTCTTGGGCTTGTTCCTGGGCCAGTTGGTCATCCAGATCACTTAAAACTGCACAGGGAAAAAAAAAAAGATACTTGGTTTTGTTTTCTTTAATAATCTTCTGACTGCTTATGTTAAAATGTTTCACGTGCTACATTAATAATCAGAACTGGCTTTAAAAGGAGTCAGCTTCTCAGCATTCAAAACCCTTCCCAAACCACATATTCTTCCTCCATAGGACTTTTCAGCAGTCACCCATTATGACTACAAGAAAAAAAATGTTCTCCTCCGTGACTGCTCTTTATGTAAATGTTAGTCTTTATGCTATTTAAAAGAAGAACAAAACAATTTGAAGTCTGAGTTCTCACTCACTGTATTTGTGTGTGTGTGTGTGTGTGTGTGTGTGTGTAAACTTTCCAAATATAGTCTGTAAGCAAAAAAATCCCTGAAAAGAATTCACTAGGCAAACACGGACCTTTCTGTGTGTTCACAAAGCACAGTTATGACATAACTATAAGAAAACAGAATCCTGCAAACCATCAAACAAGCATATTCAGCAGTCTGGCATGTCCACTGTTTATTTCATTCATAAAATAAGTTCTCTTCTGAATTGTATGAGCACTGAAAATGGCATTTTCTGGATAAGAAAGGGTAATTAAATAGTTAGGAAGCTGTGATTCAATCTAGCAACAAATATGTATTTACATAAGCATATATAGGCAACCTCATGAAATGGAATTAAACACTATGTAGCTCAATTAACCAAGATATTCAGTCAGAAGACTGATAGCAATGTATTAAAACTAATTTTATTGTCAAAAGCAATTATTCCTTTGCTAATTGTATTCTGCTATTTTTAAAATATTACGCATAATATACAATGGATATGATTGTTTTGTTACAGAATTTCCTAATCCACTTAAATACATAAGACTGAGTGATCAGTCACTACAGACCTGTGCTAACACTACAAAAGCATTAAGAAAGCATTGATAAATATGTATAGTTGGAATAAAATGTGATCCAAACGTACTAAAATTCTCCATTTTTCCTAAGTTTCTCTTCAGCACACAAAATAGAAGACTCCTGAGAAATCCAGCTTAGAACAAGAAAAAAGATGAGTTGTTTCTGAGTCTTCCATTGGGAGGACATGAGCCAAGCTGAAAAAGAACCTGCAACTCTTGACTGGGGGTATAAAAAGGCTCCCAGAAAACTAACTGAATGCCATAATGCCTCTTGATTCTGTGGTTTGTGGCTTTACAGTTTATAAAACCAGGCCAAATAATTCATCATGATCCAAATTATTCATGCAGGAAACGGATAGAATTCTCACGTAATCATGTCTGCAGCTAAAGGGTGCAGTGCGGGCTCCCAGCAGAAACAGCAGAGAGAACTGTGCACAGTTACATGGGATTCTTCTGAACTGTATCAGTATGAGATGAAATGCACTCTTAGAGTGATTGATCACTGACATCTCCTGAAATCAGTGTTGGAGTAGACATTCTGCTGTCAGACAAAGACAACAAAAAATAGCCACTCTGCTATAAATGAGCCATTTTTTACAGCCGTGCTTTTGCAGAAAATTCTCCCAAACCACAGTAACTTCTGGTAACAATACTATCAAACAATACCGAAATAAGGACACACTTACCACTGAAAATCTCCTTCTCTAGCTGTTCATTCCATTCCAGTGTACTTTTCTCCACTGTTTCATTTTGGTTTGTATCAAAAGATTGACCACTTGTTTCAGTTGACATTGGGGAATTACACATTTCAGCCTGTTAAAAATTGTAAAGTAACCTGGTTTCAGTTCATGTGGGTTCAAATCACATTTCACATATCACATCACAACCCGTGTCACAAATTCCAGAGGTGAGCAAGCTCTGTCACTCCATTAAATAATGTATTATTAAAATACACAACTGAGGGTTGTAAAATTGCATGCAGTTTATAGAGTTCTACACATATAATAAGGAGAATTACTCATCTTGTCCTCATCCTGTAGCATTTTTTGGATAGTTTACTTAATTTATCCTAATGCATCCTTATTGCATTGTATCTCTCAATTTAGTTTTCCACAATCACATCTTCCTTGATCAGTGTATTTTAAAATTCACCCACTGACCTCCCAACAGATATTTAATAATTTAACACTACAGTCCATTTTCTTATAGAAAGACAGCACTTGGTGATAAAAGTGGGGAAAATGTCATCCTATTCCCCATCTGTTTTTTGATTACATGTTAAACTGAGAGGTTCTATCCCACCCAATTTAGTTTCACTAAACTCACAGTCTCAGATGGTGGAAGTGCAGACAATTGTTTAACTGCTGAATTATTTTAGCTGAAACTCTTCCTTCTTTTTTCAAAAAAAAACCACCCTACTACTTTTTTTTTGTTTGCCATATTCATAATATTTTACTCATCTAGCTATAATATAGCTTTATATAATATGTTTCTATAACAGACAAGATTCCCTGATAAGATCTTTGCTCAGTCATATATTAATATAGATTTCTCTTTGTTTTTGAAATATGAGAGAAGGGAGGTGGCCAGTTTACATCCTCTGTGCCTTTGATTATACACTGTATACCTTCTTAGTCCCCTCTGTGGTTATGTCACCCAATTGAAGATGAGGAAAAACATGTCAGTAATACAGGGTAATGAAATAATTAAGATAGAAAACATAATCCTTGGAAGAAAATCTGATATTTCAACAGCATGCACTTAAATTACATCAGAAATAAATCTGTTTTATCCTTAAAATGAGCTTGTGCTTATAAAATGGAACATCCATCCATCCATCCATCCATCCATCCATCCATCCATCCATCCATCCATCCATCCATCCATTCATAAAAAAAAATGTTCCTACTTCAAAATTTACATTTACATGGTAACTCTGTGCATGGAAACGTTGCACAAGAGGTTCTAGATTACTGCCTGCCCAGGCCAGCTACTCTTTTTCATCCTTGTACAAATGAAATGAAACAAAGTAAATATACTAGATTATGATTTAGTGTGAGTTTTGATCTATTTACAGGTTGGTTACAGTTGCCAAGACATGTGAAGGTCCTGACCTAGGAAAATATCCATGCAATTATTATGAAAGAACTGAAATCTGGCAGAGCTAGATGTAGGGCCTAGCTAGGAAAGCTTTGGATTTTAACAGACATGCTCAGTCTACTACATGCAACAAGTTCACAACAAAGACATTTTACTCAGCATTTAAAACAAGAACTGTAAGAATACTATTTAAACACGTTAAAGCAACAGCCTAGAGCAAGGAGACTAGTTTTTGAAAAATCTGTATTTAAACATTGCAGACAAGAAATTGATAAACTACTTACCGTTGCCATTTCTTCCACTTTTGAGGGTGGGCTAGCAGAACTGTCATATCTGTAGGCAGAGGGATTTAAATGTTGGTTTTGAAAAGGAACTTGCTGCAATTTCATCATGTAGGAAATATCCAGCAGCTTCTCATTTTAACAGCTATTGAGAAGCATCTGAAAAAAACTTGCTCTATGAAGAATTCATCCTTACCTCCCCCCTGCCAATATCCTGCAAAAATAAAGTGCTCGGAAAATGTACCATTCAGTTTGGCCTTGTCAGCTTGCAAACTTCATAACTGCACAGCCAAGAATGAACTCAACATACTGACATCTCAGTGTCTGCAACAGAATTGCTTCAATCCAGCATTATGGTAAGATGGTATTTGTTCTTTTTCCAAACAGCTATAATTTAATAAGTACTAGTCATAGCCTAAGTTATATACTTGTTAAGTTCTGACTGGTTTGCATCTGCAGTTCTATTGTTTTTCTCTTCCATTTCACCCTACTCAGATGCAGAGCTGTGCTCTGTTCCTGCAAAGGAGGAGAGTCAGACAGCAGATTGGCTTTGTGTGAACTTTGGAACTCGCTGCTATTCATCCAAAACTGTTTTGGGTGAATTTTTATTTTTTTATTTTTATTTGAATATATGAATTTTTATTTACCAATTTTTAAGACATGGTAGAAGGCTCATCTGCTTTCCTAAGCTATTTAAGGCTGCAAGAGCTTGGCAGAGAACTGGCTCGAGCATCCGTGAGTAATGCAGTGGTTAGAACAAGCCGAGAAGCCCTGAACATAAAAAGTACTCTGTCTGATGGGGTGACTTGCAGACAAATACAAAATAAATGAGAGAAACAAGAACAGGACTAGACATCACCGAGTCTATTCAAGTCGGCAGATCCTTGTTTTACGACTAAGCAAACCCAGTCCCTTCAAAAGCCCCGAAGGAAATGTTGCTCAGCCTGTGCTGATTGCCAATTCTTCCTTGTCTCAGAAACTGTTTTTTTCCCAGGAAGTTAATTCTTGGGAGAAAATGAAGTAGAGAAAGATGGTTCTGCTCAGTCCTGTTTGTCTCAAAGTCTTTTTGAATCACCTTGTTCTTAGGCTCTTAAAGCCTCCCTGTGCTCAGGTAGACTACTTTATTGTGCTTCAACAGCAAGTATAAACCGGCTTGTTGGCAAGTTCTTTGTGGCCCAGCCTTTCCTCCTGAAGTGCTTTGTCATTTGTTTGCAATGTGCTTGCAGGCAGGGAAGAACAGTTGAAAGGTGCAATTTGTTTTTGCTTCTGTAATTGTGAACTGTAAAACCAGGATTCCTCTCTGACATGGGGTCCAACTGAAACCAAACAAGCCTGTTGACTTCAGCGGGCTTAGGATTTGGCTAGACAGTCTGAATCTGAAATTCCTAATTTTTCCTCGTAGCTCTGAATAAAAACAGCCATTAAACCGGGGGTTACCTCCCCCTTTGAATGAAGTTTACAGAACCAGAACCCAGAAATCTATGTAGCTTTTCCTTTAAACTTAAATAAAGTTGTGTTTTAATGCTTCTAAAACAAATTAAGAACGAAACTTAGGTTTCAGAGCTTTTACAATGATTTCCTGCAAATTAAGTTCAGTAAAATCCTGTGGCATAGCAAGTTACGTTAGTTTTACTTATATGCATAACAAAAATGCAAAAGCTTTGTTAGAAGCTTTCTTCTTCAGCTTTACTGTGCAAAGCCACTCTTTGGCAAAGCCTAAGAGCACAAAGTTCTCCCCACTTGATGTTGTATTAATTGCTCCTTGCAATGAACGTACATGAAGTAGACATGTTAGAAATGTCAGTTAGAAATGTCTTCTGATAGTCTAGGCAAAATTTAAATTTTCATTTGCACCTCTGGCACTATTCTAAATTCATCTGTGTCTTTATTGTCACTATTCTCTCAGAAATAACTGGTCATTGCATCCTGCTTTGTTTTTCTCCCTGCTAACTTACACTGACGAGGTTATTTTAATATTTTTCCTATGCCAATCTCTCAATTTCCCAAACTGCCTTATTAGTTTCTATGAACTGTCTTAAATTTTCCAGCATTTCAAAATTAAAGTTTTTCTTACTTTCAGAGAAATATTGCCTAATTTTAGGAAACAGTAATTCAGTTTCTTTTTTGGTTAACAACACTGAACAATGTTTACATTATTTTGCACACAATGCATATACACATATACTTGTAAATATTGTCTATTATTCATAAACAGGAAAGAAGCTAAATTGATGTTCAAGTTCAGAAATATTTGCCATCTGGAAAATACTCCTCTGTATAGAACATGAGAAAATATATTTTCTACTTTTCCACTTCCATATATATGTATCATTTTAATGACAATCAAATGTAAGATTAAAAGTAAGAGATGACTATCACAACTGGTAACAATAATAAAAATCCATGAATTAAAATCTGCCGTGAAATAGTGTTTCCACAGAGGCAAGGCACCTGTCTTCCCCAGGCTACCACCAAGCTCTCTAATGTCAGTATAATCCATTTTCTTCAAGACTATTCTTATCAGTACTAAGAAGTAACTAAAAACCAAACACATAAATCACATATGCTGAAAACACAATTAAACAGCATTTTTATCCGGGATGAATCACACTTATACATATAGAAAGAATAAAGAATGAATTCAAGAACTGACACCTTTGAACCAAAAGTGATCAAACTGCCTTCAGACTACAGTTACAAACCTTTTATTAGCATCTTCTGTATGTCCATGTGAGTGCACTCCTTCCTGCAGCATCCATAACTTATTATCAGAGTAGAACACCACCACAGCTGCCAAAACTCCCTCTCCAGAACTGAAAGGACCCTCTAACCAGCCATTAATGTTCAGCCATTGAAAAGCTTCTGCCAGTTAGGCTTACTTACAGGATTTACAGTGCTGCGTCCTACAGTGTTTCACTAGCTCTCCCAAATAACTCTACCTGGTGAGAGGCAGATTATTTCAGTGCTTTGCCTATGCATAAAGCAAACCACATGCCACGGCAACACCTAGAAGAGGGTGGGGGAAGTTTTCAACAGAGAGGCGTGACTAGAAAATGTAGCAATCAACTCAGTTACACGTCAGGATTGACTTGTTTATTTTTCAAGTTAAGCTCGGTCAGAAATCAAAGGCATCTGAGCCTGAGATATGATAGATTTTCCATGGAAAAGCCAGATAAACACACACAAGAAAAGCTGATCTAATGAGTAGGCACAGTTTGGTTTTTTTGCCTTCTTAAATTAAGAAATCATTTTGGTGCTTAGATTCTACAGCAAAGCCTCGACCTTCATGTGTGCATTGGCTACCTCACTGTGCACCAGGATAAAGCACCCTTGAAATCTGATTCTCAGTTACACAAGTGTCCCTTTATTCTTCAGGGAAGACTGTGGCCCAGTGTTTCTGTGTTCCAGGATAAGGGGCATTACCAGGTCACAAGAAAGAGGAAGGAGAAGATGACAGGTATGGAGCAGTGTTAACACTGCATATTCTTTTTCTATGTTGTGTTGTTATGTAAGAGGATTATTACCAGTGAAAATCCACAAAGCTAACCTCAAAGCCTCAACTTAAACCTCTCCTTAAATCTCCTGCTTTCATACAAACACTCCACAATAGCAAGCTGCTCTGTTACAAAACCTACGTATCAGACTAATCATAATTTCTTTAGAGGCTTGCATTCCCTGTCATTGTTTATTACAGCTGTTTTATTACATCATGCCAGCAGGGAGCCCCAGGCACAGACCAGAATACCAATGTGAGACGCACTGAGCAAAAATCAGCTTTTTGTATCAAAGATCTCGCATCTTTGTACTTGGATTTCACAGCACTGCATGATGCAGCTCTACCTGTGATTGCCAGTTCCAAGCATTACCCTAAGATGCACACAAGAATAGTAAGACTTCATGCACGTGTTGCTGGCATACAGCCACACAGGACAAAAGTTAAGAGAGATCAGGCAGCCTAACCAGCCTGACTGTAGCTTCCCCCACCCCTTTTCCTCTGAACAACAGCTTCAACCCTGGGAATGGCAAAGGAGAAGGATGCTCTTCAAACAGCAGCTCCTGAGCTGTGTATGAGACCAACTTTGGTTCAGATTCAAAAACCAAAGTAAACCAAAGCATGCCCAAGTACTGAACCCAAAGCACTGACAAAGCCCAGAAGGCAAAAGGGCCAAGAGCTGTCCGGTTTGCCTAGCTGGAGCTAAAGCTGCAGGGCTGCCTCTAAGCTGCCTCTGGGCTAGAAATGGTGGGAACTGATGCAGCAGAGCTGCCTGGGGCCGGTACTCTCTGCCATGACTTGGGAAAGCTATGCTTTCCTATTGTATCACAGCCATAGGGCACCAGATCCCCATGCACCTCACACCGTGTCCTCTTGAGAGGGAATGAAACGATGCAGCTGCTCCAAAGTCTACAGTCTTTCATATACTTTAAGTCCTGTGCAAAAAAAGGTTTAGCCAAGAGACTCGACCTACTACTTGTGACTTAGTCCTCTTTCTTCTGACATAATATAGATAATCTCTTCATTACAGGACCAAGTAAAATCACAGTCTTCCCAATGAGGTAAAAAGCAAGAGACTGAAAAAAATAATTCAACAAAATTTTCTAAAACTTTAGAACTTTGTTCTATACCACAGAACAATTCATATACTTTTTAAAAGCTGGAAATAATGTATGTTCTCATTATAGCTCACCGTGGTTGCTTCTGAGTCTGGGTTTTCCTTGATCTTCTAAAGGAGGAAAGCCAAGCAAAAGGTGATCTGAACCCCAAAAAGGAAGCTGAAGTGTTCTTTTGTGCTTGAGGATTCATGCGGGATGACATTTTTATTTCTTTATGATCTAAAAATGTGATAAAAAGTAGATTTGTTTTGAGTTCTTAATAAATGCAGTATTAAAATATACATAAATGTTTTATCTTAATAAAAAATTTCTTTTGCTTACCTTTTATGTCAGGTAAATCCAGTTTTGACATTTTTGGACAAACTATGTGACATACTGGTTTATAATGACTAACTAGAAGACAGAGAAAGATAAACAGGTCTAAAGTTTCAAAATGTATTATTTGTTTTGGGTGATGCATGTGAGCTACATGAGGCTGATTTTCACAAAGTAATCAGAACTCAATTACTTGAAAATCATACCTCTTTTAAAATACAGGCAAATCAAACATTTGAAAATTGAGGCCCTCACAATCATTACTCACTTTCTTTTTACGTTTGTAAGAAATATAATTGTGACAACCCAGAACATACAATGACGTAATTGACTGTAATGTAACTACAAAACACTAACTCAGACTAATGTATCCTCTGTATCATAGATTTCCTTACACTGGGATTCCTGTGGCCACTAGAGTACCTTTTTTTTCTGCTACAAACTGCATATCACATCTGTATTTTCAATGCAAGATATAGTGAATGATTTCTTTGGGAAGGTTATGACCTGTTTTCTTCAAACAGAACATTAACTCAGTCTGCCTGTAAAAGCAGCTGGCATTTGGTGGGAAGATGAGTATCACTTATAGAAAAGGCAAAGAAATGGCAGGATCTGCACCACACTACAGAGAACTGGAGGATATAAGGAAACAAGATGCCACTCAGGAATAAGGCTTTTTTTTTTTCCCCATTTAAAGCAACACATGCCTGACACAATACAACAGCCTGAAAATGGCTTATCCAATGACTGTAGGAGAAAGCAAGAAATTAGGGCAAAGTGTCATTTATAACAGAAATTAGGGCAAAGTGTCATTTATAACAACAGCAAGGGGCAGCATTTGGACATTGTCCAAAATGAAGTAAATAATTCATGTCACGTGATTTAAATCTTGTGTGTAATACATGGCTTCACCTTCAGTGACAATCTCTGTGTACTTCAAAATGCCTCATTCTTTACCCCTTTCAGAGCCTATTCTCTTGGTGGCATTGACTTGACAATGCAGGTAACATCAAGAGAGTCCTAATAGCACTGCCATAGCCAAGATGGTCTAGGGATGTAGACACAGCAAGGCTTGCAGGAAGAAGTAGGATCTTTTATTTAGCCAGCTTATACCGTTGGAAATATCAGACAAGCCTCTGAGGCACACAAGCCCTTCTTCAGATCTGAAATAGAAACAGGTGCTTTCAAAGTTAAATGCCAGAGAACAATTACACAGAGTTTAGTCAATGAGACCATCTCTGAAGGAGAAAAATAGTAGGTAGCTGAGGACTGGAGGGGATGTTGGGGATAAAAGGTCAGGAAAGACTGAGATCTATTTTGTGCAGGTCTGTAGTATGAGGAAAATGTTTAAGGTTTCACTTATCTTTTGAAATCCATGACTCTATTTCCAGTTGCTAAGAAGCACAAATAGGAGGAGCTCAATGAAAAACATGCAGAAGTGTGAATGGAATAAAAGCGTATATTGTGCATGAGAACTATCTGGATAGAAGATGAAAGACAGTGCAGAGTACTTTTTTATAGAGAGTATGCTTTTTATAGAGACACCATGTTTCTTGTGCATGTTCATTTTGGATGGGCATCAGAACCTGTGAAATGAGATCTCAAGAAATTGCTTCCTGGTCAGGCCAACTTTTCAGGCTTTGACTCTCACCCTTATAATAAGCACTAGCATGCCTTTAGCCCAGTGTTACCAGAAAAAGTTTTCACTAGTATAGTCAAACCTTTTTCATCCAAACTCATCTACTTATTCCAAATGTCATTTAGGTGCTTTTAGTTTTTTAAGAAAACTAGGCAAAACGAAAATTTTTTGTGCTGGTTTTGGCTGGTATAGTTAATTTTTTTCCATAGCTGCTTGCATGGGCTGTGTTCTGGATTTGTGCTGTAAGCAGTGTCAGTAACACAGCGATGTTTTAGTCACTGCTGAGCAGCACTTACACAGAGTTAAGACCTCTCCTGCCTCTCACCCCACCCTACAAGCAAGTAGCTCAGTGTGCACAAGGAGCTGGGAGGAGACACAGCTGGGACAGCTTACCCCAGCTGATCCAAGGGACATTCCAGACCATACAGCACCGTGCTCAGCGTGGCAAGCTGGCGGGGAAAGAAGGAAGGGAGGATGTTCAGAGTGATAGTGTTTGTGTTCCCAAGCAACCATTGTGCGTGCTAGAGCCCAGGTTTCCTGGGGAAAGCTGAACACCTGCCTGCCCACAAGAAGTGGTGACTTAATTCTTTGGTTTGCTTCCTCATGTGCAAGGTTTATCCTTTATCTATGAAACTGTGTTTATCTCAACTCATGAGTTCTCTCACTTTTAGCCTCTTGCTCATCCTGATGGCGGTCAAGTGAATGAGCCACTGGGTGGTGCTTAGCTGATGGCTGGGGTTAAACCACAAGAGTTCTTTGGGATACCCAATGTAAAGCTCAAAGTGTTTGAGATAATGACAGATTTCAGTGGAATGTGCTAGACTGAATTTATCACTTTTCATGCTGTTTAGCTATTAATTGACAGGCTCCAGTGCTTGCCATGGGGCTTGCTTGCCAGGCTGTAAGTTAGAGCCTAGTGCTCCTTGGTGCAATGGTTATGTGCCACGGTTATGGTGCATCTCTGAAGGGATTGTGACCAAGAGTAAGTCTATAGAAGGTACACACCTCGAAGAATCTGTGGCTGTGCATGTGGTCATGCTGGAGAACCTCAAAGTGAGTGGCCATGGATAAGCCCATGACTCCCCCACAGAGACTGCAGCCACAGGTAAAGCCATGTTGGAGTAGGTACATTTCTGAAGGCATTGTGGCCCATGGAGGAGGTCATGCTGGAAAAGGTGCACCTCAGATGGACTGGGGCTGTGGATAACTCCATGCTGCAGCAAGTATATCCCTGGAGAGACTGTGACTCTACTTGGAGCAGGTATACCCCTGAGACACCACAGTATATGAGTAAGGCTAAGCTGGAGCAGAGGCAAGGTGAAGGCAGTGGAGTGGTTAATGGGGATACACTGAAGAGTGTGGGACCTGAGTGTGATGTAAATGGCATGGAATAAGGAGTAAAGAATGTGCTGGGTTTGGCTGTGATGATTAATTATTTCTATAGTAGCTAAAATGGGGCTGTGTTCTGGATTTGTGCTGAGAACAGTCATTGGTAATTCAGGGATGTTTTCCTTACTGCTGAGCAGGGTTTACACAGAGCCAAGGCCTTTCTGCTTCTCAGCCCATCCCATCAGCGAGTGGATTGGGGGTGTACAAGGAGGCAGGAGGGGACACAGCTGGGGCCAGCATACCTGATGAATATCCCATACCATACAGCATCATACTCAGCATATAAAATCTAGGGAAAGAAGAGGGAAGGGGGGACATTCACAGTGATGGCATTTGTCTCCTCAAGTCACTGTTCCATGTGATGGAGCCCTGAAGATGCTGAACACCTGCCTGACCATGGGGAGTGGTGAATGAATGCTTGCTTTGCTTTGCTTGTGTGCATGGCTTTTGCTTTATCTATAAACTGTCATTACATCAATTCACTTTTAGCCCTCCAATTCTCACCCCCTCCCATGGTGGGGGAGTGAGTGGCTGTGTAGTGCTTTGCTGCCAGCTGGGGTTAAACCACAACCTTTTTGTACAATGCAGACATCACTGCTTTGATTGGGAAACTACCACTGTATTTACTATAATTATAGCAATTTCATTTTGATTAATAAAGACTTTTTTTTTACAGTGAGAACAATTAATCACTGGAACAGCCTCCTCAGGGCCATGGTAGAGTCCCCATCACTAGGGGATGTAGAGTCCTCCACTAGGGAGGTTTAGAGATGTGACTGCAAATGGTGCCAAATAATGTCATTCAGGTTCCCCTTCCTATGAAAAACTGACCTGGAGATCTTCTGATGTCCTTCCAACCTGGGCCATACTATGATTCTAACTATGGCATAAAAATATCAGGGATTTTCTGTTGTGAATCCCAGCTCTGCTTTTAACAGAACCTGCTCAAAGAAACATACCCATTTTGAAAATACATCTTTAGTAAAACTATGATTTGAGAAAAAGCTCAGTGCAATTTCAGAAACTCCTTAACTATTACACTTTGATATGCCATAAGACATTGGTTTGGTGACCACTATTATATAGATGAGGAGATAGACAAATGTAACTCACTGGTGTTTTTGCTCTTCCTTAGCTGATGCTCTAATGGTGGTTTTAACATTCTATTGACATCAATGTAATTCTGATATTTTCTTCTTTTTATTTCTTCAAACCATTCTCCAGTCACTCCCTGCAGCCCTTTTTCAGACTTCTTTCTCTTCAGAAGTTTGCTAAAAAGGAAAAAAAAAAAGCCATTTTAGATATAACAGGGCTATCATCAGGAACTCTCCCTGTTTTTCTTTAAAGTATTTACAGTATATCTCTACATATAATGACTTTTACAAAGGCAGTGAGACATGATACATTCATAGCAATCACATAAAAGTTTTAGTGACAGCAGCATTCTCCTGTTTAACAAATGAGATTATGGGACCAGGTTGAGTGAATGACTCATATGCTTGCATTATTCTCTTCCTTGAGGAAGTGCATCTTTTTTCCTTGCAAGAATAAGGCAATCCATACTCATCCTAAAACAAATTGAAAGTAAGATTAAGTTGATCCGATAATCAAATTAGAATAAATAACACTCTGAATAAAGCAAATTTTGAGATATTTATTCACTCATTTAAATAGAAGTAATAACAAGATTATTTTTATTTTCTAGGGGTAGATCACTGATGCCCTGACAATGAGGTGCCCACTACACATCTTCCATGCAAAGGAGAACAGTAAATTGAGAATTCAGCTAATAGATATTCATGAAACATGCTCAACAAGTTTATCACATTTTCCTCTTTCCTTGATGCATAGTGATTCTGCTTGTGTTCAATATGGAAGGAGGCATCTAATAATGAATATGAATGTTCTGCCACACTGAGGTGCAGCCTGAGCAAGCTACACGCATGTGGCTGCAACTGAAGAAGATACTTAGTAGCAAGTTTAGATTTTAGACCAAGAGGTCATAGGAATGAATTGTTTAGTTGGACAGAAAAGAACAAGGTACAATTGCAAAGGAGTGGGAATAGTGCAAGGGACATGCAAAGTTACTTGTTTTCAAATTACATTACACTAGTGTCAAAAGTATGGATGCAAATACAGCAAATCCACACCCCCAGCTGATTCTGATGGCAACAAAACAAGACGTCGTGCACAGCCTGGAGATGTAATACCAATGTTTGAGCGAGGCTTTCATGTAAATCTGCCTCCTTAATCAGTGGTAAAAATCTGTGTCCAGGAATACAGATGCTCTCAGAGAACATAAGTTGCTTCAGTTATCAATTTAAGTAAAAACTCATCTGAGACAATACTACTTCACAGAACAAACTTAAAATTAAACATCTAGTCTGGAAATGGATATATTTTTATCTGGAATTTATAGAATTCATTGTCCATACTAGCCCCTACCATGCATCTGGTGGCATCTGCTGGACAGGAAGGCTGGAGGGAGACATTTTTGGGAAATGAGTATTTCCCTTGAAGAAGATTACACAGCCACATGCACGAGTACTAGCCATTCCAAATAAACTTATTACAAAGGCAAAAATGTTACTCATCGCAGATATTACCGCACCATGGGAGTGACTAAACACCGTAAATGCATTGTGCAGCCTGGAACGCAGCCTAGCACTGATGTGAAACAGGAGGGGATGAACAACGTGCTCTCAGTAGCCAACTCCATGACCTCACTCCTGTGGTAAAGGGGATCCAAAGGGGATCCAAGATACTGGGAGGAGTAAAAGCACGGAGAGGAGGGCATGAGCTCCTTGGGGAGTAGCTGCAGCCACGGCGACTGCTCGGGATACAACCCCTGGGCAGTTCTGCTGAAGTCCCAAAGGCGGAGAGCATCTGTTAGGATCCATCCCCGCGGGGTTTTAGATCCCACCGTGCCGAATCGCTTCTCCCGCGGGAGGCGGCGCTGGGATCGCCGCTCCCGGGCAGCGGCGGGCGGGGCCCTGGCGCCCCCCGGCGGCGGCCGCCGGCAGCACCGCCCAGCGCCCGCTCCCGGCGCGTCCCGGGGCAGCGCCGCCGCCCCAGCGCCCGCGGCCGGGAAGCGACAGGGCGGACAGAGAAACAGCTGTTTGCCGCACATTTACGCATTCCACAGCAAAGGGAACTATAAAACCCCCACAATCACTCTGTAATAGACCGCACCAGACACGGCACGAACGCGCCTTGCACAGAGAAATGGAGTTAAAGTAGTGCACAAACACTGACTTCATTGCTTAAACACTGTAAAGTCTGTACTGGTACATGCTTGGCATTATATGTAGTCCTTATCTGTGAATATGCTGCTTTTGAATTGTGCTGTCATGTCCAACTCATCAAATAAATCCTTTAAACTGCCTGTGTATATTTATATTTACACACACAAAGAGGCATATATGTAACCCTATATATGTAGTTATTTGAGTAACAAATAATAGTTAATGAGTATGATACACGATACATAGTCGCAGTATTGCACGACTGTTAAGTATTTCTCCTTCGTGATGACTCCCAGCCAAACCACATCATTTCCCTACATATCTGCTCTGTCAAGTTTACTGCCCCCTCACGACACTAATGAACACTGGTTGTGAGCCAGGAGGAAAGCCCATCTCAAGAAACAATTACAGCAGGAGATGCTATCTGCACTCAGTATTGCAATGAACCTGCCTCTGAGGCAGCACTATTGTTACTTGGATAACACATTATGGGTTGAGACACTGCACCTTAGGAGTGTCAAAACACCTATTGCCCTCTAAACCAAATGTACTAATCCTGCTTCCAAGTCTGCTCCATCCATCCTTACTCCTCATTTGCCTACAGCTATTTTCTACACTTGGAGCCACTACCTTTTGAGAGGAGAAAACATCATTGTGACTGGGAAAAGTATCTATAAACTATTGTGGGATTGAAGGCAAATCCATTCCCAGGATTACTAACAGGAGACTGCTCCACAAACCAGTGCAGGCAGCAACCCTAAATGACCTCACAGGCTCATTATCTTTTCCCATCTATTATTCTATACAGCGCCTAAACCAATGAATCACTCAGGAGCAACTTCTTTGCACTGGTTTTAAAAACATCTCTTCCTTATTGGCACAAGGATGTCCCAGTATTTCTTACAGACATCTCCAGGGAAAAGTTACCCTAAATGTTTGTGTGCTCTAGACTTTCATGTGGGTTACCATAAATACTGTCCATAGATGTGCAGCCTCCCCTGCCACTTCCTGTTAGGATAATAAGGAGCTTTAATTGCTACTGTAAGAAGAAAGGCATTTTCCTTACCATCTTCACTCTGAATATAAAGAGGAATATGTGTTCAGGGTAGTAGAAACTGGGTTGCCAAATAGGACATTTGGGGACAGCACTTGTTTGCAGAGGACAGAGTATTCAATCCCAGTTTTGCTAAAAGCAGAAATTATTATTCCTATTGAATTTAGCAGAGCAGGATTTGACCCTAAAGGACTCTTACCACACACACTTCATAAGAGAACAGATAAGCAGCAACTACAAAGAATGAAAAATTGCACCAGGTAAAGAATAAACAGATCAAATTCACTCATTGGATCAAAGCTCTCAGTGTCTGAAAATACAAGACTGAAAGGATTGCAAAAAAAAATACTGTTGAAAGCATTAGACAAAAAATACAGCAGGGCAGATAACTTGCAGTAACCTAAACCAAGCTTTTCTCTTTACTCTGTTCATATTCCTTGCTTTGTCAGGAAGAAAAGGCTAGAGATCAATTAAAAATCAATGCTGAAGAATCTGTTGTTTCCCAATTTTTTTTTTTTTTTACTTCAACTTACCCCCTTCCTACCACTTTATACATTATGCTGCACTGGTGAACTGTACAACTCCATCACCTCCATGATCAGCTATTTTTCTAGAAAACTCTGTCTGTTTTCACAGCCTCAAGTAGCTCTAAAACGCTGTCCCGGGACAACCCTATGATGCTGGATTGTATCCCCATTTGTCTGTTTAGCCCAGAAATACGTTCTGCACCTCTCAAACTAGATCTGACAGCGAAGAAGGGGAGAAGGAAAAACAGTGGATTTTTTTTCACAACTGTGTTCAAAACACAGAGGTAAGCAGTGCTCTCAGAGTTCCCTGCTCTGCAGACAGATGGGGAGTTTTCCCTTGCTATTTTTGCTGGTTTTTCCTCTCGTTAGCTGAAGCCAGAAGGGTTTTTTTGGAATAGTTTGGCCATTATTTGGCCCGGGAACACCAGGACTATGATCCAGGGGTCGCCCAAGCTGCACTGCGGCCAGGACACCAGACCCGAGCCCCGGAGAGACTGAGAGAAAGCCAAGAAAGGAAACCCACAGAAAGGACTCTGAACTACAAAGGACTCTCTCTGAATCTGCCATCTCTTCAGAACAGCAAGAGGTTCCATCGTTTAATATTTTTCATTTTCTCATGTTTGTGAATACTTTGCTTGTTAAAGAAACAGACTTTTCTACTTTTCTCAAAGGCTGTTTATCACCTGAGTACATGGGGGGGAAGAGCTGCTGAATTTTGCCCTTTAGGGAACATCCTTTTGGAAGTTCCCTTCCAAATTTGTCCCAAACCAGGACAAATGCATACACAAGTATATTTTCTTACTTATAGTTCCTTTTAATTTTATGAAAACAATTTAAAGACATGCTTCCAAGTTATCATTTCATTTAAAAATAAAAGGGACATGAAGTATCATTGAGAAAGGCAAAGGCTACCACATGTGAAATAATTTGAAAAAAATTATTATCTGTCATTTCCTAGAAACGTATAATAGCAATAACAACAACATTTTGGTTTCCAAGGTGCCAGAGAAGCTCCTGTGGCAGGTTAATCCTACCAGGAAGAAAAACAATGTGTCAACACACTCTTTCCTAGCATGTCAGACACACAACAGGTCTGTTTTCTAAAGCAGTCTTTATTCTTAGTAGCTGGTATACTTTTACTCAGGTTAAAGCATGTTTTGTTTATTTTTCTTTCTTACTGTTGTCTCTTTGGCTAATAAAAATGAACCAAGTCAGCCTCATTATTACCTGTAAGACATTATGCACAAGTAGATGAATCACAGAGGAAAAAGACTCCCATGTTTTGGTTGTACATACTACAAGACAATGTAAAAAGATCTAACAGAAAATTCACTTATTTTTTATTTGATACATGTAAAATGAAGCACTTCTGCAGTAATTCTCTGAAAAGTCAAGGTCTCCTGTATTTTGATGAACAAAATGTGTTGCCAATCAATAATGGTTGAATCTAACCTGCTAGGTCGTTGTTGCTCAAATTTAATTTTCTCTTCCTCTGAAATACTAGTTTTTTAAGTGTTCATCCTTTTCATCCTTCTGTCATTTTTGTCATTATGTATTCATTTTATAATGCTCACTAACCCATTAAGTTGCCCTCAGATGTATTTATCTGAGTATGTGAGCAACAGAACTAAAGATGTGCATGGGCACCGAGCATGTGGCACAACAATGCAGAATAAAGAGTGTGGGTTCAGTGTCTGTGACTGACCAGGATCCAGACACCAATAAACGTAATGGAAGGACTTCAACTCTCCTGAAGAGGCACCAGGTCAGGCTGCGGGAGGGAGAGTCCCCTAGTGGTGACACCCCTGCGTGGAAAGCAGCAACTGGAAATGCCAAGAAATATTCACCTGAAGGCCAGGGGTGCCCAGCACTGAACTGTATGGCATACGTTTTCAATTCCACTTTAATGGTCGCATGACGTTGCCAGCTCATAATTATCCCTAAGTACCTAAATTCCAGTAATGTGCAAAACCAACAGGCAGAAGGCAGAGGAAAGTGGAAAAGTAATTAATCTTCTCTAGTTTTTCATCCCAGACTACATTTAATAGGCAGAAGTACTTAAAACACAAAGATATCACTTCTGCACATGAATTTGATATGCAGCCAGAAGTATCCTTTAAACAGCAAGTAGGGCTACAGACACAGATACTTGCAAACAGAAACATAATTTTGTCCTTAGAACACTTTTTTTGAGAAAAGGTATCAGATTTATACATTAAGGCCTGCTGTGTGTGTCAGGGATACAGTCAGAGAATATGTGAGTTTAAGGTAGAACATCTTTTCTGCCCTTACTGAAGTTCTACCTTGTCTGCTTATGGGGAAAACTCTTCCACTTCCACCTCTCCTCTTCCTCATTAAAAAGTAGAATAAATCACAAAATCTGACATTATTACACTATCTCTATTCAACAAATTTATTCATTTAAATTAAAGCTGATCACCTGCTTTGAGATAGCCTAATCCAGTGGCACTGTGTGCATTCATTACACACAATCCACAAAGACAGTGAGACTATGAGCATACATGAAACATTGGAGTCCCAATGGACATTCAATACTTCTACTCTATAAACCACGATGACTTTTGTGTCTACAATTCTTTAACTTCGGCAGCGTCTATACAGTGACCAAAAGTTACCTGTGTTTTCTCCAAAACATTAGCTTCTCATATTAAACTATGTGAAATTAATATACTGACTTACACTAGCCGCTGTTTTCCTTCATCAAGTCCAACACTCCTTTCCCCTTGCAGCTTTTGTCTGCTTTCCTGAGCAAGAGCAAAGAATGACACTTTCCTTTGAAATGGAAAACTAGGAAATGTTGTAAGGGCAAGAACAAAGGTTAATTCTCATGATGACTACATAACTCCTCTCTGTTCTGGCAGCTCAGGAATCAGAAGCTCTCAGTTAAAGCCCTGAAATGAGAAGCTCAATGGCTGCCTTCAAAAAGTTAAGTTTTCAAAACAGAGCATTGAAACCTGAGATCACGGGAGCTGAGGGTGATTAATCATGCATCTCAAGGTGTAACAATGCCTCAAGACATTACTTTTAACATTTAACTCTTTCTTCAGCAGCTACCCCGGGTTTACAGTGAAAACATAATTTCAGCTCTGCTGGAACAAACAGAAAAGTCTGTAAGTACAGATCTTTTAGCAGTTATACATACTTAGAAAATGAAAGCTTTTGGTCCTTTGGGCAGCTGGTCACTAAGAGCAAATGAGGTGGAATACCACTAGGAATGTCACAGCTGTTGGTGACTCTCCAGCTTGGGCTGACTCTCTGCAGTTCCTTTCATAATGCATGCAATACAGGGGAAAGCTCTATTCTGTGAATGTTTTATCGATTAGTTACAATGTCTCTGTAGGCTACAAATGACAGTCTAGAAAAAAAGGGTGTTACATTGCAAGCTACCTACCAATATTGTATGGTAATAACAAAACAAACCCATGATGCAACGGAAAGAAAACCCACTTATCATCTTTAAAGTGTGTCACATAGCTTCTGAATGGTAGTGATTAATGTCTCTAATGAGATTACTTCATTAATAGGAATTTCTATTAATATTAATACATGCTAATAGAGGCAATGGATATAATTCTCCACATAAAGACTGATTTATTTGCAGTCATAGACGTAGTCTCAGTCCAAAAACACGGGAATAAGTTGTGAGCTCCTGAATTTCTGTCCCAGAAATCTTACATGGAAATGTAAGATGTATACCATGTGTAGCACATGATGGGTTGGAAGGCTGAGGATCAGGTCTCTCAATAAATCTGAAGCTAATGATTAACAGAGACATATTTACTCTGCCAGGGTAGAGCTGCTAGTTGATTACAACGAACTTTTATAAATATTGATAGCATGCAAAGAGACAGTCATCTATTGCAAGTAATTTACAGCTCAGTCATGTATTGTAGTTAACTGCCTTACAAAGACATAAAATGCAGACACTATTCCTCATCTTATTGTTTGACTTTCTTTATGAAAAACCTTTCCTAATAAACAATATAAGAAAAAAACCCCAAAACCAGAAACAAAACACAGGCTAGGTGAGAATTCTGTAGGAGGGGAATCGGTTTCAAATTAAGCGCAAATCCTCATCTCTACAAGCAGGTTTGTGCATGATGGCCCATGGGTCTGGACAGAGTTCTGAAATGGAGAGGCTCCAAAAAGGCCATTTCCTTGTACAGAGCTAAGCCTGAAGCCAAGGGGTCTCAAAATGCACCTTTGCAATCTCAGATAATTGTGCAGAGTCCCACATCAAGCAGAGTTCACAGCTCTGGACAGGTCAGTGTACCTGCACACAGTTTATGTGTTACTGTAACACTACAAAAGCCTCATTTACATTGCTTTAAACTAAGGAAATAGGTCATAAGAATTAATGAAAGCTTTAGAAGTTGACACAGTGGGTGTTTTTCATCTGGAAATGTAATGCTTATATACATGTATGTAATATATACTTACACAGAGATTCTCTCCTATAGTACCTTAGACTCTCATAATTTATCACAACTCTTCCACTGGAAATGGAAATATTTTAGTATAATAATGCTTTAAAATATTATATTTACATGTGTACAATTTTGCATATATTAAAAAACACACAAATATACACATATAAATATGTATTTAAGAACACACAAGTCTCTAATGAAGAAAGAGACTGCAGAGCACCCCAGACACAGTGCTACAGCTTTTCCTGACTGCAGCTTTCTGCACTCAGACCCCTGCTGATCTAAAACTCCAAAGATATGGCCAGTAGAAGTGTTACAGTTCCTTGATTATTCCAATAACAATGTAAATTTGATGTAATTTATGTGCTATAAAGTGTAAACATACTGTACTTTTCATAATTTACTCTTGGCTATTGTGGTTTTGATGCATTTGTTCACAGTTAATATGGTACCAGTATATGGATTTATTTATTTCTGAGGTAAGACTGAGAAAAAGAAGATAATTTCAGTTAAGAGTTTAAAATTCAGACATTTAAATACAGTTTATTATAGTTAACAGTGTAAACATAATAATTTAGCTGAAGAGAAGGATTGTGAATAAATTTTCTGTGAACTTTTAGATGCACATGTCCTCAGAACAAATCCCATTTTTCTCTACCTGCTTTAATGAATTTCCTGCATTAAATACTTAAGTAGTGCATTTTTTCAGACTGTAAGCTCCAAGGAAATATGTAATTTGTCAATTTAAAACAAGTACAAGAAAGACCAAACAGAGGTCAGGCCTTAGTTTAGATAGTCCTGTGTTAAATTTCTGGAACAGAAAAGAAAATGAGGTCTCTGTGCCCAAAATTCAAAACTCCAGTGGGCCAGACACCACTTGATTTGAAAACTAGATTCAGAGAGAAAAAAGATTTAAAAGGATAATTAAATTCACTACACACAAACCACTGGCAAAACCTAAATTTAAGAGAAGCAAAAGAGACAGATAGTCACAACAATTTTCAAATGCCTTCAAAACAGTATCTGACAGAAAGCAGTGAACATCAGCTGGAGTCCTGACACACAGCCCAAGCAGCTTTGCCCCCAGCTGTTAGCCAGGCCGAGAGCCACATCTGTGGAAGGTGCAAATGCTGCATGTCTGCATGGATGTGGGAGCTGGGAGTACATCAGGGGCCAAATCCAGCAAAACTCCAGCTCCTTGGGCTTCACTGGGGAAAGAAGGTGCTGCAGCCTTTGTGATACACAGGCCTATGAGACACACGTCACCTGAGCGCACCACCAGAGCACAGCTGTGCCAGTAGGCACAGGGAGATCGCCAGACACTCTGAACGTGAATCAGATGTGCTGTGCCAAACACTTTTTTGAATTATGGGCACAACCAATTTATTATTTCTGAAATACATGCAAGGACTTGAAGGCATTGGGACACTGTGTAGAAGTTGTCGGCATGAGAAAGTCATTCTCTTCTCATCATAGAGGCACCTCAATGACTCTCTGCTAGCCTAGTAGGGAAAGCTGTCTTCCACCTAACGGTAATTTCTAATTCCAATTAATGTCAATTGTTAATTTAACTTCTGCACTTGAATTGTGGAGGAGACAGAGGGTGTTGAGAATATAGAGACATTACTGTTGGAATGTCAAACCTGGGAAGTGTGCAGACTTCCTACAAGGTGCACAAGACTGTAATTGGATCAAGACCATACAAAACCTAAAAAAATTGGACTGTTCTGCATTAGCTATTCCAGAATAACTCCCCATATTGACTGTCTACTCAATAGTTAGTGCTTGCTTGCTCTGCTGTGTCCGACCTATTTATTCTTGAAGGCTGGTCAATTTATCTATATAGACAGAGTTCAATGAACTGTCTGCCTATGACTTAACAGTAAGTCTTGGCTTAAATCTCATCAGTTTCAGCACCATCTTACTTTTGGCAGCCCTAGTGACATCAGAAAGTGAGCTCAATAATAACAATAATAATCTTTGTGATTTTCACTTTTACACTGTTTGGTCACTTGAAAATGCAAACATTAGTCTCAACAGTCTGAAAGACAAGGCAGAAAGCCTGTGTTTGAATGAGCACAGGTGAAAGTGCCCTGAGAATGTCCTTCCTGCTCCTGTGGGTTTGGCTGCCTGGGCCCTGGACCAGCCTAGGCAGAGCAGGGCTGGGTGTCCTTAGACAAAGGTGTTGTGAAGAAAACAGCCACAGGCTCAGCAGGAGTGAGCCCTCCTTCCCGGGAGCTGCCTTTCAGCGCAGGCTGTCCCGCTGGGCCATGCTCCACTTACAGCCCCAGGTGCATCCCCAGCTCCATCCGTGCATGGCCTCTGCCCTGACCCCTAGGCTGACACCCAGCTCGGCCTCCTGCCCGGCCCCTCACCCCTGGCCTGCCTGGCTATCATGGGGCCATGGCTGACCCCAGTCACTGTCACCAGGTCTGACCCTATCCTGACTGCTCAGCTTGAACATGGCCCTGCACCATGATTCCAGGCCTGCCCCGTGAGCAGCAGGCTGTGGTGAAGCAGGCCTGACCCCAGCCCTGAGCGTGACTCAGCCCCACGGCCTGGCCCGGGCCCCAGCCCCACCATGACACCACGGCCATCACTGCAGTGCCCGTCTGTGTCACCGGGGACAGGCCCTGGTGGCCAGGCCCTGCCCTGCCAGCCCTGTGGGGAGCCACCATGGACCCAGTAACCTGAAAAAAGAAGAAATACATTCAGTGCCCTGCTGACAGGCTATTCCAAACGTTATACACCTCAAAAGGCCACCACACACACCATAGGAAACCCCCTGCCCTCAAACACCAAGTGCAAATCTTTAGAGGAAAGGACTGACACTGAAATTAATTCATTATGAAAGGACAAGACCAGTGAGCTGGCAGCAAGGCTGGTCCAGACTCTGCTCTGTAGGCATAAAACTGGAGTTACATCACAGACTTTGGTCTAGTTAGTCCAGATGGACAGAGTAAAAACCAACAGAGAAAATGGCACACACAGTGCCTACTTGCCCCTGGCCATTTCTACTTCTCCTTCTCAGCCTGTGTGAAGCCCCAGTCTGCAAGTCTAGACCCCACCACAAGATAGGACTATTAAAAAACACAATGAGGAAAAAACTTGGTATGCAACTTACCAATTACATTTGGCTACAGTACCCCCACTCAAACAAGGGAAGTCTCAAAATGGGATTCTTATGATAGCAATTGTTTACCAAAGCAAGTAAAGGTTTTTAAGTCCTGGTCTTCCCTGCCATTTTTGCTTCTACTGGCACTTCTTTAGCATATTAGCCCTTCAGGGCTTCAAAGGCCTATTTTCATTAGTGTTTACAAACCACTAAACACACAGGTGGTACAGTATCAGTGGTAAGTAATAATAGTATCTCCTCCACATCAAGACACAATAGAACACTTGCGCCCTGAAACATTCCTGGGTGGAGTATCTCTTATGAAAGAATTTCTTTATTAATGCTTTGTTCAGGAGGGGAGTTCCACTGGAACAACAATATACCCAGGTAATGCTGTCCTGGTATCCTGTCTGCTCTCCCCATCCATGCAGCTCATGTACTTTGGAGCTGATTTTAAAAAATTCTTTGTAATTATGAGGAGTTGAGCCCCAAATCTATATCTCTAACACCCAAGAAGTTATTCTTAATCTCCAAGAAGGTAAAGAGGACTACTTCTGTGAATATGACAAAATAAAGCCTGCAATGGCAGACTCCTCAAACTGTAAGCAAGACAATGTAATTGAAGCACCAAGCACGAATATGCTCAAATACATACAAAACTGAGTATGTCTGCACTTCTGCAACAAATGTCTTCCCAAAAGAAGAAGGTGAAAAAATACATTTCCAACACAGGATTGTATTCCCCTGCTATTGCCAGACCTGTGAGAATAAATGGCAGTCAGGAGAATACAGTAAGGAATTACTTGCAACAAATGAACTCAGTAAATGATCTGCATGAGGCAGTAAGAACAGCTGTGTGCCTGTAACAAGTAACTATGTCCAAATGATTTAATTTAGAGACTGTCTAGAACAGTCAAAGGACAGGACTCATCTTTCCCACAACACTCAAATGTTGTTAATGGGTCAGCAAGAGTGGAGCACTGAGTGGTGCTGACTGTACCTCCCAATTAATTTCATATGCTTTTCATCTTCAAATTTGAGGGTAAATTAAAATAAACCTTTGTTTTGCTCCTGTCTATTCTCATAGTCATCTGTAAAATAAATCTCCTAACCCCCCCCCACCCCCAAAAGCATAAACCAACCTGGAAAAGAGCAAAACAAATTAAACCAAATGGAATGAGTGCTCTCCTCTCCCACAAACTCCATTTCCCTTTCCTCTTTTTTTCAGTTTCTATTCAGAGACAGTGACTGAGGTGCCAGATATGTTCTAGAGCTGGCAATTATTTTTTTACCATTCTTCCTACTGAAAAAAAGAGAACAAATCCTTAAATAATACATGCATACTTAGTTCTCAAAACATGATCTAGAAAGTAAATTGCTGCTAGGGCAGGTAGGTTCATTTCCCTATTCTGTGGCTCAGTCTCTCAGTTATTTTCAGTATCTCTTTTGTAAGTGAAGATAACAGTATTTCCCTTTTTCTCAAGGATTAATGAACAAAACCAGCCCAAGACTATTGCATGCAATTGTAATAGGAGCATTACATAAAACAGCCAAGTCTCCTAAATACAATTATTAAAGGATACAGAGCTTTTGTGCCCTTTTACATGCATTTTCTATTTATCCATAACTCTTCTACTCTGTCTTCCAACTGTTCACTTTTCGGACAACCCGCAACTGTACCAGCTACCTGTTCCCATGCCCCATCCCCCTACCTGCTGCCTCTTTTAAGTAGCTGGTTCCATGTCTCCTGGCTCTTCTCATCTCAGCTGCTTTCTCTGGGCCTTGATGCAGTTCCAGGGGTGGAGGTGCATCTCAACACCCAGTGTTCAGACTATGAGACATCAGAGATGCAAACTTGACTGGAATGACACCTGCTTGGGCACTGTCTGCCTCTCTATGCTCTGCAGAGGGAGGAGCTGCCTTAAAAGGCAGGAGATAAAAGGCATTAGCTCCACCTCTGTATCCCATAGCTTCATGCCCTAATGCTGCTGAGACTTCCTACAGGGACTGCCAGTTCCTCTGCTACCTGCCAGGCTCTGCTGTCCTGAAGAGATGGAAGGCAGTCAGCCTCTCTTCATCCTGCCCATTTGCTTCATCAATAAAGGACAGGAAAGAGAAGCACCTTCAGGTTTGTTTGGCCTTTGGGACCTGGAGGTCCATGTGCAAGTATTAGTTGGCAGTTCTTTTTTTTCATTTCTGTCCCCAGTAGCTGCAGAACAAAGCTTAAGAAGATGAACTGGGTGCACTCTGAAGTCTTGAAACCATTAGTCAAATATGTGATTTTCAGGCCTATTTCATTACATACAGAAAGTTGATCTGTGATATTAATACCTGTGCAAGTATTCATTGCACTCTTACAGAAACTGAATTTTTGGAGAGCCATCTGAACAGGATACTGCACTGCGAACATGCTGTATTCCTCCCTGCCTTCTCCTGGGCATCTAATTGTAACTGAAGTATTTGTGACAAGGAACCTCCTTCCACAAGCTTCTGTAAAATCATCAGTTTCACTAACCAGGCTTATTAAGTAGCATTTAATGACTTGAGTTGGACTTCTGCCTTAATACTGCAAATACTATAATGGAACAACGCATGTATATTTATATAAAACCACGAAATTCCATCTCTCTTCTGCACTAGCATGTAAATGAAATTTTCTTTGAATTGGTATTATGAATGAAACTGGATTGGATGAGCAAAGAAATCTGAAGGGAAGTGTTATCCAAGTTCAAAATGAGTAAGGTTTTTTTTCCTTTTAAATTATTATATACGTGATTAATAAGTTTCTGAAATATTTTCGGTGTATATAGCAGTGCGCAGCCATATGAGTTATACCAAAGCTGACTGTTGCTGCTTCTCTGAAATTGTTTCAAGGAGAAGGAGGCAGGTAGGTCTGGTTTGTGGTGGCTGTTCAAAGGCACAGCTGAGAGGAGCCACGAGAGGGCACTGGAAGGAGAGAACCGCCCAAAAAATGCACTCCTGGGAACCAGCAGGCCGGGACACAGCAAGAGCTCTGCTCCCTGCTCATAGCAAGAATAAATTAAGGTCCAACAGGACATACCATTCATACTGGCCTGGGACACCTCTCAGGGACACCTGAGAGGTGTCCCAGGCCAGGCTTAGAGGTCTGAAAGCTTCCAAGGGAGCCAAGAAAGGGCCAACGGTTCCCAAAGAATGTTCTGGGGCATCAGAAGCAACAGGAGGGGAAGCACCAAGCAGAGCTGAGAGCTACACAAATGTGCACAGTTGACAACCTAACTCACACGTTCCTGCTCTACACAAAGGCTACAAAGAGAAAGGGAGATGAGAGGCTGTGTAAAACAAACTGTTCCCCAGAAAATCTCCCCATTAAACACTTCATTTCACAAAGGCATGGGCTGACTGGATGAAGAGAGATCCAGTTCTACCCAGTGCAGGTGAGCAACAAGGAAATAAATGTACTTGTCAGGAAATAATTGCAAGCTCAATACATTTGATGAAGTCACAATAAACTACAGAGAATGTCAGAATTAATATTTTGATTTTATTTCTTATTTCATCTTTCAAAATTAATTGGTGCTAACATTTTTCAGTAGAACAAATGTAGCTTGTTCCTGCTTTTTGGACTCTAGATCCCACTTTATAAGTGGGAATGAATTTCAATTTTTCATTGATCTTTTAAGAGACTGGCAGACAGCTATGTGCTTGCTTGTATGACACCAAACAGTGTGGACAAGATCAGCACAGTCATTGGAACCTGACTTTGGTCTGCCAGCAAATGCTTCATTCCCTCTGTCAGTCCAGTCTAGATTGGTCTATACAGGAACCTGCTGTATTGTAAATACAGATGGTCACTGAAAACACTTTACCAATTTGTTACTGACCACTGGTTGTTACTGATTTGCTCCCTGGCCCTGCCCAGCTCCAACTAGCTCTTTCCAAAACCATGCCCAAGAGCAGTTTGAAGGGCAACTCACTTCATTAATTTTGTGCAAAAAGAGTAGTCCTAATGAAATTGTTCCTTGCATTCCACAGTGTCTCCTATATGCCTTGTTTGATTGACAGCATCAATCAAATAGCTTCAAAATCACACTTTGAAAATATCCCAGGAGTGGGCTGCCACAGTTCTCAGGCATTCTTTAAAAACTTTTATACTGAAAAAATGTCTATGAAGTTAATTATCAAAATAATAGTAATAAGAATGGCAAGGAGGCAGGCATATGGGACAAAGGGGAACAAATGCAATTTTGTTTAGAGCCTCTGAAGCTCACTGTGGTCATATAGGAACTGCAAGATTTGGCCCTCCAGGGTGATCACTGTTATTACTTTGATTATAGTAGCACAGGGCAACACCACACAGACTGGAACCTGTCTGCTCCTGATGAGAGTCTTCTGGCCCGAAGAGCTTACAGTCTAAATAGGACCAGGTAGACAAGTGGAGTGAGAAAGAAAGTACTTTTATTAGGTCCAGGAGAGATTAGGAAACTTGCCCAAGGACACATACCTTTGACAGATCCAGGGTTTAACCTAGATTTTCAGTATGGCACCTTGGTCATAAATACTTCACCTACCTTCTGCTCAACTAGTGAATGCCTCTTCAGCTGAGACTTAAACAGACTACATCTCAGTAAAGCATCACCAGAAACATCCTGTTATACCATGTTTATTTTGACAGCTTTCACATAAATAACATTTTTTATTGACAAAGTCCTAAGTGCACAGACAAAGAAAAAATACAAATTTGGGGGTAGGTGAAAGCCTCAAGCTCAAAAGCAGGCTATTGCTTCACAAGGCTCTCTATGGCACTGGAAGTTTCAATGCATTTGCTTCAGCTTTAGTCCCAAAAACTCGAGTTTTAAACTTACAGCCCTCCAGCTATGTAATTCCCTATATCCAGCAAAATATTTTTCCTTTTTGGGAGGGTAATAATAATAAGACACATGGAGCAGAAATTAATCAGAAAAAGAAAAGTAATACCAAGTTATGGAAGGAAAAAATTGCCAAACAACTCAGTCCAGGTGCACATGCCACAGAAAACCAAGACAAGTTTCAGATGTAAGTCATTGTTGACACATAATATTTAACCATGCTCATCATAAAATCCACTTTACTGAAATCAAAAATACACAGTACAAATATCCACTTGAAGCAAATGTTACTCATTAACATTCCCTCTATATCTCACATGAAAGCATTACCTATGAAAAGTGCCCACTTGCAAATCTGAGAGGACACTGCCTCTTACTTCACAATGTGCCAAAATTCATACCTCCGGGAAGAAATTATAACCTTTAATAATAAACGGCTCATTTTCCAGCATAATTTCTATTAATTCCTCGACCTTTGCTTTCACTATCAACACAAATAGCTTTGATGATTGCACAAAGGAGAAAAACGAGCTAGAAACAAGGTCGAGGTGTCCTATATCTTGATAAGGCAGAGAGAATTCAATTAAGTCACTTTCAAGAGTCTTGTGCACTAACTTTCAGGCAGGTGAGCGCCTGCCTTTGTTTCCAAAAGCTGCCAGGATCGACTCAAAAGCCGCAGAGTTGCTACGTTTCCCTGCAAGGTCCAGCACAACTTCCCCGTCGCCGTGGTCTCCCGGTACCGGTGTTTAGCCCACACCCCATGCCAGCGGCACGGTGAAGCACAGAAGCGGCCTCCTCCTCCTCCCCGGGGAAGGAGAGGTGCCACGGGGAGCCGCAGCCGTGACTCAGAGCCGTCTCTGTCACAGCACGCATTTCCCAAACGTCCCGATGCTCCAGGTGCCCGGCCGGACGGCTCCGGCGGCAGCCAGCGCTGGCGGGAGCCACTGGCGCTCCCCGCTGCCCCGGCAGCACCGGGGGAGCTCAGCCCTCCCTGCCGCGCAGCCCCGCAGCCCCACGCCGCCTTGGCCGGCGCAGACCCTTCCCCGAGGGACGCACCCCCGCCATCCCCTTTCCCGCTCCCCACCTCCTTTCCCGCTCTCCCCGTCGGGATGAGCGTCTCCCCGCACCGCCGGGCTGGGGCCGTGCGCCCTCCGCAAACCCCGTTCCGCGCCCTCCACCTCCGCACGGGCGCGATGGGCACGGCGGGACGGGGCTGAAAGCCGGTACCTGACTCTGTCCTTCTCTGCCCGCCGGAGCTCCGCGTCCCTCTGCAGCACCTGGAAAATCGCCCTGGCTTCCTCCTCGTTCAGAAAGCTGAGATCTGGCCCCTGGGGCGCTGCGGTCATGGCTTGGCTTATCGGCGGGCGGGCGGGCGGAGGCGGGCGGGCAGCGCTGAGCCCCGCGGAGCGTGCAGCCGCACCAGCATGGCCGAGCGCCGGGCGGACCGGCACGCCGGCACCGCGGGACACGCGTGTCCCTGAACGGCGACAGCCGGCGCGGCGAGCGCTCGGGACCGCCCTGGCCCGGGCTGGGCAACTCCCTCCGCAGCGATCGCAGCGCAGCCCGGCGGGGCGGGGCGGGGCGGGGCAGGGAGGAGCGGGGAGGCGGCACCGCCGTCGGGGCCGAAGCCCGAGGCGGAACCGGAGTGGGCGTTGGTGTTGGAGTGGCCGCTCGCCCCGTGCTCGTGTCCCCCGGTTCAGTCGGGTGATGGATGCGCTGAGCGCTCGGCGCGGTGTTCGCGGTGGCACTGCCCCGGGAGCGCACGCCCGCACGGCGGGGCCGCTGCGGTTCCCCCCTGGCGCTGACGGCACCGTTCCCGCCGGGCAAGCCCCGCCACGTCTCTGCCCGGTTCCCCGCGGCACCCGAGTGCGGCCCCGGTGCTCCGCCTGGGCGCCGCTCGGCCCCCGGCAGCTCCTCCGTGGCGCACTGCAGGAGGACATGGCCGTAGTTTTGCGGGGTAGATGCAAAGCGGCAAGTTTTCCACGAGCGAACAACGGGACAGTGTTTCCTATTTACTCTCCTGTAAGGCTTTCCTGAAGAAACAATAGGGAACTATTCTTGTTCTTGATCTGGGAGTTATAATCGCATCTCGGAAGTAATTTCATCCTGACTCCATTCTAACAGCTCTAATGCACCTCAGCTCTGTGTTGGTAAGAGCACCATGAATTGCTGCATCTCTCCTACGTATGTGTCTGACTAGTTCACTGTATTAGTTGAAAACTTTGTAAAATGTCCTTTGAAATTTTTCCGTCGGAGAAGAGCTTCATTCAGGGCTGAACTGCAAATGGAGAAGGAAAATTATGGTCAATTATTTCAGGCTGAGAAAGTTGGAGCTCTTCAGCCTGGAAGAGAAGATTTGTTGTGCCGACCTTGTAACAGCTTTTCAACACATAAAGGGGGCCTACAGGGAAGCCAGAGAGGGGAGACTCTTCATTAGGAACTCTAGTGGTAGGACAAAGAGTAATCGGTACAAACTGAAAGAAGTGAAATTTAGGTTAGATATTAGGAAGAAATTTTTTTACTGTGAAGTGAGACACTGGAACAGGTTGTGCAGAGTGGTCGTGGATGCCCCGGTCCTGGCAGTGTTCAAGGCCAGGTTGGACAAGGCCTTGAGCAACTTTTTTTAGTGGGAGGTCCTGCCTATGGCTGGAGTGGGGGGGGGGGGGTGAGACTAAACAATCCTTAAGACCCCTCCCAAACCCCTAATATTCTCTGATTCCATGAAAGAAAAGACAATTTTTATTATGGCAAAGCAAGTCAGTGGAAAAAGGCAGGGCAGCATGCAGCAAGAGCTGGGCTGTGATGCATGCAGCCACTGTCCCACCCTGCAGCAGGCTGACGTGGGGCTGCGGGAGAATGTTGCTCCACTAGGGAGCTGAGTGGTGCAAGTGGAAATAAGGGCCTTAGAGCACAGCGGGAATAACAGGTTGCAGGAGGTTCCTTGTTTTGAAAGAGCTTCTGGCATCATTTGTCTGACCCAAAGAGAAACTTACCTGATTCCTGGTAACCAAACAACAAAACCAAGGCTGTGAGACAATTGATGAAAATGTAAAAAAGCATATTATGAAGAATTATGATGTGGAGAGGGTGTGTCTCCAACAGAGAAAACACAATGAATTTTTAATAGTGTATGGGAGACACTTCTGGATAAAGTCCAAGCATTTCTATGTTGTTTCTAAAGGTGCAAGAGCCACAGCCATCCCTGGTGCAGTAGGGGAACTTCCCTCTAAGAATAAATGTCCTGTCCTTCCCGTTCTGTTGCATTGAGCATAACAGAGTGACTGTTTCACCAGCAGAAGCTGAGTGCATGGAGTTCTCCTGGGGACTCTCCCAGGCAGCGAATTAGACATCACTTTCCCTTTCTGACTGGCACCTGCAGGGTGGGAAGCAGTTGCTCACTGTGCTTCTGCATCATGCATCATGCTTCTGCTTCTGCATGATTCAGAGCTGGGGCAGAACATGGTAACATTTTTTTCTGTACATCCATTGCAATGAAACTCATCAATGCCCACACTTGCCTTAAAAACAATATTGCATCTTATTGGTGAGTTGTGGTCTTTTAACTCCTTATGCAACTTACAAGTTGTCATTGCTCATTGCAGGAGATTGGAGTAGACGACCTTTAAACCAAACTGTTCTGTGATTCTATGGTGAAAAATAAATACATACATACAGAATAAATAGGAAGGCTGTGCATTTTCTTACGGTTTTGCAAAGGAAGTTATATATTACTGTTCTTACAAATAAAGGATGGCGTTTCCCCACAAATTTGGTGACTATCTATAATTGTATCTATCCTGCATGTAAGTCAAGAATGGACTAGTATTTATTAGTTTCTGTCATTCTTTTCCTTAATTTCTACAAATAGAACTAATTGGTGCATTTTTCTTCCCATCATTAATAATGGGAAAAACATAATTCCCATTATTTGTTGGCATTTTTTTAGTGCAGAGGGAAATGGGGACAAGATGTTCATTTAATGTATAAGCAATGTATAGTCTGTCAGGTAATAAGAAAGAATTTTTTGTGTGTGTACAAAGCAATGGAATTGTTTAGAAGAGTGACAAGTACATACACTAATGGCTTTACAGGGATGCTGTAAGACTTCAGAATGATAATTATTTCAATGGTTTCTATTCAGAAATATTCTATTCTATTCTGTTTAGAGATGTGGGCATAGCCATTTGTATAATATTAAGACCTTCATTTTACACAGCATCTTTGGTATGTTACATAACCATTACAAAGTGTGTGTTGGACCAGGAATAGAAACAGCTCCTATCTATGGAGTCTTTTACCAGAAATTTATTTTCTGGTAAAATAACTACTTTTTGATGAAAAAAAACACTTTTCCAAATGTCTTTTCATTACTCCAACTCTCTTACAATTTATTTCTTTTCGATATATGGATCATGATGACAAGAAAACACTGCCTGTATTCCAGTATTTAGAGTCCCTAGCACCTTATGTGCTTTAATTTCTGCTCGATAAACCTAAGATAAGAGACATGCTTTAAATTTTTTCCATGTTTTTCAGTTAACAGCTGTTCCAGGAAGATACAGAAGTGTTTCTTGTGAATAAGTAGTGTTTTCCGGTTTAAAAACCTGAAACAGAGGGCCAAAATAGCATGAGAGGCTGCAGACATGAGACATCGTTAGTAATGTTAATTGCCAATGCCACTAAAGCGGATGCTGACACACATACTTTAATTATAGGGCAAATTCTTCAAAAATTGTGTTTCGCAAATACTGCTGTACTAATGGGGGTTGCTAACTTCACTTATTCTCAGTGGAGGAATTAAAAGTGTTGGGTTCTGGAAAGCCAGAAGGATTGATTCTAAAAGTTGGTCTGTACCTAGGGAATTGAGAGGAATGTGCAGAAGGGTGGGTTAAATCTTGGAGCAATTGGCCTTGAGGCTCGTAACAGCCTTGAGGCTTGAAAGAACTGTAAGGTCTTGTCTGTTCCTGTTGCACTAATTACTGTGTAAATTGTCAGCCAGATTAGTGAAGGCTTTTTTAATTAACTCCCTGAGTTAAGTGAGAATGGCTTTGTGACAAGGCAAAGAATAAATATGAAGCATCTTCCATTTAAAATATACTAGATCTGCTTATTGCTTTTGAAATAAATATTTCTGACACTAGGCTAGGTGAAAAATGCTCAGATCATACTACTCGTACGGACAAAAGCAGTGCCTCTCCTCTGTTTAACAAGCCCATTGTTTATACCTCCATTTATTCTAATAGTCATTGCTTATTGATGTGGGTTAGCATCTGGAGATCCATCTGAGTTTCAGGGGACATGGAGGCTTGCAGTGTATGGCTCCCACTGCCACAAGTCAGGACCTCCACTGAGTAGTGGGTGTCCTCCAGAATCTTTCACTGGGCCCTCAACTCCCCCTTCAAAAGAGCTTTGGCCTCTCTTTTAGGAATTTTGGCTGTGAAGTGGTGCACTTTGAAGATTGCCTGGACACCAACATCCAACTGCTATTTGTGTTTTTGTAGCTGTTTGTGTGCTACACAGCCTCTTGTGAGGCAAGGAGGGAGCCAAGACCAGGCTGAGCAGGCTGTGGGGTGCAGATCATCACTGACCACCCTGTAAATGCCATGGGCAACAGTTCTGCTCCCACAGGGACAGCCAGTCTTCAAGGTACACTGTGTTCCCAAGTCACATCTTGCAGCCTGTGTGGCTGCAGACTGCTCCTTTTCACAATCTCCTCAAGCACTTCCTCTTGCTGAGTCTGTCATTCACCTGCTTCTTTTTCCCTCCCCATCCCTGGAGTGTGGGCTGCTCCCTTCCCCCACTTTTAGACTCTGTTCTGCCCACACAGCACATTTCCTCACCTTACAAGTACTGCTTGCTGCTGCTGCCTCTTGCTCTAAGGCCTTCCTGCCCCATCCATTGCCAATATGGACTCCTCAATTTGTTTCCTGTGTAGGGTTGTTTCTGCTGAAATAGACTTCTTGATCCCTTAGAATGACTTAAGGACATCAAAATATGATCTGGTTTTTGCCTACCAGAAGAAAGGTAAGAGCAATGTCCCAAAAGCATATTAGCATTGCATAGCAGCAAGGAAAGGTGGTCATGAGAGAAATCTCTGAAATGGTCAGACTCTGCAGTCTGACCCTGGCACTTCATGACACTACCCTCTGTGTATTTGGTGCTGCTTTGGAAAATGAATCCATGAGACCCCTTTGTTTTGCTTTCTCCTTATGACTGACCATCCTTCTTCCTCCCTTATTTTTAGGATTCAGTTAATCACTAATTTCATTTGTAATACTCACTTTCTCTGGATGGGAGAGAAGAGAATATTGTGAGTAGGATCCCCCTCAGAGGGCAAGGCAGATTTGGCTTGTAGGGTGTTGCTGCAGAGAGCTGCAGCCCAGAGAGGCATACAAAACAGATTGTTACCTTTACAGCTCTGGAGTATGGGAGGGTGAACTTGTTTGGTTGAAATTATGCAGGGTTTCTGCTTTTTTAGAGGTCTGATGTCTTGACTGTCAGAGCCATAGGTTGGCTAGTACTGCATGTAACATCTGCTCTCTTGGCAGAAACTAGGCAACCTTTTCTTCCTCTTTAACTAATATGTGCATAAACATAATCACCAGAGGCCAATACCTGGGACATGGCAGAATTATACATTTAATATATTTAGGTCATATGCCAGTGCATGCAACCTATTAAGACAGGCTTGAGTAAAGGTACAAAGAACCAGGCGTGACTAAACCATAAGGAAAAGATGTCATCAGAAGCAAGAAGGCAACCTTTAAAACACGGTAGTCATATCCAAATGAGGAAAATAGAACAATTCATAAATCCTGGCTGATAACATATTTTAAAAAAGGGGAAAAAAATATGGGAGGAACAACTTGCTGAAGATCTCTAAATGAGGACTAAACCCTTCTTCAGCACATCAAGAAACTCATCAGAGAGTCTGTAAGCCAGGTCAATGAATGCTATATAAAAGAAGCACTAAGGAAGACTCAGTATGACTTCTAAAAACAAAACTCCTACTTGACAGTGATCTTTTTGAAGGATGGCAGCAAATATTTGGACAAAGCCAAGTTGATGTAATCTGCTTGTACTTTTAAAGACATTTCATAGCACTATCATCAGCAGCTTCCAAGGCAACTTAGTATTATGAGATTAAATAAAAAGTCATTTTATGGGTCAATAACAGGTTACAACTTAGGAAATAGAGGGTAAGAAGACAGGTTACTTATTATAGTGGAAAGTCAGTGGTAAAAACTGGTCACAACCACTGGTAACCATTGATTTTCCCAAAGCTCTGTGCACACTCTTAGGTGACCTGGAAAAGAAATGAGCAGTGAGGTGAGCAAGATTGCTGGTGTGGTGGTAAAATTTGTGATATGAAGACATTCAGGATAGTAAGGACAAAGGCATACTGTGAGGGACCACAAGAGGCCTTTGTAAGACAGAATGACTAGGAAATATAGTGGAAAAAAAAATCCTGGCTTCACCAGGATTCATAAAAGCAGCTTTCACCAGTAAGCAGTGGACTGCAAGCTGACTATTACCATTTGGATTCAAGGTCTTTATGATATGCATAACTTGTGAAAACATCAGAAAAGGAACCCAAATATTGTGACTTATTAGAAAAGGAAAAAATTCCATAGTTTTCTTACAGCTTATAATGAATATGGAATTCTGTATGGAACATAGATTATATTACATATTCCTATACCATATGAATATAGATTTCTGCATATATATTCTGATTATAAATTCATATATATTCCATATAAATGAGGGAATTAGAATATGGAGTTCTGTATATTCTACATTTCTATAGAAAAGATGGAAAGGAATTAACTTTGGTGTTTCTTCAAGTATAAGAATGAGGGACCATCATTCTGAATTCCAGATCCATGGCTGTAATCAGGAGTATGTGTTGAATGTGGCTGTGGAAGGCTCCTTGTCTTAGAAAAAAAGTTCATGAGGATTCCTCTTCTTTTACACCTAGCTGTTCTGCTAATGTGATCATGACCAGCTGCCATGAGATGCCATGACCAGCCACGAGATTTTGTTGGAGTGGCAGTCCTCAAATAGTTTTTGGATATTTACTACTAGAAGATGTAACCTTAGGAGCCAACAGATCCCCTTTTGATGCCAAACTGTTCTTCATCATCAGAGTCTTAAAAATTTTGCAGTTTACCAGCAGCTGAAAGAGGGGTATCAGAGTTGAAGCAGAGTGGTGTCAAGATATGGATAGATGAGGCTGCTCTGTATGATGGGACAACTTTATAGGATTGGGAATGGACCAATTCAAATGAGCTGTGCATTTTTGCATCCAAACTGCTTTCAGGAATTAAATTCAAACTCAAAATTTCTCTAGTTGTACCTTAATTTCTTATCAAGCCAGTTTTCATGCTTATGCTAGATTCAGGTTCATGTGAACCAGCACATGAGAAACATAGGCAAGGCATGCAAACTCAAGTGAAATCTCATGTGACAGTGAAGACATACTCAAATATCCTAGTGCTTCCCTCTGCATGTGCAGATAAAAGTTAGCCCAAATCTGTCTGCTGCATCTGGCCTGGTTTTGGCTGGGATAGATAGATAATTTTCTTCTTAGTACCTGGTATCTTGTTGCGCTTTGGATTTAGTATGATAAGACATTGATGTCTTTAGGTTTCTAAGTAGTGTTTCTGTCAAGTAAAAGACTTTCCAGCTTCTCATGCCCTGCCAGCAAGAAGGCTGGAGGGGCACAAGAAGTTGGGAAGAGACAGAACCAGGGCAGCTGACCCTAAAGACCAAAAGGATATTCAGTACCACATGCCATCATGCTGTATATAAATTATGGCAAAAGCTGGTCAGGGGCTGCTCTTGGGAAATGGCTGGGCATCACTCAGTAAGTGGAGAGCAGCTGTATTGTGTACCACTTGTTTTCTATATTCTACTTCCTATTATTATGGTAATTAACACTACGATGATTTACTTCCTCTTCTGTTTCATTAAACTGTTTTTATCTCAACCCACAAGTTCTCACTTTTACTCTTCTGATTCTGTGCCTCTGGGACTCAACTTCCTTGCTGGATGGGGTTAAAGCAGGACAGCATCATGTCATCTATAGTTCCTGAATGATGAAATGGAATGCATCCTCATAGCAGGTGGGGAAAAGATGGCATGCTGGAGGATCAGGGGGATCTCAACAGGCTAGAGAAATAGCCTGACAGAAACTTGAAGTTCAAAAAGGGAAATTAAAAAAACTAATCAAGCAAACAAAAAAGCCATTTAAAAAAGGCAAGTAAAGCCTCATCTAAAGCTCTATGACACAATGCCGCTGTACAATCTGACAGGCTAGAACAGAGTCTTTTGGGAAAGAAACTGGGGGGTCATGGTGAACAACCCAAACATGAGCCAGCAATGTGCCCTTGCAGCAACAAAGCCTAACTGCATGCTGGCCTGCTTTATTAAGGGTGAAGCTAGCAGGCCAGGGAAAGTGACTTCCTTGTGAACTCAAGAGGCTGTGTCTGGAGCATTGTGTCCAGTTTTGGACTCCCAAATACAAGAAACATTAGCACACAGGGACAAGTCCAGTAGAGAAGCATAAGACTGACCAGAGGACTGTAGCCTGTGACACTTGAGTAGAGGTGAGGTAAATGGGTATGTGTAGTCTGAAGAAAAAGTTAAAAAAATTTACTTGTGTACAACTTTTTAGTGGATGGTTACAGATCTCCTTGGGGGTGCAACAAAAAAGGACAAGTAATAATAGACATAAATTCCCTGAAAAAGTTCTAAATCACCATTATTAAAAAAAAAAAACAAACCACATCTTGGATTTATTTGGGTTGAAAGGGACTTTTAAAGATCATTTGGTTCGTCTCTCCCAGCCATGGGCAGGGATGTTATTATTCACTAACTCAAGTTGCTCAAAACTTCACATTGCCTGACCTTGAAAACTTCCTGTGATGGAATCATGGCTGATCCAAGTTGTCTAAGAAAGTTGCAGATGTATAAAACTGGGGAAGGCACTGAGCATCTAACATCAGAGTTAGCCCTGCTTTGAGAGGGGGTTCAACCTGACAAGATCCCAGAGTGCATGTAGATTACTTTATACTTCTGTGATTGCAAGAAGTTTATAGCATATATGTCACATTTAACTCCTCAAAACAAAAATTATCAGAGACAGAAAATGCTTCTGTGTACTGACTGCAAGATGTAAATGTAATCCATTGTGAGGAAGTTTGTTTCATAATATAGATCAGGTCATCTCTTACTAGAGACTAATAATCAGATTATCAGAGAGAGTCACCAGCAGCAACCCTGATTAGTATCCATAGAATTTAATGATTGCCATCACTGGGTGGAGAAGAAAGGTAATAAATTTTACAAAAAATATTACTTCAATTTTAATTTAATTAAGACAATTAAATGAAACACAATTAAAAAGTCTCAAAATCTATAAAATAAAGTTGCATAAGAAAAAATCTTAATGATATCTTTAGTCAAATTATTTTTGAGCTAAAATCATATCATGCTCTGTTTAAACCCTGAAACAAGTACAATTATTAATGCCCCAGAGAAAACTCCAGCTTTATTTACATGCTCTGTCTCAGAGAACAAGGTACAGCAAGTATGATACAGCTAAATCAGAATGCCTCTGTGAATATGCCAGGGGAAATTAATATAAATTATGGCATGAAAATGCCTTTCATTCCAGCAAAGCAGCAGATTATCTTGAACTTAATTATATCACAGATAATTCTGTGTCATTTTTAGCACTTAACTCCAAGAGTGCTTTTATTGCAAGAGAATCACAAGAATTAGGCCAAATCCTTACTTTACCTTCCCTCCTGTGTTTGCATAAACACCCTTAACAGTGGAGGGGAAGGAGTAGCTCATTCACGTCCTTCTTTTAACTATCAGTTACTTTTGATGTTGGTCAGCTACAAATACAGCAGATCAGAAGAATAAAGAGCATTATTGAGTAAAAAATATTTTACCTTTGCTTTGTATAGCAATCAAGTGTCATCTGAAAGATCAGGTAAAATATACACTTCTGCTTCAGTACCACTACCTAACTTATCCTCATCTACACACATTGATGATGAGTCTAAATACCTTCATCTGCCAAAGAAAGTAATAATTTTCCTAAATATAAACACTTGTGCTGCAGACAGCTCCCTTTAAATGAATTAGCCTAATTACTTTTATTTTCAATGAAGAACACCAAATGGTTATAGTACACAATTTATCTCGTTCCAAAGTAGACATTTAAATAGGTCAGATGAATCATGCCTTAAGAGAGGCTGTTTCTCTCTATTGAGTATAAAGGGAGTCTGGCATGACTAGCTCCAAATTGTAAACTGTATGCATCTAAAGTTAGGTGAGAGGAATCTCATCCCACCTGTTTGTGCACTTAATAAAAGAAGAATACCAATACAGTATAAAATTGAACAAACTGTCCCCAGGCTTTGAAAGAAGTTGTTTTAATCTTGAAGCAATCTGGCTCTTAATTTAGGGTTTGATTTAACTCCCACTGAAGTCCATAGCTGTATGTTTTAAGGGGAATTTAATGAGTCTTGTCAATTACTGCTGTTCACTCTCTAATCAAGTATACTTAATTAAATTCAAGGAGAAATGGATACTCAATGCTTAATGAGAAACAATATTCTATAAATACAGGATTTTTTTGTAAATTAGTTTTTTCTCCCTCCATCTTAAAAATTAAATATGTAAGCCGTATAGATAAACCCTTGGTGATAACTGTCTTTAACAATTCTAATTCAAGTTACATCAGGAAATACATATGTTTTTACCTTCCACAGGATTATTAGCTCTTTAATTAATACTTGGAATGTATTAAATAAAGTCCAGCAGGATGTTATCGCTCTGTTTAAGTGACACCTCTGAAACTTGTTTCACACTGTCACTTTTGAAGAGCTCCTCAGTGCTGCACCCCAGGTAAGAGTAGGCTTATTGTACTATTTATACACAGAGTGCAATGGAGTTGCACTGGAGTTCGAAAATCTGATAGAAACTTTTGGAGTTCGAAAATCTGATAGAAACTTTTGGGCTCTACTATCAGAGATGGAAATGAATGGCTATCCAAATGAAACCATTGAAAATTTACTGTGTGGCCAGGGTGTGGTTCTAGTCCTGGTCTTCATGTGGGGAACTGAGGAAACAGTGGGCGTGCATTACATGACTGTGACCATGGCATGTAACACAGGGCCTTTGCTGGGAGAGATGAAGCCAGAAGATTTGCATTCTCTTTCCTCCTTGATGAATTCCTGCGAAATACCTAACTGGCTTCACAGCTCATTGATTTAATGTGCAAGTGGTATGGAGGTCTTGAAGGAGGAGAGAGAGAGAACTCTGTGAAAGGAAGGAGCTAGCACCTGAGTGATATTTACAAACCCTGTAGTTAAACACTACACATCTATTCTCTAATTCAGTTTCCATTTCTACCTGTAAATCTGCTTCAGAGTAACACATGTTTGAGAAGACAGAACGTTACCAGGAGCTGCATGAGGGAGAGGAGGCTGCCTTGCTTTGGCTCTTTGCTGAGAATTGTGTGTTTCAAGCTCCCCAGAAAACCCTTTTTGGCAACCCTAATGCAAAGGCAAAAGAGGTCAGCTTGGAAGGATTTAAAACATATTAAAAATGAAGTAGCAACTCTGCATATTAATAACAGGATTAAATTAAATAAATGGATCAGTACAGAGGGGCTGAAAGCAAAAGACTCTCTCCAGTGCACCTGGCAGTTAATGAAGAGGATTTAAGTAGGTGGGGAAATAGAAGCAACTTCAATACGTTAGAAACACTGATGCGAAATTGAATGTTTTTTCTTTTATTTAGCCTACCCCATTCTTGTGGTATGAGATTTTCTGCTAAACAAGCAGCTCTCCTATAAATGAGCTCTTCTGTTCCATTTCTAGCTTCAATCCACACAACAACCTTTATTGTGGCACCTGATCCAGCCACTGATGAATAGTTGATCTGTGTAAGCCTGTAAGGGAGAGCTGTGTGTTCTGCAGAGCTTTTTAGTGGGGAGCACTGGAGATGATAGCTTGTAATGTTAGCAGGGAACTTCAGCCTCTTTGGTACTCTCCTTCTGGGTAAATCTGTGCTTCAATTGTTCTAATTGTGTCAACATGTATTTAAAAACATTTGGTGCAGACTAAGTAAAACCCTGGGTCCTGAAGGGATGCAGGATGAAGAAGTTTTTCCTGTTCCAATTGAAGTAACGACATTGATAGTTTTCTTGCAATTTAACACTTTTTTAATGAACCATACAGACTTGGTATTTCATACTGAAAAGAATGTGAAGTTTCTGTGAATTAAAAAGTGACTGTGCTATGAAATCCATTACTAATTTTTTCATGAGGAATAATGAAAAACTGAGAAATTGTATCAATACTCCACAGGGAAGGCATTAGAGGCTACACACACACACATAAATTATGGTTACATTCAAGTATATAATCAAGTTATGTTTGCATAACTGCAGCATTTTCTGGTATTTTTTGGTACAGTGACCAGTGGCATGCTGAAAAATTTATATATGTTCTCATTTTCCTGTAATACCATCCATAAATTTTGCCTTATACTGGTCTATTTCATCAGATGACACAAGTTTTATAACACTATAAAGATAGGATGAGTCTGGCTACTTTAATTACTAGCCCAAAAATGCTAGTAAAAGTAATTTTGATGGCACAAGAGATGTCAAGGCAACTGAATCAGTTTTAACTTCTCATTTTATTTACAAGCTTACGAAATCTACATAGAAGCTTCTTTCTTAAGAGCAAAAGAAAAATACAGAACCAAGATGGCACAGCCTTTAGTAATGGCTTGGCTTTAAAGGCAAAGGGATTTATGAGATGTACACGTTAAGTAAACAATCACATTTATGTACTTGTCTGGGTTTGATGGAAATATTGCCACAGGTTTGGCATGGCAACAGACATTACCAAATCAGTGGAATTGTGCAATAATGATTTTGTGCCATATATAGAATGGAAATTCTATCTGCTCTCATGGGCTAATTTTGCAATGACTTGCCTACCCTGCAGGCTCTTGTATACCAGACCCATTGCAGTATAGAGATCCTTATATAGTGGTGCTAATCTTCTATTGGTTAATGATTCTCAGTCATTCTCTTCTCTTGAGCTGTGGGCTTTGGGAGTCAGTGGGCCCTGAGCCATGGTCAGTCTCCCACTACCAGAATTACCTTTCCCCAGCTGAGGCTGATTCAGCAGAGTTGCTGAGTTGGATTTATTTTTTTCCTTATCTTGTCCATTCTGCCAAATTTCCTGGTGGCCCACAGATTCTGCATTCTTTGAGTTCACTCTCAGTGGTACACGCTCCTTCCTATGTTTTAGTAATGTTCCCCTGGATCTGAGATCATTGAAGCTTGTCAAGCCCTAAACCTTAACAATGCAGTGCTACCAACAACTAACTTGTCCTTCTAACACCCAGACATCCCTTAGAGCTTGTTAGCTGCTATCTGTTTCATGGATTCAATTTCCTTTCTTTTTATTAGGCCTGAAATGACACAAAGATCAAACATCAAAGAACATACCTTCTTAAGAAAATTTTATATATGCCACATTTTGCAACACTGGGACACCTAATAGCATGTTTTGGGGATCAGTTGCTGCCCCAGAAGGTAGAAAAAGGCACTTATAGAATTGACTACTGTAATCTGGCAGAATGGACTATCTGAGTGCCGTAGCACATTGAAAAGTGTTGCATCACCTGGGTGACACACACCTGGACAAATAAATAATATGGAGGCAGTTAGGAGCTGCCTATCACCCTTAACTTCTATCCCATGTATGGACAGCCTCTGGTAATAGTATCTAGTATTTTGTGTGATCTTAAATGTCATGATCTTGTTAGGAGCTGGATATGCTGTCCAGGGGATGGGGATGAGAAGACTGGTAATGTAAAAGCAGACAGTTCCTAAGGAGGAGCTAAGTCCTTTTACCCAGAACAGCAAAAAATTCTCCTCTCTCCTTAATTTCCTTGGCACTGTGATGCTTGGTAGAAGATGCTCAAAAAGGAGGAAGAAATAATTATTTGCCTTTGCAATTAACCCTTGCCATGTGCAATTAAGTCAGAGCACCAGAAATGCTTTTTCATTCAAACACCTCCTCATTCAAGGTGAGAGGCAAAACCAGTTCTTCATCCATGTCCTGTTGGGGACACGTGTACCTGTTTTCCATCAGCCCCAATGGCAAAGAACAGATCTATATTCATACAGGACAACAAAAAGACTTTGTCAGCCAAGGCAAAAGTAGTCTGTGTGCTGTAGTGGCTGACCTTGAGCCTAGACTTAGTCTGTTGCTCACTTCTCCCAAGTGAAATGGGAGAGAGACTTGGATGTGCAAAAGCTGAAAATTTGGATTGAGATAAAGAGTTTCATAGATGAAGAAAAATTATTTGCGGAAGCAAAGCAGAATAAAGAATTAATTCACTACTTCCCATCGGCAGAAGGTGTCCAGCTACTTCCCGGGAAGCAGGACCTCACCACATGTAACAGTTACTTGTAATGACAAATGCTTTAACCACAAACATCCCTCTTTCTCATTGATTTCATAGTAGATCACAATGTTATATGGCATGGAAAATCCCTTCAGTCAAACTGAGTCATGTGTCCTGGTTGTGTCCCCTCCCATCTTCCTGTGTACCCCCAGATTATTTGCTGGTGGGGCAGAATAGAGGGGGAAAAAAAAGCCACCCTGGGGCTTTACAAACACTAAGCAGCAACATCCAAACTGATGTGTTTCTAACACCTTCTCATCTCAAACAGCTAACACAGTAGGCTATGAAGAAAGTTAACTCCATCCCAGCCAGACCCATTGCAAGGGATGATCATGTTCTGCTCCTGCAAAAGATGCTGTTGTGAGAGGAGAGGAGCCCCTGTGCCAGCAGACATACCTATGGAGGAGCCTGATATGTCTGGGTATCACTGTAAACCTACAAATCAATTAAAAATCCATGACTTGTGGGTGTCTGACTGATGCAGCCCATGTTGTCTCCTTGTTTCAAGCAGAGCGAGTAATGAATGTGAATCTGTGTATCTGTTTTATTTGCATTCAAAATTCAACATATCAAGCACTAAACCTTGATGGAGCCAAGCTGTGTTCCACTGCTGGGAAATGCATGGAGGAAGCTGGCAGGGAAGCACAGGGCCAAGGGTGTGTGGAGGAGCCCAGTCCAGGCAGGGCCAACAGAGAGTGTTGTGGCCAGGACCAGGAGTGGCTCCACAGCAGGGGTGTAGAGAGAGGTGCGGCCCCAGGCATGGCTCCAGAGGTGAGGCAGGCAAGAACACATGAGGTCCAGGGTGGGGTGGAAGAGCAGCATGTGTGCTGGCAAAATGCCCAGGTCCTGGCTCCATGCCCAGAAAATGACAAAAGAAGGAACCAGGAAAGGACCTACCAAATGACCTTCTTGCCTGGGAAACCTAATTATGGCTCCAGCGTGGGCTGTGGTGACACCTTGCTGGTGTAGGGTGAGGGTGGAAGCAACAGTGAGGGCTGAGGGTGGAAAAAAACAGGCTATGAGGAAGGCAGATGTGTGGAGAGATTGAGTAAGAGATTAGGAAGACGCCAACTAAGTGTAATTTGATGTTAAAGCAAAATTTTAAATTGGTACTTGCAGCATCCAGACCCAATAGTCACCAGAATCAGTGAGTAGGAGGGAGAGTCAGAGAAACTGATGAAAAGGATGAGACAGCTGCAGATATCACTCGCACAGAGAGGCAATGCCTAATGTGACAAAGCCTACTAGTTGACCCAGCAACATACTTGGAGTAACTTTGAGCTGGGAAAATACTTTTGACTGGGTCATTGATTTGTGTCATGAAGGTAAAGTATTGACCCACTTGTGTGAGGCTTCAGCTCCACTCTAGCGGATGATCAGACCAGAGTGACTCTTAGAACAGGGAGTGGATTTGGTTGCATGAGAATCACACAGTGTAGGTGTACAAAAGCAACCAGGAGATTAGAAAGAGCATTAGAGACCTCTGGAAGTGTGACCTGAAGGAGAACCCAAAAGAAGGAGCAAGTCTTTGTCACTGCCTTACAGCCCACTTCAAATCTTTTACTGGATTTTTAATTCATATTACTTAATGACATATAATTCTCTGTCATTGCTCTCTTAGAATGACATACTTCTCATTTAACAAAAAATAGTAAACATCAAATTGTTTTCATGCCTATATTCCACTACCAAAATACACCAATAAAATCTATACTTGTAATTCAACATGTATCAAAAATTTTGAACTCAGACCTATCTGGAAAAAGAGGTTAGGCTTCTGAGTATGGAGGTTACCCTCCTGCTATTGTGTATTATTATTGTATTTAAGAAACAGGACTCTGGGTAGATGATTTGCACAGCCAGGGCAATGCAGAGATAAAGCAGGTGTTTTCCTTCCAGTGAAAATGATCCAACAAAATAATCCTGAATACTCTCTAACTGCCTGAGTCAAGGGTAAAAGCAGTTGATGTATACTGAGATATTTGCAAGTTGGCTGAGTAGCTTGTTAAATGAAGATCTACTTAACCATATGCTTACTCTCAATAATTTGTTAGTAACTTGATGAAAGTAGATCTTGTTCCAGTGCAAAGTGACTGTTAATTGCAAGCATTGTTAATAACAATAGCAGTGTATTGTACTCATGTGGTGATAACCCAAACTACTGTTCAAAGTACAAGGCAATAGAGCCATTGAGGATTTTTCTTATCTTCTGTCTAGTCCTCAGTCCCCTGAATATTACTGTTTCACGCACTCCTCCTAACTGATAAAGAGATAAACCCCGTATTTCCAGTGAAACTGCATATGCTTACTGAGTTTCTACAGGATTTGAATCTTGTTATGCAGTGTTCTTCGAGTCAAATTGCTAGTGAATTTTTTTCCATAATGTTTATGTGTATCTGTAGGAAGAGTTTGTTTCTCTGTCACCATTACACATAGAAACCTTTGCAGAATACTAATGAAATAAATTTATCTCACTAAACAGGACGTCAAAGCAGGTATCCATTTAAACATTTGTGAATGATGACACTTCAACAGATGTAGACCTTCTATATATCAATCTACATATCCTAGTATGTAGCTGTACTATGGATATTATAAGTGGCAAATGAGATAAAAAACTACTGTGGTATCTTAGAAAACACAGAGCAACTTTATTGCTCTAATCTGAAGCTCTTGGAATACCAAAATGACAAATTACTAAATAAGTGCATAAATAATTGTAAAATTATTTAAAAGCAAACCAGCATATGCCACTGCCTTTGAAGGATCCATTACCTAAGAAAGAAAAAAGTGGCTTTGTTTATTTTGAAACTCAGGAGAAGAATGTATCTATTACCAGTTCTCATCTCTTTGTAAAATGATCTGGTTAAATGAACAGGATAATAAAACATGAACTTATGTTCAGATAATGGTCTCCTGCTTCTGAAGAAAATAATGAAGTAAACCTAAGAAATTTATTTTGATGTCAATCTAAACCATTTTTGGAGCAAAATTTACACTTTGTCAAGGTTAATCCTAGACCTCAGAATGCACAAGGAGATCAAGCTTCAAGCTGGGGCAGCTTCTCTCTCTTTAACAGGAAGAAGTTAACCCAACACAGGAATGTCAAATGAGACTATTGAGATAGTTCAAAAATAATATACTGTGAATGCTACTTGCACATTTAAGCTGCTAGAGGCAACAGAAATGGTCATAAATACAGTGGAGACTTTTAAAAATCTGCAGCTTATAGTAAACTTAGCTTTTCACAAGAGTTTTAATACTCTGAGTACAGCTGCTTCCTGGCAGACGTGCGGAAGAGTCTCTGTGAACCCATGCTCTTCCAACACTCCCTTGCAGTGTGATGCCCAGCTGCCAAAAATCAGGGAAATGCACTGAATCCCATCATTTTGTGTGCAAGCTGGGTTTGAGACCAGGTACTGCAAGGAACTATTTACCTGAACTCCTTGGATACATGTTTTGTACAGTAGAGATAGCCTGTAATTCCTTTTAAAGATGCAATTTGCTATGTTTATCACAGGATTAACTGGGAGGAACTGCTGACTCCCTCCAAGGCAGGGAGGCCATGTAGAGAGACCTCAACAAATGAGAGGGCTGGGCAATCACCAACCAGATGAAGTTCAAGAAGGGAAAGTTCTGGATTCTGCACCTGGGATGGGGCAACCCTGGATGTACGGGCAGACTGGGGAATGAGAGGCTGGAGAGCAGTGCCACACAAAGGGACCTGGGGCTCCTGGTCTGTGGCAAGTTGATCCAGCAGTGAACCAGCAGTGCCCTGGCAGCCAGGAGGGCCAACCCTGTCCTGGGGACATCAGGCACAGCATGGCCAGCTGGGCAAGGGAGGGGATTGTCCTGCTCTGCTCTGCTCTGGGGCAGCCTCACCTCCAGTGCTGGGGGCAGTTCTGGGTGCCATGATATAAAAAAGACATTAAACTATGTGAGTGTCCAAAGGAGGGCAACAAGGATGGGAAAAGGCTTTGAGGGAAAGCCATATGAGGAGTGGCTGAGGTCACTGGATGCCTTCAGCTTGGAGGGGCTTGGAGTCATTGGGGTCTGCAGTTTCCTCATGAGGGGAAGAGAAGGGGCAGGCACTGATTTCTTCTCTGTTGTGACCAGTGACAGAACCTGAGGGAATGGCCTCAGGTTGTGTCAGGGGAGGTTTGGGTTCAATATTGGAAAAAGGTTCTTCACCCAGAGGGTGGTTGGGCACTGGAACAGGCTCCCCAGGGAGTGGTCACAGCACCAGCCTGACAGAGTTCAAGAAGTGTTTGGACAGCACTCTGAGACACATGGTGTGACTCCCGGTAATAGTGCTGTGCAGGGCCAGAGTTGGACTCAATGCTTTGGGTCCCTTCCAACTCAGCTTATGCTGTGATTGTGAGATTCTGTGATTTACAAAGGGTTTTCTGGCTGTCTAGGAAGAGTATGTTTTTCAGTGGCTTATTTTTCACTACATTTTTCAAAATTCAAATTGATGTTCATGTCCTTCATGAATTACAATGTATCTCCAAGGTCTTTATTTTGCAAAGCATATTTTTCCAATCCATACTGTCTAAGAACTAACACTGATTGTTTTCATCCTCTAGAAGGATTTTGCGGGACCTTAGAAAATGCATTTACCTGCATATTCCAACATATAGCAGTTGCCTTGCCTGCCTCAGAATCTTGAAGACTCAGAGCAGCTTTTAAAAATCCATCTGTAACACCAAACTGCTTTTCCTGCTGCATTTGTTGCCAAATGAACCCCTCCCTGAAGCTGCAGTAATTGGATTTATTGCAGAAAGGCATCCAGAAACAGGAAGTTTCTCTTTAATATTACTGCAAGGAATGGGGTGGAGTGATTTGAATGAAGATGCAAAATAGCTGTTATCAGGAGTGAAGATCAAAGAGAAGGTGATGAATGGGCAGTTTCAGTTGTTATTGCTTTTGAGAGGCGACTGAAGGGAAAACAAAGCAAAACACACACATAAATTGTTGCCAGTAAGTTAAAGGTATTGGTCTGGATTCTTTGTACACCAAGTTCACTCGCTCTGCAGTCCTTAAAACAATTCAACAATAAGGAAAATAAACCTTTTTATTCTTTTCTGTAAGAACATAAATAGTAACTCAAATGCCTCTTCCTTTTCCCTAAACTTAAACTGAAAACCCTCACTGTGTATCCTGGCTTTTCTCCTCTGATCTCTTATTTCTTTTCAAGGATGTCTCTTGCTATCTTCGTATCTCATTCAATATCATAATATGCCATATTATGCTGATATATATTACGCCAGTTTTTGTGGCCCAACAGGCAGTAAGCACAGATTTACAATGAAATAGAATAACAATAATAAATGGTAAGAAAAAACAGAAGCTTTTTGTGAATCCAAATTTGAGTCCATATTGTTTTCTTCTGAACCTGTCCATACTACCCCAAGCAGAGGGGCAATGCCAGGTGAAAGAGAACATTCTTGCCAGGACATACTTCTGTGACCACTCAATGTGATTAGATGTGCTCATTACAGTTTTATTAATCCCTAAAAGGAGCTACCTTCTTCCCATGTCTGGAGCATTGCAATCAGAATAAATCCTAAGCCTCGTGTACATCTACAGCAAAACTATGAGCGCTAGATTTCAAATTTTTGCAGTATTTGCATTGCTATATTTAAAAGGAAGCAGGCTAAGCCACTGAGATGTTGTCTGCTTCATTTACTCTTTCTGTGCAGTCAAAGTGCTACTGTTTCCCTGATGTCACAAGGCTGGATGCTTTGAACACTCCAAACCAACTGATAGAGGCTGATGGAATGAATGCATGCAATTTTCCTCTGTCTCAGATGTGGAAAGCCAGAATATGGTGTACTCCCTTTGAAATTTTCTGAGTGACACAGCAGTATAAATTCCTCACAGACTGTTTACAGTCTGGGGCAGAAAGTTGAGCAGTGTTACCATTAAATCTCTACATGCAGCCATCCAGCTGGACAACACTCACACACACGACAGAGCACTGGGGCTTTTGTTGCTTTTGCTTTCAGTCACTATTTGTACTTCACAGGATAGCTTCTAGTTAGACAGATAAAAATGCCTAAATAAGAATCTTATGATAGAAACAGTTTCATTATAACACCCAAATTTTATGAGCAGTAAAAAATCAACTAGGCAGCCATCATTGGTACATATACGGTTGGACAGTTTTCCTCGTGTATAATTTAATGTTTAATTACTTTGAATTTTAATTGTTGTTTTATTATCTAGCTAGTTCTTCTACAGTCTTCACAGAAAATCCTTTGACACAATAGAACATACTGTGGAACAGTGAGCCAGGAGTGCAGAGTGAAAGTGAGGCAGGTGAGGACAGTGTCCTCCTCCCTGACAAGGCACAATCCCCCAGTGCCTGAGCAGGGCAAGCAGACCTGGTCCTGTGGCGGTCACCGAGCTCAGCCACATGCCAGTGACCACCAGACACACAAGTCTGTGGTGATCCAAGGTCCAAGACCAAGCCATGTCCCGTCTGGAAGCCATGAATCCAAGCTCTGCGGTAGGAAGTTTTTTCTGCCAAACCCCATTGAGTGGCAGAGCCTGTTAGCTTAGACTGGGTGGCTGTGACTGTCAAGCTCCTGAATGTGGCAGGAGCCAATACTTTGTAGAACTGTGTAGAGCTTTTATGGATCCTGTGTTTGTTTTTATGAGTTGTTGAACCGGTCTAATTTAAGTCTGAAACAGAGATGCTAATATCATTAAAGAATACCGAACATTTTCTGAACTGGATCCAAAAAGTAGCCACTGAAAGATCTGTTAGATTTGTTTTCGGCTTTAAGTTTGTGAATCAACCACATTTGCTGAAACCTGTTTCCTGAGTGTCATTATTGATGGTGATTTAAAGGATTGCTAAATGAAGTGAAACTGGAACACTAAACTGCTAAGAAGCTCAGTGAAGCTTTTTATGCCCGTGTCTTCACACACCTTTTATCAAATCTTTACATTTGGTGAACATTAAACTCTTTGGGGAGGGATACGGGGCAGTCAGCTCTAGCTTGGAGGCACTTTAATTTCCTGTCTACATGTCATGTTCCCATTATAGTGAGTGGAAATCCAGTCAATTCAGCTAATGGACTCTGCAGGGGGATTCGGGGGTCTCTTTCAAAATGAGTCAAATAGCTGTACAGTTTCCAGTGGGACTGAGGATAAGCATTCAATACTCTAGGATACAGAAGCAAAAGGCTGGCACATATAGTGTGGGGTATATGGGAGATCTGTGTCCTTCTGGAGAAGCAGCTGGGGCTCAGGCAGGGTGCCTTACAGCACCTCAGGTGGCAACTAAGCAATTGAACCAAGCCCCTCCATTTAGATGCCTATATATACATATATCTGTGATCTGGAGCTGAATCCCACACCTGAGGTTTGATTGTTCAGAAATTTTAAATCATTATGTTTGTTTGCCAAACAAAAGTAGCCAAAATCTCCCATGAAAAATGTTATTTTTCTTAACATAGTTTCTGGTTTTGCTTTTTACCATGTTCTTACAACCAGAGGAAGTACAGAAATGTTATTGTAAGATTTAGAAATCCAGCTATTTAGGCACATGTCTTTACTCCATCATCATGAACTGGCCTTTGGTAGAGAACTGTAGACAAATCCACACAACTTCATCATCACATCCTGAAAGAAACCCTTCTAACCTTTCCTTGCATTTGTAATTGTGAAGATGAGGAGATTTAGCACAGCAGCTTTTCTGTCTCTAGTTTTTAGAATGCTGTGATCACTCTGAAGTTTGGAGGTCATGTGGCTACTCATGCTATAGCGACAGTTTCCTTTTCACCTGAGCCTTGTCAGCACCTTCTACTTGAGAAACTGAATGCAACTGAAATAATAAAGCATGAAGATAAATTTATTTTTTTATGAGACTTTGCAGTTATTTCAGGGATGAATTTGGTTTGACAACTTTACAGGTCATGCAGCTGTTGCCCATGCAGGTCCACACAGGACTCCTACAAGTACAGGGATTGTCAGCAGGAATGGCTGAATGGTAGGGACATGGGCATGGGTCCAGTCTCACCTCTGGCAGCATAAGTAGGCACTACCAGGGTAGTTTATCTTCAGTTTCCTTTGCCTTCCCACATTGCCTCTCTGTCACTGACTTCCAGTCTATATCTCGTCTCAAATTTGTCTCATGACCCATTACTATAAAATATCAGTCTAATGAGTCTAAACTTTTGAAACTAATTTAACTTCTACAGTCAGAAACGTGCAGATAGATAAGGCGGGCTGGGTGGCTTACACTTCCCAGTCACAAAAAGAGGTGTTATTAAATCATCATAACTAGGAAGGAAATGTGCACTTCAGAGTTGAGCAATACACCTGGTGAATAAACTAGAGGATCAAAATAATAAACTATGACTCTTTCTCCAAATGCAAAAATAATCAAGCACATAAAAACAAGGATAATAAGGCATAAGTGCTTGTGGCATAAAGCTGCTGTGCCTTTTTTTACATATCTGACAAACCAAATATATTGTACTATGCTAATGATCTGGGAAAAACAATACATAAATTGTCTCCTGAAATTATTTTGAAATACAAAAAGGCCAAGAACTGTGCTAAATAAAAATGCTTTTTTTCTACAGAGTGCCTTGATAATTAAAGGACAACATTCAAGCATGTCATTTTAATATTAAGCTTCAGTAGCACCACAGTGTGTACTATTCTGTTTGGGGAATGGCATTCTTCCAAAATGTGTGATCATCTGAAAGGTTAACTCATCTTTTGTAATTTCATTTGTCAAGTCTGCATCTCAGTCAGGAAATCAGCTCAGTTGTGAAAGAACTGTCAAGCGTGTTCAAGATGAATTGCATATTTATGGAGTTCCCTGCATTGGAATAACTGCCTGTGCCCTGGGACTGTACAGAGATCCCAGCCATCAGGAAAAGGCAGGCTCGATGAGTTAATGGTCATTCTCAGGATGGTGTGTCTGTTATGATCCCAGTTTATTACTCATTTTTATTTCTCCAGGTCTATCACGGCCCCTAGTGGCTCAGAGACACCCAGACACCACCGTGGGCCCGGCACCAGCAGCCTGGAGAAGGGTGAAGTGCTGCAGGGCAAACTGTGGGAAGGGGTGAAGTGATGGGGCCTGGGAAGCCTGGGTGTGTTCAACAGCTCTGTGAGTGAAAACAAGTTCCAGCAAATCCCATCATATATTTCTTGCAAGATTGGTCATGCTTATAATTTTCAATAAAAATATTTTTGTTGACTTAAAGGAAAACTGGTTTGATTTTGTATTTGTTTTAACATTCATCTTATGTTTTTATTTAAAGAAACTATGTATCATAACATTTTGAAGAAGCAGATGATTTATTTTAAACACTGAAAGCATGACACAGTAAGTAATTAATTTTTAAAATTGCTTTCTGTTTTATAGGTTATCTTGTCTGACAATCTGAGTGAAAGCTTTTCTTCTTGTCCATGGAATTGTTCTTGTTGGCCAGAGTTTACATCACAGCTTTCCCAATGTTCAGTTGGGCTTTCATTGGCAAAAAGTTCATTCTATGGGCCCTGCAGACTAAATCAGGAATATTCTCAGTCCTCTAGAAAACAAAAAGTACTCTGGCATTCTGGGAGAAATGTGTTTATGCCATTCTAGTTATGGCATCCTTAGCTTTTGGATTGTCTACCTAAATCCAAAGTCCTGTAATTTATATGCTTGGTAAAAGCATTCTTGTTTTATCAGTTCTCCAAGAAGAAATGCATTTGCAAATTCATATTTGTTTCATTGTTGGGAAATAGCTGTTCATTACTTAGAGGAAAATACAAGATCTCAAGTACACCACACAATATTCTTGGTAATAACTGACTGTTTATCCATGACAACTAACCCATTTGCTCAGACCAGGAATTATTGAAACAGTGTTTCTACTGTGTTTTTGAAAATCCATTGTAACTTTCAACTTCAAAAATATAATTTCTTGGTAGCCTTTTATTATGGGGCTACCCAATACAGGAAAAAACAATTCTCTGGGTTTTATTAATTTTTTTTCCTCTACCTTTTCTCTTTTATTGATTGCTCTCCATCCCAAACACCAACTGTGACTCCTTTTTAGCGTTGGTTATCCTGGGTCCACATGAGAGTATTGAAATTTCTGTTTTGAACTGAGAGCATTGATTTTCTTCTCAGCCTGCAGTACTCAGACTAATACCACTTGGCTAAGCTGAAATGGAGTCCTGAGACCATGGGCAGAAGTTGGGAGAGACCCTGGGGGAAGTTTAGCAGGGACAATAAGGTCCAATAGTGCCCTCAGGGCCCTGACATCTACTCTAACACCCATTTATTCTCTGAACAAGTCTGTCCATCACACCTAATAATGCTAATTTTAAAGTGATTTTTCTTTTTCCAAAAAGATTATAATTTTTCTATGTCATATTGTACATCCTTTGGACAGATAAAATTTCTTAATAATGTCTGATAGGAACATAACCTCTGTTAAAAATAACTTACAAATCTGACTGCCGTTTCCATACTTTTTCCAAACTGCTCTGAATCTGCATCATAGTAGTGCAAATATTACATTGAAGATCCACCCTTTCACTGTGGGTGTCTCATTCAGAGACAGTCAGGCAGAATATTCTCACGTGCTTTCTCTCAAATCTCCTGAAGCACAGCAAGTGAGCCTCGGAAGATAAGAGTACTGAGAGCCATTGAGGAAATTCTCCTAGCACGTGGTTGTTTTACTGAGAAGGGTTTTAATGGTATTTCACTGACAAATGGTCACTTCCTCTGGTTTCCTGATTACTTCTTTAGGTATATAATCAAAATGGTGTAGAAAAATGGAAAGTAAGCATGTTAGTATAAAACAATCAAGGATTTAATGTGAATGCCAAAGTTTAACTTAAACACAGTGATAATTTAAAAAAATATTATATAATAGAATCAACCTTTACTTATCTTAAATTCCTGTAGAGATTTGCAGAGGAAATATTTAACTGGGGTATGTGGTATGTGAATGAGTGTCTATGTGGCTGTATGTGGCACCAGGAGAAATGGTAGAGCAGGAGTGCAGGGAGTGATGCACTTGCAACAGATTATGACCAACCACAAAATGCAAGAAGGAATATAGGTCAGAATGGAGAATTGGCAACATCTGGGTGTTGGGGCAACTGTTCTAAATCCTTGGCATGAAGAAAGCCCCATGAAACACAGTTCTATAGCTGTGTGGTACAACTCAGCTTGGCCCTGAGGTTTTCTCAAGAGAGAATATCAAGGATACCAGAGATTGTGAACCATTGTCACCATTCAGGATGAACCCAGAAAGTGATGAGGGCTTGATTGTCAGGGCACAGCCAGGACTGGCTGCTCCCTAAGAGCCAGGATCACACAACCCAGGAGTGAGGGAGCAGGGTGTGCTCACAGCTGGCAGCTGTGGTCAACCAAGAGTCCACCTCATCAAACACATCTGAAGCAGGTGCAAGGTCAAGCAGGAAAAATCAGTTCCTGGTCAGGGACAGGATAAGGAAGAGAATCAGGATGAGGTCTGGTGGCCATAATGAGGGTCAGATATAGTCACTGATGACTGGGCATGTCCACAGTGACAAAGCAGGATGGAGGTCAAGCCAGGAAGTCATTTTGCAGCTCAGGGTCCCAGCCAGTGGGATCTATGGCCATGGCCATGGCTGAGCTGGGGACCAACATGACATGTGACATAACTCAGACAGGCCCTGAAACTGCAGGGTGGAGCTGTGCCAGGGTGTAGGAGGAGGACTGAGGTGAGGCTGGTCAGGGCCATTAAGGTCTACGAGTGCCCTCAGGGCCCTGACCTTGTTACTTGGTGCCCCTTGTCCTCGTCACCATAAAGAACTCTTTCGAAACACACAGATGTTCATGCTTATGAGTAGGAAAGATTGAGTATGCATGAAAGTGAAATCTATGGAGAATGACTGTTCCTAAAATAGGTCTTGTTTAAAGTGAAAAATTGCTGCCTTCTTCTCTGTGGTTGTGTATAGGGCTTTGCTACTTTTATTGTTACAGCTGTAATCCATTTCTTCAAATTACAAGAAAACAACTGTGCTTGAATAATTTATTTGAATAATTTCTCATTTGTTTCTCTCAATCTCTCTCAGAAGGACCTCTGGTTTTGCCACAGTTTTAGGGATAGTACTATTACAAGACAACTAAAATTTCAAATGTCTTATTAGAAATTTTACAAGGTAGAGTTTGTTCCTGTATAAAAGAGAAACTTTCACAAACCCCTGTTTCTCAGGCAGGCCCGTCACAGTGAGAGGACCAGAGAAATTAGAAGGGCAGTTCCAGAGCCCTTGCAGGCTCCCAGACCTCCAGCCTGGACCTCCATCCAGCATTTTACCTTGTACTGTGGGACACAGAACAAGACCGTTTTGACTTTCTGTTTTCCTTTCCTGGTATATGGACCTCTTGGCTAATGAGCATATTAATCAGCATGCTTTCATGCTTTTCAGAACCTCTTCAAAGCGTTCATGACAGTAGCATAAAAAGTTGTTTTAGAAATAGGATGGCAAAATATGATTTTACTTTTTTTTTTTAATTGAGGATTTATGTCTGTCATGACTCACAGAATACTGCTGCTGTTCTGTTATGAAAGAGATGAGCCCTGCAGGCAAAACACAGACCAGGTGAGCAAAGACAGCATGTTCAAACACAACACTTCTACTGTACATTTACTCAGGAAAAGAGTAGACTTACTCCAGTGCTTGGACAGCACTGGACAGGAGGGACAGGAGGGTTTTTGCTTGTATGTTTTTCTATTACAGGCAGACATAAAATGCTTAAACTGGCAGCTGAGCCCTGTGACAGTCTGACTGTGCTAGACTGGGACTTTGCTTTGTATGTCACAGTAATGTGCTGTAACTGTGGGAAACATGAGCCATCCCCCAAAGCACACCCTTCACGGTGGATCAGCATCTCCTGCAAACAGCTTTTTATCAGGTAGTTTTGGATAAAATCATTTTTGTTTCAAGAATAAAACCTTCAGTTTTATTTATGAATACTTACTTACTCATCTGCACAGCAATAAACCCCTAGAAAAAAACATTGCATTTAAAGCTGTACCTGGGAGGAGAGATCTCCCTGGGGTATATTTAAGGGAGATTTTTCCATTCCCTCCTGAAATTAGTAACTTCATGGATTTTAAAGGGAAACCAAACATTTCTATGATCATAGGTTTCCCTGATCTCAGGGAAGAGGGAAAACATCTTTCAGTGATACACTCAACATATGTATGGCAAAAGTGGAGCTAATTAAGAGACACTCCCTTTTCCCTTGGCTTTCTGGAATTCCAAACCCTCATCAGAGACAGCAATTATTTTGGGAGTCTTTCACTGTTCCCCTCATCAAGGTGTTTACTTCCGTCTTATGCCATTGCATAAATATGTTTGTAATTTTCTCTTCCTGATGTGGCACAATAATTCCACAGCCTGTTTTTGTTTTGAATTCTGTGTGCTGATGAAGGGCTAAAGCTCACTCAGCGAATTGTTTCTGACCGCTGAACAACTGCAGAGCAATGCAGACCTTCTTGTTGGGAGGGGTTAAAAATTGGTGAACGTAAAGATAGTGTAATATAAATCTGCAGGTTGGTTAAATCTAGTTTGTTGAGAGATATGTGCCTCTTACAGACACCAGCATTACATCACGCAGTGTAAGACAACTTTGTCTGTTTGTGGTTTTCCCTGTGACTTTCTGCCAACACTTTGCATAGTTCAAGGCTCTGAGCCAAGGCCATTAAGGCTGACTACAACCGTATTATGAAGGGTCAAAGCGATGTCAGAGCTTAAACCCAGCACCTTAAACACGAGTCCTACTCTGTCTTTCAACTGAGTTTTGATTTTTCCAAATTTCTCAGTTTTTGCCTATACTGAATGAGCAAATAAAGGATTAACAGCCTTGCCACAGAATTCTTCCCCCTGATTCCAGCTCCAGACTACTCATTCCAGCTCTGGGGTCCTCAGGACAAGAAAGACATGGACCTGTTGGAATAAGTCCAGAGGAGGCCATGAAAGATGATCAGAGTGACAGAGCACCTCTCCTATGAAGACAGGCTGAGAGAGCTGTTTAGGCTGGAAAGAGAAGGCTCCAGGGAGACCTTATAATAGCTTTCCAGTATCTAAAAAGGGGCTTATGACACCAAGCTGGGCAGTGCAGCTGACACACTTCAGGGATGGGATGCCATCCAGAGGGAGCCGGATAAGCTTGAGAACTGGGCCTGTGAGACTTTCATCAGGTTTAAATGCACCAAGTGCAATGTGCTTCACATAGGTCTGGGCAACTCCTGATGAAACAGATGGAGAGCAGCCCTGCTGAGAAGGACTTGGGGGTGCTGGAGGATGAGAGGCTGGCCATGAGCTGTCAATGTGCTCCCACAGCCCAGAGAGCCAAACGTGTCCTGGGCTGCATCCATGGTGGGCAGCAGGGCCAGGGAGGGGATTCTGCCCCTCTGCTCTGCTCAGAGCCCACCTGCAGGGCTGCACCAGCTCTGGGGCACCAGCACAGGGAGGACAGGGACCTGCTGGAGTTGGTACAGAGGAGGGGCACCAGAATAATCAGAGGGATGGAGAACCCCTCCTGTGAAGAAAGGCTGAGAGAATTTGGATTTTTCAGTCTGGGAAAGAGAAAGCTTTGGGGTGACCTAGCTGTAGCCTTCCAGTACCTGGTGGGGGGCCTACAAGAAAGGTGGACAGGGACTTTTCTCAAAAGCAGGTAGAGATACAACAAGGTGAACGTATTCAAACTAAAAGAGGGCAGATTTAAATTAGACATTTGGAAGAAATTTTTCACTGTCAGCATGGTGAGGCACGGGAACAGGTTGCCCAGAGAAGCTGTGGATGCCCAATGCCTGGAAGTATCCAAGGCCAGGGTGGATGGGGCTTTGAACAACCTGCTGTAGTGACCGGTGCCCCTGCCCACACCAGAGAGGCTGCAACTGGATAATCTTTAAGGTCCTTTCCAACCAAATCCATTTCATGGTTTTGTGATTCCCCCACACCAATCACACTGCTGAGGACAAAATTTACGCCAGCACTAAACACATACCCCTTTTCTATCAAGGCTTTAATTTTTTCCCTTTCCGTTTCATAATCTTTATCAGTAACTTGCAGTAATTTCCTCGCTGCGGCACGAACTCATCTCTTTGGGATACATTCCACACTTCCCACCCTGGCGGCGGCCGGGCCGGGGCGGTGCCTGCCGGCGGCGCCGCCCCGGGCGTGACGCGCTCCGGCTGCGCCCGACCCGGCCGTGCGCGACCCACGCGGGGCGGAGGGGCAGCATGGGCCGGCCTGGCGGCGGTGGGGCTGCGGCGGCCGCCATGGACCCCGTGCGCAGCTTCGAGCGCTGGAAGAAGAAGTACACCCGGCGGACGAAGAGGCTGCGGCTGCAGCGCAAGGAGAGGAAGCGGCCCGAGTGGCAGGTGGAGCGGGAGAACATCGGCCGCCTGGTGCAGCGCTACCCCGAGGTACGGCCGGGCCGGGAGCCAGGGGCTGTGCGCGGCGGGCGGGCGCGGCGGTCTATGGAAAAGTGGCTCCTTCCTCGTGTGGCGTGTATGTGGATAGAACCGGGAGGAGGGACGGTATCTGTAGGTCCATGGTCGGCAGGGCTGTTGGAGGTGCCCGTAGGTAAGAGGCGTGCTGGGTGGCACTGCTCTGCGGCGGGCAGCCGGCTCTTACTGTCTCGAGGTCGGGATGGAGCTCTGTTCTTTATCCCCAGGCAGAGGAGCCAGGGGCCGGCAGCCGCAGTTCAGGGGTTTTAGTGGAGGTGACTGGACAGGCTGTGGAACCGGGGCAGTGGGACCCTCAGGTGGGGGAGTTTGTGGTTTAAAGGGCAGCGAGGAGGAGGAGAGGCTGGAGCAGGTTCTAACCAGGGGCGCTTGGCCCTTCTCACCAGGCAACGTGGGTATCTCCGTGTTGGAGATAGCACACGTTTGTCTCCTTAGAAGACGCACGACGGGCAAACCATCAATATGAATGAATGTGATGTTTAGCCTCAAGCCAGGAAATAGGTGTTTGAATGCGAGACCTGAAGTGAGTGGTGTTGGTTTTGTTTCTCAGAGCCCCTTGGATTCCTGCGGGAGATAGTCGGCTTTGGAATCTCACTGATCAGTGGAAAGCGCTGTAATTGTGAATAACGGGTTAGATGTGTGCTGCTCTGCCTCCTGCCAGCTTTTGCTGAGTTTGCGGGGCAGTTGTGCTTGGTTATGCAGCACTCGGCACAGCTGGTGGTAATGACTTTTTGGTGGTTGTAACTTGATTGAGCAGAAAGTAATGACAAAGAAGAAACACATCTGTTACCATAAAGAGGTCATGTTAGCTCCATTAGTTAAGATTCAGCAAGTTAGTATTCTTGAGCTTCACTGGATCATTTGCTTTGCTGTTTGAAAACAAATGGCATGTTCCTCTACTCCTAATCTTGGCTATGTGAATGCCTTTGGATGTTTCTGTGTCACTAATGTGACTGCACATGTATCTGTTTCTGGGCCTGGGCGATAGTTCTGCTTCATTGTGCAGCTTGGGGCAGCATAGGTGGGGGTTGGATGGTGGAAGGTTGTGTTTGTGTATGTTTTTGGGTGTTGAAGAAAAGAGGCTTGTAACATTGAGGCATGTTTTCATCAGAATTAAGAAAGAGTAAATGTATGTTTGTGTTAGGATTGTTCTGGGGGCTCATGGTCTCACTTCTTCTGGAGCTTTGCTGTCCTTTTGCTCCAGGATTCTCCTGCCTGTGAACATACAGTTGAATATGCACCTAACTTTCTGTCTTCAGTCCTTCAGATAGTCTTTTCTGGTCCTTGACAAGGTTTTCTACTGGGTCTCCAGTGTTTCTTCCATATTACCCTGGATCTGGTTAGAGTAGGAGTGGGAATTGTGAAGAAGTGCCATGTGCTTGGGTCGTCAGCGATCTCCAGTGAGTTCTGCATGATGCAGATCCCTTAGGGACAAGGTAGTAGAAGCTTTTGGGTGAGCTCCTCTCTGTGAAGAGCAGTGGCTGGGGTCTCTGGCACACAGGCTGTGCCTGGGTTAGATTTATGTGTGCATGGAATAGTGGTAGAATGACTGATGGATCCAAGATGATCCAGCTTGACCTCCTGTCCATGATTTCATGTGTGAGAATGACTGCAGTGGATAAACAAGACAAAATTAATAATGAAGACTCAACCACTATACTTTGTTACTGGATTTTTTTTTCCATTTGTTGACCTGTGATGGCAATCGTGTGGCAGCATAGATGGAAAATGTAAAATTTAGTTTCAGTGTGTCCATATCATGGGACCATTTCCTGTGTTATATGTTCATAGATGAGCTTTTTTTCTGTTGATTCAGTAACTTTGTTGCCTGACTGTCAGGCCATTGATGGACCTGGTCTATTCCAAACAGTTGTGCTCATGAAAAGCATTAACAGCCTAACTCATGTGCTGGGGAGCTGTTTGTGAAAAATCCTTTCTAGTCTGCTTGGTGTCAAATTAGTCAAGTTAGATCAGAATATTTGAAATATTTGAAATGAGCTGGCTGCTCTCATATGGAGGTGATTGGAGAGAGCTCATGGTTACAGCTTCCCAGCAGATGAGCAGAGGTAGTAACTTTGGAGAAGGAAACAAACTAAAAAAGTAGAAGTTGGTAGTGTTTTCCACTGGTGCATGTAGATGTGGAATAGGATTATCAGAAGATCTACCTTAGACATCAGTCCTTATGCCTTCCATTTGGACATGACTTAAAAATATATCAGTACCTTCAGAGTTCAAGGGTTCTACAACATAACATTATTCAGCTCCTGGAAATATGCAGGGCAGAGAAATAATACAAGAAGCTTTGTGACGTGGCCTTTCCCAACATTCCTTGCATTTTCAATACTGTTCTCACTTTTTTTTTTCTTGGACATCCTTGAAGGAGCTAGGCTTATGCTTGTAATGATTTTTAAATTGATTTGCAGAAGTTGAGGTTAGAAGAGTGGAACAATATTTGTCTTCTTTTTTGATTAATACATCTGTTCTTACTGAGTCATCTAAAATTAAAAAGAAATTGACTACTGAAATACTTCAATTATTTAGAACAATTTCAGATTGCTGATAGCCTATTTGATGTATCACAAACCTGTTAAAATCTATCCCTTTAGCTGCACATAATTGATTGCATGAATTCTTTTTTGATGTGAGTAAAATGCTTTTCCCTCCTGTAGGCCTACTGTTTTTCTATGCAGAGAGTCTCTTGGCTGAAATGAACCAGAAACTGTACACATCACTGAGTTGTAAATATTTAGCATGCAAAATAGTAAGACTGGGAAATACCAACTGAATTTGAAAGTATTTGTCAAGAATTCCAATTTATGAAAGTCAAAAAAAGACCTTTTTTATGGTGATTCTAGTAGGATTTTTTCCCTCCTCCAAAATGATGTTTGGCAAAAGTTTAGTTGCTCTGTTAGGACACAGTGAAAGCTTGAAATCTATCTTGCTAGTGCTTTGCCTTGAAATGTATCAAAACCAGGTTTTATTAAGAGCATTATAACTTTTTACCTGTTTTTACCTTTTATTTATAGAGATTAAATTCATGTGTTAAGTTACTTGTCTTGATTTTACTGGAGAGACTTAGGCTGAAAAGAGTGCTGTTGTGATTTAGATGCTTCAAACAGCTACAACCTCTCAGTTTTCCATAACAGGCAGAGCCTGTAAAATGCTTGGTACTTCAAGGAGATACAAGGCTGATCTGACAGCTCAGTAGCTCTTTATCTGAAACCTTTTCTGGAATTGTTAACACAAGATGTCAGGAGGGTCTGAAGACTATTTTGCTTGGTCCCTGATTTGGGAGACTTCTGTTCAGCAGTTTGTTAGAGATAAACAATGCCTATTAGAAATGCGTGAGTTGTAAGCTCCAAGTTTGATATTTAGAAATCTGGGTTTATGGATTTTAGTCAGCATGCATTCAAAGCTGTGTAGTCTGGCTTCTTTTTCAGGCTTTATAAATTCAGTAGTCTCTATGTTTTCTTGAGTTTTGTGGGTTTTTTTTGTCCTGCTACTATTAGTTGTGAAATTTGCCAGTGAGAGCTGTTCACATCTGCTAGAACAGCCTTGAAAATACTACATTTTTTCCAACAGCTCTACTTGACACCTCATCTTTGTAAATCATTGAGCAAACTCATGGACTCAAACACTTTTTATTGGGAACTCTGTGTGTGTGTGTAATTAACAGCTCTCAAATATGGGTGCATACAGAGAATTAAGTTAGTAGGTGCCAGGACAATCAACTACTTTTTTAGTATTTTTTTAACCCTGTAGGACAGTTCTAAAAAATTAAATTCACCGAGTGCTAGAGGTTGGTGAATCTGGTGAGCTTCAGGACATAAGTGAACTCTTGTCAGTCAGGTAGATGTAATATTGCTGCAGCTCTGAGTACCCAAATACATGCTGCAGTGAGGATGAGATATAATCCCAAGCAAATCCCTGCTGGGATCTGAAAACACAGATCTGAAAATGACATCTGGGCTCTAGTAAGGTGTAGACCATGGACCTCCTGAGGGCCTCTTCAGTCTAAATTTCTCAGTGACTTCATGATGTCTGAGCTTTAAATTGTGCTATTAGCCTGCATTATTCAAGTATATAATTACTTACTAATAGTTTATGGTAAATCTGTGGTTTAGATTAGGTCAAACTAGTATAGATTGCTTGACTAGCTAACTTGAATCAAGTCATACTGAACAATATGTTCACACCAACTTGTAGAATGCTATTCAGTTCCTCTCTTATGGTTGGATTGTAAGCATTGATTAAAATTATTTTGTTTCAGATAAATGCAAGTGAAATCCAAAGATTTTCAGATTTTCCATTGTCAAAGAAAACCCTAAAAGGTGAGTATAGAACTTTTCTTTAGAAAAATAATATAAGTAAAAGGGAATACATAATTTATCTGCATCTGAACATTTTTTTTTCTTTAAACTAAGTTTTAGGTAAGTATTGCCATGTACAGCATTTTCTGAGCAGAGCAAGGCAGTTGTGGACCAGACAAAATTGACTAGCTTTTTTTCTTTCTTTCTTTCTTTTTTTTGTTCCTCTTCCCCTCCCACCCTCTCTCTTCCCACCCTGCAAATACCAGGACTGCAGGAATCTCAGTATCGTGTGGTAACAGAGATTCAGAGGCAGACCATAGGTTTGGCTTTACAAGGTAAAGATGTACTTGGAGCTGCAAAGACTGGATCGGGCAAAACGTTGGCCTTTATTGTTCCAGTAAGTAATTTACATCCTTCTATTTCTACTCAAACCACGTTATCTCTGAAATACTGATGTCAGTCAGTTTACATTAGTAGATCCTGAGAGAAAAGTTAAAATCCAATTGGTCTGTTTCAGGAAAGCCAAGATACTTAGGAATTGAATAAAGCTCCTTGAGCTTCGGAAAGAAGTGTATTTTTTGTGCTAGGAATATTCTGTGACTTAAAAGTTTCATTTTGATCCTTACATTAGTAGACCCTGTGTGGTTTAGAAAGTGCTTTGTTTTTCTCTCAAGGATGTTTTCCTGGTGCAACTCTAGTTGTCCAATTTTTCTGGCATTTGAAAACTAGCTGTTTGAAACAGAATGGTGGATTTTCAGTTCCTTAGATTTTTTAATGACTGGTTTTCACTCCTTTAAAATGTTACAATTTGGACCTTACATAACAAAGTTAACCTTAGTGATTGTGGACTTCCTGTCAACTCCTTGGAAATCACTTCTAGGGCCAAGCAGAAAAGTGGGATGAAAATCCCTGTAATGGATGTACACATCTGACAGTTTTACTCAAAGCATCATGATCTGCATTTCATTTCTTCAGTTGAGATGTGTGCTTAAAGTGCACATATAAATGGATACAAACCCCAGAGGGGAGAATTTTTTTTTTTATGGAGTTACTCTGTTGAACATTACTTGCATTTTTGTAAGCATAAATTTCTTTGCAGCCTATTACTGTGAGAACGGTAGTAGGTGCTTTGAATACCCTCTCTAGTAAAGAAGATTTATGCTGCTTAAAAAAAAAAATCTCATTAGTAGAGAATAAGAAAATGTAGATGGCTTCACCAGTCTTGTGAATTTAAGAAACAAGTGAGATTACTATTTAATATAAGAGTAGATGTACTTAGTTTTACAAACATTATTTTAAAACAGTTTTAGAGAAGAGGGCTAAGAGAGGAGCTGAAGAGCTGAGAAGTGGAAAAAAATTCATTGTGCAAGTATGAATTACCAGCTCTCTGTATTTCTTCAGATATAAGGCTTCAGATATTCATACCTTAAAGTCCTTGTGTTAGGATTAGCTGACTGATAGAGTGTTTCTGCAGCATCAATTCATAAGAAGGGGAATAATCCTCCAACTTTAGTTGGAACATTCTATATGTAATATGTAGATAGACTGCTTCAAGTCTATAAGCCAGAATGAAAGCTTCAATAATTAATGTTCTTCCAGGTGCTCACTGTATTCCTGGTTCCCACAAAACCTCATGAGCAGAGAAATTTCTCATGTTTTTCTGTACTGATTCCTATTATCATATAAATGGCCTAATTTCCAGAATTTAGCAGAGTAGGATTAATTGTGCAGTGAAGTGTTTATGATTTTCCACTCATTGCTGTCTGTCTTAGATTGGTACTGGAGAATTTTGCTTAACAGCAAGTGTCATTACCATTAGTTAGAATTTATATATCATCAACCATATAAAGTGTGCACTGATGTTTCTTCATATCATTATTTTAATTAACGTGGCTTTGTCTTTTTTTTTAAATTACACTTTGATACCAACTTATTGCACATTTTCCTTGTGAGATTTTTGTGGTGATAACATGGTCGCTTCTTTCAGGCTTTGGAGCTCCTCTATCGGCAGCAGTGGACTTCAGCTGATGGCCTGGGGGTGTTGATCATCTCACCTACCCGGGAGCTGGCCTATCAAACCTTCAAGGTTCTGCGCAAAGTGGGGAAGAACCATGAGTTCTCAGCTGGCCTTATCATTGGAGGAAAGGTGTGTGTCCTCTCTTGGAGTTTGCTGTATGGAAGCATAGTTGAGTGCTGTATTAAGTGCTAGTTAAGGAAGGAAACCCTGGGCTTGGAAAGTCAGGGAGGAGAGTGGTTAATGGGAACCTATCAGTGACCCACGATTTTCTTCTGTGTATTCTGTGTCTTTTCTGAAGCTTTTTGAGGCCTGTTTAAGGTCTTTGCAGTGTCCGTGGCTGGATGGACCTTCCTGCCAAGTCTTCCAGGACTATCCTCTTAATTTAGATTACTCTGAAATACCTTTTCCTCAAGCCACAGATGTGGACATGCTGAAGAATGGTGGCATATCTGTGGGAAGAGGAGAGCTGCTCCTTGACTATTCTTTCTAAGAGCTGTTAATAGGTTAAACTGGCCTAACTGGTACTGGACTTCTAGTCTGAGCAACTAGAGCTAAGATGGATTAACTCCATTTCAGGATCTGAAAGAGGAGTCTGAAAGAATCCACCACATAAATATGCTAATTTGCACTCCAGGACGGCTTTTACAACACATGGATGAAACATCATATTTCTATGCATCTGATCTGCAAATGTTGAGTAAGTTTTTTAAGTACTTGAAAGTACTCAAGAATATATTGTAACAACTCATAATTGTGTGCAGCACTTCTTTGCATAAAAAGTTTATTCTTGTCATGTTATGTAGATGAAATGGCATTTAAACTTGCACATGTTCAGATTAAATAAGAAAACAGCAAAATCCCTTTCTTGTGTGTACTTTATCTGAAGCAGTTGATGAGCATGCCATCCCTAGGATGAAAAGAAGCAGGGGATTTAGTAAGGAACCCAAACCCCAATGTAGTGCCCCATATAATCTTTTACATTTGTCTTTACTAATGCTAAACTTACCTTTCTGGCTATGGCTCTTGTGTCTTTCCTGACATGATAATTGACTAGCTATATAGGATATCCATTGCAGTGTGTGTATTTTGGACCAGTTCTAGAAAACATAGTCTTTGTGTTTTAAGACAGATTTCCGCTCCTTTTATTCTTTTGTTTGCATTGTTACCATTATTTGTTTTCATCTTTCCAGTCTGAACAAAAATTTTCAGTGTAATGAAAAGGTTTGCCTGCTTCTAAGAGCTGCATAATCTCTTAGCATAGCTTGAGGAACTTAAAAGCAATTAAGAAGCTAATGAAGCTAATAAAATGTGAAATTATGCTTGCTACACTTAGTACAATTCATGACAGACAAGAATTGCATTAAATGTAGGCGCTTTTAAAGCTTTGTCTCTGTGCTGCTTGGTTTATACCCTATATTTCAATGGTAAATTTAGCTTAGGTGCAGGAGAGTGTTTTGCTCTGTCACAAATACTACAACATTGTTTTACGTTCTGTGCTTTTATTTCAGTAAAAGGACAGGGAGTCTGTTTGCAAATTGCCAAACTGTTCACTTGAGATGCTGATCTTTTTCCTTCTGCATGTGAAACTGAGGGCTGTAGTGCACAGATTATGGGAAATGCTATGATTTCTGTTGCAGGTATTTTTAAAAACATGTTTTATGAAGTACAGGGATATCTAAAGAGATTGCTGTCATGTACAGTAGTTAATTTAATCTCTGCATTTTAAGTACAGATAGAATTTTGTCCTACATGAATTTAATGTAGATTTTTAAAAATAAATAAATAAATCTAAACCCAGTTTTTTTTGTCAAATTCATCTTTCAATCCAGTTCTTGATGAAGCTGACAGAATTCTAGACATGGGGTTTGCTGATACAATGAATGCAATCATAGAAAATCTACCTAAGAAACGCCAGACCTTGCTTTTTTCTGCAACACAAACAAAATCTGTGAAGGATCTTGCACGGCTGAGTCTGAAAGATCCAGAATATGTTTGGGTTCATGAGAAAGCCAAATTCAGGTATGTTGGGATTTTTTTTTTCACCCTGGGGAGGGTTAGATAGTGATCCTATTTAACTGCTGCTCTGACAGTTCTCTGAATCAGAGGTAGCATTGTGCGTCCATCACTGGATCAGTGTCTGATCCTGCTGTCTGCCTTCCTGAAAGCAAGGAATTTCCAGAGGGGACTAGTTCTGACTGAATCACTGCAGGGAGGCTGAACCTGTGCTTGTCTTGACTCCTCAGGCAGCTTCTCAGACTGGAAATCCTTTTCCTCAGGAGGAAGCTGCAGAGTGGATTATAGCCAGTGTGCTGGGTCTAGCAGCACTCAGTTCTGAGTAACTCCTTTTCTGCAGTTCAGCATCCTTGCCTCCCATATGTGTGTGCTTACTGTGCAAAAGCACCACAGATAGTTTGTCTGTGTGCCATTTGTGAATCTGGCTTTCCAAGGATGTGCTTTCCTCTTGGGAAAGTGCAGAATGGCAGTCTTGCTTGTGTATTCAGTATTAGGTGCCCAAAAGAAAGCTTGTGCTGTTAGTTGATGCGTGGTAACTCCTGTGGCTTCCTGATGTGCTGCGTTTTCTATGCATGTTTAGGGCTCTGGCCCTGTGTGCACTAAATAGATTTGTCCTGCCCTACAGTTAGGAGTAGGATGGGAGGTCCTTGCTGGAAGGGAAGTATGTGGTGTGCCATACTCAAAAAATGTAATGTATCACTAAATGAATGTTGCTTTTTGGCACATAATTTTCTTTTGAAATCCAAATGAAGAATGTCATTTTGAATTTCTGTGGGCTCGATCATCTGAGTGTCAAATTACTTATGAGCATGGATGATTCTTTTTCTGCTCTTCTCTGAAATATGCATATATTTCCATATGTGAGATGCAGGAGAAAGGTGAAGCACAGAGATAAAAATGGTTTTCCTGGGAGCAAACAAGAAATCGTCAGGAAAATGCATGGCAGAACCATGCAATTGAATCTTGAAGAAGTTTTTACTATTTGATTTGATTATCTTTGTATTGTACTTCAAATACCTTTTTTTAATCAGTAGTACTATCAAAGGCATTTTAAATAAACATGATTGCCAGAAAAAAAAGTATGGCTAATACCTTTTTATCAGAAGAGAATGTACAAGCCTCGTATGCAGTCTTCATTTTGGTGACTATCTATTTCACAGATCTCCCATGTTCAGTGAAGTCTATTTTAAAGTACATTTAATTTTTTTAAATATTTGGGAGAATGCAATTAGATAACAAACCAAATTAAAAGAAAGGTAAGTATTAATTTGTTTTAGAGTTTACTGCCTTAGGTTATTGCCTTATAAAAGCAATTTCCTCTGAAAGATGTAGAAAGCAAAAAGTGCTGTGGCATAATTCAAATTAAATAGCAGAATGAAAACTGGAGGAGTCTCTTGTAATTTCATCCTCCCAAGCGACCACCTTAGAACGGTAATTTTGAATACCCACAGTCTGTTTAGGGTGAAGTCAAGGAAGATGAGCCTTTAGGTGTGTTTCAAGGGCAAATATCCCAAATAATTTTTCTTGTTTTATTTCTGCTTTTAAGAACAGAAATGTGAGTTCAGATGACAATTCAGAGCTTTAGAAAGTCACTTTGCATCTCAGTGTAATCAGTAGAAGTACATCAATGCTCTCTTTTTGTGCGTGATTAGACTCTGCTTTGACATTGCCTTAAGCACAAATGATGCTTTAATAGGACTAATAGACAAAACTGCATTTTAAGTCAAGGCAATTTGAATGTCGCTGCTTAGACAAGAAAAGTTTGCCTTGCTGGAAGTAAATGAATTTAGAAGTAACGTCAAAAGTCATCTGTCCCTCCCCACTGGCTTTTAATAAGGGAATTGATGTAGCTTTCAAATGAAACTGATAAAGACTTGTTTCTCCAAGTGGGAGAGCTTTCCAGCCTGATTCCTTTTCTTTTCTCCTTTTTCTGAGTATGTATAAGACACTCTTGGCTTAAAAGAAAGGTGAGACATTTCTGTGATTTATCTAAATGAACTTTTTGGATGTGAGTTTTTTTTTTCCTTCCTTAGTACCCCAGCAACTTTGGATCAGAATTATGTTGTCTGTGAGCTTCAGCAAAAAGTAAACATGTTATACTCTTTCCTGAGAACTCATTTGAAAAAGAAGAGCATTGTGTTTTTTGCAAGCTGTAAAGAGGTATGTTTTTTCTCTCCCTTCTTCTGCCCCAGAATTTAAAAAATGATAAATGAAGGTATTCATATAGGTATCAATGCATCAGACAGGTGAGATTGTGGACTAATTTTCAACAGGAAATTGGAGGAACAAAACATCACCTACTGCTGTATGTCATTCGGGACCTGGCTTCGAGGCATTTCAGTGACCCAGGCTCAGTGCAGGAAGGTTCTGGAGACCTGAGTGTTCTCAGCCATTTTTGTGGTCTGCTGTTCAAAATGAATGCTAAAAGTTAATGTCAGTAAGGCCCAGCTATTTCAGTTCTGTCTTTTGACATGTTTCATAGTTAGCTTACAAAGTATTTCAGTAATTGTACTTGCTTTCCTTACAAGCTTTTAAATGGGCCTGTTTGAGAAGGTGAGATTGTGAAATAGTACTGGCAAAGGTTTTTCTTACATAGGAAGTAATCCTTCAAATACCTGCTTGTGTAAGTGTCCTGGGACCATTCTGTTGAAGCTATTTGCATATGTTTGTTTGGCACAGGTATTTGTACCTATAACTACTGCATGTATCAAGTATTTTACAGTGCAGGTATTGCTTACTAGTGTAATACAAGGCTAGTATTTTACAATAATAGACCATTTTATAATGGCCTAGTAAATATTCATTGCAGTTCTTTCACCTGTGGAAGAGGTTGTGATATTTTTGTTGTTCTGCAGTTGACTGGGGGCACTGAAGTGGTCAGCTTAGTTGTGCAGAAATTTTTGGAGTTGCAGCTGTTCAGCCGTATACACAATTTATGTAACTACTTTCTTAAAAAGATGCTAGGTAGCTGCCTGCTGTAAAACAATGCTGCATCATGGGTACTGTAGGTAAGAGTAAACAGGCTGATTTTATAAGAGAACATGTTGAAACTTGAAATAGTAAACTGAGACTGTAGATTGATTTAAGTTGCAAGTATAAAACACAGCACCCCTCCAGTACTGTCTAAAAGAAGTGCTTCTCATGGACTTTTCAGAAGGACTTTGGTCCTTTGCATACAGCCTAAGTACTCATGTCCCAAGTTGTTCTTGCTGTTACCTCCTCTGGTTTCCTTTAGGAAATGCCATCAAAAGGCCTGGCAGTCTTTTGCCACAATTGCTTTCATCTTTTAGTACCTGGTTGTGTAACAAGGTCTCAACATCTTTTTTCTCTGATGTGGAGAAAAGTTTATGTAATTTGATGTACAGTTTCAGTTGCTATATACAGTGTATATGATCTTAACATGTTTAACAGTGCATGGTAATTCTTTTCCCCCTTGATTTGTTGGGTAGGTTCAGTATCTGTTCAGAGTGTTTTGTAAGCTTCAGCCTGGTCTTCCTGTCCTGGCACTCCATGGCAAGCAGCAGCAGATGAAGAGAATGGAAGTCTACACTTGTTTTGTTCGGAAAAAGGCAGCAGTGCTTTTTGCTACAGATATCGCAGCTCGTGGCCTGGGTAGGTATCCACCTAGGAGGGGAGCAGCAGCTAAACCTGTTGAAGCTTTATCAGACATTATACTCTGAAGACTGACCCAGTTTTTGAAAAATGAAGCTGTAGTTTGCTTAGGAGCTCAAAATAGAGATGCTTCTTAGAGTTCTGCTGTTCCTTTACTGAAGTGGCCCACTTCATCTGTTCTTATATTTTCTTTTTATCCAAGAGAAATGTGGTAGGTAAACAGTGATGTATCAAGGATGTATTTTTTTACTTGTAAGGCAAGATTCCAGCAGTTTTAAGTATTTCTGATATGCTTGTATCCTGTGGGTTATTTTAAAGGATATGAAAAATTGCTAACCTACTGATATGTGGAAATGGAAACCTGAAATTTTAATGTCTGATAGATGAGTGGCATTGTGGGACTGTATTGATAAGGAGACATAAAAATAAATGAGGGTAAAATAATTTTTTTTCTTTTAGTTCTTGAGGCATTTAAGTATAACACAAGACTTTTCAGGAGTCCAGTCATTCTTTGAGATAGCAAACTCTGTTGTCCAAAATGTGAGGTTTAGTCACTGTGTTACAAAAAGAAAGAAGGTGCTCTAAAAACTGAAGTCAGGAATGAAACTGGTACTCATACCTTCCATACTGCTGAAATCTCACCAGTGACTATCTAATTTGGGTATGGTTAGTTTGGTTTAGAGTGTGGGTATAATTCTGGAATACTGTATAGCTGTAGATTTGGTTTCAGTGCAAAGCATGCTGCTGCTGAGTGAAGTGCAGCAGTTGGAAAATGCTTATTATTAATACCATTGACAGTCAAGGCTGACTTTTGTCAGGCTTGGTCACCCCCTCCCACTTTTAAGAGGGGCTGTTGTATTTCTGTATGTGACAGCTGAAGTGATGCAGTCTCACCACAGCTAACTTCAGACCCCAGTGGTGTAGCATATTAACAGTAAGGATTAAAAGTGGGTCAGATATTGTTGTATAATTATTAACCATAGGGTGTTTTATCATCTGTGTGATACAAAACATGTCTATTCTTGTCAAGTGTGAAATTATGTTCCATTCATTGCACTGTCATAATTTAGGAAATGAACACACAATTAATTTAACTTACTTTGATGAAGCGAGTGATTGTTTATGTATGCTAATGCATGCAACATTTCAGAGTTTGCACCTAGTGTCTGTAAATGGGTCCAAGTGATGGTTCTTACAGGAATTAATGCTCTTGCATAGGAGGGTTTTGAGTCCAGTGAACTTCCTTATTGTATTTTCTTCTTTACACAGATTTTCCAGCAGTGAATTGGGTCATTCAGTTTGATTGTCCAGAAGATGCAAACACATATATCCACAGAGTGGGAAGAACAGCCAGGTTTGTTTTCACTTTTCATTAGTATTTTAATGTTTAAAACAAGATTTCTGTAGGGACAGATCACTGGCTAAAGACTCATTGAAAAAAATTAAGATATAAATTAGAAAGAAAAAGGCTGTTATCACTAAGAGACCCTTTTGATTAGTAAGGAGTAATGATTTAACTTAATAATTTCTTAGTGAGCTTCAGAGACTTGTTACAGCAGACAAAAGTATCCCTGATTGTTCCATCTGATTAGGAACGATTATTGGGGGAAATAGAAAACCTTTTTCCCTTGGCAGGATTGCCTCAAAGGATGAGTTGAGTCTGTGTATGTGAGTGGAAAAGCTTGTATTGCTACTGACATTTACAGATAAGTAATGTTTTACACTGTGGATCCAATTTCTTTGTGAAGACTCTTCAAAAGAATGGAACTATTTCTTCCTTATTTTAACTTGGGAGGAAGGAATCAAATGTTAATTACAGGTTAAATTTTTAATTTTCTAAGTCTTTTGTGGAATTATATACTTAAGCATAGCTTTAGTTAAAATATTTGTGGCTAAGCTTTTATGATGGGAGTTACCCAGATACACGGTTGTAAACCAGGTCCTTCATCTCTGAAGTAGATTTTTAAGTGAAATAGAAGCTGTTACTGCATATAATTCAGGAGATCAAAAACCTCATGCACTTATCTGAAGGACGAAATGCAAGGCCTAGCATTATATCTTGTCTCTAATTTAATTTGTTTGTAGTAGAGCTTGCAATACAGGCAGTTGTCAAACCTAATGACAGAGCAGTTACTAGGACTAGGATTTCAACACTATAACAATTTGAGATCTGTGTTCCTGGATCAGAAGACTGTAAATTTTGGTGACTGTACCATGCCAATGCACTTCTCGCACTCTTTCAAAATGTAGATGTTTTAGCCATGTTTTCATTGTAATTGGTGACATTTCTGCCCCATTCTGTCTCTCTGCTCTCAGTTTTCTGATCTTCTATGATAGAAGGGAATGATAAATTTTTAAATGACTGAAAAAAACCTGTCAATGTACAAAGTCAGTGAGTGTTGTATATAATTAGATAAAACACGTAGCTATTTTGCTAATTTAAAATTTAGATGTAATCTTATGCATACCAATTGAGAGAAAAGCATATAGGCTTGGTTAGAGTTCTGTTAAATTTTCTTTTTTCTTTCTTTTTTTTTTTTAATCCTGAGTGGATTCACAGAAGGCTTGTAATTTTGTCTTCATGGCACACTGTCATCATGGAAGGAAAACAATGTATTTGGCACTGTTTAATTGGCAGGGTTTAGGATACTGGTTGATATTCTTTCTGAGCCAATGTCACTCAGTTAAAGCACCTTCCTGGAGTTGTAATCCTCAGGCCTTTTCCCTATTCTCAGTAGGAGCTGAGAAGAGCAATTTTAACTAAGTTTAGCATGGGGAAACAGCTCTAAAGAGATGCAAAGTCAAACAACTCTTTGTCATAATGCTTTTATTCAAATGTCCTCTGAGAGGACTTTAGCCTGGCAACCTTAAAGGTCTGTCTTCAGTGGCCTCTTAAGTGCAGCCTTCTGTGATTGCTTGAGGGACAGATTTAGACAGAAAATTGGGGCAGGGTGTCTGTTGCAGGGACTGTGGGCTGTGCTGGATGCCTTGCTGGGATGTTAACTGCATTTCCTTCTATGTCAATTTTTCAGTAGGGAGACCTTACAGAAATTGGGAGTACATCTGAGCAAGTTGTGTGAGCTGGAGGTTGTTGACTGACAGTGAAAAAAAAAAAAATCTTTTCTGTAGGAAAAGCTTCGTGGGTATTTTCTCTTTCCTAATCTCAAACAAGGATCAGCAGGTTCTGCCTATACTGGGCATTCATTTTGAAGAAACATACAGGCTGTCTCCATCCTTAAGGTAAAACAGTCCTAGAAGGAAATTTGTTTAGGAAACTTAATAGCATGAAATAAATCTTCAAAAATAAAACAAGGGAGATGTCTAATAATTTTAAGTAAATACTATGCAATAAGTAAATATGCTAATGCAGTTTTTGATGTGGGTAATTGAGAATGTACTTCTCATTGAAATCTAAGTGTTGCGGAGGAAGCTTCATTTGTTTTCAATAGCTAAAGTTCATATGAGAAGCTTGTGTTTCTTCTGGAAACTTGATAAAAATGAAGTGAACTGCAATTTAGTAGTCCTCATTAATGAGGTTCGAGATAAGTACAAATTTTCATGGGTTATGAGAATATAATTGCATAGAATGAAAGCTAAATTAAATATCTCATCTAATTAAGGGGCTGTGTTAAACTGTAATTAAAACTGGGATGCCAAATAGTGTTTACTTTTGAAGTCAAATTATTTTGTGATATGAAAGTAAATATGAAAGGAGAGAAAATATGTTGGGGAAGGGGCTGGAAAACCTTTGACTAACAATCATGGACGTGTTCCCACATACATCTTACAATTTTGCAAAGCTTGATCTAAAACAAGAGGTAGCAGTTTATTTTTAAGTGGATAAGGCCACTGTGTTCCCTAAGAAACATTTCATTTGCATTTTACCCTGCTGAAGAACATAATTGCAACTCCTGCATTTTTGATTTATTAAGTAAGATTGAGAAAATCTGAGTGTAATCCAGTAATGCTTTTGCTTTATAGTAGAATTGACATATATTGAGTGGGTTTTTTTTTAATAAACTTGAAAGGTATGCTACAATTAGAGTGACTAGAAGCTATTTCTTCCAGTTGCTTTCAAAGTCTTAAATAGTTCACTGACAGACTTTCTAAAATACTGACAATGTCATGGGCAGTCTAGTAAATACTTTTAGTGTTATATTTGCCACACAATTTCTTAGAAGAGTCAGTGGTTTAAAACACTAGATTACAGTGTTTCCTCTGGGATTTAGTTTCAAAAACTCTAAATAAAAGCTGCTTGTAGCAATTGCCTGCAAAACTAATTTCTTCTGGCTTTTAATTTCTATTGATGCCTTCTATTCTGTAACCTATGAAGCCTACAGATGAAAGTGTTCTTTCATGAATTTTGTGAAAGAAGTTACGGTGCCACTAGGGGACAGCAGAAGACAATAATTTTTGAAGCACCCTGATGCTCATTTTTTCCCCCAACTGTTTTTCCAAACATAATGTCCAAGTTGTATGGCATGAAAAAAGTCCATAGGGATGTTTGTCTTCCAGTCATGATTGCATTGGTGAGACAAGATACCAAAAAGTTTATTTTATCTTTTTGTTCATGCATAACTACCTTCAAGTTTGGATGTACCTATATCCTGGCAAGTCTCAGTAATTAATTTCTTTCTTTCCTGGCATTGCATTCATCCCTCCACTTAATGTTTAATTTTTTTTTTTTTTGCTTCAGAAGCAACTACTGCTGCTTGAATTAAGTGATTTTCATGTCATGAGTCTTTTTTTAAAGGCATTGGCACTGGAATGCTAAACAGAATAAGCATTTTTGTTCTGCAGTTTTTATCTGTGGTATGTCTGGAGCTATATATGATTTAGATCTCACTGGTTCAGACTTCTGATGGTATTTAATCCAGCCTCGTTGGTTAGCTTTCTTAGGTGCTTACACTGACTTAGGAAAGTAATTGTAATTCTGTTGTTGTCAGCAAACAGGCATGCTTCTTTTCTTTTAGTAAATTATATTTCTGAAAATAAATGGAGTAATTAAACTCCATCTTCCCAAAGCAGAATACTCTGTTACCTGCCATTTTTGTGGTGGCTGTTATGATGATTAGACTGAAAGAGGTATGACTAAAGCCTCTTAAGAAGAATGTGTATTTTGATGCTTTGTGAGTACTGGAGAACACACACCTATCAAATTATGGGCAAGTGAAAGGGGCAGGTGATAGAATGATCTTACTCTGTCATGCAGTGATAAGCTTTGAAGCTCATTAATGCTCTTTGGGGCTCTCCTTAAGTAATTAATTTCACACATTATATGTGTGAAAGTGAGACTATTAAGCCTTAAGAGTAATGTGACAATAAAGTATTTAAAAATGCAAATGGCTTAATATTATCTTTTTCAATGGTGGAAGCTTGATTTTTATTTCTCTTTTTAATTGGGAAAAATATTTCAGGGATATATGTCTTGGGTCCTGAATAATCTGGGCAGCCAAGATGACAACTCCTTGTTTTGATTATTTTTCTATTTTTAAGACCCACTGAAGCACTTCGAATGTTGTTTAAAAATAAATACTGTATTAAGACCCTCTCACAGTCAAGTCATCATCCTAACTCAAGTTAAGTAAAAATAGCTGCCAGTGGAGGTCACAAGATATTGTTGACATCACATTTAACTTGGAATTCACTTTATTAAATTCTCTAAAATTAAACACTGTATCCTAGCTACATTCTTGACAGTGGCCTCTGATGCTGCATTTGTACTGACTGGCACTGTGTTATCTGCTAGAATTCGCTTCCTAATGGAATGGCAGGAATGTTCCTGTGCACTGAACGATTAAGTGGCCAAGGTTATTACCTGCTGACAGGAAGCTATGCTGTTTGCTGGAATAACAGAATAAACAAGCACATGTATTTTAACTCAGCAGAGTGGACACAGCTGCTGTGGGTAATGGATTGCTTCCAGGGTAGGCTGGAGCAGTCAACAACCTCCCAAGGCCTTTTGAAATCAGTTTATTCTAAGACTAACTTGATAAGATTGGTGAGCCACAAGAACCAATAATGATTTTTGTCAATTATTTCTTGTGACCAAGACTGGCAAGCAGGGACACTCACGCAGTATGACTGAATGGAGGGGACTGTGGTTCTGTGGGGAGAGTAGAACTCAGATGGTTCTCTGAACTTGGCTACTTTCCAGACAGAAAAATGACATTAAATGGTCAGTGGAAAAGAAAATATAAACTGAATCAATTAATTTCTGACTTCATAGCAAAATTTACTGGTTATTTTTTGGGGATTCTGAACCACAGTGTATTCAATGGAGAATAGAAGTGATCTAAAGCAAAACTAATAAAGGAAGCCAGTTCACATTTTGTTGTTTAAATGCTCTGTGGAATGTCAGACTGTTCACAACCCATGGGAAGAAGCTTCTTTTCCTGGATGAATTAAAGACTTTGCAGTGAACTCTGGCTGTCTGCTGCACTGGGTCAGCTGTGAATAGTCAAGACACTTTCTGGTCTCCTGTAACTTTTATTGGGCTGCTTTGGTAGGACTTGCTGTAGATGGTACAGCACAGTTTCAGATTGCAGTGCACCCAGATATCTTATTAAAGGTTTGTTGCTTTAAGCAGAAATGCATATTACAGAAAGAGGCCATTGATCATGTAGATGGGATAGAAATTCCAGTACGCATTTATTTTCTGTGCTCATTTGTCATTTTAAAAAAACCAGCAAATCTGTATTATGAAAGAAACCTGGCAGTGTAGAAGTTATAATAAATGGCAGATAAAACTCTTCCTATTCCCACCTGGAAAAATACCGTTTTCTTGGTTTGAAGCTTAGATTTCACCAGTCCGCATTATGTCACAAAGCCCAGAAGGTATTATGATTGGAAATAAATTTCACCTGAACTGAGCCTGGTATTGGAGACCGAAAACTGTTACTTTGTTTAAGAAATATGTTTAGAAATAGTAGCTTATGCAGTCAAATTTAATGGTTGTGTTTTAAAACAAAATATGAATTACTGTGTTCCTGTAGAAGCCCTTGGGGGTAGATTTGGATTTTAGTTTCTCTTTGTTAAAGGATAATGTGTGGGTGAACATACTTATTTGTTATGTGTATCAGATTGAAACAGATCTGCTCAGAATAAAACTATCCATTCTGATATTTTTTTGATATATTTTTATAGAGGTCTTACATTGTTCCATTATACAAAAAGTGCAACACAGAAAATGTCTGCTTCAACTGAATGCTTTTTCCTTCACTTCTGTAGTTGTTTTAAAAAAAAATTAAAAACAGTTTCAAAATTAAATATAAATTACATAGTAGAAATAATATAACTTTACTCACTCTAGCTTTTTTCCTAATCTATCTTGTATTAAGCATGATTGTTAGGTTATTAGCTAATAATTCACTGCTGTTTCTTTCAAGTTTTTGCAGGGGCAAATCTTTGCAAGAGAAACAGGAGTCTGTGCTGCTTTATGTATTTTGCTCACCAGTTTTTCTGCATGATGAAATAGTCTTGTTCTTGACTCTTTATTGAAACTAAAATTATGTGCAAAGATTTAAAGAGCATTACTTTTGCAAAATCAAGTTGTCCAGATGATTTCTGTTCTGAGAAGGGTGTGAATGGTTTGTAGTGAATAAATGATTGCCTTACATAGTGAGTAACTTTGTTTCACAGTGGAAATAATTACTCAATAGTTTTGTATTTATAGTTTTGGAAGTATGTATGATAAACAAAGGGTCCATTAGAAGAAGAGTGAAAATATATAATTAAAGTGTATCATCATGCACATGCAAAATCAGGCACATTTATTTGGATTGGTTTTGATGCTCTTCCAAATGCTTAACTTATTGTCTTTAGCATTTTGAAGAGAGCAGTGTCTTACTTGCTCCTGATAAATCTCTAGCAGATTTGATCTGGGTGAGAATGAGGCAGTTGAGCAGTTGATCTGGCATCCCTAGTGCTCAATTTCCTTTCTCTGAAAAGATTTTGCTGTTTTTGAGTTTCTGCAATGCTAAAGGTATCGGAAGGTGGCTTGTTGGCTTGGAATGTGATACTTTTGGAAATGGGCTTTGATTTAAGCTCACAAGCTTTGCAATGATACCTTACTTCCTTCTATGTCTTTTGACAGATAAGATGATAGCATATGTTGATGCTATCCATGCTGGCCCAGTTAGGCTAAAATTAGATCTTTAACCTAGTCAACCTGATAAAGTCCTGGTAAATTCAAGTTACAGATTAAAAAAAAAAAAAAAAACACAAAAAGCTTGTTTTTTAATTATGGTGGTAAATGTGTGACGTTCAAAGTATTAAAAAAATCATCCTTACTTTTCCTGCATGTTCATGTGTGGTAAATATCTTCAAAAACGTAATCACTTCCTGTATATTGCATTTTCTCTAATGGGAAATACTCCAATTCAGGAAACTGTTATGCAAGTATCTTTTTATCTGTAACCCTCCTCCCCCAAATTTTATGACTGTCTCATCCTCTGTTTTGTCCTTTGCCAGTTTTTAAAATAGATGATTTTTTCTTGCCAAGCAAAGAAATACTGCCTTTAACTCTGGTAATTTGGCATCAACTTATGTCTTCTGAAATAGAAACGTTAGGGAAACATGTTGTAATACATCTGTTGGAGACAACCTGTATAACATTTTCTATAATGTCTGCATATCTATGCACCTTATCCTTACAGTTCCTTTTCCATAACTTTTTTCCTACTGGATATTTGCTTTTACAGCAGAACACTGCTGCCTGATGATCATCATGAGATGGTTCCCATTCCTGTTTTATTCTGTTACAACCACAACTCATATGTCACTGACAACTAAAATGTGGTGCATTTGACTGAACCCTGTGTTACAATGGTCATGGCAAGGATGTAGAAGTACTCTGAATGTGGTTACAACAAGCTCAATTCTGGCTGCTTGGCCAGGTGGAATTGATTAACAATCAGTATTGCTATCATTTACTGCCTTTGTGGTAATGGTAATGTTTAATTTAATGATATTGCCTAGGGGTATATGCAGCTGTGGACTGGATCTGATCAAGGATGGGTTAAGATGGGGTAAAATTAGGGAAGAATTGAGTGTCTGTTTGTCGTGCATGAAAGCCATTTTTTCCTCATCCTGTCTTCACTGGACTGTTGCCATTCTGTTTCTTCATGTTTGATACCAGCTGTTGGCTCAGGGTGATTTTTAGAAGTTTAAGATAGATTCTGTCATGGTGCGTAAACTACCCTCTTAGTTTTAGTGGGTTTTTTTCTTTTGGTGTTTTTTTTTTTTTTAATCAAGTGAAGCTATTTGGCAATGCTTTGTGTTTCTTTGCTAAGGAAATGGTGTTGTGAACATTTTAAAACCATTTTTCTCTACTGGTAATTAGCCACTACCACATTGTTGTAAGTAATTAATCCCACTTCCTTTTTGTCTGCCTTTGGCACTTGCTCTTGATTGTAGGCATCTTTCTTTTTCTCATCTGCAGTCGCTGTAAATATAACCCTTTGCTTTATAGAACTAATGATGATTTTCACAGCTTCCTGCTTGCAAGTCGTGATTGAGTTGCAGAGAAGTTGTTTGCCTTTTTCAAACATATTGATGTCAGTAGACTCTAGAAAACAAAGCAGATATGAACTAGAAGTGGTTTTTTTTTTTTCCCTCCAAAGACTTTCTGCAAGTAAGATACAGTTTTCCATGGACTTGGAATAAATCATATACCCTTAGAGACTCTTAAGATCACAGTGCAAAGATGAGTCCCTTCTCTGGTTTCTTGATCACCTTGAAGAGATGACAGGATATCATCAATTATTACACAGTCCAAGAAAGTTTGATTACTTTCAGGTTTTTAATTTACTTTTCTTCAGCAGAGTCAAAGTGCATACTTATTGGATAATAAATCACCAGAGTAAATTAGCATTTTAGGACAGATGTTTGGTTTTGGTGATGATGGACAACTTGAAGGCTGCAGTGAGCAAGAATAGGGAGAACTTCTAATATTGTCTCATCTGCAGAGGTAGTCCTCTTGCTGAAGAATTACAGTAACCAAGGTTGTTTTTTCGTTGCTTTATCATCTGTAAAGGTTTAAGCATTTTATTTGTGTGCTGAAAATAATTACAGAGATGTTCCTTTGGTTGCTTTAGTGGAGAACTTTATTCCTGTAGGATAGTAAGGGGTGTTCTTTTCTCCTTCTTTAGGCATTGTAATGGAAACAAATTCTTAGCAGGTCCAACTGTTTTTGTTACTGTTTATGCCAGTTTTTAGTAGCTTGTCCTTTCCTAAGTTTGCCAGTATGGAAGCTTTTAGTAAGAAATATGCAGAGGGAACACTTTGGAAAAGTTAAATTTTACACTGAAGCCTCTCTTCTTGAGATGATTTTTAACACAATATTTTTATTATTAGCACATTATGAGGTTGGGTTTTTTTTTTTTTTTGAGAAATAAGATAATACTCTGCCCAACTAAATCTCCTTTTTTATAGGCTGCATTTTGCTTTCTTTAACTGAATGTCCACTGAATCGATACAGACCTTCCCAGATGGTATTTAAGATCCTTTGGTTTTTAGCTTTATCAATTCTGTGATGTTTTCGTTTTTGTGTTTAGCTGTGAAGAACAGTGTTGTTATTAAACTGTTTGTTTTCATTAAGTCACGATTATGGTATAAAGGGCAAAGACTGTTCCTCCTTAACTTCAAATATTTTTAAACTATTAGCATTTAAAAGAGAATGTTTCCAAAACATGTATGGGAAAGGATTGCACTGCATTAGTTACTAGATGTCTTTCAGTCCATTAGAATTTCTGAAGACTTAGCTCTGAGAAATATTTCTATGCTGCTTTTTTTTTCCTCCTTAATCGGTGGAAAAAAGAGAAAGTAGAGGTGCTTGAAAACCTCTCTTTTCCAGATCTATATTTTCATGTGGTTGTTTGTTTACTTATCTGTGCTACTACTTTGTCTACATAAAGGCTTTGCAGGACTTAATGTAAACATTGAAATAGTTGGTGTCCATAAATACCAGATGTGATGCTTGGCTTTTTTGGTGTATTACCTATGGAATGTGCCTTTAGCATTTGTACTTTATGAAGCAACTACTGACTCTACATACAAAGAGTTTAGCACTAATAACACAAAATCAATTTTTAAGGGTCAGAGTGAAGGTTTATCTGATCCTGAATCCTGTTTCAGAGAGGCCTCTTGGATACTGCTGGAAAGCTATAAAAACAAAACAAGCATAGAATGGTTTTTGCTGTACTGTATCATTGCAGATTTTGGTTTTGTGGCTTGTAGAGAGGATGTCTGCACTCTCTGCCCTTTGAGTATTTCTTCTTAATTTCTATGACACTGGCCTTTCGCAGTGTTTTGCACACTGAATAAAAGAGATATGACAAAGAAACAATTTAATAATGCCAAGTCAGGCACTCTGGGGTAAGAAATACCATGAGCAACAAAACTACACAAATCCATGCCTTTGGCTAACTCTAAGGAATCTGAAAACATTTGTATGTTTATACAGTGCAATCAAGACTTTTCTTGACAAATGACAAAGACTGTTAAGAGATTTAAGAGATATTTTTTGCAGATAACAGATCATTCACGTAGCTCTTGTTGGAGTCCTATCCTTTCATATAATCTACTTTGGAGAGAAAAGTAGAACTGCATTATTCTGTACTCTAAATTGGTGAGACTGATATTGGCAGCAATATTATCTTTGTATTCCTTTTTGATAGATACAAGAGAATATTTTTTCCAACAGTGCTCTGAGAGCTCAGCTTCTTTTGATGAGTAATTGGGTGTCTTGGTAGTATGATCATCAGTTTTTACAATAAAATACAAAGTCCTCTAAGGTTCAGTGGCTTTCCAGGATTTCATTGCTTGTTCAGATAGTGGCAGTGTCCAACGGGTACCCACCTTGTAGGTATGTAATTTGTAATTTGGTTAGGTTGAAATATATAGAACTTCTGTAAAAGGTGCACTTGGTCCATGTAATCAAGTTCTTTCCAACCTTAGTTATTGTATAAAGGGTGCAGACATTCCACGGGATGTTTGGTCAGCTGAGACAGCATGCTTGGTAAAGATAATAAATAAGGACAAACATATGTATTGCTTTAGAACTCTTTTTTGATAGATTGTACAAGCTGATATTTTTTGTATTGAGAACATTGTAGGTCTACTAATGAAATGGATTTAAATCGTTATAGTTTTTGTACAGTAACGTACTTTTATCAATCCATTTATAGTCAGTAAATTTACATGATGTTGGCATGTAACTGAGATTCTTCTCTTGTATCAATTTTATTTCCATGTAAAATTTCAAAATCTAGAATGTAAAGTTTAAAATTTCATGATGTAAACATTTACTAGACACTTGTAGATGATCTTCAGAAGCTGGTATCCAAGCCTATCATACATACATTGAAGAAAAAAAAATCCCAGGCATCCAAGAGCATTTTGTTGTGATTTTTCAAATTCATCAAATGAAAGCAGAAAGCTGTAATAAAAGCTGTCAGACTGTTTTAACTGCAGATTTTGTTTCTACTTGCATTGCTTACTGTGCTGTGACAGATAGTGTTTATAGTTTTCAAACAATTCTGCAGTACTGTTTTTGCCAAGTGATAACTGTTTATCCTTGGAGAAATGTAGGCTCCCTGTATTCCACTAGAAATGATTTTTATCAGTTTTAATGGTATGATTCATGTTTGGTGTGCCTGAGAATATCCTTCTGTGCTCCCTGGCCTCCCTAAAGAAGGGATTTTAAAGCTGCTCTACAGAGCAACTTACCAGTTTTGTTTTGCTTTGTCCTGCACATTGCTCTCATCAGTTGGTGATGAGTTGAATTCTGTCCAATTCTGGCATATTTCTGAAATTCAGTTGGAATTTTGTTTTTGTAATGAGGGACTGTGCAGTATTTTCTTATCAATCTGTACTCTTAAGAAGTATTTGTAAATATAAACAAGGAAACAGTGTATACAGTGCTACAGTGGATAGAGACTTGGTGCCTGCAAGCTCATCATTACCCACTTCTTCAGGAGATCTTAAACCCACTGTGTTGTTTGCTTGCTAATGCTATTGGGTACTTTTTTCTACATGAATGTCCTGAAGTCAGTAAATGTGCCAAAAGCACGAACTGGTATTTTCTTGCACAAAGAGAAAATGCTCAGGAAGATGCTTTAAGCATAAATTAGCTGATTTTTTAATGTCTTTGCTAACCATGTATCTTGAGTAATTACCAGCTCATCTACATTTGATACAGCTGTTAAGTGCACTGAAGAGTGAATGCTAGATACATTCTTATGGGATCAGTCTGATTGTATCTTTTGTTTTGCATCTGGAAGCTGCTTCTATAAATGAAAAGCTCCTATTTTTATGCTTTACTTTCCTTGATGTCACTGTGACCTGTTAGCCGTTACTGAACATGCAACAAGGGGTTGTTATTTGAGACCAAGGCATTTATCCTTTTTTAACCTTTCCCTGTCTTTGGCTTGCAGAATATGCAAAGAGAATCAGTTTTTACCAAGTGTTAAACCTTACCTATTTGATTTCTTCTCAAAATCAAACCTTACCTATTTGATTACCTATTGAAACCTTAGCTGGCAAATGCTGAATGCAAGTAGCTGGATTTTCTAGTCCTGTAGTCAAAGTACGCTTTGATCAAGTGCTATTTGTTTGCCACTAATACTCAAACTGAGGGAGGAGAAGATTCACTGGTCTGAACCCATGTCTTAGCCCCAGATGTTCAGAACTCCAGGCATAGTTTTAAAATCAGCTCAAGTAGGGATATTGGCAAGTCACTTAACTGGTTTGCCTCTTCTTTTCCCTTTGTTAAGTGAGAAGTTTTGTTCGTTCTTTGGACTGTTTATAAGGAATCAAATGTAAATTCTCATTGGCTCTTGAAAACATCAGCAAAAACTAATTTTTTCACGTTTGCTTGAGGTTTCTTTTTTTTCCCCTTTTGATCAGGTACAAAGAAGGTGGTGAAGCTTTGTTGGTATTGCTTCCTTCAGAAGAAAAAGGGATGGTGGAACAGCTGGCACAGAGGAAAGTACCTATCAGTGAAATCAAGTAAGTGGCTAATGCCCTGCCTGTTATTCAACCTTCTTTCTGCAAGAGTAATCTGTGACGAGTCTATGACAATCTTGATAAAGTATTTTTATTGCCTGAAGCTGGACAAATCAGGGAAATGAATTAGTTTTGGTAGTGTTGTAGAAGGAAAAGACCTTGAGAGGTTACCTATTTTATTGCTGTTCCCATAGGCAGGATGAGCTGCACAAATCATTATTATCAGATGCCAATTAATATATTCACAGTTTCCCAAAGAGACCTCATCTGTACTCAACAGTTACTACCTTTAACATTTTTTCTTCAAGTGTCTGATAAGACTTGTAAGTAATTTAAATGAAATATTTCTTTTGCCTTGTGCCAAGAATATATGGAATGTGATATATTCTCTTACTCTCTGCAGCTTCTTTTTATGTAATTGAACATGATAATGCTCTCTTTCTCTTTTGCAGATTAAACAATTACAATTTCTTTAATCTGTCCCTGTATGTTTTTATAGCTGTTATCATTTTTGTTTCTCTTATCTGTTTTTTCTTTAGTTCTGGACTTTTTCTTCAACTTGTCATGACCTTTCTGAATCAGTTAGTTGAAAGACAGGAAGTGAAAGATGGTAATTTTACATACTAAAAAGAGTGTTCCAAGGGAAACCTGTAAGGAGCTATGTTATCTGTACAAATAGAACTGCTTTTGAAGGAGTTGCAGCAGCATATAACAATACCAGGTGAAAATAAAAAAGCATGTTTCCATTTTCTGTTAAATGCAGAGTAATGGATATGTAGGAAACACAAAAATCCTAACTGTAAAAAATATTAAAAGAAAAGACCACCACTAAAAAATCGATGGTAGTTTCTTATTTAGCAGCTATAGGCAGGAAGGAGTTTACTGTTTTCTCAGCCTGTCGGTCTGATGTTGAATTAAGAGAGAAAAGAGAATGTGAAGGAAATATGGAAGAATTGAAAACAAGCCAGAAAATGTGATATCAGCCTGACTCCATTTTTAACACTTTAAAAGTTCAGGTCACACCATGCCAAAAATTGTAAAGCAGAGATAAAAGAAATCAGAGAGGGATGACAAGGTAGAAAATGTAAGTTTCTGTATGAGTGGATATGAGCAAAGCTAGGCTTGTTTTACTTTGAAAAGCTGTGGTTTGCATGTGAAGATACAGATATCTAAGCAAAGAAGGGAATTACCTATACTGAATTTCTACGTAGAACAATTGTTTTTGAGAAGAAATCAAATTAGGACGAAACCTTAGGTGGTTATTTACACCTCATTGCTTAATCTTCAGGTTTGCTCAAAATGTACAGGTGAACATTTCTTCAGAGAACAGAAACAATGCATATAGCACTTTCTGCATTTAAAGTTTAATTTTACTTTTTAAAGTATTTTTGTTGTATAGGATTTCAAAGGCTCTTCTGAACTGTACCTGTGACTGCTATTTCTGTGCAACAAACTGAGTACACAGCAGCTGGTGAAATAAATCCACCTTTTCTCATTAAACACTTATCAAATCCATGCAGGATGTGGACCAACTTCAAATATAAACAATTTTTGCTAAAACAGTGAAATAAGGACTATAATGCAGTCCAACAATTACTTAATGACAACCCAAACAAAACCTCACCAACTGTGGATAATATCGGTAAAGGAACTGAAGTCTGGCATTTTCTTTTCCATTAAGCATCATAGTGCTTTAGAAGGATCTGTTGCATAACCACTGCAGTAAATTTTCTCCTTCCAAACTTCCATCTTTTTCCATCTTAAAATGGTAGTTATTGAAGTAATTTATCTTTCTTTTACATTCAGTAAATAGATGTCTGATCTCATGCACATTATAAATATTTCCCCTTTCCCATTTCTTTGTCAGCTACACTTTTAACTTTGTGAGTAATGGTGTTGTTTGACCAGCTTATCAAAGGAAGTGGTAAAATAACCTCTTTAGGCTGTATTTATCCATGTAAATAGAAATACATGTTTTTGTACAGTGATAATAATCCAATTTTAATAGGGCAAATATTTCACCCCCAATAAATGCACATTATATTTATTATCCAAGTTAGGTGAGTCTCTAGAGACACATTAATGGTTGCATCTCTTAACATATTGTTGTTAATGTGATGTTACTTTGATGGAAAACTCTGCTGCTTTATTTTTTTTTTAATAATACTCCAGAAATTCCTTCTTGTATCAAGCCACTAGGACATATGTATTTTAAGTACATTTAAGAAATATTCTTAATTGGAATCATTATTAGAAAAGTCAAAGGTTTTGATTAATAACATATTTTAACATCCTGCCCCAATATCCAGATTTTCAATCTGCAAAATAAACTTTAATAGAATTTATAACATTATAATGAAGGGGAATGCTTTCACTTAGAATTGTCTGCCTAGTGTGTTATGATTTAAAATTTGTAGCATTGTCCTTCTAAAAGGCTAACTAAAATCCTTAAAAAGTTATTCTTGTAATTACTTGTGGATTGCAAACCAATTTAATTCTAGAAGTTTTTAACTACAGATTTTCTCATGCTGTTTGCTTCCAGCCAGTTTCCCAATTAATATAAGGCCAGTTTGTTTTGTCAGTTTATAAGTTGTTTAAGAAGTTGCAGGAACCCATGGATCATGTTCCAGGTCTTGTGGTGAAGTCTTCTCCTGTTGTTTGTGCTTATTCACCTAATTATAGATTCTTAAGAATTCTAACTTGGGAATTAGAAGATAATGAGCATTGCTCACTCCCAACAGAATTTAACTGTTCAAGTTTCTGAAATTCATTCTGAAAGCTTTTTTTCAAAAGCTTGTTTCTAAAATGTTGTATATTCAAGTGTTTGTTTGGCTGTTCTTATTGACCTGTTGTCTGGTACAGTGGTCGTAAGAATGCTGTTACTTTCCTTATTTTGTATTTTTTTATTTGCAAACTATTTTTGATGTTGTTTTATTTCATCTAGATAGACCTTTTAAAACAGTTCCGTAATTTGAAAGTAGAGAAAGGAAGAACTTTCCTTGATACCTGTTCAAAGGACTAGGGTTTAGGCTCTTTTCTTAATTTTCAATTTTAGATCTAAGCTGCCAGTAGAGGTTTTCAGTAAACTAGTCCCTTCTAATTAGCACAAGCTGCCATATTACAGGTAGTGCTTTTAACAGTACGTAACTTCTTCATTATTCCAAAAGAGCAAGAGAAAGTGCAAAATATGCAATAATAAATACAATAGCTTAGAGCGTTTAAATATGGCAAAAAGGTACTCTGAAAGTATTAAATGGTTTGTACATTTTTTAAAGGAGTCTGTAATCTCCAAGTTTACCATGCAAGCTGTAAATTTAAATTATGTTTGGTAGTATTTTGAGGTTACTTTGTTGCATCTAACTTTGTTGGGTAAAAAGATAAGAGCTGCTTCCTCACGGGTTGCCATAACAGATTTTGTGTCTAGAAAATTTTACCAAAGGAAGTGCAAGTATATAGATACCCATGATGTAGTATCACTTTCTTTAATTTTATGGCAAAAAAGGTGTTTTTTGAGGAAAACAGCAAAAACAACAACAAAACACCTTTTTTCCCTTCTTTTTTCTTTCTCACAGTGGATAACGTTTGGATGTGTATCCCACACGTTGGTAGTATTAATATAGGGGATCTGTTAAAACTGACTGCCTCCCAGTTGCCATAGTTACTGTAAGACTGGTGTCACTGTTCAGTGTGATTCTACACCGGTGTGTGATGTGCTGGGTGAGCCTTCCTTAGGTGCCAGCCCTTCCCCCTCCCTCCAGCCTTCAGGGTGTCTAGTGTAACCATAGGGAGCCACGTTCACACTGAGAGCGCAGAGCAAAACCTGCTGCTGCTGCCTGGAAGCTGGATGGAAATCTGGAAACTGTTCTGCTGCAACAGGGCAACAGGGTCTTTTAGGTGGTTGTTGATCTTTTTTGCTTAAATTCTATTTTGGAGAAGAGTGGGGGAAAGACAATGCCTAGTTAAAACAGTGCTTGTACCCTAGTGTATAGACCAGGGATAATGAGAGGAAATCAAAATGTGTATCAACCAGAAAATTTGGAGATTGCTGTCTGATCATACATAATGCCAGGCAAGCTGGGTTCGTGTTTACATCATGGCATAGTCAAGTGTGGCCATGCAACTGGTAGGCAAAACTGTAGCTTCAGAAAGTTCTACTACTCCTTAAAGGTAAGATATGTGATCACAGAGTAAGAAATAACCAGCCTACTTAAAATGGCAGACCATGTTGTAAAATCCCCTTCTAGCCTTTGTATAGTAGGTTTTAGCTCATTGGTTCTTGCCATTTAGGCAAGCTTATAAATTATGATAACTAATTTCACTGTTTAGCTTTTAGGCTTGCTTCTCCTAATAGTCACATGTATACAATTTATTGTAAAGAGTTTTATTTTTTCAGAAAGAAATAACATACAAACTCGTTATAGCCAAAATCCAGTTTAACAGTGGCCAGCTTTCTCATTTTTTGAATCTGAGCGTGAGAGGAAGATGACAGTGGATGACTGTCATGATACAGTGTTGGAGAAGAGAGAATTCAGTACTGCTTCTGTTTTTTGGTAGTCAGTGCTGCAAATTTGCTCATTCATTAACAAACACATAAGCTCAAAATGTGCCTAGGGTACCACGTTCTTAGTTGACATTGCTTAGATTTATACCACATTATCTAGCCATTCTTTTAAATGTGAAGGGTCTTGTTCTTGTTTTTGGGGTTTTTGTCTTTTTCAAACCCTTTTCTTGCAAATTTCCATCAAATTACTCAAAATTTGGATGCAGTCTACAAAATGTGACTGTATTTTGTGTCGAATTGTTGTCTATTATGCTTGGAGCCTCAATGACACATAGTCTCTTAGGAATAATGAATCATATTCCTACAATAATCAAGTCATAGAAAATAATGAGTAATAGCATGTCCAGGTGAAAATTGGAACTTCATAAGCATTTTGAGTTTGACAGTGGCAACAGGAAGTAGTTTGCAGTCTCAGCTACTCTTTGAGAAGTGCTCCAAGGCCATTTTTTCATTAAAGATTTCACATAGACCATGTTTCCCTATTTTATGAGAATGTACCACTGCCAGATACTTTCCTGAAACCAAACACAACATCTACTATTTCTTTCTCATTCTTAAAACCTGCTAATGCTGCTATGGAGGATAATCAAACAGATGAATCATATTTTGCTTCTGACTAAGCTGTGTTAGGTGTTGTGGATTTGCTTATTTTATTTAGGTCCTTACAAATTAGGTTTGTTTGGTATCAAGAAAAAGTTAAACAATTAACTTCCTTTTTGCCCCTTTTGAATATGAGCACTGTATTTATATGGCCTTTTGGATAGGATTTTTTTTTCCTTCATCTTGATGAGTTGTTAAGATTAGATACAACTGTGACTCCAAGTGCTTTTACTTTCTCTAGTTGCTATGGAGCAATTTCTTCTGACCCAGCTGATTTATCAGAGTACTTGGTCTCCCATGATTTTGATTCTGGTGTGAGCTTGCACTCTGCTGTAGCTGTTGTTAGCTGACTGACTGCAGCTGCCACTTGGAGTGAATCAAGGAAAAAAGGCACTGGCTAATTTTAGGGCTTTGAGGTCATCTCTTAATATCCTTCCCATAACTTAGCAGCAATCCAACGCTTTTCTGGACTGTCTTACTACTGGTGTTCATATTAATTTTTTTATAACTCATGCTATCCCTTCTTTACTTTTTGTATCATTATATTTCAGAGATTTGTTGGTCACTTTGTCCCCCACTCAATTTTTCACGCTTCTTTTTTTCTGTCTTATGCTTTTAAATTTTTAGAGCAAATTATGTGTTGTCTGGAAACTGGAACTCGTGCTTTTTGGTCTTTCACTAAAACGGTCGCTAATACTGCTTCTGTACAGTGTAGTTTTCCCCTGGCTGTATCTGAACAGAGTGAAGAAATTGAAATTGTAAGGGAAAGAAGCTTGATATCTGTTTTCATATTTAGTAAGAATAACTTCCCACCATGTTTGCTAGGTTTTATGATACACTGGGGTGGCAGTAGCAGCTCAAAAGTAGATGAGATCTGGGCAAATAAATCTGCAATAATGTAGGTATCACTGGAATAAGTTTAAAAATTCAGAATCTGGGAGAGGACCAGATATCTTTTTAGTAGGTTTAATGACGATTTTTATAGTGCAGTCAATATTCTTTATTTACTTGAGAAGCTCTTAAATCTGTTTAATCTCAATGTCCTTTATTATTGCTCACCTGGCTATTTTTTCTATGAAGTACTTAAATTTCAGTATTCCTGGCACAATGAATCTTATTTAAGCTTTTAAAAATGCTGACATTTTCCTTATGAAGACTTTTATTTCAGTATAAAGTACTACTATAATTCATTATGCTGTTTCTGTATTTTTGCAGTATTTTTATAAAATCAAGAAGTTCTTTTCTGCCGATTTCTGCTTTGCTTTGTAGTTTCACTACCTTCCGTGAAAGCTGTCTGAATAAAACAGCTGCCATTTGTCTTTTCTGCATTATTTGTTTGAGGAGTGTAATCTTCATCCTTAATATGGTTCCATTCTCTGCTATTTCAGTGGTAATAGCTCTGTGCATATTAAAACAATGCAAAAGATGTGAAGATGCTCCTGAGAACCTAACAGGTGCTTATTTTGAAATCTTATAATAATTAAAGCTTTTTTTTTTTCTTTTTTTGTTTTTCTTTTTCTTTAAATTAGAATTAATCCTGAAAAACTTACAGATATTCAAAAGAGGCTGCAAGCATTCTTAGCTCAAGATCAGGAGTTAAAAGAGAAAGCTCAAAGGGTAAGTCATCTGCTGTAATTCTTGGGGCATGTTGGTTGAGTAGAACTGCAGTTGGAATAACTGACCAGCTCAGACATGCCCTAGAAGCAGTGATTGGAACTGAAGAACCACCAGAGATAATCGAACACTTGTATTAGGAGAGAAACATAATTTAGAGAGAACCAGAGTCTTCTGAGTGATGTCCAGTGACAGAAGAGGAGGCAACAGGCACAAATTTCTGTACAAAAAGCTCAATTTAAACCCATAAAAAGCCTTTCTTTGTGAGAATGGCTGAACACTAGAACAGCAAGGCTGTGCAGTCTCCAAATGCTGGTTATTAAAAACTGGGTTCCTTCCTGGGCAGCCTGCCCTAGCTGACCTTGGTTTGAGCAGGGGCTTGCACTAGATGGTCTCTGAAGTTTCTTCTCAACTTCAACTACTTTGAGTTTCTTGGGAAGATGGTACAAAAAATGTCAAAATAATGCTACTAATAAAAAAGGTGACTCTAAAAATAGCATATCACATTACTTGACTTGAAAAGTTAGAGATACAAAACCATGTAGGCCTCAACATGCCCACCTTGATAAATTTTTATTGTCAGGTATCCTGCATATATGTGACAATTTGTCCTTTCTCAGGGTAAAATCGAATGCATTGAATAAAGCATTTTAACTTTTGTTTGGATTTGAATGATCAGCAAAATAGCTTAGAATAGCTCTTCTGGGTAAGATGGAGAATTATGTGAATGGTTTTATGAATGGGATTTCTTTGCTGTGCTGATTAACGCTGGGAGACTTCATGGACAGACAATATGTGCATTTCACCACATGTTTATCAGGTTTGGGGAAGGTAGGGACCCTTCAAATAACTAAGTAGGTTCCTGGATGAGAATGAACTTGGTTGAAAAAGATACTTTCTGTGAAAAGTAGCCTGTGAAACATTTCTGGAAATTGCACTGCCTCTTGCGATCGCTAAACATGTTTGCTGACCTTTCCCTGGTTTTATAATGTTTTTAGGCCACGAACTCTTTGGAATAGAGCTTGCTACTTTGTTTTATTGAAGCCCTGCAACATGTTTGTTTTCTGAGGCTGGTTGGTTTGTTGGGGTTTGGCTTTGTTTTTGAATTGTGTATATCATTAGCCTGTGAATTCCGTAGTTGTATCAAGTCTCTTCAAAACTATACAAAATCAAAAGCTCAAATTGAGATGCAGGAAAACGCAGTCTGAAGGATAATAGGCAAATCTTTAATGTAATTTTTTCTTATATATATATATATATATAGGTCAAATTAAAAGTGTACCACCAAAGGCCACATGGTGAGAAATCCAGAAATGCCAAAGCCTGAGAAATACATGATTGCAGAGATTCTGGATTAGTGTTAATAACTTTTTATTTGTATGAGCTAGTGTGGACACTAATGACACTTGAAGGTATACTGGTGAATCTGAGTGGTAGGATAAAATGAGAGGAGGATTGTGAAAGCTTACAGAAACCAAGAGTTTTAAGCTTTCTGTTGAACTGGGACGTAAAATGAGTCAAGTTGAAATATTTAAAACTCTTGAGATTCATCTCACCTAGCTTTAGATGTCCTCTGTGAGTTAGTCTGCCTGAACTTTCTTTTATAGCTGATAGGGTGGAATAAGCACTTCTACAATGCCTCCTGGCACAGATACCTTAAAACCCCTTTGGGATGCATGGATGAATGGTGGTTTTTTTGTGCTACAGCAGAGGTAGGCTGTGTGATGTGACCTATCCTGGAGGCCTGCAGTAGGGACACTTAGTGAGTCAGAGGAATGCCATTCTTACTTCCCTAAACAAGGAGATTTAAATCAAAGTGCCTGAGGAGCTCAGTGTGAGCTTTGTGAATAAAATGTCTAAGGCAATGTTCCAAGGGAATGCTTTTAAAAACTATTTTTGGCATTTAGGTATTCCAGGTTTTTGTAGTGCATAAAGCATTACTTGGAACAGTGGGGAATGTCAGTGCAAGAAGCTTCATCCTTGCTGCACAAACCAGAGGCACTGGTGTCACATTCATCTCCAGCTGCCACGGGAAGTTGCAGCTACACCAATTTATGTCAGAAGTGACAGAGCAGCTGGCTGGGGGAGGATGAGAGTAGGAGTAATCCAGCATCATTTTACTTGGAATGAAAACACCAACAAACCTCTGTTTCTGCCTTTGGCTTTTTAAGATCTCTTAAAAGGCAGAGAAGGATCATTCTGAATTGAGCAGAGGAATGATAAAATTTCAAAATAGCTCAAGAATAAAATGAAACATGGGCTGTCTGTCAGTATTGCAGATACAAACTTAAATTCATTTGGAAAGATTTTAATTGCCATATAATTACCATTTGAGGCTATTTTTGTTTCAGTTTTTAATTTATGGATAGCAGAGAAGTGTTATTCTTGCAGGCAAGCTGTAAATACATTCAGTTTTTGAAAAACCTGAAGTATGGACGAGTGGTTTATCACAGAAGTGTCCCTCCTTAATAAGGTTTAACTGTGAATGTTCAGACATACTATGCAAATGTGTCCAAGTAGTCTTACATGTCAATGTGAATTAAACAATAAAATGCATGCAAATGAAATCCTGACCTTGGATCCTTATCTGAAATGCTGGATTTCTCAGAGGCAGGGGTGTTACGTTGTCTAGCCTGTCTGTTGCAAGCTGCCAAGTTCTTGACATTTGTAGTGTAAGAAATAAATTCCCAACCTGCATGGATGAGATAGCAGTGAAACAGCACAGCTGTGCACAGAAGTTAGGATAGGATGGTACTCTACCATTGTGTGTTGAGGGCATGAGGCCTAACTTACCGTGTCCTCTAAGCTTGTTGATTTACTTCAAGGTGCCTTTACTTTTTTTGAAAAGAGAAAGTTCTTGATTACTAATTGCTTCAACAAACTTCATGGTTCATTTAGTTGGACATGGCTCCCCTGCTCTTGCTTGGAAAGACAGTTTGAATCAGATCAGGGCTTTTTTGAAACCTTTGCAGTTCTTCTCATGGACTGATGCTGCCTTTTGGCATTTCTTGTAATTTTAATATTTAATATGTCAGTTCAGCCAGTTCTGGAAAACAGCTTAAAAAAAGAATCTTTTTTCTTGTTAGTTTGAATGTTATTGTGGCACTGATGTGATGTCTGTTCATTAAATGCTTCATCACACCCAGAGGGATGTGCAGGGTGTTACAGCTTGAGATTCCAGCCACACCCTGTTGCTTTTGAATTACTGTCAAAACAGCACATCAATTTAATTGTGTGCATTTTAATACTTACAACAGTTATCCAGGAAATAGATCACTAAGTCAAAATTTAGAGGTAGTAAATTCCATGAGCATGGTACTTTTTCCTTATGTATTTCCAGTACTTGTACAATAATCTCCACTGCTTTTGGAGACCTGTGGCTATTATTGTAGTAGAATTTTAATATATTAATGATGCCCAACCATAACATTTTCCATAGAATTTACTGCATATAATATTTTTGCATTGTTCAGTTATTTAAAAAAAGCCTTGAAAGTCATATCAAACAGCAGATATGGCAGGGGACAACAGCAATTGTAAAATAGCAGGGGAAAAGTTCAGACTGCCTAAACTTGTTCTCCCTCAGCTCCAGTGTGTGTATGCAGGCTGAGGAAGTCTCAGGATAACTGAATAAAATCCAACTGAGATGACAGAGTTTTAGACAGAGGTTGAAGCCAACACACTGAAATCAAATTAAAAAATCAAAGCAAATGGCTTGATTTCTCTTGTAAAGTAGAAAGCTCTTCTATGCATTTGTTTGGTGTTTCAATCTTATTTGAAGTTATTGTGGGGCTTGAAAAGTGTGCAAAAGGTGTGTTCTTTCTGCCCTTTATAGTTTGTTAATTTCTAGACCATGTGTACGAAATACATGTTAGTAAGGTAAGTGGATGGCTTTATCAGTTATCCAACAGATAATGAGATTTCAACCCTGTAGCAAGTAGTGACTCATGCAGATATTCAGATCTGCAAATCTTAGATTCACAGGAAGGATACTTCTTTTTTAATCTCCCTTTTTTTCATCTGTCACTGCAGAGAAAAACGAGGCTTTCATTGATTTTTGTCACTTGCTAGACAGCAGTAGATTAATGAGATCTGTCAAATTTGAAGCCTTTTCCTAAACATTCTAATTACCTTTGTAAAATGATTAATAATTCAATGTGAGCAAAGAAGTGTTTGATGTAAGTATTCCACATCTCAATCTTGGTAGCAGCTGAATGAATTGAGCTCACACTTTCCACAGCTAAAATTAATTGAAAGACATAATCAGGAAGGAAGCTTTACCCAAAAACCCCTCAGCATTAGGAAAAACAAACAAATGAAAATTTCTTTTCATAGTGAATTAATGGGCAGCTTGCAAAGTATATCTCTTAGCTCTACATACCTTAATCATATTTTATTTAGCTCTACATACCTTAATCAATAGTTTTTATTTCTTTTTACTCAGGAGAAAAGAATGAGTTTATAACATTGCTTAATTTACTGTCTTATCTTTCATTTTACCTTTTAAATGTGTTTTTTCTCTTACAAGCATTTAAAGAATCCCCATAAGACATCAGTGCTCCTGACTTTTGGGTGTTTGCTCCTCTATCTGAGGTTAACAAGAAATATTTTTTTTTAAAAAATTCCACATGAATTATTAATACAGTAGTTTTCTCCAATAGGTGCCTGTACATAACAGAACAAGGGTGTGATTATAGGATGCTTGAATATAACTCTGTGAGCTTAACTTCCTGTTGTTATTAGTGTTTGATGGTTTAAGCCTCATGGTAGGAGTTCTGGCATGTGTTAGAAATAAGGTTATGAACAACAGAAATCCAAGGATCTCTTCTGATACTTGAAATATTCCAGTATTTATGCTGCTAGGTAGAACTAGACTATGTAAAAGAAGCATGAGAAGAAGAATCTTTCCTTTTGGGAAGATGCAATGCAAGATTAAGTTATTCTCCTGTGTAGTGCTTCCAGTTTTTTTGGAGAAAGTCTATGATTAATTGAGACTTCAACCTTGGATTGGTCTTAGTAGGTGTTGTATAGTGAATTTGTCTTGATCAGCTGAGTTGCATTCATTGACTGTGTGCATGTGATGAGTTGATGGTAAATGCAAGGTAATATGAATCATCTTAGACCACAGTGAAGGGCAGCTATATTGAGTTAAATAACTTCCTGCTCATGGCTAGGATTAAGTCAGGACAGCTCAGTTTGATAGCAACAAAGTCTATTTGAAGTTCCACATAATTTAGATATTAGAATAGCATAACAACATTCAGAAAAGCAAGGAGAAAAAAAATCAAATTGAATCAGTGATGTTTCCTTCTGACTAATATGTCATATTTTTTCTAGGAAAATATAACATGACATACTGTTGGGAAATTCAGTCAATTCAGCCAATGTAAATGTAATGAAATATTTGAGCACTTGAAGTTGCATCATTTCTGTAATAATAATAAAGTTTTGTCTGATGAGTATTTTAAAATTTCCGTCTGAAATCAATGTTAGACTACCTAATAGTGAAATTATATTTTGTGTTTAGAGCAACAATATAATGTTTGTTTCTTGTGTTGGTAATTGAATGGTGTCTTTTTTGTTGAATACTTCCATTTTTCTTTCAGTGTTTTGTATCCTACTTGCGTTCAGTTTACTTAATGAAGAACAAGGAAGTATTTGATGTTTTCAAATTGCCTCTAGCAGAATATGCTCTGTAAGTATGGTCAACTTAAAATATGAAAACTGTATAGTGAGATGTTTTGCAGTCTTTAAATAGCTGTATTGATTGTGTTAACACAGAATTGGACTTCTAGTCTTCTAGTGTATTTAGTTTCATATTTATGCTGAGCTTTTGCATATTTTCAAGAGCATTCTAAATGGAAATATGTGTAAAGGCAATATATGCTGTACAGAGAAATAACTTAGGGCACAAGGTACATTTGCTATATATACTAGAAGACATAACTTCTGAAGTAAAAGGATAGAGAATAATGTTTTGGTGTTTTTTCCCTTCCCAGATTTGCCCTTCAGCCTCATAGCTTAATACCAGCCTGTAAAGTGTATTATTTAAAAAGAAATTGGAGCTATCTAAAGACTATCTATTGGAGTCTCTTTTTGAGTATGATTCAGATATTTCTCTTTGGCCATCAATTACTTTTCAGAAGATTCTGTGTGTTTGGTAACGATGAAGCATCTGCACTAGACTGAATAGCATCTATTTTGCTATGTCTATTTTTGTACACCTATGTGAATCATTCCATATTTTGTATGGGAGGGAAATTAATTTTGACAGGTTGACTGTACAGATGACAGCCCCTTGAAATTGTTTAAAGATGTAAATTTTTTGAAATCTCATGGGGACACAGGGTAGTCGTAAGGGAGCAGCAAGGTGTTCAAAGGTTCACAGTAAATTAATTTGATATGTGTGGGATTTCATACAGAGAAGGCTAATTTGCCAGCACATGGTATAATGAACTGAAATGTGACAAATTACTAGACTCTGGAACACCTGGTCTTTCTGTGCTGTGCTGTCATTAACATGATTATGCTTTTTAAGATACATGAGCCTATTAGAAAAGATGCTTTTTAACTTCATAGGCTGAGACATTTTGAAAAAGGAGAACTAGCATAAGCTCAAAAATTTTTGCTACATGCAATGCCTGACCATTCTCTTGTGTGGTTTCTCAGCATCTTTAAAATCAGTTGTAGGTCTTACTGTGCTATGAATATAAGGAATAGTGGCAGAAAATTAGAGCTAAGAGGGATAACCGTGCAAATTCAGCCAGTGTTAGAAACAGACTAGCAGATGGTGGTAATGCTGAATTTTCAGAATTCTAGTACCTCTTTCTGGATTTCAGCATGGTTTGCCATCTAGTATCTGTAGATGGAGTAGTCTACAGTTCTGTTCTTCTCAGGTCTGTGTGCCCAGATTTGGACCTTCCTCAAAATAGTTCTGAGTCTCAGCTTTGGAAAGCTACTAATGTCATTTCTGTAATAAAATGCAAGAAACCAGTCAGTTGTTTGGAGAGAGTAGGAGAGGTTTAGTCAAGGCTGTGAAATATGTGGCAGTATAATCAAAAAGTCAGAAGATAATAAATCTGGGAGATAATTTGGAGATTCTCTTCTAGTTTGGTGGCACTATTCTTCCCCACTCTCCAGACTGCTAGTCTAACTAAAATACACCCTGCAGTTCAGTGCAGAGCCACTGATACATGGATCAGCCGTCTTCATTTATATGAAAGTCCCTCAAAGTCTGGTATGTTTGAATTTTGCATCCAAACCGACCTTGGTTTCCATTCTGCACACAAATTTATGGCAAAACCTGAAATGAGAATCCTTTCTTCCCTTTACCTTGTGTGCATTTTCTGAAAGTACTTAAGCCTTTCCGTGGAGATTTACTGCTAACTTGATAGATGTTGCTCCACTAAAAATCCTGCAGAGAAAATAGGCTGCTTAATGCCCCTGTCAGGTTTGCATTGCAGGCTGTTGCCCACATTCCCCATTGCTCTCCTGCTTTACATGTCTGTGCACTGAGATTCTCTTAAGCTCTGTTGATTGAGTCTGCAGAAAAGCAAGTATTTTTCATTTTTATATCTTAGATAAGATCATGTATATATAAGATATATAAAACAAAATATATAAAAAAATGTATGCACACACACATACATCTATTCTAGCGATTGATCACCTTTAAGCTAGGGTGCATTACTATTCTCTCCAGTATTCACTCATTATAAATTGCTATCAAGAATAATTTGCTGGAGGAAGACTTGTGTAGGCCTTGTGTTAACATAGGCAGCCTTTAAGTCTGATGAAGGAGAAGCTCAATGCTGTATTAAAAAGAGAAATTTGTCTTTTGATTGCAAAGGACAGCTTTGAAAGCATAAGAAAATGTGAACAAACAACAGGGTGAAAAGGAATAATTACATAGTCTGGTCTCCTGGAGAGGAGGCAGTGTTTTGAAATATTTTCTTTCTCGGGCACTTTGTTGCTAGCTGCTAACACATACATATATCTATACATTGTTCTCCAGGGGCAGATCTTATCAGGTGAGTGTGCTGGATGGACAGGTTAGTGACAGTTCTAAGGGGCTGCCAGGGAAGGTAATTTCCTTTGTGACTGTAGTCATGTCTTTCAGGAGAAATGCAGCATATTTTCCTGTTTCTCCCTGTATTGGTACATAGAGAATAAATAAAACAAGTTGAAGCCAAATTATTGGGAAAATGTCAGATACACACTCCTTAGTATCCAGATAGTTCTGCAAGTATTGCTTGCAGATCAGTATTAAAAAGCAGTAGGTAGCTGCAGGTGCTGTCAGGACTGAAATGGGTGATAGCAGAATATCTGCTATCATGATCCATCTGTCCACCTCTGTCTGTCCTTTCACTAACCAGGAAAAACACCCACTGCACTCAAATCACCACCCCTGGCCTGACCCTTACTGCATGGTCAGGGCAGAAGGTTTTATTTGTTACCTTGCTCACAGCTGTCTGTATCATCCTCAGACAGTGCCCATTGCGGTCTTTGCATGTCTTGTCGTCTCTTTGTTGGTTCTTGGCCCTCCTTCTGGCTCTCCTTATACTTACTTTTCTACATGCTAATCTCCTAACTATAAAGATAGCTCCTAATTACTTTTCCCTTGTTGTTTCCAGTCTTCATGCACCTGTAACCAGACTTAGTATTTCTCATGCTGTTACCTGGTTAATGTCAGCCTTGTATGCTATTGCTCATACAGACCCCAGCATTCCCTCCGGTCATTTGCAGAGTTTGGGTGTTCCTCATTGAGCTCCCCCTTATACACCTGAGATCCAGCTGTCCCTTCCTGAGCTTCTGTAACTACTTCTGTAAACTTCTGCCTACAGCTTTCTGCAGAAGCTGCAGTCTCCTCTTTCAAAGTCCAGGGTCATTATTCTCTTAGTCATCATCCTCATTTCTTCTAGGATCTTGAGCTATCTTTCCTCATTCTGCAGCCAAGCTGGCTATTGACCTTCAGTCACCTTGGAAGCGAATGTACTTGCATATGCATGAGTAGCAGTTCCAGTAGAGTGCCTATCAGAGTTGGCTAAGCCAGCTAACTTGGAGAAAGGGTTTTTAATGCACTCTAGAAAACCTTGTTGCTTGTGCTCTGCTGTGTTGCCCTCTGAGCAGGTGTCAGGGTGGCTCAGGTACCAAGGAGCACCACCAGGGTTTGGAACTGCAATGTGGAGGTTCCTTTTCCTTTGGTAAGGAAGGCTGCATCTTGGTCTTCTGAATTATTAGATTGTGACCATGACATCCTCTTTGTTCTCCTTCTCTTTGCTCCTGACCCATGAAGTCTTGAATAGCTTGGCCCTCCTTATTATTAATAGGGTGCCAGGCATTTGAACTCCTTGATGGAGAGGAATAAAGCTGGCTGGTAAAGTAAATAGCACAGCAAACAGAATTTCTCTGTTCATTTCGGTTATTAATCAGACCATCTGGATAGCCTGTTAGTTCAGATTTGTGTCTTTTCAGTTGATGTGATTTCTCCTGTTTTCAAACGGTTGCTCATCCTCTCTTCTGATAACATTTTAAATGTTAAATGTGGATGTAGCATGTATTGCTAGGCAAGTAATACATATTTCTTCTCTTGAAATAGCTTCTGGGAGTATTTAACCTTTTCCAACCTATTTTAGGTCTTTGTCTGAATCTGTACCACAGTAAAAGTAATCTCTGTGATGTGTTTTTATGCGTTCACATCATTCTGAAGTAGTTCACTAACGGAATATGTCTATATTTAGTAAATGTGCTAAGTTAATATCAGACTAAATCAGTAACTTGTGTAAAATTGTTCTGAAGCAGTTTACAGCTGGCTCATGTTGTAAAAAGGACTAGTAATCTTCTAGGAGCAAATTAGGAGCATTTGTCAAACTTTAAAATTTTAAGTTTTTCTGGTCTTAGATTTGTTTTTTGCAAAGATAGATATTGCTTTGAGTGTCTAAGATTTGGTCTTTCTAAAGAGTTGAGAGATGTCAAGTTTTTCTCTCATCCCAGTAGAGGCAATGTTACCATGTTAATATAAACACACTCCAGGTCTTTGTATAAGCACAGTTCACAAGCCTTAGAAGAGGCAGTATTTAAAGTCTGTTACACCGTTCATTTAAATTCATTAAAAAAAAAGTTAATTGACACTTGATCTTCAGTATTCACTGGAAACAAAAGTGGAATTCTCCTTAAAGCCATACAGTGTTACTTCTTTGCAGTTTTACTCTTTTAATTTATTTCCTGGAAGTCCTTGTGAACTTGCTACTAAATTAAAAAAGGTACATGAGTATTATAGGTCATTTGTGTAGTTACTTCTATGCATTCCCTAATCAGTGTTAGGGAATGCTGATGTCTAGCCACCTTGGTTTCAGCTGAGGAACTGAACCCATAGAACTGTCAGCTGTACTTTGATTTATAGTAGTGAAACACTCCCTTAGTTTCAGTATTGTCTTTAGAAACTGATTTCAAATGTCTTTCTAGAAGACCTTGCTCTTAAGAAGTCATTGCATTTCACACCAAAATACAAAACAGGGTTTTTTGGTTTGTCAGCTGAGTTGTTGTTGCCATTTAAAGGCTACCATAGTCTGAAGACTACACTGTGGTGTTACTGTGTTTTTAGTGTTGTCTGTTAGGATTTATGAAATCTCATTAAATAACTTACCTGCTTTTTGTCTGTCTTCATCAGAAAACCCTGCACATCTCTTATTCCAGATGAGTATGTGAAATGGTTGCACTAAAGTAAAAAAATATCTGCAACTTCAGTCATAGTAAGATTGTGATCTGAGTGGCATCTAATGAACTATTGAGAACTAATAATGCCCTTTGTAGTTTATGAAAAGGCTGGTTCATACATTGAGTTGTTTCAGTATGACTGAACTATAGATTTGGTGAATAATTAAGAAATAGTTTCAAAAGAAACTATCTTAAAATATGGGGAAGCTTTTAGCAGTAGTAGAATGTCCAGATTTTTCTCCATTTGGAATATACTATGAAAAAGAGGCAGTAATGGACCAAAAGACTGACATTTCTTTGAGAAGTTATGTAATTAAAAGTATTTAATACACTTTTTCTAAGCTTATCTACTATTACTGTCTTACCAAATAAATGTGACCTTTTCTCTCCCTTCTGCCTGAGGTCTGTATTCTTTTGGAAGTAATTTGAATTCTGATAGCACTAGTCTTTTCTTGGTAGGCTTGCTAAGCAGTGAATAAAAAATTGCCAAGACTAACTGACAATTAATTTTATTCAATTATTAAAGTAAGACATCAGTGCATTACAGCAGTCTGGCAAGTGGAATTTCATACTTGAATGAAAAAAAGATCTGTGATATGAAGTCCTGTCCACATCGTGGGCTGCTCTTTCTGTTTTGTAACTTTTGCTGAACAGAGAATAGTTTTTCACCTTGTCAGACTTTTCTATGCATGTGTATTCCTGATCTTTGATGCTAGCTCTGGAGGTGTAGAAGAAAAGCTCTGATAAAATCAGAGTTTTCAACCCTGTGTACCTTGTGCCTGTCTGCTTGAGAAAGAGAAGTGAGGACTGATTGTGTAGTTGCCATACAGTATTGCTGCTTGCATTGCTTTGTCAACACTTGACAGCAATACTTTATGTAGAATAATGTGATATCTGGAAAAGCAAAAAGCATTTGTCTTCCAAAGGATTTGATTTTTGCAACTTCGATCTCCTTGCTGAAGAGATTGAATGCAGCAATCTCTTGATGAGCGTTTTACTGTGCCTGGTGTTAAGGCCCAATTCCAGGTTTGAATGGCTTCCAGCTGCTGCAGTGAAGCATTACATCTGCTGTTTGGTTATTTCCATTACAGTTAGTCAATAGGCCAAACTTTAACACATCATTTCATTGCAAAGGTAATTAGTGTTTGCTGTCAAACAGTAAAACGAGTTTAAGATCTCTAGTTGCTCCAATTTCAGTTCCCAACAGTGTTATCCTCTGCACTGTCAGTAAATATGCAAAATACATTGGATAAAAACTTCCTTTGATATTTTAAAATAAAATTCTATTTGTTTTGTTATTGCTGTTAATTGCATGTAGAACAGTACTGAATTATCAGAAACACAAACCCAAAATTTTTACATTGAAAATAAACTTTATTTGTTGGAATATTTGTTCTTTATCCTAACATTGTGGATTGCTGTTTGGGTTTGTGTCTATTTTTAACCTGTGGCTGGTACCAAAAGTGCCCTCTTTAAGCACAGGTGTGATTACAATTGGGTTTTTTTGTTTGTTTAACCAGGACACTCCTTTTGACTAGCATTTCCCATTGGCTACCATTAAAAGTTCAAGGCTCTCCAGAAGCTACAGTGCACTCTTGCTGCTCTGCAGTATCTTTTGGGTGCTTAATCAACTTTTTATGACATTTCTGCTGGGTAGTATGAATTAGATATTTCTCCTGTGCTATAACGTGGGTTTTTTTCACAGGCTGTATAGTGAAAATAATAAATTATGCCATCTACTCGAACAGCATTGAGAGGAAAGGTGGTGTATGGCTGTGCATGTTTTGAGTTGAAAGAAGCTGGTCTTTAATAGGTGTGGATGCCTGTAGTCACGGTATATGGTTAAATCCTTTATTCCTTTTGAAGTGCATGTACAAGCACCAGGTACTACTTTCAGTTCTGTATCATGGGTTCTCTGTGTGTTCCTTGCACCAGTACCAGTGTCCCCTCACATTTTTTATTCACCTAATGAGATGGCTCATGAACTCTGAAATCAGAGTTGCTTTTTTTTTTTTAAATTTGGAATTGACAGGGTCAGGTGTAATAACAGTGGACAGTCACAAAGTCAGATGGGCTGTTGGAGTCAAGGTATCTGTTCCCTTACAGTGCTCTCCACTATTTTTTCTAGACAGAATTTTTGCTTTTTCTGCAATTTTTGCCCCTTCGTGTAATGCTTATTAGTATAACTTTGAATTGTCATGAATAACTGGGTAAAATAACAGCTTTGCTGGCACTGTTAGTTATGTATGCCATGCAGGTAAAGCCTTTCTGTAGAGAGGTGGAAGCAGATGAAATTGCCTTTAAGGGAGAAATGTCTCTCCCCTAGCTTTTTCTGCAGTTGGTTATTCATCCATACCATGTTTGTTCTGCTGATCTCAGTCACTGCGAGGGCAGGGGGATAATGTTCTGGGTGTGCTTCCAGTAGTGAAGGACACTTGACAGATCAGTGTTATCTTAGTCCTTGACATGAAATCCATGTATTTTCAATACCAAATTACATTGGTGTTTCTTCCACCATGTTTTACTGTGAATCATAGATAGTTAATTGGCTCTTATCTGCAACTTAGCAGCTTCTTTGTTTGCTTTCCTTCCTGGGAGGCTTGTAATTGTTATTGAGAGTTCTCAGTTATTTCATCTTGCTTCCCCTTCCAATGTTTACTTGTATTTTAGACTTTTCTAAATGTGTTGATCAAATGTATCAATATGAATGATAATTGAAATTGAATCACTTGAGCCATCAATGGGAGCTTCTAATTGATGCTCTAAATTTTGTATATCTGCCTTTTAAATTTATTCTTTCTTGTTAATTCCATGTTTTAGGTCACTTGGTCTTGCAATGGCACCTCGTGTGAGATTCCTTCAAAGAGTTCAGAAGCAGCTGTGTGCAAACAAGGCAGCCAATGGGGCAGACCCATTGGAGGAGACAGAGCAAAATGAGAATGCCCTCACCTTGGTAAATGAGGAAGCAGTGGAGAAATGTGGAACTAATTTCAGTGGAAAAACATCAGTTAACAAAACAAAAGAGAAGAAGAGAAGAAAAGAAGCTGAGGAATGTTCTGTTTCCAGTGGAAGTGCTGAGGAGAGTGGTGAGTCTGAGGATGAATCAAAAGAAGTGTCTGAGGAGGAGGAAAAAGAAGTTCATGTACCCAACAGATTACCAAACTCAGACTCCATGCAGTTCTTTGAAGATGATGATGATGATGACGAGGATGATACTGAAGGTGTTGATTTGCTGACAGTGAAACAACGGGATGTTTTTGGTGTGGAAGCTAAAGAGAATCCAGCACCGGTAAGTGTGCTTTATAGTAAGGCTTGTGAATCTTAATCATTTTTATTGGACTTGCTCCAAGGAAGGAGGAGAGGAAGAAAGGGTATTCTGCTCTTAGCAGAATACTTGTTTGAAGTTGGACGTGTTGTGCATATGTATCAGAGGTCATAAATACTCCCAGAGGATCAGTGATGTGACTGAGCTTTTATCATTTTATGCTGTTAGCACAGTTTTACCTGCATAACAAATATCCTTGTACTCGCTTAAATTTATGAATAATGTGACTTGAAAACCTGGGAAATTTTGACAGTTTTAATTCTCATCCCTTCCTAATTTGCTTGTACCTCTCTAAATAGCTGCCACTTTCAGTCATAATTTTGATGCTGAACCACAGTTTATAGCACTGGGAACTGAATTGCAATACACAATGAGCCACTTCCCAACAGAAATCATAGCAGAATGATCTTTACCAGAGTGTAACCTTCAAACAAGGACTTTTGCTTTCAACAGGACCATTCCTATTAGAATTGAGCCAGTATCAAAGAGAGAGAGGAAGTGCACATGTTTCTTATGAGGCATGGCTATAAAGGTTTATGGAAAGTATTCATGTAAATCTTTCATTTCCTTGGTGTGTAGCTTTATAATTTTGATTTCTTTGTCCTTGCTATTCTGAGAAATATTTATTTCTTTTAATCTTTAAATACAGGTTACAGGAAGGGGAGTTTTGGTTTTTTTAAAATTTTTTTTGTAATTTCTGTAAAGCAGATTTGGTATGTGCATATTGGGATTTTTTTTTTTTGGTGTATCCTTTGCTATCTAGCAACTGTATTTCTGTAGTAAAAAGATACAAGCAAAATAACCATCTGGTTTGGCAAGGTTTTCTTCTGCACTTGAATGCATTCAAGGGCAACCTCCTGTTAAGCAAAGTGTTTATTTTTCCAACTGGTATTTTAAATCTTTCTTTTTCTGGACTATTACTTAACACAGGGCACTTACCATGACCTTGAAGCTAATCATCTTACTAGCTGCATTAATAAGCAGCATCTTTCCTTTGGTATGTAGTGAAGTATGAACTAGTTTTATCAGCTGTCATTGTCACAGATGAGCAGTTGCACAGTGATCTGACTGCTGCCTGCACTCTCCTCTCTACTGTGAGGAGGCTGGCACAGGTTGCAATCTCATCTGAGAACTGTGGAAACAGAGTTAACTTTCTCTTCCTGGTATTGTCAGCCTGAGTGGTTCTGCTCAGGCATGGCCACTGCCTGGCAGGAGCTTATATTTATTAATAAATTTCAGTTTTGTGTAGAAAAGAACTTTGTGTTTTAAAAGCAAAGAGGAGTAAAACATCTCTGCCTTATTTAAAGAATGATCATCTCATGGCTTTCTTATTGCTTTTACAATTTTGCATGCTGAAATACACAAACAATTTAATGCTGATTTTACTATGTTGCAAGGTTTTGTTGTGGAAATGGTAAAAGGTGAAAGTTTGAGGTAAAAGAATGAACAGAAGAAATTTTATGAAAAATATAAGCGGTTTAGAAAGTAATTTGTAACCATACTGGCTAACCTTTTAAGAGTTTTCCAGCATTAAGCATTTGTAGTTTAGTTTATGTTCAGGTAACTCAGACATTATTTTCTGTGATAAGTGTGGAATAGCTGCTGTAAGGGTTAGTAGTTCATGATTGGTGTGCAAGTGCAGAAGACTTTGTACCACCTAAAAGCTCTGGTATATGGGGGCATAATAAGAAAATACTAAGTTTCTCTTCTAAGCAGCTGAGAATAAAAAAAAATGGAAAGTTTCAAGATCTGTGTCATTAAAAATTTAAGTGATATTTAAATAAACTCCTGCAGAAATGCCTATAGTAGTGAAATACGTGGCTTTTAGAAAGTCAAAATGCAGAGCATACTCTGCTTAACTTGATCAACGCATGCAGTGGTGTGGGGTTTATTACCATATGATACTGTGAAAATTATTGATAAATTATGGAATGCTTTAAATGCAAGGATTCTATTTTTAGTAAGAATAAGAGAATAACAGTTTTTGTCACTAACCATATTAACTTTTAAAGTTTTGTTACAGAAATGCAACATAGTAGAAATTACATTAAAAGACTTGGGCATTGCGGATTTTTATTTGACAGAACTCAGCTCCTCATTTTCTGACTGTTAAGACAAAATTGATTATATGCAACAGCTTTTATATTTTTTCCCCATTTCTTTATTTCTTGGATAGAAGTTCTGAAGTTCTTGGATAGGAAGTTCTGAAGTGGTTATTATTGCATTAAAACAGATCAGTTAATATTTAAAGCATTAGCATTCTGGGGTGTGAGAAGCACTGAGCAGTGTGAATGCAGTTTTCCTGGTGCTGTGTGTTGCAGTGTCCTTCTAGGAAGGACTCAGGAACCAGTTTGCTGCATTAATTAGTACTAGGAAAGGCTGCAGAGTGTCTGGGACTATGAACATAGAGTGTATACTCAGCTGCATTAGTTAGGAGGATTTTTTAGAAAATCTGTTCTGTGTGCTAAATAAGATAGGAGTCCTTTGCAAACCCTGGCATGTGGTTATCTAATTTGGGGTTTGTCAATATGCCCACAAAGATTGAATTCAGTTTGCATTTATGCTTTTAATGTGTATAATTGATTGTGCAATTTCACTATTTCTGATTTAGGCTTCTCATCCTAAAAGCAGCTCCAAAGCAGTCCTGCTGTGATTATTGAGCTCCAGAACATTTTTTGTAAATGGAAACATTAGGTTTAGTTTCAGTTTTTGAATTGCTGTTGTTAGAGACACCATTGCTTCCTCATCCTTGTCTCTACCCTAGTCCCTCCAATGGAAGAAGAAGCAAAGGGAAGTGTTAGACTGGCTCTGATGTAGAGCCCTGACCCTTGATTGCAAGTGGGGTTGGCTCATCCATCTTTGTACCAAAGGAAAGGAACTGGTCAAGAAGAGCAGGGGTTATTTAAACTGATGACGGTCGCAAAGGGGATTTGTGGGATTTTCGTAGAACAGTTTTTTTTTGATGAATGTACACGATACCCAGCCCAACTGTAGAAGAGGTTATGGTGTGAATTGTGACACATCCAGCGTTAATCCTTCTAACAGTGGGACTTGTGGCTCAATTTCACTCTTTCCCTTTCTTGGTGTGTGTCCCTTGGCTGCATGTGTACTTGTGAGAGACTGTGTCTCTGTCATTTTGTGATAACACATATAAAAGAAAAATCTGTTTTCGGCATTGCTGTATAAAAGGAGAAACCTTGAATAAGTTGAAAGACCTTGGCAGATATTGCAATTTTGTTCTGAGCTTTCTAGCTCATTTTTTTAAGCGATAGTCACTGGCTGCTCTTTTTATGAATTTTACTTTGATATGTCAGGATTTTTAGCTGGTGGTCTAACTCATGGGACTTTAGATAAGTACAGTGTTCTTATGCATAAAAAGAAGGTCAGCTATATGCATAGAGCCATTAGCAGATAGGCAGTATTTAGCTGTTGTGTTAACATTATGGAAATTATTCTTTTAAAGTGCGTTTAACAGTATTAGCAGTATTGATGTTGCAAAGACTATAAGTACTCCCTGGTTACAAACTTTGTTTCTAATGCTAATTTTATGAAATTGCTTTTTGCATTTGGCAGTTCAAAAGCTCTACTTGTTCAACTTCTATTATTATTTATTTTGAGAACTAAGGTTAAACCTATAATATTTTTATTGGGTTTGTTTATACTTTAATTTTAGTCAACTTGTCAAACATATTACATACTGTCAGACTTCTCTTCTGCTGTTGAATTTTCTGTTCTAGTGAGGAAACATTACTGAATTCTTAGAATTGCTCTGGCTTCCTCCCTGCTTCCCCATCCCTTGGGCTCCTAAAACTTCTCAGGTGTATTCAACAATTTCTGCTTGGAACACTGTAAGAAGCAAAAGCGTACAGGGGGTTGCCTTGAATAGTACTTGCAGTTTCCTTGGCGTTACTCTGGCTCTTGGAGAGCATGCTGTTTGAATATTGTGGCTAGGGAAGGAAATTATTTTATGTGCTGTGATTCTGTCTGAGCTATCTGGCTTGACTTACAATCCATTTTTATTATTACATACAGTGAAATTTTATTAACCTCTCAAACACATGAAACAAACACTGTAAACTGGCATATCATGACCTGGATATGTACATACTGATAAAAGAAAGAAAGAAAGAATGAGAAAAAGGTAAATCTCCCTAACTAGGATGATGGGTGAGTCTGTACCAAGAAACAGAGAGTGCTAGCTGCTTGTAATGTGGACTTTGCATATGACAAAGATCAGGAAAACATGATATAATATGCACCAAAATGAGGACATAATCCCTGGAATTTTATTCTGTGATGTTGAGAAGAAAGCTTGTTACACTCCACAGAAATTGAAATTAATTTTCAGAGATGTGATTTATCTAGATTGCTTCTCTTACACTGTCTTTTCTCTCTGCATGGGATTTCTTTCCTCCTGTTACGTGTTATGAGAGAGCTTTTCACCACTCTTATGTTTATATACTGCTTTTTTTGGCATGAAATATCTTCTCGTTCTTCTCACCACCTCTTACTGGCTATTATTCTTATGCTTTCATATTAATATATTTTAAGTAGTTGACTTTGTCTCCTTGAAGCTTTTCAGGGGACAGCAAGGTAAAAAATACCCAAAGGATGGAAGAAGCAAGGAAACACGCTGGCTGGCTCTGGCAGTGGCATTTCCCTTAGGGGTAGCCTGCTTTGCTCCTGCTGTAGCGGTGTGCTGTGTCCAAGAGAAGAAAGCTGCTCCGGGCAGCCTGCTGGCTCTGAAGAGAGCATAATTCCTTGGAGACATGTTGCAAAGTGAGCAGTCCGGCAGAGAAAATAGAGAAGTTACTTATTTGTAAGTTAAATAAAAGTCAATAGTGTGATGCATTACGTACCATAAAGTCTCCTTCCTAAAGGATCTAAGTGCTTAGGTTCTCAGCCCAGTAACAGAGTGCTAATATATTTCTAGTTGAATTACAGCAAGTAATAATTTATATGAAGAACAAAATATTTGCATACAAATGAACCAGGCCTACATTTAGATATTAGCCAAAGTGCTTCCAAGATTCCAGTGTTAGAAAAAGTTATCACCCATGAATGGAGATGAAACCTGCTGATGGTACCTCAAGCCTCTTTATGCAGAGCAGTCATCACAGAACACATTCTGTGAACTGCATAGAAAATTTTAAAGAAGTCACATTTTCTTTCAAAGCAATTTCAGTAACTTCTTCAATGCATCTCAGACTTGTTTTTTTAAGTATGTTTATGATGTCCAGTTTTATGTTCTATGTAGTTTTTAAAAGTCCTGTTAGTCAGGACTCCTTCTGTGGGCCACAAAAAGGACAGAGCAAACCCATTTACTTGTCTTCTTGGACAACTTCTACTTTTTGGATTTGCAGAAAAATTCATTCTCCTGGCTCTACTATTTTTGTGTAGAACACTCGTGACTTGCTTGCTAGATTAAACTGTGCAGCAGAGGCTTTTCAGGCAGTCCCTTGTAAACACCCATTACCTACATAAGCTCCAGCTCTGTAGATCAGTCATTGGTTTAGACTTTCTTCATTGCTTTCTCAAGTTAGCTGCTTTAGCACTCTTCTGTTGGCTTCACATGCATCTTCAAATTTCCCTCTAAAGATTTCTATTTCAATTGCATTTTTACCAGCTTACTAAGAACTTCTGTAGTTTATGAAAAAATCCCTGTAAGTTTTTAGATTTCTCATACCTATAAGACAGCACTCCAGGTATTTGTGCTAATCCCTGTGATGCTTAGGTTAATTTAAAAAATCTACAATTAGAAGTCTTGGAATTACTGGTAAACGGTGTATTTGAAATAAAAGGATGCTATATATCCCTTAAAGGATATATGTTCAAGACTGTCATTCTAAATACTTGAATCATGTTGAAAACCTGGATAAAAATATGGGGCTTTTATGAATATTTAAGAATTGTATTTGATATATCTGCCTCTGTCACAGATACTAGCTTCCTGTATCATAGGTTATGGAGTACATAATTCTCATGTGCTGGGCTTTGCTTCTGTGGAGAATTTAACGTGTTGGGGTGCTTTTGAACCACTGTGAATTATGGTCCTTTTGATGCCCACAATCTGTCCTCTTGGCATTTGTTACTCTTGTAAGTAGGAATCAGGCGTAGAAAGATGGTAGATGAGTAGGAAACCTGCTTTGAGGAGCCTGATTTGAGCCAGGAAAGGCTTTCCCAGGTCTTTCCCAGGGACTTGTTCACAAGTCAGTGGCTTTTCCAGCTGGCTGAAATGTACTGCTTGCCATCTAGAGCAAGGGATGTTGACAAGTCAGTAGCCGCAATCTGAATTTTGAACGTGGATGGAAGATATACTAAGCAAGTTCCCAGATGGTACAAAACTGGAAGGAGCTGCTGACTCCCTCCAAGGCAGAGAGGCCGTGTAGAGAGACCTCAACAAATGAGAGGGCTGGGCAATAATGTTCCACAAGGGAAAGTTCTGGATTCTGCACCTGGGATGGGGCAACCCTGGATGTATGAGCAGACTGGGAAATGAGATGCTGGAGAGCAGTGCTGCAGAAAGGGACCTGGGGGTCCTGGTCTGTGGCAAGTTGAACCTGAACCAGCAGTGCCCTGGCAGCCAGGAGGGCCAACCCTGTCCTGGGGGCATCAGGCACAGCAGGGCCAGCTGGGCAAGGGAGGGGATTGTCCTGCTCTGCTCTGCTCTGCTCTGGGGCAGCCTCACCTCCAGTGCTGGGGGCAGTTCTGGGTGCCACAACATAAAAAAGACATTAAACTATGGGAGAGGGTCCAAAGGAGGGCAACAAAGGTGAAGGGCCTTGAGGAGAAGTCGTACGAGGAACAGTTGAAATCACTTGGTGTGTTCAGCCGGGAGGAGACTGAGAGGAGACCCCATTGCATCTCCAGCTTCCTTGTGAGGGGAAGAGGAGGGGCAGGCATTGATCTGTTCTCTGTGGTGAGCAGTGAATGGCCTGAATCTGCCTCGGGGGAGGTTTAGTTTGGTTATTGGGAAAAGGTTCTTCACCCAGAGGGTGGTTGGGCCCTGGAACAGGCTCCCCAGGGAGTGGTCACAGCACCAGCCTGACAGAGTTCCAGAAGCGTTTGGACAGCACTCTCAGGTGCATGGTGTGACTCTTGGGTATGGTCCTGTGCAGGGCCAGGAGTTGGATTCTGATCCTTGAGGGTTTCCCTTCCAACTCAGGAATTTATGTGATTCTGTAATCTTTTCAGGTTATTGATGATTCATGCTGTGCAGAGTGCTCTGAGCAGGCTGGGCTATTATTTGTGTGCTCAGGTTTCAGCATCTGGTGCAAATTCAGGCTGAAATGAGGTGTGTGCTTTATCTCTCAGTTGAATCGACCTGAAATGAATGAGAGAGATGCATGGTCTTTTATATCAAGAAATATTAGAGTATGACTTGTATGACTTGAAATATTTCACTAAAATCTTACTAATTACTAATTTAATACTTCTAGTAGGTTACTCAAGCCTGCACTAATATCTTCAGTTTTATTTGTTCTTTATCACTTATAGCCTTGTTTAATATATTGCAGCAGTTTCATAGATAAGGGTGAATGAGCAAAATACTCTGCATTAAATCTGCCTAGTTTTGACCAGTATTCTCTAAATATGGAGGATTTGTTAACTATTAAAATGTCACAGTTTCCTTTAAAATCATTAGTCCCTGAATGGTTGATGAGCGATGCCATTGGAAATCTTTATAACTATGACATAATTTTGGATAAGTGTTCTGGAAGTTGAATGCTAAAATTATGAAATACTACTAAAAATTATACAACACTAACTTTTAAAGGAATGCTACTTCCTGAAATTGTAATAATGCAGACCAGCTATCCAGTATGTATCTGGAGCCTTCTAACTATCTGTCAGCAAAGTTAAAATTTTGAGAATTATTCTTTATTGTAGAGTGACTTCTCTGATACAGACATCTGCTACTGTAAGCATTGCTTAACAAACTACCCATGCACATTTTAAACAATACTTTGAGGCACATTTCTAAATTTCTGTCTGAGCTGTGTAATTTTCAGATGGAATAATTTGATAACTTGAAAATAAAATTTGTGGGTGATGATTCATCAGCTATTAATCAAAGTGAGTTCTGGGGAATTCATTACACTATCACTGACATTCTGCAGATTGTAATTTAATGGCTATTTTAAAAAGGAAAAATGTGATGCTCTTTTGGAATAGCAACCTGCTGACTGACCAGGAGCTAGGAATTCTGCTTAGTTGCATGGAGCAGATATTCCATGTTTCCATGAGGCTGTGGTTCATCCCAGCTGGGAGGAGTTGTACAGCATCCTAGCTGGGATGGACTCTCTCACTTTTTACAGCCTGGTCTCTCTGCTCTCCATCTTGGATAAAGCAGTACCTGCATCCTCTGGGGATAAAATTCTCTCAAAGGAGCATTACTTTGAATGAGTGAAAGGAAATTAAACCAATTAAGACTGCACCCTCTAGCTTTATTTCAGTAAAAAACAAATTAAGTATAAATCTCTTTGGGCTAGCCTGGTGGGGAAGTCTTAGAGGTCTTCTCATTCTTCATTACCACACTGTTCCTGTGGTAGTTTTCCATGTATTTCAGTGCAGGGTGGTTTCTCTCCTTTGCCTGAGCTACATGTGTGCTTGTTCCTCTTGCTAGAAATCTTCATCTAGCTGATGCTCAGTGTATCAAGATAAACTGCTTTGCCTGCTCCTTATGGCCCATATGTTCTGTATGGACCTCTGTAAAGTAACAGGGTTGTGCTTGCAAAGAGAGGCAGCTGGCAAACATGCCTCAAGAAAATGAGGTGCATTAGTAAATCCCTCAAAAAAGCATAGATGGGTGACCTTGAGTGGGAAAACAAAATGACACATGGAGCTTTTTGAGGAGCTAAATGGCAGTATGATTTCCCTCAGATTTGTCCCCTGTGTGACCAAGACCACAAAGCATTTTTTAAAACTGTCTTTCATGGTATTTTTCTGTGGTTATATTGTCTATGCTTCTTGCAGAGAGGCTGTGCATGTGGGCCACTGGAGAAAAAAAGCCAATGTCAAGCCATGAAACCACTAGTATTGTGTTTTTTGAAATTAGTTTTACCTGCTAGCAGAGTAGAAGAGGAGTGTGTTTGAGGTACTTGTGCAATGCAGATCTTGCTGTGAGTTCTCAGGGAGGGGAACACAAGAACTATACTCATTTAATAGAGTAGCTAATACTGACACCATTCATTTTAAACTGGAGTTGTTGAAGGTGCCTTTCATGTTTCCATAATGTCCACACTGAACAAAATTAATATTAGTTGTTTTATTTTTGTTGACTCTTACCTGAGTAAGAGTGGGAGAATTACAAAACACCAGCTGTGTGGTAGCAGCTTTCCAGCAGCTTTGCAACAGAGACCACATCTTGCAGAGCATAAAATGACAGTATGTGTTTCTTTCTCCACAGGTCTGTATGCATATACATGTAATGCATATACCTCTTACTTCTGGGAAAAATACTGTTTTTGCAGTCACTATTCCTCTGCTGTAAATACATACAATTCTAATACATTCTAATTCTTCTGGTGTCTGTACTTGTGGGTGATATTCTTGCATTTGGATACTTCAGATTGCACTAATGCAAAGCAGGGGTCCTTCTGGTGAGGGCACAACAAATCCCAAATCCCAGTGTTATTCCCAAGTGTTTTTTGTGGGGTTTTTTTTTTTGTTTGTTTGTTTTTCTGTTTGTTTTTTAATGGAAGGGAAGAAAAGAACAAGCTGATAATACTAAAATGTGTATTGGCAGCTGCATCTGAGGCTTGTTTGCATTGAGATGCACTGAATACCAAAGTGTACTTCAGCCATAGCTATTTACATGCTTGTAAAGCAATAAGCACATGTTCTGCTGGGTTCTGTTATATTCCAACCACAGGAACTCACTGTGGGCTTGCAGAAATCAGTAGTTCATCACTGTGTATTTTGAGAATAGCCTGCTGACCTAGAATCACATCATTTCTGCTAAAGAACTCTGTGTGAACTGTTGCTGTCATTTCCTGTGATGTCTGCTTCGTGTGAAATTGAGCATTGGAAGAAAGCAACTTCCAAGGAGTTTCATGAAAGTTTACATGTCCTGGCTCACAGATGAGTGCTGTATTTGCAAGACAGGTCTTCACTGTGTTTTGTCATGTCCTGTTTCTTGAGGTTTCCACTTCAGGTTCAAATTTGAGACACACTTGACACATAGATGGGAAGCATAATTGCAAACTAAAGTTAAAATTTTGTGTGTGTTTTGATCAGTGGATTGACAAGAAATACTCATCTCCAGCTTTGGAACACATTCTGAGTGGGAGTTTCTAGCACATGTAGGTTTTACATCAGTTTAGAAACAGTGTTTGAAGATAGAGGCACATTGTGAGGGAAAGCTTTGTAAGTATCTGTCACAGAAGCTATTGGGTCCAATGTCAAGAGGGGATTGAAGGGAGATAGGAGAATAAGGCGAGAAACCTGAGCTGAAAGGCAGTAGTTTTGTATGGGCGTGACAAAGCCATGAAGCATCTTTAGAACCTGACCCTTGGGGAGCCCACAGGATACTGTCTGCAGGTTTCTGTCTCTCTTAACTTCATGTTTCATAAAAACTTCTACCACCCCTTTTGCAGTCATATTTGCATATATGTTTGTGTCTTGCTCACTACCACAGTTTTGAATATTGACTGTTCTACTAATATGTAGTTTATTTTTCTACAGCTTTTTAGTGCTACAGTAGTTGCATTTTATAGATGTAAAGGGACGTGGTCATCTGATCTGACCTTCCTGGGTATTATAACCATGTTGTGTTACTCAATCACTCCTGTATTGAATGCAAAAATTGAATTTTGCATAAGTGTACCTTTCAAAAGGCATCCTTTTTAGTTCTGAAGAGATGTAAAATCTGCCTCAACTAGCTACTTTTCTCAGTGGTTTAACTCATATGTTCGTGTTGTATTGAAGAGGTCGGTATGGGATTGAAGAAAAAAGACAACAGGGGACATAATAAAAGGACAGCAGTGGAGAATGAAGATATTCTAGCAAATACTCCTTTGGCCTTACAAGAGAGACTTTATTTTAGCACAGAGAAGAATGTGAGAAGAAAATGTGATAATGTTATGGAGGAGGTGAATGACATGATATAAATTGGAAATGCAGTGTGCAAATGCAAATTAAGGCAGCTTTTAGTTTATGGACAATTCGTTGCTGAATGTCAGCAAAAGTGATTTGGATGGCCTCCCATAGTTCCTTAGGTGTGGAAAGGGCAGTGTGGGAGTTGAAGATGTATGTTTTGACTGAGTGAACTTGAGTCAAATTTCTGCTCCTTGCTGGTTCAAGTATTATAATTATCTTAACAAGGAAAGCCTTAAAAGAAAGAGAAAAATTGCATATATCACATCTGCAGGTAATTTTTCTCTCTTTGGTTGTAAGATCAGCATGTACTGTAAGCCGAGGAAATGTTATGTTTTCATTAACCAGTTTTGTTCTTGTGGCTCTACTTTCATAATCCCTTTTTAACATAGGAAATTTAAAACATAAATTACTTTGACTTCTCTACATTTTCAAGAAGTATTTTACTGTTTTTAGTGTAGATTAATTTTTCAGTGGGTCATTGAAGATAATCAATCTTGAAATTTCTCTGTTACTGCTAATCTTCTTTTGCTCTTGGAAAAATAACATTCATATTTTATTTTTCCCGTGAACACTTTTGAAGCACTTACAACCAACAATACTCTTCTAAAACATTTAGTGATGTAATGTAGAATAGCTACTAGTGATTAAAATCAAGATGGTTATAATGGAATATTTACTGGGTAAATCCCAAAGAGACTAACTGGTAAATAGTGGTATGAGAAACATTAAATTCTTTTAGTGGAAAAACATCAGAGAATTGGAATGTAATTTTAGGTTGAGTCTTTTATCAAGCACGAGCATTTCATTGAAATGTAAATGCTGACATGTTGCTTTCATTTTTTTCTTTTCTTAATGAAATAATAGTTAAAAGGCATTTCAATTATGCTATTGTTACCTGCTCAGCTTAGTGTAGCGTGAGTATTGTGGTCTCTGAAATGGACAGGGCTGTCGTGGTATCCACACTGGGCTGGTGTTGGCATGGGAGGTAATGGATGTAGTTGAAAACTGATTGCACTTGTCCTGCTCCCACGGGTCTTCAGCTTGATGAATTCCTTGCCTATGTGTGGGTTCAGGCATCTCTGATTTCCTTTCCTTGCATTATATTCTCTGGTGTTGGAACTTCTGGACTGTAATATCTAGGACCAGGCAGTTCCTCAGAACTTGAAGAAAGGATGGGAAGTACGTTGGAAGAGATTTAATTTTACGTTATGATTTTCTGCCTGTCTGGAGCTCAGGAGGGAATCTAGAAAAGGGCATGTTTCCTGCTCATGTGAGATGCTGGCTCCCAAGCTGATGCAGCAGGTGGTGGGAGAGGAGGGGGCTGGGCTGCAGGAGCTGTGCTGTGCTGGCTGCAGGCTCCTTCCTGCTGCAGTGAGAGGCTCAGTGGGCAGGGCTGGGGCTTTGCCGCTGACTCAGGGCTCGAAACTCGTGCTTGCCCTCTGGCACCGAAGGGGTTGAGCTACCCTGACAGGAGACATCTCTTCTTCCCTTTGTCTCATCTCTGTCTGCCTCTTTAGCTTTTTTCAGGAGCAAAATGCTGCAGCATTTCTTCTCTCCTGAAGAGGTGACTTGGTTACCCAATTCCTGATTGGTTATATGGTAACTGAAGGTTGGCACCCAATGAAATAAAGGGGCGTTAATGGCAAGGAGTTAAGCATTTAAAGTGGAGGAATACTTTGTGCTTGTACTGCTGCTTCCTCTCTCTCAAGTCTGAAGGTAATAAGGAAGCTAGGTGAAATTAAAAAAAAATTAGCAAATCCAGTTTTTCTGCACATATAACTGTGTCTGAAGATTTTACAGCTAAAGAATCATTAGCTCTTGTTTTCAGTTAATCATCCAAGCAATGCAGTGCTTCTAAAAGACATATTCCCAACTAAATTTGTTCACATTTTTTCAGTAGGAAGGCTCAAATCTACATTAAAGTATTATTAGCAAGATTAAATATAAAGTCATATGGATGTTCAGTACATGCTTGGGAGGTTAATGCTTGTCTTTACCATTCTAACTTTTAAAACTGAGTTATTGGTTTTATGGTTTAACCCCAGCTGGCAATTAAACACCTCGTAGCTATTTGCCCACTCCACTTCAGTGGAACAGGGGAGAGAATCAGAAGAGTTAAAGTGAAAAAACCTCCTGCTTTGAGGTAACAGGTAAAACAAAAGCTGTGCTTGCAAGTAAAGCAAACCAAGGAATTAATTTACCACTCCCCTTTGGCAAGCAGGTGTTCAGCCATGTCCAGGAGAGCAGGGCTCCATAATGCATACCAGTGACTTAGGAAGACAAAGACCATCGCTGCAAATGTTCCCTCTTCCTTCTTGGTCCCTCAGCTTTATATACTGAACATGATGCTGTCTGGTTTGGAATATGTCTTTGGTCACTTGGAGTCAGCTGTCCTGGCTGTTTCCCCTCCCAGCTCCTTGTGCACTCCCAACCTACTCACTGGTGGGGTGGGGTGAGAGGCAGGAAAGGCCTTAACTCTCTGCAAACTGTGCTCAGCAGTAACTAAAACATCCCTGTGTTGCCAACACTGTTTCCAGTACAAATCCAAAAAATAACCCCATACTACCTACTGTGGAAAAAAATAATTCTCCTCCAGTCAAAAGCAGCACACTAGGCTAAAAATGTTGCCACAAAATCAGTGAAATAGTGAGTATTTAATTTCTGAAAGCCACAACTACTAAATCTGTTTCAGGAGTGAACCCAAACTTCATATTCTTAATTCTCTTACCCTTTTCATCAATTCCCTTAGAATTCCATCCTCTCTGACATGTGGTGGGCAGGCATTTGTGATTCACACAAAAAGTGCCATATGTTGCTGAAAGCTGTATATACATTTGGAAAGAGGTGTGAAGCTCTCAGATCTCAATACTGCCTTTATAGATGTCACTGGCCAGGGTTTACCTTGAGAATGTTTAATGAGGTGGCTCAGCATAAGAACAAACCACTTGTTAAGATAGGGGTGACTTGTTTAGGGCGTGATGATATTAATGTATGGTGACTCAAGTTCTTCAGTCATGAGAGCTTATATAGTGGTAAAGGACATTTAAGGTGATGGGAGAAACCAGAGTATTTCTAACTATAAAGCTGTAACTTGTTTGTTTTCCTCTATTTGGTTTGTTTACTTTGAGAAAATTCTATGAGCTTAATTTCTATGCTGTGTAAAAATTTTTTTTTTGTTTACACATAGGTTACTTAAAATTCATTGAGCAATTCTGTGTACTTTAATGTCTGGTATTTGTGGGCTGGGTTTTTGCATTTGCAAAATGACAGAAACCTGTTGAAGGTGAAAGCTTAGGTCTCATGGTAATCTATAATGTGAGTTTGAACAGTGCGTTCAGGCTTTTTAAACTTACCTTTTTTATTTACTATTTTTGTATATAACAAGGAAAAGCTTTATGCTTTATCTCTGGAGTTCTCTGAAATCTTTCTCTCTTGCCTAGATCAGTGACTTATGACTGAGATTCCCTGTCCTTGGACAAACTTCTGCTGTTCTCCTGCGTTCAGCCAGAGGCTGGCTAATAGACAGGCCTAAACTGCTCTTGTTGGTGGTTGTAGAATAAACCTATTTTTGTACGCGAGCTGTGCCTTACTTTGTGTTCCCTTCTCTCATACTGCCTTTATGTTGTTTTTTATTGCTGACTCTGTCACAAATGCAGGAATTAGCTGACATGGAGGAGAGAGTTTCTCACCAGTCAGTCTTCTTTGTGCAGAAAGATAAATCTGTGGATTTATCAGTCTTGTATTTAGTCTGAATGTTTGTTGTCAGCTTTTCAGGAAAGAGAGAGAGTTGATACCATATTGAGTTCATTTTTACACATAAGCAAGGCCGAATGCAAAGGTTTCCTATTCATTCTGAACAATGGTAGGAGCTCCTGAACCACTCTGCAGAAATTACTGTAACATAAGCAATCCACCTTACCTTCAGGTGTACATTGAGACATGGAGGATGTGGCTGTATGTAGTAGTGAGTAGCTAGACTGAAAGAAATCCAACGTATCTCTTTTGGGCCATACAACCAACATGATTTCCTTCAGTGTATGTGGTTATGGTTAGTAGCTGGAACTTCTGCAGATCCCCACTGTGTGCCAGGAGCAGCAGAAGTCACCTACCTGTTGCTAAGCATTAGCTCTAATTACTCACAGGGAGGGAAGGGATTAGAGTTTTTTAGTTTTGTTTTGTTTAAGGCCAATTTCAGAGAAGGTATTGATAACCAAAAGGCATATACAGTAATGATATAAGAAAAAGTGTGTAGGGATAATAGACTTGAAGAGAGAAGATAAAACCACACTGATACTCAAACAGAATGGGAGCTTACCAGTGGCAATTAGAATTCTTTAGTACTGTGGGGACCTGAGCTAATTTAAAATGTGTGAATTGTTAATACTTCACCTTTTTACTGTACTCCTTACTTTGTGTCAGATATGCTAATGGCAGTTAAGGCAGTGAAAACCTACTTTCTGTTTTATCAGAAAGCTGTTGCAGTTGTTAGACATTACTTTATGAACATCTGTCACTTTTAATATTGAGTTGGCAACCCCCCAAATTGTTAATGAATATATGAATTCTAAGATCTGAATGGGTTGTGCTTGTATTGGAAAGCTTTGGTGGCTAGCTGCATACACAGCAGGCATCACTTCTAAATACTGGGTCTAGACTAATTAGGTTGTTCTAATAGATGGGTTGTTGATGAAAGCACTTAAAACTTTTGTTGAAAGAATCTTCAAACAAGCAACAACAACAACAAAACCCTATCCAAGAACTCCCTCTTGAGCTTCAAATCAAGAAGTGTTGCTAATCCCAGCTGTGTAGTCAGAGTAATGTGCCAGCTGTCCCAGACCTGCATTTGACAGCTGACTGCTGTAGGCAGAGTGACAAGTTGTAGACAGCTGTAGAGACAATTTTTGATAATGTCTGGGGTGAGGGGGAAAGTGCATAAAATATTTTTTTAAATGGTTATTCAGCACAGAATGAGGAAACACTGAAACAACAGCAGCATCCCTTACTCTCCTCAGAGGTATTGGCAAACTGAGTGCATCCAGGTGCTGCATTGAATAAGTGTGGTTTTTTGGGAGATGAACTGTTCAGTTCTTGAAGCTACAAAAGAGGTTATTACTTTTTTTCAGTATTTTTAAGGGCATTGTGATACATGGTTTAAGATGGATGAAATATTTTGGGTAGACACAGAGGTGAAAAAAGATAACTCCTTGAGAAGGAGAGAAAATTTCCTTTAAGAAGTGTTAGAGGCCTTTCTGCGTGGCCTAGAGCAGGTCAGCAAATCCTTCTGGCCCTTTTGCCAAGTATTTAATGTATGTGCTTATGCTTGGATGGTTATTTCTCTAAGTGCATTCACAGATGATTACAGGGATGAAGCACCTTTTCTGTGGGGAAAGGCTGAGACAACTGGGTTTGCTCAGCTTGGAGAAGAGAAGGCATGGGGTGCCCTAACTGTGGGCTTCTAGTAACTAAAGGGGGCCTACAGGAAAGCTGGAGAGAGACTATTTACAAGAGCATGTAAGGACAAGGGAGAATAGATTCAAACTGAAAATAGGGTAGGTTTAGATTAAATATTAGGAGAAAAAATCTTCACCATCAAGGTGGTGGGACAATGGAACAGGTTTTCCAGAGAAGTTGTGGCTGCCCCATCCCTGGATGTGTTCAAGGCTGTGCTGAGGGAGGCTCTGAGCAACCTGGTCTAGTGAAAGGTGTCCTGCCCATGGACAAGAGGCAATGGCCTCAAATTGCACCAGTGGAGGTTGAATTTAGATATTAGGAAAAAATTCCTGCTGGAAAGGATTGTTAAGCATTGGAATGGGCTGCTCAAGGAAATGGTGGAGTTGCCATCCCTGGAGGTTATTTAGAAGACATCTCAATGAGGCACCTGGGGACATGGTTTAGTGGTGGACCTGCCAGTACTGGGTTAATGGTTGTGCTCGATGGTCAAGGTCTTTTCCAACCTAAATGATTCTGTGGTTCTGTAAATCAGGTTCATAAATCAGCTCTGTGACAAAGGCTGCAGTACTGAAACTTATATAGCAAATAAAAATAATACCTTGGTCTTGGCTACTGGAATGCTCAGAAATTGGAAAACCAGTCTGCTCTTACATGCTTAAATGTTGAGGCCAACAGACTGCTCCATGTGCACTGACTTTAGCTAGAATTTTTAGCACTCAAAGTATGCTTGTATGTGAGTAGCTTGAAATTTGAAAGCTCCCCTCTCTCTCTCTAAACAGTGTCAACTGCCCAAAAAGGACTCAGGACTTTCTCAGGAGGTGTTTATTCTTGGTGCATGAACTTGCATTTTAGCCTTGTTCAGCTCATTTGACCTGTGTCTCATGATTTTGAAATAGAATTGGTACTTGTATCAGAAACAGGAAAGTTTAAAGGTGATATCTAAATACAGCAATACCAAAAGTGTGATTATTCTCACTTCAGAAGTGCTTCTCAATGGCTGTGGTAGCAGCCAGCTTGAAGCAGCTATGGGTGCATTTTCTTGCATTCACTTGAATGTGAAGATGTACTTCAAATAACCCAAGTTTTGAAGCACTCTGCTTGTTTGGATTTTTAGGAAATAATGGAGTTTGTAATTTTGTAGTTTATGAAGATGCCGTGAGTATACTTGTCTTGGCAATGTGTCCCAAGAGATCCTTTATTATTTCTTGAATGACAACCTAAGTGCAGCGCTCAGCCATCCCTGATGAGTGGGCTGAGCATGTGACTGGGGAACAAAGCTGCTACTGACAACCTGTTCCCTTTAGGTTTGTCTAGGGCAGTAAATAAAAGTTACATAATTTGCATAAGCCTATTAAGTGGTATTCTCAAGGGGAATAACAATAATTTCTAATGCTGTTTTCAGTGCTGACAGTTGATCCATTTAAAAATTAGATACTAAGAAGAATTCCAGTGAAAGGAGGAGGTGGAATGGTTTGTGGCTGTGCCACAGCCGGGTCAGGAAGGTACAGAAAAATGTGAGTCCTTCTGTGAGCAGTGAGTGCCCAGTCTTATATGTTGTATGGAGTGAATGTAAAAATCAAGCTAGACCAGTACAGTTGTTTGAAGAATAAGATAATTTCAGAGATTTAAATGCAGGCAGAAAGAGATTAATGAGGACAGTATAAATTCCATGTGACTGTCTGTTTTAAGCTAAAAGTATACAGATGCTTGTTTTTCTGCATGAAATGAGACAAAATGAATCACAGTGAAATTGAACATATGTTATTTGCACTGGCTTGTTTAAATCTGTTTCACAACAAACATTTATTGGAGCCACTCAAATTGTGAAGAGGAAAAAATGCTTTTGTGGTCTGTGATGTTTCTTGAAGTGGCATATTGCAAAAGTTCACTACATCATCCTTGTAAAACAGAAAGCTTCTGTATACTGTCTATTTAAAAAGGGACTTGTAGAGTAACTTGGTAAAAGTGTATGAATTTGGTAAAAGTGTATGAAAAGATAAAAGTTAACTTTTCTTTAAATTTTTATAGCATTTAGATTTTCCCTATACAAGTCCTCACATTGTGTTACTGTACCATTCAAGAGGGTGGCACTATGGTATGGTTGGCCAAAGTTTGTGTGATTCTGCCTTCTAGAAGTAAAAATTACTTGTTGATAACCACAGGTATGGAATAAGTATATCAAGATCCTCCCTCTTTGTTCTGAGATGTAAAATGAGTGTATCCCAGATAATGGGAATGCCAATATGTGCTCCAAATACAGCTTTAATGTTGTCTAGGACATTTCAGGAACAAATGTTCAGTTTTTGTTCTCTCTTTACACAAATGTGTAAAAGCATTTTTGGTACAAGTAGTTTTTAAAAACGTTGACTGGTGCAGAAAAGTGAGGTCTTGAGAAGAAAGGAGAGAAGATTTGTACTGTATTATGCCTCTTCATTATTCTGAAAAAATATTTGTCATAGCTTAAAAAGCAGATTTTAATTTGCAGAATAGACAGTGTTATTCCAAGTCAACACTGGATTGTGTTCCTAGGGTTTGAGACTATTATTTTATTAATGCTATGTAATTAAAATGGCAAATGGAAAATTAGAACTTGGCATTTGGGGGTAGTTTTATTGATGTATTCCATGATATATTTTCTGTGCTTATCCAGCCTGCAAATGTGCATAACTTCTTAGACTTTTGACTATTTCTTGAAACTTAAATTAGTGAAAGCTCTTTTGTATTATGGAACAGTAGTAGTAGGTATTGACTTTGTGATAATGGCTCAAACTACAATTATCTTTGGTCTTTTTACGCATTGTGAAATATTTGCATAAGGGTCACAGAAATCTTTAACAAGTACAATGTATATTTGTTGAGTACTTTTTGGTTTAAAATGTGGTGCTTTTATGCCTAGAATTAGCAGATCAGGTTATTGTTGCAGCAAGTTTTCAGTTCTGTGCCAGTGAAGCTGGCAGCTTTGATTAGATGTTGCAGTGCAGTCAATAGGATTGTAGTTTGTCATTTGAGACTGCTTTGGTTTCAGCGTGGAAATTCTTGCAGCAGGAGGAGCTCTCGACTCTGCCAGTGTGCCAGCCTAGCTAAGGTTTGCCTGCTGTCTTAAATGGAAGCATTGTTGGGACCAAGGCTGTCATTCTTTTAGGCACTTGCTTGATCTCTGCTGGAGTTTACAGGGCTGTACAGTATCAAGGTAAAATCTTTTAAAAAGTATTTTGAGAACAGTCAATTTGGTGGTCAAGCAATCCCTGGAACAATGTCCCCCACAGCTGGATATTTTCAAGAGGTGTCTGAACAGTGTGCTAGATAATCTCATCTTGGCTTCTTTTCCCATGAGAAGAGGTTGGACCAGATCATTTTTGAAGTCCTACCTGACTCTTTTTTGATGAGGTTATGTGGCAAATTCGTAATACTCCTTATGGACAGACATGTACACTGAGGAGCTTCAGGAGTATCCAAAAATGTTTTGAATGCTCCCAGGCATCTTCTGTTCAGTGGAATGACTTCAGGCTGCAGCACAGCCGTCAGTGCTGGATGCCTCACATGCTCGACAGTCAGCTTCTGATTTCTGGTCTGGCACTTCAGGATAAAGCAGGACACTTTGATAAGCCAAAAACCATATGGTTACGCTTGGCAAAAACTCTGGAGCTGACTGAAGTGCTGTATTATTGTGGCATGAACATGGCAGGCAGCACAGCCAACCTCAGACTGTCCTGAGCTGAGACACCACTGTCCCCAGTCATTAGGGTATGACAAGAAAAAGTGAGCAAGCCTGACACACAGGCTTGCTCTGGAGTTGTTTACTCCTTCATCTCCTCTACTGCAGGGATGCAGGCAAAAAGCAAATATTACTGCTGTTTTCAAAAGGGTTCTGGGGTGGGTTTTAGGATTACACAGTTGCTCTTTTTTTCTTGACTTAGTGTCCGGTTTCTAGTAGAAGTTCAAACTGGTGCAGACAACTGTGCATACTGGTTTAGATGTAGGTGCAAATGCTGCAGTTGAGCATTAGACTTAAAAGCTAGGGATCAGATTTTTGATTATTTAGGTTGTCATTTCCCCGCTGTGCTGTTTTCAGGACACTGGCGGGGGGGGGGGGGGGGGGGTGGTGGGTATATTAAAAAGTATCTCACTAAAGCCTTCAGAATTATTGGACTGCCCCTAAAATAGAGTAGAAAATGCTATATTTTTCAGTGAAAACACCAAAAGAAATTACTTCTGCTCTTTCAAAGAGGTTCAGGAAGGATAGGAGTAGTTAAATTTCAAAGTTGTTTTGAAGATGGTTAATTAAAAGGTTCTGTAAGGTAAATGTTGACACTTTTTAAAAGAGTCTTCGTACCTGTACATACTTTATTCTTTGTTAATACAGTGCTTTGAAATATTTTTGTGCAAATGAAGTTTTTTAAAAGAGGAGATTTTCTTAGGTTTCCCTGAGTTTGCATGGATTTCAGGACCAAGCTGGAATTATTTGGTTATTCTATAAAGTGACACACATGACTGTAGAAGGGTGGTTGGAAAAACCTGAAGTACTGATGATAAATCTGTGAGGTTAATTTTGCCTCCTGATTTACTTGAAGGAATGGTATACCGTTAAAACATGGGGCTGAAGACATTTTTCATTGTGCTTATGATGAGTCTTCCCTTTGTTGATGTTAAACAGTGTAACTTAGTCTGCTGCCATTTCCTTTACTCCACAGAACAATTACAACAAAGCATTTTGCTGGGTCAGTGCTGTGTTGATTCTGTAGAACACTTACCTGTCTCTGCATTGAGTCAACAAACCAAGTCAAGAGCCTTATGCTGTACTTAACTTTGAAGGCAAATTGCGCTTTTTAAGTGCTGCTGTATTTGTTCTGAGGAGTTTTTCAAGTGGTACTTCAGTGTTACAGAGAGATACTTAGAGCTACTGTAGAATCACACAGGTTTGTTTGTATTTTCAGAGCACCTAGTGAAATTTCTGTTCCTGTAAATTGTGCCTTTATTTTAAAAGAATTTAAATTATAGAGCCAGAGTGCGTCCTCAGAGAAATTCCCAGACCCTTAAGTTAATTCAGACCAAAAACTACTGTCTTAAAATGCCATTCTCATTTTTAAACCTTCTCCTCTCCCCAGTAATGAACCTAGAGACATGAATGGGACAGTTTATTTAAATTGCCTTTAGCTGTATCTATTTAAGAAGTAGATGAAAAATCTTTTGCATAAATGAAAACAAATACTAGCTTGCATCCTCTGAACCTGTGTCACTGTAAGCAAGTTGCTGCCAGAGCAGTATAATGTGTTTAATTTGGGACCTTTTCCACTCATAAATATTGAAAACCTAGCTGAAATTAAATTAAATGTTTGGAAGTTTAACTGTACAAAATGAAACTTAAAGCCAGTTGTTATGTTTTCTTCATTAGATGAAAATGTGCTTTCTTTACAAGGAAATTGTTTTGAATAGAAATTATCGATATTTCAAAAGACTGTAAGCTGAAGGAAAAACTGTGGACCTTCTGATATGCATTCTTGGTTTTCCCTGTTCAGTCTGGAGCTTTTAATGAATTTAAAAGAAAAATGGGTTCTTTATCTTCTTCTTCTTCTTCTTCTTCTTCTTGCTGTTTGTCAAGAGGAGATGATTAGTACTGAAATCCATTCATGCATGTGTGTATTTTTTATATATACATATATATGAAAGCTAAGGGATCTTTCTGAGATATTGATTGTACAGATTCTGGAGGCCAGTGCTTGCCTGGCTGTTCTCCATTACAGGATGCACATGTGTAATCCTATTAAGCTTCAAAATATTTAATTTAAATTATTTTTTCCGACTATATGGCATGTTTTATATAGGCAAGATATAAATGGAAGAGTGGGAGTCTGACAATGCACACTGTGCCTATTAAAAACACACCAGGAATTTTAATAATCTGAAGTGATCGTCTCACTTTGTATTAGGAAAAATGTCATCTTTAAACATCCAGTCCTTAAAACCATTTTTGAGCATTCATGCTTGCTCTCCACCTATTCCAGGATTGCTTTGTTTTCTTGGGAATTATCTACTGTGTCAGGAACCTGCTTAATTGAGATCTAATAAGGTCATGTCTTAACATGGGTTTATAGTGATATATCTAGAATTAACCAAACTTTCTGGTAGGGCACCCCAGTAACACGTTCCATGTGTTTTATCATGGAATTGTTAGGGTTGGAAGAGACCTCTGGAGATCATCTAGTTCAATCCCTCTGGCAAGGCAGGGTCATCTAGAGCAGGTTACACAGGAACACATCCAGCTGAGTTTGGAATGTCTCACGTCTCCAGAGAGGGACACTGCATGACCTCCCTGGGCAGCCTATTGATGTATGAATAAATTCCATCTCCAGTAAATTGTCTTAGGTTCTCCAAAATCCTCTGATCCTATTTTATTTGGTATGCAATATCAGATACTTCAGGAGTACGAATTCATGTGTGTGGGGTGGATTTTGTGATGAGCTAAGTTATTATGGATTAGTTTCGTGGGAACTAGCGTTGCAGTTGGAAGAATAAACTTTGTCAGCAGGTTGCAAGGCTTTTTTTGGTGTGTGCATGAATTTGGCTAGCAAATACTGTGTGATGCTTTCAGTGGTCTCCAGCCCTTAAATGATTGTTTCCACTAAAATATAGATCACTATGTTAACACTTTCTCCCATATGTGACAGCTCGTAGGCGGGCTGCGTTCTGCCAAAGACTGTATACCAAGCTGGCACTGTGAGGGGACAAGTGGGGACGTATGAACTGGCAAGACATTAAAAATCTGTGAAATCTGTTGTCTTAGATCTTGCTGGTAGAGTGGAAGAACAGAATAATCTGTGGCTGTGGCTGCAGAGGAAGCAGTGTAATGCAGTAAGGGTGGATCTGCAGAGTGAACCCCATGTTTACAGCACACTCCTGTGGGCTTTCATGCTGGGGCTGATCCAGTCTAGTCCTGCCCATAGGCAGTCAGAGCATGTAAGGTGTACTCCTAAGGGCATCTGAAAATCTTGTTTCATCCAAACTGAACCCATTTCATGTGCTCTGAGACTGCTGTAGTGTGCCCACCAAAACAGGTAGGAAGCATCTGCAATGCTGATGGTCTATTTTTTGGTTTACTTTAGGTCTTACTTTTTTTACTACACTTTTTTTTTTTGTTTTTGTCCTCTCTTCTTTTTACTTTTTATCACTGATGTTTATTCAGTGCAAAATGCCATGATGCACCATACCAATTTCCTTCATTCTTAGCAGAGTATCAATTAGAGGAGTATGTGTATATGGATGGATGCCCACAAACGTGTGTGCCCGTACTTTCAGTGAACAGTTTGTGTGTCAGTAGCCCGATACACTTACAGTCTGTAACCAGTAGAGTCCTGGCAGTGATTAAGGAAGGCATTCAGGATAGAGGAATGTCCCAGTATCACTGATGGGCAGTTTAGGCTTGAAAATGTCTTTCTTGCACTGAAACCAACTCTGCATTTTGTCCCCCTCAGCTCTGTGTTGTAAGTGCATTCCCCGGGGCCAGATTGTCTTCCTTTCCCTGCAAACAAAGGAGTGCACTGTGCTTAGACAGGCTTTGGGGGAATTTCTTCATTAGTCCTTGCCTTATGAGATTACTTCAGGCAGTGGGATATAGTGTCTCTAAGCATACTGTTCTCTCTTACAAGGTCAGTGTCTTTTCACTGCACGTTTATGCCGTTACTAATACAGTTCTCATTTTTGATCTTGAGATGCTACTGAAATGTGACTTCTACTTTAAAGGAGACAAGGATTTATAATTGTTTGCTCTAATTTGCTTATGAGTCTTCAAATGTATAATTTGAATACCCAAAGCTCCTATTAGATATTCAGATGAGATTCTGTTCTTCAAGGCTCTTAAAACAATAGACTGGGATCACGAATGAAAAATTATTTCAGAGCATGCCCAGCAGCAATCAGTGCATCAAGAAGTGCGGCTTACAACATACAGTTAACTTTGAACAGTCCACAGCTGTCTCGGTCCCTCTGGGAGCCTCTCAGGAGCCCAGGGCCAGTCCCGAGTCGGCAGACACCGGGTGGGGGGGGCAGCCCCGACACGGCCGACAGCGGGGAGACACTGTCTGTGTGTGCCCCGAGGGTGCTGAGGGCACCTGGGCTGGCAGGGAGACACTCTGTGTGTGTGCCCCGAGGGTGCTGAGGGCACCTGGGCTGGCAGGGAGACACTCTCTGTGTGTGCCCCGAGGGTACTGAGGGCACCTGGGCTGGCAGGGAGACACTCTCTGTGTGTGCCCCGAGGGTACTGAGGGCACCCAGGCTGGGGGGAGACACTCTCTGTGTGTGCCCCGAGGGTGCTGAGGGCACCTGGGCTGGGCGCCTGTGCAGCACAAGAGACACCAGAGACATCGGTAGAAGAGAAAGGGCCGACTCTTAGCAGGGGTTAATCCAAGTTTTTATTAGGATCCCAAAGGAGCTCCTGCACCTCAGGGGGCCTCCTGCCGAGAGCCCCTGGAGATGTGCCAAGGTCACATTTAAAGGGAGGTGGAAACCCAAAGTAGATAACATTGTACCAACCAATAAGTGACCCTAAGGGATGGATGCTGGGGGATAGACACATAGGACAGCGTATGGGGCAAGGCTTGGGGGCTGACCCCTGGCCTCTGGCTAATCACTCGGCGACCTGGACCGAAACTTCTGGATGGAGGGGATGGGATGCTGAGTGATTGACAGAGAGCCAGGGTGGGGGTTTGGGGATGATCTCATCCCGGGAGAGGGATAACACAGGTAAAGGGAGGGGGACACAGTTTGGGATAAACCATTTGGGAAAAATATGGGGATACAAAACAAAACTACTTCAAAATATTACAAAGTATAAAAACACAGTACAACACACACCAGTGTATTTAATGGAATTTAAGCATCCACAGCAATATGAAATTATTATACTTCTCCAGCTGTGTGTGTGACTTTGCAAGAGTGTAGCTGACACTGTCTGTTGGTATCAGCCAAATGGCAATCATCTGCAAGCTTGGCCAGTAATGGGATTCTGAGAGCTAAGCAGTTGGTTTTCGGTATCTTGAGGATTTGTTAGGCTCAGATAAAACTATCCAGTTGGGTCAAGCATTTGATCTTTTATGCAGGACTATTTGTCATTGCTGGTGATTGGGGAAAAAAGCAGGAAGAGTTTCTGCAGCAAGTAGTTCCAGACAATACAACAATTGCAGTAATAAGAATCTGGAGAGCTCTTTAAGGTCTTCTTTAGCACTAAGTTCTGCCACAGGTTTTCCAGGATGTCACTTCTCTCCTTCTTGAAATATAGGCACACCATGGAAGGGAAGGGAGAAATCGAATGTCTGGTTCTGGACAGCAACACAACATTCCAAATATTACTAGTTATCTGATGCAGTTTTGAAAATAGCATAGTTTGAATTTAATAGTTCTACAAATTAAATTTACTGTACAAAAAGGGTTTATTTCTAGAGTTCAGCTAGGAGGCCAGAAGATTCTAGTATCAGATCTGTGTTGAAACAATATTGGGTCTGTCAAGTCTTCACATCCTTATCTCTCTTCCTGAATATAACTGTTATTTCTACTCTGGAAGGTCACACCGAATTCTGTCATCTTATCACTAAACAGTCCTTCAAACTTTTTTCCTTCATGTCACTTCTTTCAACTCCTTCCTGTGTTTTGGTTGAAGTTCATGGATTTGCAGTGTATTTGTTAAGGGCTGTTGCAATCTAAAATTGTTTTATCATCTTGGAAATTTTTTAGGAATACAGTCTTGGAATGAACTCAGCTTTCAGGATTCAGGTTTCTATGTTTCCATATAGAATGAACATAATCTCTGTTTTTCTGCTTTACAACATAATTGTTTTTTATTTTATGTCTAAATTATATCTACCTGTTCCCATGCAGGCTTTATTTTTAAATCTAAATAACAGAAATTTCTTACTTACTTTTTAAATTTTAGAGGCATATTGTTTGATTCTAAATTGTGTGAGTGAGAGTTTTTAGAGAATTTATAATCTTATCCTGATCCCTATGGTCTGTTTAATATATAGGATTTATTTATGGTTACTTAAGTTGTACTTAAGTTGCTCCATACTTCTGATTATCTGTGTTGCTTTATTCTGTATCTCTTGCAAAGTGTCCATGTCTCTGAGGCAAGGTGACTGGAGCAGATGTAGCTATCAGAATGCAGTGTATAATGAATAAAAATATTGGTTAGTTTTCTGTTTTGTTCTTGATTTATTTTCCTTTTTGATTGCATGTAAGTGGTTAGCTCATGTTTGAAAATTTATGCACAGTAATTTGAGATCTTTAAGGAGTGATGTAGGTAAAGTTCATTAGTGTGTGAGTAGTGCTACGTAGCTATTTTTTCTGCATTAATTTGTGTTTTCTGTTATTCAGTACATCATTCTGTTTACAAGTTCAGTATCACTGTGACTCTTCTCAGTAAGTTTGTTGTTGACAGATTTTTCTAACCCAGTCATTCACCCCTGCTTCAAAATTTTTTGGGAATGTGTGGAGCATTACAAATCTTAACTGCAATTTTTGGCAGTTCCTGTTAACAACCCACTTTATGAAAAGTGTATTTCACTCTTATATAAATTAACACTTTATCAGTGTATAAGGGGGTCTGCCCTCTTATACTGCAGTTTTTCATCCTATAATGGTTTTTCCTGGTCTTTCCAGCTGCTGCTGCCTCTCTGATCTTGTTCCTCATCAAATAGAGTTATAACACAGTCTTTGTGCAAAAGCAAGTAATTTGAATTTTGAAGAGTAGTGCCACGACTAATATTTCAGTTGCCGAAGTGGTGGATGTGGGTGGTGGGCAATGGGATGCAGATGCTGATGCCTTTTAGGCAAGCAGCTGCAAGAGGGTGCTGGGCTGTGCCAGGAAAAGCCAGGCTGGAGGAAACCTCTTGGCAGGAATTCACTGAGCATGACTGGAGGCAAGTAATCCTACCTGGAGGGAGATAATCCTGAGGTGAAAGCCAGAAGATGGGCATCAACCTGCCAGGCAGGTTCAGCTCCTCACCTTGTACAGTTTCCCACTTTTTTGTGCTTTTCTACTACAAACAAGCTGGTAGGACTTCATTTTGTCAGCAGTTCATTCATCCCTCCAGGTTTTCATACCTTTCCACAGATGATTTTTGGCTTTTTCTTTTTTCTCTTACATTATGTTGAGGGAGTCTCAAATCATACAGTGGCAACTGCTGGTGTTGATTCAGGAGGTTCAATCATAGGGTGCTTATGCTGTCATTTGCTTGTGCCGCCTACAAGCCTTTTTAGGATGTGCTTAAGGGTTGTGTAACCTCCTCTATAGTCCTGCTCTTAAGCTTGCAGTAACACCTCTGTGCTATCTTCAGTACAGCTAGATGACTCGTGGCTAAATTACACCAGTGTCTCTTCAATTTAAGTAGTGATTTTCCATGTGGCGTTGTATCAAAAGCTATATTGAACGAAATTATTTTATGCATTTCTTGTCTTAAAATAAATTTCTTTGATAGCTAAAGAGTATGGATTTGGCCTGGCATCTTTGGTCAACCCATGCTGAGTCTTGTCCTGTTTTGTCTTTTTATGTCTTTTGTTTCTGTTTCCACCAAATGTTGTTTCAAATCCTTTCATCCCACTGAGTCAGCTGGTGATGGTTGTTCTTATTTTTCCTGACTCTGTATGTGACTATGCTGTATCGTTTTGAAAGCACATTCTGATATTCTGTAATCCTATATTCTACCTGCATAACAACTCCACTGTTATTGTTTTTACTGTATGTGCAGTCATAGGAATCACTGTGATTTCAGTCCTATTAGCTGACTTGTATGTTGTTATTTTCTCACTTGGATCCCTGTTTTGGCTACTTGCAGGAGTCCTGGTAAGTTGTCTTGTAATGGTTATTTATCCAGAAATCTCTAGAGTTCTACAGGCTTGGTTTTGCTTAGATTTATATTTTTAAGAATTTCACACTTGCTGTTAAACCATCTTCTCTAATGAAGCCAGCCTGTCCTCCAGCTGCTCTCCACTTGCTTAATTTCTCAGCCAGCCCTTTTGGGGCTTGGATTTTTCATGCTCAGAGTATCCCAGGCAGTAGGTGCTGGAGTGTATGACACTAATAGTCCACATGTGGGAAGTGTACGTAGGTCCAGAGAGAATGGAGAGGATGAAATGCCATCTCCAGGGACTTCAGGCCATATTTAAGTCTGTGGCTAGTATTTGCAATTCCCAAAAACCTGCTTTCCTAAAGTGCAAACCTACAGATTTTGATTCAGTTTTTATTTGGGTCTTATTTCTTTAGCATATTTCAACAGGAGTATGCCTTGGTTTTCCTTTGAGCTTTCTGTAGCACCTGGGGAGCAGAAAATTAGATTCTTTCAGGTCTGTGTAATATAAGGCATTATTGATCATTAATGGCCAAGGATAGCAATACAAAACCCCAAGTAACAAGAAAAGAACATTCAGTAGGAAAATGATAGTATCTTAGTTCTTGTGATAGATGAATCAATCAATCAATCTTTATTCCACATAGCTATGAAATAGCATAATATACTTAATCCCAAATTCTGTAGGAATTTTGGGCTGGTTTTGTTTATTATTTACTCATGAAAAAGTTTATTTGATCTCATAGACCTATTTTCTGCTTTGTCAGCCTATGCAAATAAAACCATGAGAAACAACCATTGTAGTTGTTATAAACAAGCAAGCATCTTCATCATTGGTGCTACACACAGACATTCAAATCTGCTGTTAACAGATCATGAATCTCTGTGTTGGAAATGAATGAAGAAATATTTAACTTTCTGTTTATCTCCTCTGGTGTGTCTCCTTGTACTCTGTATTTCTGTCTTGATTTATGTGCCTTTAAGCTTTTGGGTGCCTCTCGTGTTCGTTTGCCTGTTTGTTTACCTCCAGCCTAGCTTTTTTTTAAAAAAAACCTTCCTCTATATGAAACTGGAAAGTCTTTCAGTAAAGGTTGTTACAGTTTAGCTCTGTACTGCTGTGTTGCTTTTGGGAAAAGAGGATTTTTTTTCCTGTTCTTTTTTCTCTTCTTGCCACATTTCCTGTCTGTGGAAATTGGTTTGGTATCTTCTGAGCTGCTCTACTGCTCTGTGGTGCTACATCTTGACTTTGTTCCCTTTCTGACAGGACTCTATTAAATTGATTTTATTTTCTTTTTCATCTCTCCTATCACTTTGTGTCTTTTCCCTGTTTCAGTGGGATAAACTCCTGCTTAAAAGAAATTAAAAAGTCATGAGTCTGAGAAAAATAACACTACAAACAGTATATATAGAAGTAGCAAACAAGCAAATGCATGTTTTGGGGTAAATTGATTTTTAGAGAATGAAAAGAAATTTGAGAATATGCTTGTTAAAATTAATGCTTTTTAGTTTTTTTTTTTTTTTTTTAGATGGCTTTTATTCTCAGAAGTTCCTATTTGTTTGCTGTGCTTTTTATTTACTGTGTTATGTAACCTCCATTTGCTGAAATTTGCATTTCTGCCTTCATGAATATATTATTTTTCAGAAACATTTTGGGTCAATGAAAAACTTTAATAAAGTATCTATTTATTTAGGAAATACATCGCTGGAGGCTCCAGAAGAAATAATACCCTAGAATTTTTAAGCTTTGGTATTTATTGCTTTAACAGAAATTTACAGAGAAGGGGAATAAGAGGATATTAAACTTGCAGTCGGAATAAAAATAGCTTTACAGATATAATTTGAAAGAAATCTAAGGTATTAGAGTAAGTAGTCCTACTATCTCAAATTTCATTAAATGATGTACAGGCAAAGACAGTAATGTATTTTTCAGCATTAACTCTGCCTCAGAGGTGAGCAGTTTGCATTTGAAAAAAAAGATTGATATAAAGGCTTAACGCTTGCAGTTTCCTTTTTAACTGCTTATTAAAACAACTGATCAAATGCTTTCTATGAGATTTATTACTTGCTTTCATCTGTCTTAGCCATGTATTTCACTAATTTAGAGTGATATTTTAGCAGAGTGATTTGATAATGGCTCAGCAACAAGGCAGTGTCTGATCTGGATGTAAAGGTTCAGTTTTTGATGTTGTGTTTTCTCATATAGCACAGCATCCAGGACACAACTAATGAGGGCTTGTAAACAGTAAAGGAGGTTGGGACACAAAGGAGATGTGCTGTTTCACAGAGGTGCTCACCCAGTGGCACAGTAAATGAGAATTTTCTCTGCAGACCGCAACTACTGCCAAATAACGGTGGAGAAACTGTGGGCGATGAGCACTTACTCTAATTGCAACACTGACGAGGAGGAAGCAACAGGATAAAAATAAACCCCTCATACTTCACTGGGCCTTCCATTACTGTAGCATTGGAGATTTTTGTATCTTATGAGTTAAGGGAATCTTCTGTCCACACATACTTTGGGCTGAGTCCAGTAGAATGTAGTGAAACATTTCAGGTCCAAAATACATTCAAGTTACTGGTTCCTGAGTTCTGTGAACCAACACTAATCTCTGATGTTTATGGAATGAGGCAAACTGAACACTAAGTGGTGTTGAAGAAAACGAAGAGGCAAAATAATGAAAGCAATAGTTTTATCTTGTAGTTCCTCTTCTACAATGTAATGTAAAAGACTTGCATTTGAAGGCAAGGGAGCACTAAATACCTATTTCTGTTACTAACTAAATTAAAAAAAAAACAACTGCATGATTTGTGAATGTTAATAATGTGCATTTTAAATGGTCTGTGCACAGTCCTGATTAAATGTGATCTATATTTTGTTTAGCATAGATTATAAAATCTCTAATTAAAGGCTGGGACTTTGTTGCACTATGCATTTAACTTACTACATATATACTGTAGCACAGCTGTTGGTTTAAGGTGAGAAAACAGGTGGGCACAAAAGACAGATGGGGAAACACAAGGTGATGAAGACAATTATGGGGGTTGTAATAAGCTGCAGTTGCCATTTACCATCTGCCCAGCTACACAGAGAAATTTTGTAATTGCATTTTTTTGTTGTAGTGCACTAAATTTTCATTTTGCCTTAAGGATGTAGCAGTGTATGTCCATATATAGTTATATGGACTGTGTTATATGGATCAGTGTTGGTTGGTAAACATTATTATTATAGTGACAGAGAGTTGTTCCTCAGCTTTCATGTGCGTTCAACCCCCTTGATTTGTGGGTGCTTGGGATCTTGCTGGAATTACAGTTGATAAGGGGGTATCAGTGAGTGTTGATCTCTAGTAATAATCAAGTAATATTTTTTCCACTCTTGCAATGGAGTATTAGGGACATAAACAAGAGCACTTTTCTCTTATATGTGGTGTTCCCAAGTTTTGCCCAAATTGCAGTATTCTTGTGAATTTGTTTTAAATCTATCCAGTGTTTGATTTTTCTTGCCTAAATCATCCTTTAAGCCCTGGTAGGCTAACTTGACTCAATTCACCAAAGGAATGCTTGATTTTGAATCTGAAAGGTACAAAAATAGTAAGGAATCAAGATAGTTGTGTGGAAAGACTGATGCTGGTAAATTCTGCTGTATGAAATACAACTGGTATTGCCGTCTAGCATCACACCACCTTTTTCTGGTGAAGATACACTAGGAGAGGGTATGAAAAGAGTGTGAAGGTTTCTAGGGAAGAGAGTGTTTAACAAGGAGCTGGTGTTTTTTTGAGGAAATCCAGATGAAAACTGATAGAGCACATCTTGAAGGGTGGGTGAGACTGACCATAAGGATAATTACAGTTTTTGCTTGTGTAGGCCAGTCATCCAAGGTTACTCCTGTAGTGGAGAAGGAAGATAATGCTTTATATAAAATACAAAGAACAACATTTGTTGCAGTGTGATGCCATTTCCTGTTTCACGTATCCTAACCCCCCAGGTGTGCCAACCTCTCCTTTCCCCTCTCCCTGTCCCCGGGCTTAAAAGGAGATGGGACCATGCGGTCTGGATTCTGTTGGGAGCTGTTACAAGATTCAGAGGTCTGTCATCCTGGAATAAAACTCTGGATTAAAACTCTATGGCAGAATCCTCTCCTTTTTCTCTTCACCGTCGCCTGAACCTTTTCCACCAGAGGTAAACTGAGTTTCTACTTTGCCTGGATTTGTTCCGAGTGCCCAGCTGCAGCATCCAGCCAGCCAAAGGTATCTCTGGGGTGAAACACCACAGCTGCTGCCTTTGTCCCAGCAGCAAGGGTCAGACGGGGCCAGGCACGTCCCACCCGTAAATATTTGGATTAATATTCCATATACATTCTTACAATGAATGTGGTAAAATACTCAAATAGGTTGCCTGGAGACTTGATAGATGCCTCATTCCTGTAAGGTTTGAAGGTCAGGCTTGGATGGGGCTCTGAGCAACCCGATGTAGTGGAAGGTTTCTGCTTATTTCAGGCAGACTGGACTAGATGACCTTTAAGGTCCTTCCAACTCAAACTATTTTGTGATTCTAGGATTCAGTGATTTCAGGAGTTGATTCAAAGTCCCTGATGTTTTACCTCCTGCTTAAAATCACCCCCTTGGTTTGCAGAGGTAATAAGGAGAAAATAGATTTCCTTTGTTTCTGTGCGTGCTTCTCTGCTCTTCCTGTTTGCTTTGTTTGAGTCTCTCGTATTCTGCACTTAGTTAGGAAAAGCACTCAAGTCTGTAAAGTAGTGCTCTGCTCTCTGCAGAATTCCTGCTCCTTGCTCTATAGAATGTTTGGAGAAGGGAATCTTTGTAATATGTTGGCCTTGTTGATATTTGTACTGCATTGTGGCAGTATCTTCATAGTGAAAACAGCTCCTTTGCAGCTGAAAACTAACATGGAACAGTGACTGCTGGATTATGTGGAGTGAATGGGCCAACCCACTAATGAAGCAGTTTGCTGTATAGCTTTTAAACTTCTGCTACAGAAAACATTTAGCCAAAAGAATTGGTGAATCAGTGTCCCCTTAGATGTGGAAGGGACATGATTGCAGGTTTTTACAGGATCTAACCTGAAATGTCCTGGCAATGTCTTGGACTAAACTAATCTCATAATAAATAATCCAGATGTCAGAATTCAAAACTGCTGGTCAGTCCACTGCTCACCCCTGTGGTTTTGTCTTGGCTTACATCACTAAGACTTGTTTATAGCTGGAGGAGCAGTGGGACCTGAAGCTGGAACGTTGTAATGATGAAAATAGTTTTGTATTGCAGATCTTAAAATTCTAAGTAGGATTTTTTTTTTGCAAGTTCGCCTTTGGAAGAAAAATAGAAAATAGAAGGAAATAAAATTATTATCTTTTTAGAAATGTAGTTGTTTTCCAGATAAGGTTTTTAAAAGGTTTGAAAATCTCATGTCTGATTCCCATTAAAATTGAGTTTATGTCTCAAACCACCCAAACAGTTGAAAATCCTACTATCCTTACAGAACTTTAACCTCCTTGTGATGATTTTAGTAAATCACATACCAGAAAACAAACTCATGGTGGCTCCTTTGAATAACTGAGTGCTACAATTTTGCAAGTGAAGGACTTATAGCCCCGAATTTCAAAAAGATGAAAAAAAAATGGGATCTGTCTGGACCACAGTCCTTGAAAGTGAGTAGTCCATGAAAATATGAAGTAAAGCTTGACCAAGCAAATGTTCCTTGAAAAGGAATTTATTTGTGCTCTGGAAAGTGTACTCACATTTTCAATTGGAATATTCAAAGTCAAGATGTTTTTAATGGGAAATATCTCCTCCCATTTTCGTTATTATTTTTTTTCCCAGGAGGATAAGAAATATTTCCTTCTTTTTTTTAAAAAGCAGCCTACTGGGTGATTAAAAAAAAAAAAAAGTATGACTTTTTTCTTGCATATATTCTACTTTAAGCAGTGAGAGTGGATTTTATTAGAGCAGTGTAAATAAATAAGCAGATGGCTTGAATATTAATAATTTGCTTTGCATGTATTAAATGTTGGTATAAAATTTATTAAGAAGAAATATTTGCTGCTGGACTGTCTCTCTGTAGTAGGTAGTTTTGATCACTAAACATTCCAGTTTTATCCTAGGTAAGATATTGATCTCTTTGCACTGATGGCCCATAGCTGACTCATTATTTTTCCCATAGCACTACTAAATACTGAAACCTACTGATGTTCTAAACAGCAAAGTTTAGATAAATAAGATAATAAATTATGGCAGTTCTCTTCTGCAAGCTGCTAAACTGATAGAAAATGTATTATGGTTATGTCCTTGGAAGAAACTGGCTGTTTCAGTCTAGTGTGAACTTCTTATCAGGCTTCTTGTCTTCTTCTGGTTATTGACCACTAAATACCCTCAGCAGCGTTTTTTCACTTATCAGTAAATCAGTCAAATAACCCTTACTGTAAAAAAAGCTCCATGTTAGACGAAGCGTAAGAGAGTTCCACACTAGACTGAAACAGAAGACATTTTATCCATATGGTCTCTCATATTCTGCCTGTCTGTGTTAGCCTAAACTTGGATATGCTTTTTTATGTTTTTTCCTCAGAGCAGTTGAAAATGGTAGATAAAAAGAATCTTACCCACATTTCTGTAAATGGCTACAGGAATAAAATCTATTGAATGCATAATAAAAAGTTACTGCAGCATAAAAAAGCTGTATTGTTCAAGCATGAAAGCACTGTAAAAAGTGCTTGTAAAAGCATTTCAGAAGTTTTTCTGCTACCAGAGTTATGAGTAAGTCATCTCAGTATCTTCTCTCTTTTGAGAAAAATCAAAGCAATCCAATGCAGCAATACAAAGGGATAGCATCTGTTTCTGTATATTTAGTAGGAAAAATTACTTACATACATATATCTATATATCTATATATGAACTTTCATCATCTTGGAAATCAATCTATGCAAGAAATGCATAGGAAAAAAGCATAATCTCAAAGTAATATACTTTGTAGTTTGAAATTGAGTCGTTTGTGCAGAGGGTAAATTTGTGTGTTCTTACAAACTGGTTTGTCTGCAACAACCATATTTTATTACATTATCACTATTACAGAGTTTGAGAAAATACTTGCTCTGGAGAAAAGGGATCAAATTGCTCTGTCATTTGGTTCCATATTGGATTACTGTTTTGGATAGAAAAAGATCACTAGCAATGTGAAGTACATGGTTATCTTCCCACTCAGTAGTGTTTCTTGTGTAGAATCTTTTTTCTGCTGAAAGGTTTTAAGAGGATGTTTTTGTTTAATGTAGAATAAGATGTGTCAGTGTGAATGCACATGTTTGAAATCCAGTTTCCACATTGGCAGTCAATCTACTATTCTTGGTTTTCTTGCTCTTCCTAACTTTTGCTGTTAAAACTGTCTCCAGCTGCCTTGACATTCTGGGTAAGTGAAGCAGCATTTGGGTTTCTTCCAGCTGTGGTCACTGGGTGGCTCTTGGCACAAAGTGAAAACACTTGCAGTTAAAATGGGAAATATTTCTCACCATCCTAGAAATGTCGACTTTCAGGCAGATTATTCTTAACTGAACAAATGTGATCTGCCACACATGACCCATGCATTCTGTGAAACTGCTTCAGAAACTGTTTCTTGAAAGAGATGAATGTTTCTCTTATTTCTTAAGCTAGCTATCTGAATTTATTTTTAATGGAGACCTGTCAGCAGCTACCCCATATTTTTTTTAGTAGTGACGACAGATTCGTAGTCCTAAACACATTTTTTTCTTCCTTTTCTTTCATCCATTTAAATTTACTTTTACAAACTCATGTATTTTTGCAACACCAGTTTGCTTGAAGTAGTGTGTGTGAAGTTGTTCCAGGTGAACAAGGTGAGCTTTTCCATCTTTCTGGAGTTAGAATGAGCGTAGGGCAGGCTGGGGGGGGTGGTTCATGACTTCATTGCAGTGGCCCAGTTGTGCTAACATAAGCTGCTGTGTCCCCACTATATTGCTGGCTTCAGGCTGTTTTCTTTGGTGTGCCTCGTGGCTCCAGCTTACTTCTTCACTTCAGGCAATGTAGCAATTTGTGTGTGTGCCCAGGAGTGTAGCTAATGCTCAAATGGGATAAGTCTTTGGTGGTACAGAAGTGAAGTCCAGCCAAGAGATAATCTTTCAACAGAGATTTCTTAATTTAGGGAAATTTCTCAGGAGACCGTGTTGTGTGAATTGCAAGGATGGGAATTAAGCCTGAAAATGAACAAATTGCAGCTTATTTGTCAGTGCTCATGAAAATGCTTCAGGAATGGGAATGTGTTGTTTAGTTTCTATTACTTGAATTGGATTGGTCCAGCTCTTGACCTTGGAGCACGGTGTGTCCTGCAACAGGCTTCACAACAATTTGCTGTGCTCTCAGTGGGAAGAATCAAGACATCTCTTTGGATGGCAGAAATATCTTCCGTCTCCAGCTGTTGAACCTTTTCTTGTGAATGTTCTGGTGCTTGGAGCTCCAGTCATAATACCATCCCTATTCTCTTTGCTTGTGCTTTAATGCAGCTTTCCTGCAGTGCTGGCCTTGGTGTTAGAACGAGGAAGAGGCAGGGATGACTGATCTCTGCCACGTGTCTTCCCTTTGTTGGGTTCAGAGCATTTTTTGCTAAAATCAGTGATGCATTTCCATTGACTTTGGTTTGTGAAACTGCATTGTAAAATTTTTATAGATTTCCAGTAAGCACAAGAAATGTCTAGGTCTAAGCTATATATTTTGGTGAATAGCTAACAAGGCATTTTTTCATGTGTTATCCCTGCAGACTTGTTTTTCTGTCTATGCAGAATATAAAATCCACATTTATTCAAAACTAGTGCAGTTAAATTTAAAGGAGAAGAAGAGTATGTAATGTCATACAAAGTTAATTTATGATGATGAATTAACTATAACAAGTAGATTATGTTAATTTCTGAACATCTCTAAGGCCCAGTGTGTTTCTCTAGAAATAATTACTAATTTGATTTCAGCTTGACTTTCTTCCAAGGATTTTAAAATATGAGTATTATGGCTCAGATAGGATAACCAGAACATAAGTTTTCCTAAAAGCTTGTAGCAAAGTTGTACATGCAGCTCAGGAGGAAAGATTCAGTGTTAGAGTGCAATTAATCGACTGCCATAAGCTTTAAGACATTGTGTATTATTAATGACAGATGTTTGTTCTACTTTCAGAACAAATGTCATAAACTAATTGATCTTGACTTGGCCTGAGAAACTAAGGGTGCACACAGAGCAAGAACCATGGATGTGACCGAGGAGAATCAGTAGCTCCCCAATAATTAGTCTTCCAACACAGATCATTGTAGTCACTGTAGCAGTTCTAATCCTTCACCTCTCTTAACTCTCTTTGACCATTTTTTAAACTTTAGTTACTACTTTTTAGAATGAATTCTTTTAAATGTTCCACAGAAAGTTAAATTGGTTACTCCTGTTATATTGCCTTTGTCTAAAGAGTCAAGAAAAATTATTTTTGCAAATGTGCCTTTGGCATTCTTGTGCTGTAGATTATTTCTTATTCCAATTTCCATTTTGTTTTTGTAATCCATCATTCCTCTAAAAATTGCTTTTCTGCTTTGCATCCTTTTTAGTTCAGTCTGAGGGCCTGTCGTAGCCTGATTTCCTTGCCCTTCACTGTTTCTTCTAAGTGTTGCTATTTCCACTTCTAAATCAACTGTTACATCCAGTAAGAAAGATTCATTAAAAAAAAACCCCCACAACTGGTAGAAGATACTCTGTTAATGGGGATTACCTAATCATTTAATGCCTGAATCGGAGGGAAAATTATTTTTTTTTTCCTTCCAAATGAGTGGACAGTTTTCTTATCATCTTTGCTGGAAGCTCAGTTGTCTTTGCCCTTCTAGTTGTAGTGCCAGCTTTCTGCCAGTTCTACATCCTTAGAGCACCAGCTTTTCTCTTTGGGGAATGACCAGTGCTAGCAAAGGGCAGCTGTGGAGTTGTGTAAAAGAACTGCAGGACCACTTGTGGCAGCATTTTAAGTCTGTATTGAATACATGGAAAAAGAAGTCAAAATACTCAACCTTTTTTAAAGAAGAGAAATAATAGATGTGAAATATCTTTCCTGGTTATTATTGTGGTATCTGCATCTGCCTTTCGTTGTGAAGAGCTTCTGTCGGTTCAGATTTTCCTTGATTGACATTGGCTTGAGAGAAACCAGCTCTGTTCTTCTCAGGTCTCTTGGCAGCCGTGAGCAGCTCCCTCAGCTGATCTCCTTTCCTCCAGTTCTCTGGTGTGTTTCTGTGGGGTTACTGAGGGGGCCCTGGTGCGCTTGGGCTCTGCTCTCCTTGTTTGGGAGCAAAATTCGACCATGCCTCGTGTCAAAGATAAACCCTCTCAGACCACCAAGCAGTCAGTGTTGGATCTTCTTGCTCTCTGTAGTAGTGCTGTGTCTGGGTGGAGGCAGGGGAATGGCTTCACTTGTGTCTGCTCCTGTGCACTGAGAGGAGCATCACCTTCAGAGGCCTCTGAAGGGGAAAGGGAGGAGGATGTGCCATGTGGGTCAATCAGAAGAGGAAATAAAGCTCTCTTAAAGACAGTGGTGGTTATCACACTAATTACTGCTGAAAAGTACACACTGGTCAAATAAACAAAACTCAGGGTTTTTTCTCAAAACATCTGCAGTCTTTGCTATTTGCGGTCAGAGCCTGTGGAGAATATTTTTGTGGGTGGCAATTAAATGGGCATAGGTTGTGGTTTTAGCTTGTGCAAAAGGAGGGAGAGAGGGAGTTGAGATAATACATTTCTCTGCAAAGTAAAGGTTTTCTTACTTTCTGATGACAGATCAGGAGAATGTAGCAAACAAAATGTTTTGAGAAGCTTCAGCCTTGACTGCTGCTGTGTTCCTGGGGCCAGGCCTGTGGCTTTCTGGGGAGAAAGGAAGGTCATGCTTATCACACACAATAAAATATATTCAGCCTTAAAGAAAAACAGCAGGAAAGTTTGGTCTTCTCCTCCCACCTTTTGATCTAAGTTTCTTCTACAGAGTATTTTTAAGCCATAATTTTAACTATGTTTTGACATTTATTTAAGCCTTGGCTGCCTTAATGATTATGCAGAAAAGTTTTTTTTCCTATTTTTCCCTAGAATAACTATGTCCTAACTCCTAGAAAATAGTCACATTAAACGCAATGATCTTTATTTAACTAAAAAAACCCCCAAATTAATCAGTTCATTAAATGTCAGCTTAGCATTGCCTTCTGGCTCTATCATCCAGTGATTATGTTTCTCAGAATATTTCAATTTAACTGTCTTGCAGTAAGATATTAAGTGTGGACTTTTAGTTTTGCTGAAAATTGCTCCTCTCTCAAAATCGATGAGGTCCAGAACATATGTATGTACTCAGCACACCTCACGACTTAAGGATTCTTTTCATCTTTAAGGGAAGGGCAGCCTTCCCTTTCCCTTCCTACTTGTCTCCCCTCACTCCCATTTTGAGTGTGGCCCTTTCATGTGGAAGACTGAAAGGGGATGGGGGATGAATAAGCAGAATCTTTCACCTGCTGAAAACTTTAAAATATCTCAACATCATCATTGTTGGAGATCTATAACAGAACAAAAGTTGCAAAGAAAGTGCAATTTGGTCAGCTCCTCAACTCCACCTTAGTGTGGTATGGGATTTGGGTTGAGTGTGGTTCTGTTTGATTGAGGGTTTTTTTTAGAAGTGACAGGAGATGCCTAGGTTTGAAGTAATTTGTAATTTTGTCCAATATCAAATACATGATCATGCTGTCCTAGTTTGCCAAGTTGTAACGGAAATAGCATCTTCATGATAGCTTTTTCTTGCTTGCAAAAATGGAAGCTCTGGAGGGTAAATAGCAGTCAACAAAATAATGGGATTTGCTTCATTGATGTTGTATCTACTTCTCTTGGCTGTAAAGATCCTGGAGAAATGGTGTGCTCAGTTTGGATTTTGTCAAAAGATTTTGTTGTAAGGGTGCATAGCTTATTATGGCAGAGAGGAGTGGAATGAAGGCATTTTGTGCCTTGATCTGGCACTGCAGTTACTAATGGGATTCATCATTATTGTATACTTCTTTGATTTTTACAGTCTGAGGCAGTCTGAGTTATTAGAATATCTTGACTTATACGTGTTTCTTTGGAGATACATTTTTCTACCAACCCAGATGCTGAATATTAACGAAGCTGTGTTAATGTGTTTGATTTTGAATTACAGTATTCTGGAATGTCTTTATCTTCATTTAGTCATGCATACGTGATTATAACTTAATTTAGTTTTTGCCTAGAAATATGTGAATGGTTCTGTGGTCTCTATTAAACCTCACTTAAATAAGCTGCATGGGAAGTGATGGCCATGTGTTGCTAAAGGGCTAATGCTTTAGAAGGGGATGTTGTTGCTGCTTATGCTCCCAGATAATAGAGATTTTCAGCCTAATGCAATAGCTATACTGAAAAGTTCTGTGTTCCAGTGCATTAAATAGAGATATTATCTAATTATTTTATAACTCACAAATTTCTCAAGAAGTGGATTTTTTCATGTTGGCTCGTATAACAATAAATGTAGAGGGTTTTTTTTTTTTGCCTGTGTTTCTTGTATAATAGTCTTATACTTAAAGATTCGGAAAATGAGCTGCAGTGGTTTTGTAGATGAATGAAAAAAATGTTTGTTGGCATATACAGATAGAGTTGTGTTTACAATTACATAATTTATAGTCTGTAAATCAAATGTTTGTTTTGTGGGCTGGGGGGAGCTTGGCTCTTCACCAAGGCATTTCCAGTTCTGTGGAGGAGTTGGAAATATGTAATATAAAAATAAAAAGAAAAAAGCAGAGGGATAGGGTAAGATAGAGGGGGAAAAAGCATGAAAAATTGATTGTGCAATGCTGCTCATTCATGGTTCCTTCTGGTATTCTGGGATTTTATATCGGGGTAAAACATTAACATTCTATTATTCAGTATAGAACATGAAAGCATGAAAGTTTTCTCATGAATGTAGGGATGAAAATTCACTTAAAAATACATTTTCATGATTTGGTTTAAATTTTGTAGCTGTTAAATGCTGCTGTGAGGATGCAGGAATTGTATGAATTGTATTTCAGGATTAAGAACTGTAACCAGGCATTTCTAAAGTACATGTAAAGAAATGAGAGGAAATGGTTAAAGGAGAATTAAACTTCCTAAAATGAATGCAGAGATGTGGGAGTGTGTGGAAAAAAATCCTTTCTCTCATCTAAATTCATAGTTGGAAGTACAGAGCTACTGATGGAATCCCCAATATCCTAAAAGAATAGTTTTTTTGTTGAAAATGTTTTGTCTTTACCATTGTATAAGTACTTATGATTTCAAGTAATAATTGACAAAATAAGTTCAGTCAGTTACAGTAAATGTTGCAATATTAACATATTTTTCTTAATATTTTCTCTTTTTACCTACTTGTTAGAGAAACTTTATCCTCCATCTCTATTTTGCCAAAATTCCCATTTTTAAGTCTGGATACCAGCTGCTGAAATGAAGAGTCCTGTATCACATGGAGTATGCATTCATTCCTAGGAAAAGTGTAACAATTCAGTGGGAGATTATTTTAGTTGTTCTCTGTGTTTTAGAAGTATTCTAGAGAAATGCTTCTATGTGGCATCAGAAATGGGAGTAAGATTTATCACTGGAGAGCTATTTAATAAAGACTTCTCTACCTAAGCTTGGCTCTTGTCTGTGGTTAGAGATAAATACTGGACAGGGGCCCATTTACTAGTGCCTGTTTCTCCTTCTTTTCTGCTGTCATAGTCTATATACAAGTAAAAAAAATCTCCTAAATAAACACCTTTTTAAAATAGAAGAAATTATAGCAAATTGCTGTCTAAACACAGTGCCAAGGTCATAATGTAAATATATTGCAGAATATTCCAGTTGTTCTAGCAAGTGGCAAGGTTTTCTGATCCTACCTCTTGCATTTTATGTTGAACACTGAAAATTTAATCTTAAATTTAGTTATTTTCAACTTTCCTGGCTTAATTTAATCTGTTTTGGAGAATAGTAGTATATTGTGTAATAAGAAATCAATTCTCACCAAACCCTTGCACCTAAACTCAGAACTGTAATGAAACTCAGATTCAGATGTAGTCTCTTGTGCTAACAGTCATCAAAGCCATCATGTAAGAGTGTGGTTGCCATAGTACAGGTCTGTCTTTGCTGTGGCTTATTTCATCTGTGTCTCTTTCGTTGATCTGAAAGGCAATTTTAACTGGAACACAGTAGTGTGATGAGCTGCTGGTGGTCTTTATCTGTAATGTGATGTGCTGGTTTTGGCTGGGATAGAGTTAATTTTCTTCATAATACTGAGTATGGGGCTGTGGTTTGGATTTGAGCTGGAAATTGTCAATAACACAGGGATGTTTTCATTGCTGCTGAGCAGGGCTTTCACCAAGCCAAGGCTTTTCTGCTCCTTACCCCACCCCACCAGTGAGGACGCTGAGGGTGCAGAAGGAGGTGGGAGGGGGCACAGCTCGGACAGCTGGCCCCAGCTGATCCAAGGGACGTTCCGGACCTTCTGGCATCATGGACAGCATATAAAGCTGGGGGAAGAAGAAGGAGGGGGTTGGGATGTTCGGAGTGATGGTGCTCGTCTTCCCAAGTCACCATTATGCATGGTGGAGCCCTGCTCACCTGGACATGGCTGAACACCTGCCTGCCCATGGGAGGTGGTGAATGAATTCTTTTGTTTGCTTTGCTTGCATGCATAGCCTTTGCTTTAACTTTTAAATTGTCTTTATCTCAACCCAGGAGCTTTTTCATTTCTATACATCTTGATTTTCTCCCCCGTGCTGATGTAGGGGGAATGAGTGAGTGGCTGCATTGTGGTTTGTTGCTGGCTGAGGTTAAGTCATGACATGCAGTAAGCAATACTGAATAGTGGTTATTAGAATGTTTTGTTATTTACATGACTTTTGTTTCTCCTGTTGCTGTGATTTTGAAATAATTCATGTCTAGGCTATTCTTTGTGCTAAGAGTGCTGTTTTTCTTTTGAATACCACCCTGAGTCTTTCCTTCGTAACTCTTACTGTAAAAGCAATATGCAGTTGTTGATGTAAGTTTTTCTCTCCTAAATAAATGGTCTCTTTTTAAAATCAACATTATGTCACTAGATTTAGAAAGGAAATAATTAATAGATGTACTAGGTAATTTAGCTGTCTAGAATTTCCCTGATCAAACTGTGGTATTATGTAAAGAATTACCAACCAATAACTTCAGCTTCTTGCATTTTTAGCATCTTGCTTGAGATCTCGCATGATACTAGCTGAAAAAAGCCAAAGCAACACACACACACATACTAACACCCCGAAGAAAAAACACCCCAAACCAACAAGACCCACATCAGTCCAGTCTTTTAATTTAAGCCACCCCTTGAAAAATTGAAGATCACGTTGATCTTCATGCTTGATTACTATGCTATAAGAGTTCATAGAGAAGCAAATAGACAACATGTAAGGAGTGTTGTTTTTTCTTTTGAGTATGTCTACCTATTTCCAGATTTTCACAACTGCTGTGATAAAAGCTGTCCTCAGTGACTTCTACCAATGCTGTGCAAGTTGTTTGGATAGTGTCTGTGAACTTAAGCTTCCTAAATTTTAACATTTAATTAAAAAGTAAAAACTTAGAATACTTCACCAAACCACAATTAGCCACGCTTGTATTACATAAAAAGTAGAACAACAACACAGGCTAACAAAAGAAGCTTGTTTTCCTAGAGAAGATTGAGGGAGTTCTTTTGTGGAGGCAGCTTTGCCCTGCTGCTTCTCAGTGGCTCTGGCTTGTTCTGATGTTCACAACAGTGCAAAGTGGACCGAGATTTATGGGCAGTCAGCAGAAGTTAGGAAGGACAGAAATAGCTGTTGTTTAGAAAAGTGGACTGGAAATCAAAATAAAGACTACCTAGCTATAGCTACCACAGATCATGAAGAAATCAGCACCCTTGCATCCCCTTGTGGTCATGCCCCATTGTAGGATTTTTGCCTCTTTGGTCCTCTATACTCAATAGGAATCAAATTGTATTATCAAGAGGAAGCTATTGGTGTTTAGCATTTTGTAGATGCTTGAAGTAAAATGGACAGGACTTCAGAGTCTGACTGTTTTGCTTCTCTTGATGTTTTCTGTCTTATCCATAGCAATTTATGTGTGAGGAGTGAAGTTTGTAACTCACTGCTGCTTCTGTGATATTTTAGATATTTTTCAGGAGAAGTGAAAACTTCTCTCACCTCTAAACTCCTCTCTTATCCATCGTAGGTAATCAAAGCCTTGTAGTCAGAATTTGGGAAGTTTATGGGTTTGGGAGGTAAGGCTTTATGGTGAGGCTGCTTTAGATTAGTGACTGGAGGATAGTTAGTATTTTCAAAGTTCTGTGGTGCCTACTGGATGAAAACCATCTCTGCTTTCCATGGCACAAAGAGGAGCCCAGTGCTTTTCTTTGTCTAAGGTTTGGTAGCTTCAGTCTGCAAACCTTCTGTGGGGAATGACATCTGTGGCATTCACATTCTCTGAAAAGATTCCTTCGCCCAGGATTTTTCTCCTGGGAAGCTGAGAAGCCTCAGAGAAAAGGAAAACTATTCTTACCTCATTTTTTTCTCCTGTGTTTTGCTCATGTGGAATGTGTTTGGAGATTGTTTACCCACAGGTGATTGTTTCATTGGATTCTGGTGTGAGTTGTTTTGACTCATTGGCCAATTGTGGCCAAGCTGTGTTGAGACTCTGGAAAGAGTCACATGTTTTCATTATTATCTTTTTAGCATTCAGTAAGTATCCTTTCTGTAGTATAGTATATCTTTTTCTTTAGTATAGTGTAGTATTCTTTAATATAATATAGTATTATAAAGTAATATATCAGCCCTCTGAAAAGATGGAGTCAGATGCATCATTCCTGCCTTCGTTGGGGCATTCCCTGCAAATACAATAGACATCCAAGTCTGAATGCAGTAGCTCGACAAGGGGGACCGACATACTTGGTGATACTGCAGATGTGATAGTACTTGCTCCTCTTGTTTCTTGTTTCTTCAAGAAATACAAAACAAGTCTGTGAAATTGAGTCCCACATTGAGTTTTATTTCTCAGAGGCAGTTGCTGTTAAATTCTTAGTAAAGTAATGTTGGGGAGAGACTGGAAAATACTTCCAGATACGGCACCATTCTTCCTAGGAATTGTATGATACAAGCAGGAGGGAGAAGAAAAGGCCACAAACCCTCTAGAAATGCAGTAATGCTTGTTTTAGCTTGTGGGACTGGAGAATTGATTCTACCTTTTTTCTTTCCTACTGATATTTTAGCCTGCCACAATAATGTAGTCCTGCCTTTAGGCAGATTTTTCTAGTGAGTGTTCTGTGTTGCTTTCAAAGGTGTGTTGAGGTGAAATGAAAAAGAAAATTGTAGTTAGAAACAAAGTAACTTTAAGTTGATGATGAGAAACACTCCAAAGGTCAAAGTACATGTGTTTTGTCTTGCTTGTGGTGAGATACTGTTGTTAGATCCTGAGTTACTGAGGATTACATGCTCAAATCTATCTATTCACTTCAAAATTGCATTAATAAGAAAAAATACTACAATAGCAAAATTTACTGATGCCTGTGTTTCTGTACCCTGTCTCTTCAGGAAAATACTATAACTGGAAAAATAGTGAATCTTATTTCTTAAACTTGTCAGTATCTTCATTTAGAAAACCTTTTGTTGTTGATTCAGCTTAAGAATATCAGATGTTTTTAGCCAGAAATCAAAAGCCCGCTCCTTTTTGGAAAAAAAGAGAAAAGAACTTCTATATTAGCTGTATTGTTACTGATTCTGTATCAAAATGTTTGAATTTTCTGTGCCTGTAAGAGCTAGGTTTTATTGTTACTCATTAAATAATCCAGCAAACCATCTGGCATGTACAAAAGGAAAAAGAAATTTTGGCTTTAGATTAGTAACAGTAGAAAATCCCCCAATTTTGCAGCTGATCCTACATTTTATGGGTTTTTTATAAACTTGAGTGACTCTTAATTTATAATGTTTAAGTATTATATATCATTTTAAAGAGGCTAATTATTACCCTGGTTTTGTTTGATAAATTTAACTGTTGCCATGTCTTTGTAGAAGAAAAGATGAGATTGAAGGCTAGTTGTATTGGGCATAGGGCAAAATGTCCCTGCTGGTGAGCAGCAGGTAGCCTCTTCTCATTGACTGAGAGGGGTGTGTGCACCAGCTGGTGCTTAAACTGCTGTTTGCAACTTGAGTTCAAATGCAGAATTCTTTTGGTATCTTAACAGCAACATGAAAACCTGAGCCCAGATCACCCATGCTGTTTTTGGATCAATGGCCTATCTGATGGAATAATTCAGCTTTAGAAAGGGATGTACTGAGGTAAATAAATAGTTGAGCAGGACCTGCAATGAGCTGATCAGTGTGGACAACAGCTGTGCCCTCTCAGGTCACTTTAATATGCCCAGGCCCATGGCTTGCTCTGGCACTAGAAGCAGGGTCTAGTTGTCAGCAGAAGCCCTCTGTTCACTTGTATCTGCTGATGTGATCATGCTTCTGCCTGCACAGCCTGTGACCCCAGTTCCAGTGTTCACTGGGCAGAGAGGAGTCAGGACTCCTGCTATCTTTGTATTCTCTACAGAACTTCAGGTTAACAGCTGACAGGGATCTTTTGGCAACCTGCAGCAGTTGGTGGTGCCTGCTGCTGTGGTGAACTCTTAGTGAAGAAAAGAGATGAAGCCCTACAGAATGTCAGCCTGCCGCTTGTCCGTGCTCAAGTATCTCCTAGTACAAAAGATGAAAATGGGAAATGAGTAAGCAGAGTGGCGTGAAAACACAGGGAACCAAGGGTTAGCACTGAAGATTAGGAAAGCCTGAGGTCACATATCCAGTTGCACGTTTAAAATAGAGGAATCAGACTCCTGCTCGATGGGAAATTTGTATTTCAAATGTGAGGTCAAAGCAAAGACAGGCAGTGGCATTAGAAATTTGGGTGAGAGGGTCACAGGGTGTCATGGATCATTGAGTAGGCCATGAGGTCAGATGGATTTAAACAACCCATCCTGCATCAAGACTTAAGCCACTTGGAGAAACATCTGGCCAGAGGTATGTTCAATATAAAGCAGCAGGAAGTAGGGCAAGAGGCTCTTAGAGTGTGGGGAATAGATCCTCTGAAAAATGCTGCTGGAGACACATGGAGGGAGAGGATTAAGTGACAGAAGAGGGACACTTTAGGATTATGTAGGGACTCCAGAAGAATGTGAAAGAGATCCCCAGAAGGGAATCAAAGCAGCATGTATGGGGTCCCACAGTTGCCCCAGGACTGTATACACTCCGTGGCTGATCAGCCTGACTCTTACCCTGGACTATGTATTCTCCCCCTTGGAACAGGGAAGTTATGTCAGAAACCACTGCCCTAACACACCAAAGGTCCCTTCTTCTACTGCTGAATACTAAAGTCATGTAGTTTGGAAAATTGTGCCTGCATCTGTGATGAAAATATTTTGATATCTGAGCCCATCTGGTCTTAAACTATGAGTCAGTCAGGGGAGTGTCTCTGAAGCTGAAGGAGCCTTGATGGCCACCAACTTTGTAGTGTGCTCAGAAAGCTAAACTACCAGTGTAGTGGTGGACCCTGACTGGATGCCTGCACCCACCAAAACCTCTCTATCATGCCCTTCTACAGCTGGACAGGGAAGAGAAGATATAATGAACAGTACGTGGGTTGAGATTAGGACCAGGAGAGATCGCCCAACAAATGTCATCACAGGCAAAACAGACTTAAATTAGAGATATTAATTAAAGTTATTGTTAACAAAATCAGAGCAGGATAATAAGTAGTTACATCAGACCTTTAAAGCAACTTCCCTGTACCCCTCCTTCTCAGCTCTACCTCCTCCTTCCCAGTGGCACAGAGAGACAGGGAATGGGGATTGTGGTCAGTTCATCACATAGTGTTCCTGCCACTGCTTAGGGTAAGGAATCCTTCCCTTGCTCCTGTGTGGGGTCCCTCTCATGGGAGACAGTTCTCCAATGTGAATCCATCCCATGGGCAACAGTTCTCTGCGAACTGCTGCAGTGTGGGTCATTGCTTCAAGGGCAAGCTGCTCCAGCATGGGTCACAAGTCCTACCAGGAAACCTGCTCCAGCATGGGCTCCTCTCTCCACGGGTCTGCAGGTCCCTGCCAGGAGCCTGTTCCAGCGCGGGCCTCCCATGGGGTCACAGCCCTCTGTCAGGCATCCCCCTGCTCTGGTGTGGATCTCTTCCATGGGCTCCAGGTGGATTCTGCATCCCATGGTCCTCTAGGGGCTGCAGGGGCACAGCTGACCCCCTGTGGTCTGTGCCATGGGCTGCAGAGGAATCTCAGCTCAGTGCCTGGAGCACCTCCTGCCCCTCCTTCTGCCCTGCCCTGCCCTTGGTGTCTGCAGGGCCGTTCCTCTCATGAGTTCTCACTGCGCTCTCCTCTGGCTGCAGTTACATCTGTGCCATTACTTTTTTTACTCTACTTGAATATGTTATCACAGAGGATTTACCATCATTTCTGATGGGCCCTTGGCTGGCAGCATGTTCATCGTGGAGCCAGCTGGCATTGACCCTGCTGGACATGGGGAAAGCTTCTGGCAGCTTCTCACAGAAGCCACCCTTGCAGCCTCCCTGGTACCAAAAGCTGGCCATGCAAACCCAATGCAGTGTCCTAATAAAAAACCACAGTTTAATCATCTAAAGACTGTGTAGTGTTTTATACTCATACTGTTTTTCTGTAAGTTTTCAAAAATTTTGATCCCTTTGTGTAATGCTACACAAGGAATATTATAAATCTGCCAGATTCACCCACTGATCCTACACTATGCTTTCTGAGTCTATAGTGAGGGAATTTAGCTTCCCATTTTTTTCTTCTCCTCCACTTGTTCCTCATATTTGTTTGGAAATTTTGAACTATCCCATTTTTCCCATGCAACTTGACTATATCAAACTCAGAGGAAGGAGGGGGGAACAAGGTACAACTGGAAATGTTGCCTAGTTGTGCATGTAAAGACAGCTCATTGGGTATTTGTGCTCCTTAGCTGGGAAAACCCTTTTTAAGAAATGTAAACAGCTGAAATTAACAGTTAAATACAATTTTGCAAAATACTGCTGTACCAATTTCAATCTTACAGTAATTTTTTTATAGTAGCATATTTTGCTGGTACCAATAATACTGGCAGTGCAGAAATAAAGGATTATTTATTAAAAAAAGAAAGCCAAAAGCAGCTGCTGAAAGAAAATGCTGCAGTAGTGAATAGTATTGTCCCACCACCTTGAATTACGTCTCTCTTTAAATTATTTCTCTGGACAGCTCCTGTTGTTCTACTAAGTAGTTTGTATTCTGAGGTGAGGGTTTTGTGCTAATGCAGCTTCTGAAACAATTTGTTTGTAGGGTAAGCAGCAGTAATGAACACAGCTTTCCTAGCTGTTACAGATGTACCTAACCTGTGGTAGCTGCACAGTGCAGCAAAAATCATTTGACAATGCTGAGGACAAAAGTGCTGCTACTGTTACTATTTTCTATAATAGATATGGTCATTATTTGATATCACAGGCAGTAGCTGTCACAAGCCATTTTTCCTGTTAGAAGGACTGTAATTTTTCTCTTTTATAGTTCATATTTCAGTGCATTAGTGTGCTGACCATAATGACAGTGACTTTCTGAGTTAATGTTTTTTTTGCTTCTTTATATAGTAGATTTTGTATAGAACTGGAAACGGATTAAAATGACCAAAATAAAAAATGAAAGTGAGAAAAAGTTCAGTTTTTTCTTTTTCTTTCTTGTTGCTTTGACTGCTTTCTGTTATTTATTAGAAGTTGAGACAGTTTAGTGACTGTTTTTCAGGCACTTTTCTTCTGAGTAGTGGAGAGATTGCAGTCTTAATGGGATGATGAATGAGTTGTGGGCCTTGTCCTAAGGAGTCTCCACACATTCCTTCTGAATATTTTTGCTATAAAATAGTTTTGTAATGTCAGTTACTGCTTAAAATGTCCTCTGTGTATTGTGCCCTGGTAGATGTTAGAACACATTCAGCCTTTTTTCTTGAAAGGAGATTTCTGGGAAGAAGAGTTGGGGGTGGTGAATCTCCACATTCTTTAGTTCCTTGATGTTGCCACTAGATGAGTGCCTTGGGGAAACATAGATAGGCCATCTGTGGATTTCACTATTTCTGTGGATTCATTCATTAGTTGCTCTGGAGTCTTCATCACTTTCCCCCCTACTTTCTTTTATGATGCTAGTAACTTTTATGATATTTAAATGGTATTTAATTCTAAACACCTTCTGGATGTTCTGCAAGAGACAAAAGTTATGAAGTAGCAGTATTCTTGCATGGCCACTTGTGGCATTCATTGACACACACATATTTCAGACTGGTTTACTGTGGTGCCTGGGACAATGTGATGACAAGTGAGATGAAATTGGTCTCTGATCAGTTGTAGTTACTGGCTTCAAGTCAGTTATACTGTATTTCTTGTCTGATGAGGCTTGCTAACAGCATAAGCTGGTGAATCTGGTGTCCTTGTCTTTAAAAGGTTAGTGAGATTTGAATGAGCCAGGTGTCCTGGCGCTGGCAGGATTAAAATTATGCTAAATTTTTATTAGAGTAAATGAATTTCTGTTGATGCATCCTGCTTAAAGTGCTTTTATGAAAATGTTTGCGGGCTGATTTTTACTGGAAATGATTCTTACTCATATTTTAGGAATTAAACTTTCATACATCTAATTGCTTTTAAGAAAGTTTGAAGTGTATACTCTATGACTAGTAAAAAACTCATAAGAAACCTTACTGTCTTTTATGCAGACCACGTCAAAATTAAAGATGAAGAAAAAAGCAACTAAGACCCAAGAAGCCAAAAAAATCTTAAAGAAGAAATTTAAAGTTAACACAAAAATAGTTTTTACTGAAGATGGAGAGGTAAGATCACTTAAAAGTAATTGTATTTTGGTGGGAATTGAAGTTTCTATATTTCTGTATTCTAATTGTAGTTTCTATAAGGTCAAAAATGTACTTTATATCTGTATAAAAAGACACACTTCTAAGAAATGTGTGGTATTTGTAATTGGCTTACCTTTTGCAAAAGAGTTCGGCTTCCATTTAGAATTCAGTTCCAGTGAGAAAAAGAGAAATGTTGAGCACTGACCTCTTTTCATCTTTGTATGTGTAAGATACTTGTATGAGAGCTGTAAGTGGATGTACAGAACTGTATCTCTTTTCTCCCTATTATCTTCAATTTCAGGTGGAATCAAGAGCTTGGATTTTTTTCTCACAGAAATGTAAAACAATTTTCCTGTAGCTGTTTGCTAAAGCTCCCCCAACTCTTGAGTTAATGTACTGGAATTGAAAGAAGACCCTGGTTTTCTTCCCAGTATTCACTATTTCTAGATAAAAAGTTTTGTTAGAAAAGCTAAGGAAGTACCAAATTTTGGCTTACTGGTGCTGGCATAGCAGTGCTTGGAAATTTGCCGGTTATTTGATTTGTTCTTTTAGTAGAGCAATAGAAAAATTTATTGACTTTATACTGAAAGGAACTGTTGTGGATGCTAGTCACTCTAGGGTTTCCCTGTGGAAATAACCTCACTAGCAAGTGTCCACATTCCATGATCTTTTCTATAATTTGATTTCACAGCTTCAGATGCTGTGCATGTTGTTTCTTCCATTTCCAGCAGTAAGATAAAAGTAGGGTGGGTTTTTTCCCCTCTTTATAATAATTTCAGTAAGGCATAAAGAGAGGTCACATTTACAAGTATACAATTTGCTTTTTTTCTGACAAAATAAAGCATTTTATATTGGAGGTGAAGGGAGTGTAGCCATATGCATAATTACTAACATTAGGCAGAATGTAAAAGGTTTTAGAGGTTGCCCCATTGACTGAAAACAATGTCAGATATTTTTAGATATTCACAAGCTGTTGTGTCAACTTAAAATTCATATGCAAATGTTTTAGGTATCTATGCAATGAAGCAAAAAGGTGGAAGAATTGAGAGAAAAAAATCACAAAGATTGTAGTTTGAAAAGCAGTACAATAGAAAAGGGGTGACATTTAAGGAAACACAAAATTTGCATCTGTGGATGTTCTTGCTTTTTTTCTCCCTGACCTGTGTAAAATTGTGCATTGAAATGTTACTGTTCTATTCCACATGCTTCTCTTTGATTAGGCCCTCTAAAAATGTATCTTTCTAGAAAATACAACTGCACAAACTCAATTTTACAAAAGGATATGAAACAATGGGTTGCATTTATCTGTACCTATTAAATAAACAACCAGTGTGCATTAGGGAGTCCTAAATGTGTTTAGTTTTGCATTCTCTATTTTCTGCCATGTACTTTCCTTTCAAGAGTTAGTACTCTACCAATCCATGAGCAAGAATGATTTTGCAAAGACTTTCCCTTGAAGGTTTGTGCTCATACCCTGAGGTATAAGATACTAGGTCATAAGATAGATGGGGATATTTTTTGGTGAATATTTAGTCTTTGTCTTGAATTCAGAGTTTCAGATATTTAGGGGAAGCTGGATGTGTTCAGTGTGTCATCCATCAAACATTTCATCAGCATGAGTCATCAAACATTTCCAATACAGTCTTAGTACAATAATCAAAAAACCCTTCCATGTCTGTTCTCCTTGCTCCCCTCAAACATGAGCCTGCAGTCATGTTTTTTTGGTTTTTGATTTTTTTTGTATTCTGGAATAAAGGTTTGTCTAATTTTTGTCTTGGTTAATATGTTGGAATGTTGATTGTTTACATGAAAGGTACTGTTTAGATTTACTGACATTTTTTTCTGGGAGTCATTCTTGAGAGCAAGTAGTTTTTTCTCCCCAAATGAGTAGCAGGATTAGAAATTACTTGTCCTAATCAGGAAAGAGGACAAAATAAGGGAAGAGATTGAAGTGAGTTCACTAAATAATAATGTGAGCTAATGAAGACACTTTAAAATAATAAATTTAAACTGAGTGTGGTGTTAAATAAGGTTTATTAATTTGTTTCCTTTGCAGATGACTTTTTTTATTTGGTGTGAAAAACTAATGTATTGGAATATTTAAGACACCAAAAGTGTGATGTGGAAAAAATTATTCTAACCATTATTTTTCTTGCTGGCATCTCTAATTCAGTTAGTGCAGCAGTGGCCACCTGTGCAGAAATCCAATTTGGCACAAGCAGATGACGAAGATGATGCCAGTGGTATCAACTTAGATAAAGCCAAAGAAATCCTGCGTGAAGAAGACAAATTTGACAAAGAAGAATATAGGAAGAAAGTAAAGGAAAAACATAGGGTAAGTTGATTTCTCCCTCAATTACTGAAGTACAGAAGTACTGCGCTGTGGATTGCTCAGTGAGGAAAAATACTTAAATACATTGTGAAATAAGTGTAGTACAAGTTCATTTAAGTTCTTCAGTTTTCTTCAGGACTACACTGCTCACAGGAAAACTTCTTTAATAGCTGGATAGCACAAAGCCTTATTCAGCATTAAGTGTTGGTAACAGTGGAATTTTATTTACAACTTTAAAGTTTGGTGAATTTAGGAGTATCTTTTTTCTAAACAGTGTTCACTGGAAAGGTTTGTTTCACCAAAAGAAAGTATTATTAGGCATATATGCTCTAAAACCTGCTGGCAGTGAAAGAGTATCTCTGAAGTGTCTTCAGACTACCATTTGCTCAACATTTAGTGTCACATTTCAGCTAGGCCAAAGTGTTAACTTTTTGTGTTAGTGTGCTTAGTGCTATCAGAATTTACTTAATGAATTACTCAAACTACATGATATGATTTTGGCTGTGACTTGAAAAGATCAGTATCTGCAGTCTGGCTTCTCTCTGGTGTTTAAAAACCTTTAAAAGTTGCAGACCACAAGTTTTCTGCCTACTTCTCTATTATTTGTTATGGACCAAAGCAGGGTTTTCTGACCTTGCCGTGTACCTGTCATATAGAACACAGCTGTGTCTTTGAGCTCAGGGGTCATTCTGTTAGTGATTGTGAGATGGGTATGGCATTCTCCAGATAATGGATACTTGTAAGATTCCACAACTATGTGTTGTTAAAGGCCTGATTTATACTCAAAGCTTCAAATTTCCAAAGTGTTAGAAAGTGTTGTTCTATTGTCCTGTTCTGTAAATGCTGACTAAATTTAGTTTGACTTTCCACTGATTGTAAGTAGTTAGTGCAAGATCCTCCAGTGTTTGTGAGTGTTTGAGTTGGAACAAAATAATTTGGAAGGAATTTGTGAAAGTTTCAAGTCATGTTTTGGCTATGAAGTATCCTAGCTAATGTCAAAGCGTACTTCACACATTTAATTTGAGTCTGCTCCTCTAGTCCTGTTGCAGTCATTTGACAAATACAAAAAAACTCACATCATTTTTAGCAAAGGGTTCCAGTTGATAGGAGGTGAAAAGAAACCATGTTTGCTGTGCTCTAAGTGAAATAATAGTCGTTTACAGAAAACAATGCAATCAGATTTCAAGGATGCACTTAATGAACAGGGAAGGAGAGACTGATTCTATGACTTTGCAGTCAATCTCTTATTCACTAGCAGATTCATAGACTTTGAGTGTAGGTTTGGCATCAGACTTCAGTGATAAAATACTTCATCTCTTGGTCTGTTAGCACAGCTTCATTGTTATAGTGCTGAGGGGAACAAATGATGTTGACCACATATTTCCCTGCATTGAAGAAAAATACTTAAACTGTTGAGATACTATGAAAAGAGAATGCCTCTTTTTAAAACTGAGACAGACAAAATTACCAGACTGGTCACATCAATGTCATTGGGTTTTTTTTAATTATAGAAAGTGTCATATGTGAAGCTTCTTGCAGATTAGCGCATGAGTATTTTTCACACTCCACCTATTAACCTTTATGAAATGAAATAAAATAAATAAATGATAGTATATAAAAGGAAGGAAATAGATTAAAAAAAAAAAAGAAGACTTCTGTTTGACATCCTGTGAAATGATTGTCTAGTATTAAGGGTTGCCATTCAGTCGTTGCATGACTGACACACATCTGACATTGTTCCAATTTTTTATTTGAAACGTTACAGTTTGAGGTGAAAAATACATAATATGTAAATTCTCTGTACATAGTGAATTACTCAGTTACCTGATTGTGATTTAATTTTTGGAATAGTCTTATAACAGTTTAGAATTATAACATCCAAATTTAAATAAGATGAAACTTGCAAAGAAAGGGCAGGAAGGTGATGGGTGTTACTCTGGTAGAACCTCATTTGCCATCCCATTGTCTCACTAACCTTTGTGGTTAAAGATTAATCTCTCTCCCCACTACAAAAGGCATTTAGGATACCAATTCATTTCATGTATTAATTAATACAGGTTATATAAGGTAAGGCTGACATACAGATTGATTCTCTTGCTCCTCCTTATTACTGAGTCATCCATTTATGTTTGGGATTCTTGACTGTCAACTGTTGCTGCTTAGGAAACAGCTGTAGTAGTAATTAAAGGGAAAATATGCTAAGCCCTGCTCTTTTGTCTCATCCAAGGAGAGACAGGCATACCTCTTTCTTTTTGGATCATCTTTAACTGGTCCTGTGACCAGAAGATGCCTTCTTCCAGTGATTCATGAAGAAGCTACATAGTTACTAGGTAGAGAAGATACTACTCAATTTGTTCATTACCAGAAAATTTTTAAAATTCACGCTGTAGGGGGAGGTTCTGTGGCATAATTCAGAAATCATGGGTAAGTGTCATAGATAAACATCATTTTAGCCATTTCAGTCATTGTTTTTTCACTGATATTTTTGGAATTGATTGTGTTGTTAATGGGCAAGTCATTTATCCTTCATTAACGAAAGAATGCCAGGGGAAAATTTGTAGTGCCTCATGATAAAATCGAGCTACATGGCCATTTTCAGAGTGACTTCCCAATGGTATTTAAAAATTCTCCCACCTCATAAGGTTTCCCTTCCCAAAAGATAATTGCTCAGCAGCAGATACTAGTTGAGTCTGAATCTTTGGCTTACATCTCAGTGATATGAAAGAAGAACTATGCAAGTCTGTATCATGACTATGCTGTGGAAGCCTGATCAGGTACCTGATGATTGTCTGAATTTCTTATTAAAAGTTTGGTTGTTTATGTAAGCCTGACAGGCAAGTGGTCTAAGTTATTTCTTGCCCTCATTTGGAGTGAGAGGGTGAAACCTAAAAGATAAATATTCAAGTGTGTTACCAGTAAAGGATGTGAGAGCAGTAAAAAGACTAGGAGACTTTATTTTCATGACTTTGGATTTTGTGTAAGTGCATATGTCTTAGTGCCCTTTCTTGTGTCATTGAAAGAGGAGCTTTTTAAAGTCACAAACTTTAATCCCATCTTATATATCCCTTTGCTGGCACTCAGCAGAACCCTTTATACAAAGTCCTAAATCCATCACTTGTGACTGTCGTTGCTTCTTTTTAAATCCTCTCTGCTTCACTGTGAGCCAAAATACATCATGTCATAACATGAACTTTGTTATCTGACCTGTCCTTTCTGCAGTAATGCTAATTATTTAATTCCTATCTTTGTTTAAATTTCCTTCCTGCAAGCAGACTGCTGAAGATCTTTGTCCATTTGACATGTTCCAATATCAGATGTGACAACTTTGTTTTCTTGGTTTTCTGACTTGGCTGCTGAATTCTCCTACAACTCATTTTCCTAGCTTTTTGAAAAAGCTATGGCTGAATCTTTCCTTTATGCTTTTGGTTAACATTTTCATCAACTTAACTTTCTTCTGTTCCTTCACTTACATCAAGTTTCAAATATATCTTAATTCATATTTCCTCTTCTTAATTCCTTTTCTTCCCTACTGCAGCTGATACCTGGTGTAGTTTCCTGGTGTGTGTGTGTTGTGTGTGTGGCAGTTGTTTTTTTTTTCCCTTTAAATCAAGTTTTGAAACATGCTAAATCTATTAAAGTTATCAAGGTTAGCAGACCACTAGAGACAAATGCATTTTCTTTCTAATTAATCAAATGTAGCAGTCCGATACTTGGTTATTTACATATAATCATAAAGTCCCCTCAAGCTGAATGTGTGTTAATAAGTCTCTACATTGGCTTTGAAATGGTGACTTATAATAACAAAACAATTTACAGAAGGCTATAAATGCAGATGTTATTTGATCTGGGTTTTTTTATCAATAGGTGGGTTCAGTTTTTGATTTAGATAATGAATGGATGTAGAAAAAGCAGTGTTTTCATTAAGCTTGTACTTTTATAGGTCATCTTCAATTGAGAATCCCTTTCTTAAGGTTTCTGCAGTATAATCTTGAAGATTAGAGATCTCTGGGAAAAAAAGTTAACTTCTTGAAATCAAAACATCTCTAAAATAGCTTTTTTTTTTTTCTAAGGGAACATGGCACATAAGCTTATTATGAACTTTCCTTGCAAAGCTGTTTCTGATGAAGAACAAAACTATTCAGAAGTATCCACAGGCCATTGCTTTTAAATCCATTTGTGAATGTAATTTAAATGAGCACAGTTTCCTGTATGATCAGAAAAATGTTTTGATGCATTCATGAGATGCTCGGATTAGAAGAGTTGTGTGTTGCAGCGCCTTAAGGCTTGTGGCAACTTGCAAAGCATCTACACTATAATTAGGTTTCCTTCATGAGTCTCACATTTTATTATCCTCCTTGCTCTGCAAATATGGAAGAACTGAAAATCAGATGGATAGAAGTAAATAAAACTCTGAGGTATAATTGTAATGTAATTAATGCTTACTGAAGACTTGGAAGCTAAGTAAGTTTTAGTGGTTGAGCACAAGGGAAGGACAGTAACACTGATCAAGATGATGTGAAAAGAATTCTGCATTAATGGCTGTTTAATGAAAGCCATTTGAAATGCGTGTAACGTTATAAACAGCAATAAAGGAAAAGTGAATAAACTATTCAGAACATGTTTTGGCACTCCATTTTTCAAGTTTTCAACTGAAAATGCAGTGTTGTTAGGAGGAAAATAGTGGCAGAGGGGGATTCATCTCACTTCTTAATAACTTCTCCCTGTACTAACTCAAGCTCAGAAAAATGCCTGTTGGCGATGAAGGAGAGATGAATAGGAGCCTTATTTCTTACCTCTCTTTCCCACCAGTAAGATAGACTGTGAATTTTGAATGATCGGTGTGAGAAGAAGGCTAGAATATTTTTTAAAATACAATTTTATTTGGGCAGTATTAGTAGAAATCAAGCTGAGACTGTCTTCAGGGGTCTGATACTGCAAGATGCAGTAGTTCTGTACCTCCCTGGAAGACCTTAAAAACTATATTTATAGAGAGAAGACTCAGTTAGACTGCGGGTGACGGGGGATCTTTCAGAAGGTACTGCACTGTACCACAATTCTGTATTTTAAATATAATATATCCTTTGTATTTTTGAGATTCCTTGCACAATCTTCCTGGGATACTGATGTTGCTCTATGGAATCTGGAGATATTTTGTGGCCCTTGTGCCACTGAAATGATTTTGATTTGTACCACTTGATGTTTAGGGCTGTATGTTCTCAAAGTTTTGCTTATGCTGTTCTTAGTTCAGTAGAAAATAGAGAATTATTTTAGAAACTGAAACAAAGTACCTCTCTTCCGTTTGTCTCCTGCACCCTAAATGCATTTGTTACTGGCATAGTGCATAATTTTAATGAGGAGCAAACACTGCAATGTTTCACCCTTTGTGTGTTTGCTCTCCCAAATACTATTACTCTATTAACTGTTTCCAAGGCTAAAAGAGAAAATTCTTTGTACCAGACTTAGGTAGGGACTATAATAAAATAAATAGCTTTCATTTTCACAAAGAGTATATTGAATTCTGATTAAAATTCATTTTTGAAAATGGGAGATTGCAGACTGGTAAGGGACCCAAATCCCTTGGGTTTGAACTCAGGCAGTTTCATCTGCAGGTGTTTTTGATGAAGCCTGCTGCTGTTCCAGGCTGCAGAGCAAGCCCCCTGCACATGTATTGCACAGAGGGACACACACACACACAAGACACACTCTGGATGTCCACAAAGACAAGAGAGGCTGCACTCATATAAACATGCACAGCACCGGCAGCACAAGCTTATTTCTTCTTGTTGACTGATAAGGGGTGATGTTCACCAGCAGGACTAAGAAGATCTCATCACTCCTTTGATTGATAAGCACGCTCACCAACACATTAAATAGTAGAGTGGATCCTAAATATGTCTTATTTCATACCTACATCATAGGGCCCTTGTGTAGTCACTGACCTTGGGTTTTTACTCATGCTGGTCTTTCTGCTCAGTCTTATAGTACCTTTCAAATACTCCATTTTAAATTTGCTCTTTCCCATGAGGCTGATAAACATAGATAACCTGTTTTCTCTTTTTCTTACCAGTTACAAAGTTTTGTGTGAATCTTCCCAAGATTGTGTTTGTGTGGTTCCTTAAGTGTTCATCTCTCAGTGACTTACGAGTTCACATCTTTTGCTACTGTCTGCCTTACTGCTCATTAGGGTTAGAGTATTTCATATTCACTTTAGTACTTTTTCTCCTTCTTGTCTTTGTCTCAGTTGTTATAGGTCATCATTGCAAACTGCACTTTTACGTTCAGCGTATCCCTACCCTCAATGTGTCCCTAGGACTTATTCCTTCCTTTGGCAGCCCCATTCCAAATGGAGCTCTAGGCTCTCCCTGCTTTTGCAAGTGATTTCTGTTGATGGCAGAGTAGTTTTGATTGAAACATGTTGGGTTTATAGTTTTATAAAATAATTCTAAAAGTTGTAGTGTGTTGTAATAAATCATTGAATAACGTATATCATGCTCAAGAAATGGAAAAGACTCCACAGGGTTTTTTTTTATTTATTTTATAAAATAGATGTTATATAACACAAGCTGTTCAATATGGTTGAAGATAAATGCTCCCATGAAAAACAGTATTTTTAGTTTGAAATCGGTCATTAGATTAATTCTAACAGAAAGTTGCATCATATTTCCAAGGAAGTAATCTGAAGGAGTAAAAAAATTGCCATACAGGATTATGCTCTTTATTAAATAAAGCACCTGAATAGTCCTGCACTTTGAGGTGGAATTTGTCAGATTACCATGTGTACAGTTGGTTTAATGTGGTACTGGGTGAGAATGATAAAATTCTCTCACGTAAAGAGTATGCCAGTGTAGGAACAAAATATAAAGGGAAGGAGGTTTCTGCTGAGAGGAGTGCTCAGCTGAACAGCAAGGAAGAGTATAGATGGAGAGATGTGTAAAATAAATCAAGGAGTATTACTTTGTTAGAAAGCCTGTCTGAGCTCTTCCATAGCTTTTGTGTGCAGGCAGTGCTGCTGTTATGCTCCAGATGCACAGCTATTAAGATAAGGGTGATGGACACTGAGAAATGGGATGACAAGCATCCTGTTTCAGCCTTAGCTGCAGCATCCATCTGGTCTCCCTGTGGTGCCAGTGGAGGCAAGGGCTTGCTTGTTTATCTTTCACTTCAACAGCTGAATGGGCTACACTTAGAGCTTGAATTGTTCTTGGATGTTTTTTAAGAGTCTTGCAGCAAAATTAGAGTTCTTGACCTCATCTTATTGGTGTGAAAAATAAGAAAACGAGATCACAGGTGACAGAATATTCTGAGTTGAAAGGGACCCACAAGGACTATTGAATTCAGCTCTGAAGTGAATGGCCCATATGGCAATTGAGCCCACAACCTTGATAGTCCTAGCACCAGGCTCCAACCAGCTGGTTTGTGTACACAACTAGTCAGATGAATGCCAGGAGGACACAGCTGTGGGTAGAGGGTGAAGTAGTTCAGGCATAACCTTAAAGTGGGCCTTTACCAGCCCTAGTGCTGTAGGGGAGCTTCCATGCCAGGCTGCTTGTCCTGCTGAAGGATGTACTGGAACAACAGCCCAAAATGCTGACCTCTGTGTGTAAGGCTCTGAGGTACCCTTGCAGCTTCTGGCAGGAGCTGCACCCTTTGCTTGCTGAGGATCCCAGTGCTGCTGGGTGCCTGCATGAGCAGGCACAGATATGTGAGGGGCTTCTCTGCCTTCTCTGAGAAGCCCTGGGCTCTGTGGTTTGCGGAACCCAACCCTAGGCAGAACCCTAACCCCAGGCAGAGCAGTAAAAGCAGCCTTGGGCTAAGGCTGGCTCAAAGGAGAAAGGTGTGGAGGCAGCCATGCTGTGGCAGTTCTGTGTTCCCCTTGGCATGCCTTTTGCAGCTGCAGTGTGCTGGGAGGCCTGGGCTTTGTGGTTTTCCTGGTGTTTGAGCTGGGTATTTCCTTATGGGTGGCTGCATTAAGACAGCTCAGGAACCTGTGACGTCTATTGATAATGAATTTTCCACTGGCATCATCCCTTCAAAGGCTAAAGCAGCCACAAAATGAGATGAAGGGCATCATTGTAAATTTTCCTCTATTTTTCTCTGGAATATACTAGCATGGTTTGCAGTGTGACTTCCATTGATATTTTGTTAAAATTTTAGTTCACAGCTTTAAACATTACTTTTAATCGTTAACTAACTAGTTAGTTATCTACCTTCATTCATCATGTAATTCTGTTGTAGCTGTATTTTGAATTAGTGCTACCTTTATCTTGCACTTATATGTTTGTGTATGTGTAGGTTCAGTCCCACCACTCTCACAGTAAACAATTTCTTTGTAATCTTCAATCTAAACTAATCTAAATCTCTTTCAATTTAAAGCCTTTACCCCTTGTCCTGCCCAGTACATGCCATTGTAAAAGTTCTTTTCCAGCTGACTGACTGGAAGGCCACATTTAGGTCTTCCCAGAGTCTTCTCCAGGCTGAATACTCTGAACTCTCTCAGCCTGTCTTCATATGAAATGTCTTCCAGCTCTCAGATCACCTTCATTGACCTCCTCTGTACCAACTCCAGCAGGTCCCTGTCCTCCCTGTGCTGGTGCCCCAGAGCTGGTGCAGCCCTGCAGGTGGGCTCTGAGCAGAGCAGAGGGGCAGAATCCCCTCCCTGGCCCTGCTGCCCACCATGGATGCAGCCCAGGACACGTTTGGCTCTCTGGGCTGTGGGAGCACACTGACAGCTCACGGCCAGCCTCTCATCCATGTACATGTTTAAACCAACTCACTTAAAAGCTTTAGAAAAAATTCCCTATCCTTAAAACCTACTCACTGTGTTCAGGTCTATGTGGGAAAGGAATTATTTTGATCTTTGTCCACTGGTTTCTTGTGTTGGTTTTGTTCCAAGAATGTCCTTTTAAGGGTCAGTTTCTTCTAGCTTCTCTTTTCTTCTTTTTAATGAGAATGCTTTTTTTCACTGCCTCTAAGACTTTTTCCAGTGCTTGTTTAATGATTAAGATTGTCCATATGCTGTTTTTCACATGCATTTGATGCCTACTCTTAAATTGGTGATTACTAGGTGTTTCAGTTTTCCTGCCTTTAAATAAACATCAGCTTTACAGATGAGGCTTACATCATTATGTTTATATAGCTTGTTGCTTAAAGAGATTATTTAATAGGTTTCTAAAACCAAACATTGCGATTAAAAAACAACAAAACAAACACAAAACAATGGCAATGGTTTTGCTTTTTTTCCTGAAGGTATTAAGATTTATTTAATAGCTACCAAAACTGTAGTTATTTCCAGATTTTTTAAAAAATAGTATTCAAAGAAATACTAATAAGTTTATGCAGTTCAATGTTTGAGTTAGGAATGTTAGTTTGTTTTGGAATGTTTGTTAGGAATGTTAGTTGGAGAAGTGCTTGCATGTAGATGGTTTTCTAGTTTCTGTAAGGCGAAATATTAAGCTACATAGCAATATAGATGTAGCAATGAGCCATGAGCATGGAAACAATTCAAGCTTGGTGTGAAATCTTGGGGAAGAAAACTGTGGGAAACACGTTTATTAAATCAGTTTTCAAGCACATTTGTGCTTCAAAATTTTGGTGGAAACCAGCTCTTGACTATTGCAATGCCACTGTATGAGAACTGCTCTGAACTTTTGAACAACTCTGTGTTTTCTGCAGCACAACTGACTGAATTTAGCTGTGTCCCACTAAAATAACAAAAGATAGTTGGATACCAAGACAAGGTTCCATTATTAACCAACATGTATTTACAAATGACAGACAGATTTTTCCAGGCAATGGAATGATTTGTTCCAGAACTTGATCACCTGTTGTGATCTGTTGTGTGGTAGACCATTACCTCAGCTGTTAAATAGAATGGGTTGGTAGCTCCAAATTATGGCATCAGTATGTAAAGGAATAGTTACTAAAAATCTAGTGTTAAAATGATGGATCAAAACCTGAGGGAGTTCTTGAGTATTTAAATAAAAAGACTTCAGAGGACTCAGATGAGCATGAAATTTTTCCAGGAAATAGATTTGCCACAGGCTTTTTAATGCTCTCAGAGCTAAATATGCCATAGTATGCATTAGTTTTGTTGAGTGAAACTTTTATTTGTCTTCAGGTAAGGAAATATAAGAGGTCAGTGAAATTTTAGGGTGGAAAAACAGCAGCTTGTCACCAGCTAAAAGAATTTATTGAATGTAAATCTGACCTATGCATAAGTTCTTTAAAAGAAAGAAAGGCGACTTTTATTGTACAAATTTTCGACGTCTCAAAAAAGCTAAAAGAAAAATTACTGCATGAAACAAAGCTGTTCATAATAGAAATAACAGAAATAAACACTGTATTTTTTTATATTGCAGTAAACCCTAAACCCTCTGTACAATGTAAAATGAAATCCTAAGTGTAGAAAGAGGAGTCCAAGGAGGAGGGGATTTCCTCTGGGAGGAAAGAACTTTGAAAATTGTTGGACTTAATTTTTTTATAACTAAAAACTTGGGATTTAAGCTCTCTATTAATGTGTCTTTGACATATTCCTGACCTCACCAGCTAGAGAGAGCTGCCGTGCTACAGTTAATTATTTTTTTGTCTCAGGTTGAGAACATGGAATGTAAATGTTAGAATATTTATTTAAGTGTGTTGGAGTTTTAAGAATGAAATGAGTTTTTGTTTTAAAACCCAACAGTAGAAGGAAGGAGAGATTAAATGTGAAAAGAAGCCAGTGTCAGACTTCTTAGCTTCATGGTTAAGAGCAGTGAGCATTTTTTCCACATATTAGACACAGCTTTGTCCATGGTTTGGGCTCCTTTTATGCAGAGCTGTTTCTGTTGTCAGTTCTAGTGCAAAAAAGTGTTAGAAGGTTTGCGACTCTCTTTAAAACCAAGTGATTTAGCCATATTACATGTTGATGACTAAAAATTTTCATCCCTTTGATTACTGAGGCTATAACCATCCTTTTAAAGTAGCTTTGAAAGAGGGAAGAAAAAAAGATAATTTGCAGTAAATTTAAAAAGCTGACCAAGAAGATCTCTGAGCTGTATAATACTATTAATGAAAAACTAAATGAAAAGAATACAATACTAGCCAGTGAGGGTTTGTAGGAATTAGATGTATAGTGAGTTACATGTTTTTGTCAGAGCAGAACTTTGTTTGTAAATACATTTGTGGAATACACTGAAATTTCTACGTGGCTTTTCACGTGAATGTTCTGATTAGTAAATTAACATGTCACAAATTAAATGGACCAAAACCTCTGGCAATGGCCATAAGGAAAACAAGAGATTCAGCATGGATTTATGAGGAATTTTTCTGTGTGAGAGCAGTCAGGCTCTGGCATGGGCTGATCAGAGATGATGTGCAGTCTCCAGCCTTGGGATTTTGGCATGGCTGGATGAAGCGCTGTGCAGCATGACCTTACCTCAGAGCTGACTCTTCTGTGAGCAGGAAGTTGAACCAGAGAGACCTCCTGATGTTCTTTCCAGTTGGACTGATCCTGTGACCCTGTGAGTGGCCAGTGTTGTTCAGAGTGTGTTGGTGTCAAGCAGCAGAAGCAGCCTGATTAGGACATTGGCTTCTGAAATGCACTCCTAGCTCCAGCTTGGGGCCAGCATGCATGCATCCTCTGCAAAATCTGCTTTTGTTTTTCACTGGCAGGGATCCAAACCCTTTCTCCCCCCTGCCTGGGAAAAAAAAAACAGGTCTTGACAGTATCTCCTGGTGATTGCTTCTCTGTCTTGTTTTTCTCTTGTGCTCCTTATTTCAGTCTCTGGACCTATTAACTTTAGAATCTTTTTGTGTCTTCACTGTCCTTTAGAGACAACAGTTTATAATGCTGCCTGTGTTCTCCTCTCCTGTGTCCTTATGTCAGTCTTCTGCTTTCATAGCTGTCTTCTCAGGGCTCTGTTATAAATCCCTTGAGCAGGAACTTTGCTGCTATATTTGTTCAAGTCTGTAGCTGTAGTTAAAACACTGACATTTCATACACCATAGAATTTTTCCATCAGAATTTTTCTATCCAAAATTTTTTAAACTGTCCAAGTCAAAAGCTGCTTTGTAACATACGGTGTATTACTTTCTACCTATGTCCTCTCTGTTTTTTAGGGGTTAAGTTTGAATATTACCACAGTTTTAGCAGAAAAATGAGAAAACCCCAATGGTTACCCCAAAGAGTGGAGAATGTGCAGCTAAACCATGTGGGATGGAGGAAGTGGAAAACTTAAGTGAATAATTAGAAAAGCATAAGTAAAAAGGATCAGAAACTTATATAAATTTGACTTGGATGAGAGGGAATCATAATATGGATGATCATGTTATGACCATGATGCATAGGACTACTTCGTTGGAGGAACTGCATGTAGACCAGACATTACTTGGTCCTGGTGGCTTTTGTTGTCCCATATGATGCACTTGTGACCTTAAATGTAATTTTTTTCTCTCTCTCTTATTTTTTTTCTTTTTTTTAATTATATTTTTATACTTTAACACACCTAAATAATAAGACAGCTATGTTGTATGTGTCTGCAGTAGTGTGTTTTTTGGTTTTTTTTTTTAGTTTCACAGCATGCATTAAAGGCCCTGGTATGTAACCCTGAGTGTATTGAGCTGTTTGAGTCAGACAGCTTTGCACAAAGCATTGGGGAATTGTTTCATTTTGATTTGGAGAGAAGAGGTTGACTTACACAGAAAGGGATTTTGAAAATAAGCTAACACTTGTATAGTGTGGGCAATTGGGAGACTAGAAAATGGCACATACCTGGCAAATGTCTCAAAAGGCCCTGAATTTATCCACCAGCTTTGAAAATCTTGGTGGCTGTGTTCTCTTTTTCCCATGCCTGCAGTCAAACACTGCTTTTCTGAACAACTTTGTGTGATACCTACCAGTATGTTTTGGCAGCATCATTATGGTGAAATGGCACCGGGACTACTGAAACTGTAGCTTTCTCCTTACTCCCATGAGTGAGCTGATTTGTAACTGCAATTCAGCCTTCTTTGTGCTGAAGTGCTGACCCTGGACTGATGTTAATGTCTCCTTTTATGTGGACTTGAGTCTAAATGTGCTGATGCCAGGGTGGCCTGTATTGCTCAGAGAAACTGAGTTGTATTTCAGAAACATTTTTATGCTAGCATAAAAGAGTTTCAATACCAATGTCATCAGGATCACTAAGATAAGAAGAGGGAACCATGTGCTTTTCTAGAGGATGTGCTCTCATTTGAATTTCTGTCTTTTCCTCATGAAATAAAGAATTTAAGGGATGTTCAATTACAAGGACCTGACAGTATAAATATAGAGATAATACTTTAGTTGGTGTAATAATAAACAAAACAAGCTGCAATAAATGTAATTTGATTTAAATATCTTGGGCTCTTCTGTATGCTGACAGATCTAGCAGGTGGCTTTGGATGAGTTTTATCTGCATTTAGGTCATTTTCCTGTAGCAGAATCTTTTTGGTTAAGAGAGCTTTGTTACGGTTTCTGAATCAATGCAATTACTAAGCAAATGCTGTTTTAAAGTGTTTGTTGGTAATGGACATATGAAAGGCAGATGATGTTTTAGCTTTCACTTCCCAGTTACTTAAGCAGTTTTGAAGTTAGGAAAATTTTCATTTTAGTTTAAGTGGATTTTATTTCATTTTAAGTCACTGAGAAATAAGCAAAATTGGATCTCTTAGTATAATTTTAACTACCTTATTTTACAGACAAATACTAGCTCTGTTAAATTACTCAGCCGCATTATTCCTTTAAGAGTAGTAAGTCTTGATAAAATATGAGCTTTGACCATTCTTGTAGTTTTATGATTTCCTTTAAGAGCAAGAAGAATAGTGTCTCATTCAGATCTTTCATTTATTGTTTTCAATAACATGTAGGGTGAATACCACCAGTCTAATGAGTGCATTAAAAATACCTAGATGGCTCAACATTAATCTTAAAATATTAAAGAAAAATAAAAACAGTGCAGGAGTTTGCTTTAAAACTGTACATCTTGTTTATTTCAGGAGAAGAGGCTAAAAGAAAAAGCAGCAAGGAGAGAAGCCAGGAATAAGAATGCACAGGTAAGGGGTTTTGTTGTTTTGATCAAGCTACTGGTTGAGGTTTGAAATGCTTTTTAAATTATTTCATTCCTTTCTTTAATAAACAGTGCTGTGATTAACTGCTCTTTAAAGGCATTTTCTCTTTGCTTGTCTTTTCTTATTCCCTTCCTCTGATGTGGTTGTAATATCTTGGTATAGAAGGATTCCGATAAAGCATGAATATATATGTTTGTGTGTGTATAAATACATAAAATGTGTGGAAGCCTTTTGGAATTTCATCCTCTTCATTATCTATATCAGGTGAGTAGCAATTTCAGCTGAAGTACTGATGCCATTTTTTTTCTCTGACTTGGGTCATGTTTATGATTTGTAGGCAGTGCAATTATTTTTTTTGTGTGCCAAATCTTGCTCCGACCTTTTTTCTGCTGAACTTCTTTTTAAACAGCATGTATTTACATGGAAGTTCATTCCTTCCCCTCCTTACCCCAGACAAAACCTGTGTTATCCTTTTCTTCATGTATATGTTACTAATTTCCTAGAGGCTGTTCTAGTTTCTCATGTTGCTTGGATTGCAATAAACTGAGGTTTCATTCAGCTGCAATGATTTCTGGAATATGGACATGGGGATGTGTGACACTGCATCTACTTTTGCTACACATGAATAGTTACAGTTTCTTCTTGACAGTTGGCAAATATCTTACTCCCTTGAGAAAATCGATAATGTTCTTTGTCTGATTTTTGCAAGCTGGCTGTGCTCTGGGAGGCTTTGGTGTAGGAAGATGCTCCATTGTGTAACTCTGAAGTGGAAAGTAATTACAGTTTCAGATGAAAAGCCTAGTTACGCTCAGTTTTAAGTATGATTCTGCCTTCAAAGATGGCAAGCTATGAGAGCTGTTGGCATCGTGACTCCCCAATCAAGCAATAGAAATTTTCTGCCTGTAATTGAATATATAAAGATGCATACTTTTTAATGCATTTAGCAAGCATTTTAGGAAAATTATGGAATGAATAATTAACAAACATCTTAATAAAGGGAGAAAGCATTGATCAAATCAGGCTGTATCACATTCATGAATACTGTTTGTTAATTTTGCCTCTTTTTAGGGAATAAAATATTATTCAGCAGCTGTGGAAAGAAATCCATTTCTTTCAAAATTATCTGCTTGCTGATGTACATCTCCTATCCTGTTCTTGGCCCAGCGAATGAATCTGTCAGTGCTATTGGAAAGTGAATGAAATTGATCTCTGTTGAGGAATGATTTGGGGGGGGGGTTGTTTTGTGCCCATGGGCATGGTTTGAGTTAAATGTGGAGCCTTAGCCCCAAGCCCACAATTTTATTCACTCTTGCCTCTCTTCTGTGCAGCACTTGCATTTGGAAAGCTGATTTACTAGTGCTGGTCTGGTGTGAGATTGGCACATGCTCTCCTTGAGGGTACCAGCTGTGTAAAGCTGCTATTGCTTTGACTTCTTTTTATTCTGGAACCACTTAGCTCACTCTCTGCAATAAGGTGCAAGCCTCAGGAGCTGACATGTCTCCTTGATGAAAACTGTTGGGATTTTTCTGTTGTTTAGAGGCTATTCTTGCCAGAACTCTGTGCAGCCAAGTCCTGTCATTTTCAGTGTGGCTCATTTCAGGAAAAATGCTTCCACTGGGAAAGGCTGCCAGCTTGGACCTGGGCTGTTCATGCCTGGAAGTGGAAGGGAGCAGCAGACAGTAGATAAAGGTGCCAGTTTCTGTCTGCTGGGTGTCTGAGGAATTAATTAAGAACACTCCCTGCTTCTCAGGATCTTAGACATGAGGCCATAGTAGTTAAAGTTCTCCATAGTCTGTGTGGGATATGACTCAAGCAGCTTGTACAAGATACCCAGGGGAATAAAGAAAGAGGAAACAGTAAAACGCAGAAACTCCAGTTTAGAAAATATATGCTCCCTAAGTCAGGAGTTCAGAAAGTGTTAACATTTTCACTAGTGCTTTCATAATATGGCTTGTGACCCACATACTCTGCAATACACTACTCCTTTGGCAATTAGTAATGTTTTCTTGAAAGGGAAAGCAATAAGGAGAGCCAAAAAAAGTAGAAAAGGTATTTTTAGCCATGTTAATGCAGTTTAGCAGCTGGAGAAAAGGACTAGATCAACAATTATGAGTAGCCAGTCACTTCAGAGCAGCTGTGGCCATAATTTGTTTTCCACATCTATCTGCTTTATCCTCTTGTTAGTTTTATTAATTGTCTCCCTCGGTTTTTAACCCTTGGGTTACAAAGTATTATTTTGCTGTCTTTCACTAATACACAGCCCACCAGGTCTGACATGACCAAAACAGAAATTTACTTTACCATTCTTAGTATTAAATAATAATTCTTTGTGAATTTAGGTGAAAAAAAGAGAAGAAAAATTATAGGAGAGAAGGATATCCTCTCTTTTCCTCTGGTGCTGCAGGAGCAATTGCAGGGAAGATTTTGCTCAGCCTTTGTCATGCTGGGACAGGCCAGGCTTGCTGCAACTGGAATTGACTAACCAGATTTTGGCACGCTCTGCTGAGTGTGCCTGAGCAGGAGATTAGATGAGTAGGTAGCTGCAGTGTTATTGACTCCACCTTGGATAAATCTCCATGCAATAAATCAACTAAGTAAGAAGTGAAGACTCTTAAAAGATGCTTTGGAGAAAGTATTTCTATGTATTTATGCCCATTAATTAAATTTTCATGCAAAAGACTGTGAAAACAGGTAAAAGAAGTCTTCTCATATATTCTTATTGAAGAAAAACTGGAAATTTAGGGTTTTGGTTTTTTTTTTTTAATCTTAAGATGTTTAATTGTCTTCCATTTGATGAGAATTTGATGTGATACATCAAATTGTACTAATGAAAATTTTAAGATGAAAAGAAGCACATACTTTGTCCTCACTCAGTACTGATTAAATTATAGTTCTCAAACCCTCCAACAAATTTCAATACTGTTTACTTGAAGAGAGTGTGGAGAAAATTAGGCAAGAAGTAGTCTTTTGAGCAAGAAGTAAAGCACTGAGCAGCAGGGAGCAACTGCTGGCTTAGGAAGGGAGCTGGCTGTTACTTGGTGAAGCCAGCCTCTGGCCCAAGCAGGACATCCCTGTGCTCATGACTTTGCACTTTTTCTTCTAGAATCTACACATACTGATTTCGTAATCTGTTTAAAGTACTTTCAGGTTTCAACCAGTATTTAAAGGTCCTGCCCTGCTAGCAACTGTTAGCTGCAATGAAGCTGAACAGGACTGTGTTTCTCCTTTAGTGATTTTAGTCTTTTGCTATCCCGATGCCTTAGAGCACTACTGATGTGTTGAACATTATGTGAAGTGAGGAAGATTTTGATTTCTTAAAAAAAAAAAAAAAAAAAGTTTTTGTAGGAAAGGAATTTTCTGGGAGCAGCTAAACAGGTCTGTGCTTCAGGGGTGGAGAGCAGAGCAGGAGTAAAGAGAAGGTGCTGTTCCCTGCCCAGCACTGATGTGCTGGGTGATCCTCAGCTATCAGCTCCCAGCATCATGCAAGAAGTGATACCTGGTCCCTAAAAGAAGGCATTGATTGCTGTCTGCTAGAAATAATTTGGATGCCATCTGTAAGCAGTGTCAGGAGGTAAAACTTGCTCAGTCATGGCAGTTCGGTGCATTGATTCAGGTTTTGGCAGTCCTGTAGCAGTTACACCGTGCTGGTGTCCAAAGCAAAACAAAACCTGAAAAAGCTCTGACTAGCAGAGCAAAAGCTGTTTATCCAAGGTCCATAAGAAAAATGGATTAGCCTGCTGAAAACTTAGAGAAATACAGCTTGAACACATTTTCCTTACTGAGATGTTTTTTCCTGTTTTCACTGGACAAAATTGAGGATGGGGATTCTTGCCCAGCTGGAAAACTGACTTGTGGAAGAAATCCAAGAGCTCAGTTGTCAAGGGTGCTTTTTCTCGGGAATGAATGGTTGCTGAATAATTATAGAACATTAAAAGATCAACAGCAACAGCAGGATAATAAATATGCTTTAACTTCTCTCCTCCCTTTCTCTCCTGTTCTCTCCCTAATATATTTTGCTGTTCCCACAGGAACTAGTGCTTGCATATGAGATTTTACAAAATATATGCTGTATATATAATTGAAGATTTTTCAGAGTCACAATCTTTCTGCTGTGAGCACATCAACAAAATACACGTGGGTGAGCAAGGGGCATATACTCAAAAGATATGGCAGATTCAGGCATTGATACCTGCCTATATCACATCTCTGCAAGCTATGATGCTACACACCTGAAGCACAGGCCTGTTTAGCTGCTCCCAGAATGCTCAATATAGCATTCTCTTTCCTGTGCCTTGTTCCATACTCTGTTGAGATTTTAACTAGAAAAATACTTAAACCCACCATTTTGTTATAATCTCCAGCACCTCCCATGGAATTTCAGATACATTTGCCAAATGTAGCTCAAGAAATCTTTGTACCACGGGGGAAAATTTAAACAGGAAGGGCGAAGTCAAATCCCTTGAGTAGGTGTGGCTGGTAATCCACTCATAGCAATATGTACTTCAGAATATTGTGAAAATTCTTCATCCATTGTGGATAATTCCTGTAGTTACTGGGTTTATTGCACCTCTGCTTCTGCCTTAAATTTCCCTTTTCTTGAGATCTAGCCTATAGCTCGTGGCTAGGCTGGAGACACTGGATTCAGTATGAATGTGAACAGTAATTTCAGTGTGGAAAGGAGGTTTACAGGAGTGAAGAAGGAATTTGGTCTGTCTCTCCTGTGAATCCAGGTTCCCAAATCCCCTTAATCACTGGGGCCACTGAGTATTCTTGTGAAAGTCTCACAGGATAATTGGTGGTTAATAGTGAAGATGCATTGTTCTGTCTCTTCTCATGACCCTCTCATGGATGGTGTTGAGGAGGCATTGCTTTAGCTCCCTGTGATTTCTGGAGCTGGAGCAGGGTTTCAGATCATTCTGATGGTCTGGAGGATGTTGAGGTTGTGGAATTTGTTGTTCTTAAGGAGGAGAGAGTTGTGTTGTCCTGGTGTAGCCTCAGGACAGGCTATGTCTTGTCACTGCTGTTTGATAATCACTGTGAAGGACTTGACATTATTCTTCATCAGTAATTATTTTTGATTCTGAAAAACACAAAGAATGGCAAAAAAATGAGGTCATGTTCATCTACAAAACCTTGCAGTATGTTTAATGTGAGGAGCTTACAACTGAAATTATTGTGTCAATTTGATCCCTTTTAATAAGTCAAACTTCTTTCTTAAAACAATCTCATTAACCTTAGTTTAGAAGTAGTTCTGGTCTGTTAACCCTTGTGTTCTGGATGCATATTCAAAAGCTGTAAGTAACTTTATTTATTCAGTGCAAGGTTTGAGTGTTTTGTATTTCCTTGAGAAGCTCTGTGAATAAACAGAATAATTTGGAATATCAGCATCTTAACATACTAATTTAGGAATTCCATTTCAAAGTCAAGTCATGGAAATGGAAAATGAATTCCTGATTCTGAACTACTCGTATGCTGAAACCTTTTGTAAAATCAAGGTATTCTGCAATATTTTATGTTTGAAAATGGAAATGGAAATGCCTGTGTGGAAATGTTACCTGTGTTTTGCTTTTTGAAAATAACATTGATTCCAGTTAATATAAAAATTGAATTGCTTTAAGTAAAGCTATAATAAGTCCTGTCTTTTCTGCAATTAAGAATTTATATGATTAAACCAATATTTCAGTGTTGTGACCCTGAACAAGTTACAAGTAAGAATTCTGATGGATTGATTTGCCAATTACCCATGCTTCTGTAAACCTTTTCATTGCATCCAACAGCACACTGAGGATTTCAAACATATTTATCAGATTGACCATTTAAACTAATTGACCATGGCTATAGCAATCGAATTTTGTGAGTATAATGTTCACAACTGTTATTTTTAGTCATATGTGGTATGTGATGAGAGTTTGCTGCTTTACATGCCAAAAGCTGATGTTTTTTCAGTCACTGAGGTGATTTCTTCAGAGACCTGGCACAGAAGCATAGCAGTGGGACTATTGACCTTGCAAATACTCTTATTCCCTGAAGGTCTGCTGGGATGAGGTTGATGCACAGTAGATCAACACAAGTGCATCTTTCATTACCATTTCTGTTATAATTATACCTTATTTCTTGTTTTGTGTTCACTTGCACATTTATGGTGAAGAGAGGAAGCTTCTTTTTTCTTCAAACTTTTGGGATTTTTTTCTAATATTGGTGGCTTGCAGGGGAGCTTTTGATGAAATATGTAATGTGGATTTTTAAGAGCAGAGTAACAGAATTTCTGGCATGTTAGGGAGCACAAAGGTTATTGTCTTACTTGATTGTAAATGATTGTTGAAAATTTCTAGGGCAATACTGATGAAATTTCTCCAGTAGACTCTAGGAATATTACACTGTTAAATTCATTGTTCTTCATGAAAACCTTTTGTTTTTAGAATGTCTGTGTAAGTTTGATTGGAACAGAGGTTTTGGAGACAACTGCTGAACTTCAGAGCTTTCAATGTGTTAAAGACCACACAATTTTATTGATTTCAGAATCAACAATAAATTGGCATTTTGAGGGGGAAAAGAAACACTTGTGTTTTCTTATTGAAAGTTTAGGCTATAAAAATTGCAAACTGAGTAATTATGCCTTTCGCTCTACCTCATGACTTACGTGGGTTTGTAATAATTTATTTGTATCATATAGTTACAAATAACTCTTGGTAGTTGTAGAATTGAGGAATGGGGCTCAGCAAAGAAGTGAATGTTTACTTGAGTTGCTGCTCCACATCCATCCCTCTTCAGAGCAAAGGAGGTATATATTACTCTGTTTCATTTTTACTCTTTGTCTGTCTCTGGGGCTATGAGGAGCAGGGTTCCACCATCAGGTGTTTGCCTGCATATGGCAGTGTGGTGTAGCACAGGGAGAGCAATTCAAGAGCTCTGCTAGTCTTGCAAAGCAGCATAATTTCTTCCTGGCTTCCAAAATTTCTTGTTCAGTTTCTTCACGGATTTAATACCCTCCTCAATAGTCTCTCTCTGAGCAGCACATGGAATATTGTTTTGGTCCTCCCTGACTCTGGCCATGGAATAAAAGGCAGTAGACAGTGCTGGAGCAGCAGATCCACCAGTATGAAAAGAAGAAGAAAAAAAAAAAACTGTTCTCAAATGTTATAAACCTTTCTTTGAGCGTTTTCTTCTTAGTAAATAGACCACTACATGAAATTAATTATAATTATACTTTATTTGTTTATCTATGTTACTATTTGTTTAGCTATGTTACTCCTTAATAGTGTTTAGTAACCAGTATTTGAAATTTCTTTGCCTCTAAAGCACAAATTTTAAAGCTGTTGCTCCAAGCTCATTTGCTGTGTTCCATACATGCGTGGAGCAGCAAAATGTTGTATATTAGTGTGGAGTTCTTCTTGCCTTTGGCTCACCACAGTCCTTTAATGCCATATTCAACACAGTACAGAAGAACTGCCTGGAACTGGACTTCTGGAGATCTTCACCCTCTTTTCCACCTCTGCTCATAATCCTGAAGAAGTGAGAAACTCCAGCCAAGGCAGACATAATGACCTTAGGCTTACAGCAGCCTTCACACAAAGTTTTTATTTGGGAAGTAGGTGTTTTCTCTGGACTGAGGGGTCTTTTCCTGTTCCATTGTGAAAAGCCGGGTGTATTCACATTCCTCAATTCTATCCATAAAAAACATTGTGCAGGTGATTGCATTTCACAAGTAAACTGTATCAGTTAGTTCAAACTTGTTTATTTTGCACCTTAGTTTGTTCTGGTAGTACTCTGAGCTGCTTTGCAGCTTTCCTTATGTGTTTGAAACTTTCTTAGATTTTAGACCTCAGATGCAGGAGTTCTACTTTGTTCCATATCTCAGATGTGAACTTCAGAATGAGTTAATTGGCTGATGAGCAGGGGTAATCTTTCAGATGTGTTTTGATGACATCTTCATGCAGCACACAGTGGTATTTAGTTTTAAATTAAGCAGTTCTGTTTTCTCAGCATCCCCCCCGTTTATATTCCTGGAATGTGTTACTTGCAGTATTGTACATAGTCTGCTATAGCAGTTGTAATTGCTACTAGTGATGAAAATTGATTTGGGCAATCAGAAAACGATTATCTGCATTCTGACTGATAATGCTGCAGTTACCAACATCTTAAAATTCTTCTGATGGTTGTTTTTTCAGAGTGCTCTGGGGTCATGCAGTCACCAGGATTCCAGTTGCTTTATGCTGAATCTTAAGTGAGCATTAAAAGAGAAAGAAAAAGTTCTTCGTTGTTCTCTCAAATATATTTTTTTCCCAGAGTTTTTAAAGATTTAGTGTTTTGTCAGTCCTCCCATGCCAAATATATTAGATCAGGAGTAGTGCAATATCCCTTGTTTTACCACAGTGTGCAGAGATTTTAATAAGTTTTCTGTTCTTTCACACTATCAGCTGCATTGATAAACCACACAGTTTGTTAATAAGAAATGCCAAGCTAGTAACTAACACGTGGTTATTTAGTACCTCATGAGAAATCTGGTAAGCCCATACTTCCCCCAAATGAAGCTCATCTTGGATATGGAGTCCATTAGGACTTGGGTCTTTCTGTGTTGATTCCCTCAATGTTCCTTTTCTTTAAGACCTAATGTTTCCTTTTTGTATTGTTTTTATTTTTTTTTCTCTCTGGTCTTTAATGAAATTTGTTGTGGACTTACAGGTTTCTTATCTCCTGCTGTTTCCTTACCCTGTTTTCTGTTTCTTTTGAAGGAGCTAACTTCAGGCTGCTCTTGCTTCTATTTGGGTACTTTCTGCTGTGGGGAAACCAGGAGCAGTAGCAAAGGGGAATAACAGGAAGAAAGATAATAGCATCATCTAGTAGCAAAGCCTTAGGAAATGTGCTCTGTATTTTTAGAGAAAAGTTTTGAGGGGCTTTTTTGTTAGCTTTATTTCTTCATACTGTGAGGTTTCTTATTTTTCTGATGTTCCTTCAAATGAGTATATAGTGGTAATATTTTGCTGGGCTGTTGCTAGGATTCATGTTTTAAAAGATGCCTTGACCAAATGAAGGTGCAAATGAGACCATATGCCAAAGTCAAGAGTACAGATTTTATTTAACAGTAAACCTGAGGTACAGGGAGGAGTGGAGGGGTGAAGAGAGAGAGAGAGATAAGTAGAAATAAAGTCACCACCATATAGGTCCTGCAGCTTCCTGCTGACCCTTTTTCTTCTGGTCTCCTCTGTGGTGGGAGTCCTGAAGTATTCTTATGGAGTCACCACTTTTGCAGTGTCCAGGTCCCAGGTTTGTACAGAGTGTCGATGCGTTCCTACAGCTGGAGCTGCATGTGTATAAGGAATTGCTTCCTTTCTCACAGTTTGCCATGGTGGGAATTTTGGTAGATTGATAACTGATCCTTCCTCTTACTTTAAGGAAAATACTTACAAATAAGTAGAATTTTCTTATAAGCAGCTTTGCAAAGCAAACTGTTATGACTGATAATAAGGTAAGTTGAGCATATGTCAGTAAGGCAGTCAGCAGCATGTAATAGGATTAGACCTGGTTTATACAAGTATATTACTCTCCTCTCTTCATTCTTTTTGGACAATCTGCCAAGGCTTTGAAATTTTCAGCAAGAAAAATTCTGGGTGGACAGGGGAAGATGATTAATTACAGTCACAGTAAGCTTACATTTACCTGAGTGGCTATTTAAGGTGAAAGCTCATAAAGATCATTAAGTTTCATAATAAATGGAAACCTCAGTCCATTTTCTTTGCTAATTCACGTGCTGTTAAAAATTACAAAAATTTTTAGCATTTTTAATTTCCCATCACCTAATATTCTAGCAGACTACGTATCTACAAAAGTAGTGCTAAGGGTCATTATAACTATTCAAGGTATTTAGTAACTTAAGAAATGCATAGAATTTATGAAATTCATCCTTCCTGGGTACCTGTACAGCGTAACTCTATGAATAAAACCAAAGCTTTCTGTTTATGAATTAATTTAAGTCATAGCCAACCAAATCAGAGTAGGATAATGAGAAAATTAAAACATCTTTGAACACCTTCTCCCCACCCCTCCCAACTTCCTGGGCTTAACTTCAATCCTGAGTTCTCTACCCCAAGCAGGATGAGTGGGCTGTTAATGTGGTTGTGGTCAGTTCATCACACATTGACTCTGGTGCTCCTTCCTCCTTAGCAGAATGACTCCTCACCCTCTTCCCCTGCTCCAGCATGGGTTTCCTCCCAAGGGAGACAGTCCTCCATGGACTTCTCCAGCATGAGTCCTTCCCCAAGCTGCAGTTCCTCACAAAGTGCTCCAATGTGGGTCCCTTCCACGGGGTGTAGTCCTTCAAGAAAAGGATGCTGCAGTGTGAATCCCCCATGCAGCCCCAAGTCCTGCCAGCAAATCTGCTCCAGGGTGGGCTCCTCTCTCCATGGGGCCACAGGTCCTGCTGTCATGGGTAAGAGAGGGGGGGACCTTCAGACAAAGTTTACTAGAGAATCCATCCCACTGAGTCACGAGGTGCAGAGAGGACCCCCTTCCTTTCTGAACTCCTTTGCAGAGAGAAGCCTGGGTGAGGCTGGATCTGATCTTAGCCCTAGACTGTCAGTGCTTTAAGTTACTCTGTCCTACAGGATTAAAGATGGAAAATCAGATACATTTATGTAAAATGAATTATTTATTATGACAAATAATTAGATAAAATATTTCAATCAGAATTATTTACTACACAGTTTAAAAGCTAAAAATACTAGTACCATTTAGTATAGTATAGTACTCTATGTCAAAACAATTATATTAATACTAGCAAAAAGAAGCAGTCATTAAATAGAGATTGATGTAACTTGCCATACCAACAGTTGTGGGCAGATCTCTTTCACTCCACCACAAGGAGTATCTGTGAAGGGACATTCCCACTTTAAAGAAGGGAGCTTCATACCCACACTCCAAGAAGGAGTATGTTAAAAGAACCCAAAATGTGGAAGTGGACTTGGACTGTTAAAGTGTAAAGTGATTGACTGCCAGTCATATGTCTTCAGGTCACCTTACCTGCCAAGTCTTTGGCTTGCTGTCAGGGTTTGAGTTCGGGGTTGGTGAGACAGACTGGTTTTAGCATAATTCAATACCAAACCCAGCACATGATGCCTCCTCTCAGCCCACCACTGATAGCTTGCAAAACAGGGCATTGTTTGAGTTGTTTGACCACATTCCAAGAGCCCTGCTACATCTGCCAGGAGCCTCCTGGAGTGTGGGGCTTCCCACAGGATTTACAGCCTCCTTCAGGCATCCATCTGCTGTGACCTGGTGCTCTCCACAGGCTACAGATGGGTCTCTGTTCCCCCATTTAGCTCCATGGGCTGCAGGTGGGCTCACCTGGTTGGCACCATGGTATAGAGGAAGATCTCTGCTCTGGTGTCAGGGCACTTCCTCCCCATCCTTCTGTGCTCAATGTCTGCAGGGCTGTTTTTCTCACATTTGCTCACTCCTCTTCAGCTGCAGCTGTGCAGTTTTTCTTCCTTCCTTTAACTTTATCCCAGAGGCACTGCCACCATTGCTGATGGGCTTGATTTTGTCCAGTAGTGGATCTTTCTTGGAGCTGGCTGGCATGGGCTCTGTCGAACAGTGGGGGAGCTTCTGCTGGCTTCTCTCAGAAGCCACCACTGTAGCTCCCCCCTGCTACCAAAACCTGCTATGCAAACCCAAGACAGGGACCCAGCTGACAAATGTAAAGCAAAGAAAGACCTAAAATTAGAAGAGGTAAAAATAGAGGATGGGAAGTTCTCTGATTGATCTTACAAGCAACACATTTATGCTTAATTCTGTCAGTTAGGTTTGCTGTATTTGTTAGGTCAGACTGTGGCTCAGACAAAGTTCACGGAAAAGAAAAAAGTGTCATGCTGAAAAACATTGATTTAAAATTTGTTTTGAAGTCTATAAAAAATTGGCATGTCTTTAAAATTGGTTGATAAGGCCAGGCTGTTCGGATTTATCCCGTGACCAGATCAGAAGGACCAGATCACTGTTTCAGCCTCAAGACAGGAAGACAAATTACTTATTAACTTTGAAGGTAGTTTACTTTGATGTTTATCAGAAATATTCATCTATATGATGCAGTTGGTGAAAGGACTTTTGATGTCATAGTATTGCATCACAAAAAGGAATTTTCTAGTGAGTGTATTTGCGAGGGAATTCCATCCAGTTCCCTCTGTTGCTAGTGAATGCAGAGTTTGTCTGTACCATGGCAGAAAGACAGGTTCTGTATTTGTTTTCCCTTTTTCAGAGTTGCCATGTGGATACAGGTAAGCTTGGAGCTGTACTTTTCAGGATGCTGGCTTCACTGTATGTGTGTTTATTCATTAAAAGCCAGACACCCATTGCTCTTCTGAGACTGGGCTGCTCTGACTGCCATGGGTTGAAAGCACTTTCTGGGTAGTCAGTGTGGGATCATTGTGACTTCCTGCTGTAGTTCATCTTGAACTGTTTTTTAATGTCTCTGTTCTCATAATAATGCCAATGATACTGAACAAATTCAGGAAACACCTAAATGTAGACAGAGAGCAAGAGATTAGTGCAGATACCTGATTCACCAACTAAAATATGAATTCTGTTAATTTGCTCTGCTTAAAATGAGTTGACGTACTTAATTCATTACTACAGATTGATGAGATTAGTTTTTCAGGGGCTAAAGAAAATACCCTGTATTGTTTGTTCTGAAAGGCATTTGAAAGACAATTCCCTGTGTAATTCATTAGGCATTGCATTTCAAATCCAGTCTTCAGTTGAAATTGTTTTCAGATTTTTACAGATTCTGTAATTTTACAAATTGCTAACTGCATTTGAGTGTCAGATGCTGAGTGAATTAAACTCCTAGAAGGCTTCTTGGTAGGAACATAAAGAACATTAAAAAGATTAATGCAGCCTGCATATATAGAAGTGCTTGGGGATTTTTTCTGTCACTAAGAGCATTCACAGTAGCATCAAAATATTCTAGACTTCTGGAAAGATATCCCTTTGTAAAACTGCCTAAAAGATGTATAAATATCACTGCACCTGTTAAAAAAATGTTTAAAAGAATATTAGATAGATAAATTACTGTATATTCCAAGGCTCTGATCTGTCTCAATAAGCAGGTATTGACTTAATGTAAGGATTATTTTGTGGCCATCTGAGACCTATATTATTCCAGAGGCTTTCCATCTTAAAATCTATGAATATAAGGATGGATTTCTGTGTTAAAGGATTCTCTTTCTGCTTCCAATTTTTAGCTTTTTATGTTAGCAAGAGGAATCAGAAAAATCTTGTTCAATTCTGGTTCTTGATAGCCAGAACAAAAATAATAGCTGACTCAGTAACCCATTGCTCACTTATGGATAATATCTAGTGAAGCCTTTTCCAGACTGTGAATGGTATTCCAGTTTTGGAGCAGGTCTGTAAGTCCCTCTGGAGAAATGAGGTAGATCAAAGTGACTTTACAGATGCACTGGGAGTGCCCCTGGCTGGGGTAGAAGATAAGAAGCTTTGGTCTGAATGGATCTGCTGAAGCATTTCTAATTGACAAGTAGAAACTAGGAGAGTGATTCACTTAATACTTGTTCATGTTCTCTTGTAGTAACTTCCAGAGAAAGGCAAAGTACAGTGTAAGCTTTCAAGCAGCTTGAGTTGTTATATAGTGAGTTTTAGTTCCTTCTCTAATCTGGTACAGTGACTCTTACTGATCATTCTGTTGTTTCCTGTCTCATTTTAAGCCTGAAGTTAAAATACTAATCATAGTACTGATAAAATACCAATTCTCATAAACATTTTACTTTTCACTGTGTGTGAGAAATGCTACCATAGTCTTCTGGTTTCACACATTCTGGGTATCTTCTGGCTACAGCCTGAGCAGCAGGGTCCCAGGAGGAAGAGCAAGCTATTTCTTCAGTAGGTAGTGGCAGTTAGGCTTTCCCTGGTTGCAGTTAGGCTTTCCCTGTTTCCTGGAATGAAAGAATGATTTGGGTTGGAAGGGACTTTAAAGATCATCTGGTTCTAACACTACTGCCATGGGCAGAGGCACCTTCCACTAGACCAGGTTGCTCAGAGCTCCATCCACCCTTGCCTTGAACGCTTCCAGCCATGGGGAACCAACAGCTTTTCTAGAAACATCTTCTAGTAAGTCTGGAAGTATTCCAAAAAGAAGAGTATTTTTTAATTATGTATGCTATTAGACAAAGATGATTTGGCCATAGTGAAAAATCTATGTTGTACATAAATTGTCAGTTCTGTAATTTTTCTTAGTGTATATCATGTAGACCTCAAAGCAAACTGCAGCTATTTTCAGTAGTATCTCCAGAATATGCACAAGAGAATAGTTTCAAACACACAGCGAGAAATTGCAATTTTCAAGTTTGGCTTTTTTATTTGCTTGTTTTTTCTGCTTTGTGGTGATGTTGAGTAGGACTTTTGCTTTGTCCCTCTGCATACTGATGTCTGAAATTACCTTTGGCAGTAAGATGCTTAGCGTGTTTGAAGTTGTCTTACTATAGTACTGTCCTCAGAAAGAGACTTTTAGCTCAAGCATTTTTCAGATACTTGAGTCACAAGCTCAATACTAGAATGAAATAGTGTCATAAACAGTATTAAAAAGAATTATTTACTTGCCCTGATATTTTCGCCCTGATGTGTTTCACTATAAAAGAAAGAGACGCAGCAACTTTGCAGAACCTTTTGCTCTCTTCCTGGCTCTTAATTGGTAGCTTGAAACATCAGTAAGATCCATAGCTGCTAGAGCTATTCATTTGTTACCCTCACCATTCAATGGAAAATTTTCGGTCCGTTTTTGCTTTTAGGCTGCTGTAAAATGCTGAAAATGCCAGCACAGAAGTCTTTGTCCATCAACCGCTACAGATGTGACTTTACTGTAATTAAAATACATGTACTTTAAGTATGGTATTTGTAAGCAAAGATAAAAAGTTGCCTGTTGGAAAATTGTGTCAAAGGCTGGTGATAAACTACTTCTATTGCAATACCAACAACCATCTAACTTAGTGAAGGAGCAGGAAATGTCCTCTGTAATTCTAGTCATATTTTCCAGGCTGGCCTTAGAAAAGCTTTCTTACTGTAAGGAGCTTCTAAACCAAATGAGTCTTTCATAAGTCTAACTGAAAGTATTTCTACAACACTCATTGCTGGTGAATGCAAGTGTTATTTAAAATAGTGTTATGTAAGTCTTCGTGGACTGAATTTTTAAATTGCCATTTAGCTTTGAATTCTGAAAAGCTTTTCCTTGCATGCTACGTTGACAAGTTAATAAATTGTTGTCCAGTATGTTAGACTCTTTAAATTTTGCTGACCTTGTGACTAGTACTAAGTGCCTTGTTATCTTTCAGTGTGTTTTTTCTCACAGCAATCTGTAATCAGGATTTACTTCTGTTCACATGTGCAGGCAAGAGCAGAGGGACATATTGAATGAATTCCTTGGACTTTTTTTTTGACTTGGGGCTGGAGCAGAGATTTGAGTAGGTTTTCCCACTTTTGTCATGCTAGTTGCTTGCTTGCTTGACAGTCCTTCCTCTCTCTTATCTGAAGGGCTTTTAAAAAGAGAAACAATAGAAAGATGGAATTAAAAAGAAATTTCAGTGTATACATGATGTGAAGATGGTACATGCTTTTATTCCAGTAACTGTAGATAAGTCAGGTTTCTACTGCTCTCTGTATCTCCTGCTGGTAACATCACCTTCCTGTTGAGAGGTATTTCCAAAGGTGTTTTTCAGGCCATATTATTACACTGAGGGCATCAGAATTTCAACAGCTTTGTCACTTATTTGGCAATGAACCAGACAAACTGTCAGATGTGTGTGGATTACAATTAAAAGTGTAGCTATGGATTATGGTGGCTTCTTAAAAGAATGTTCTTAAAAGAACACTTAAAAGAAGTGTTTTTGTAAATGTGTTATCCTTTCCAGTTAGAATACTGTATAGCCATCTTAGCTTTTCCTTAATTGACTGCCAGTGTTTTTATGGCACTATTCCCTGAATTATGACAGTAAAGTTTGCTTATTACAGTGTCAGTCCAGCAAAATAGAAAAAACATCGTACTCAAGGTCAGTAATAGATTTTACTCTCATTTGGAGAGTCAAATTGCAAAGGTATAGAAAATGCTGGTGCAATGCTTGAAAAAATCTCAAGGCCCTGGATACATCTGGATACAGAAGGGCATCTTCTGCAGTACATATGAAGGAGAGAATAGAGGCTGTAACTTAATTTTACTATTTTGCCTGAAATGTTCTAAACTCTTCCTTTGGATAAGGATTCTTTGGAACTCTTCAGGGAAGTCAGACCACTTGAAATTTTGATGCATTCTTATTGTTTGTGAAGCATCCTTGTGAGTCATCTTTTCTGGGAATGGTTTTTAAAAGGCAGTGGGATAGATTACATAGGAGTATTCTTTATAGTCATCAGGCAGTATCTAGTAGTTCGAGGAACAACTGGAATTTTTTGTAATTTTTGGCCATTGTGTATCTATTTTGTAAGTTTATTCATCTGTCCTGTCTTGTAGCTTTGAAAGCTATTTAAAATGAAAAATTCTGTCCTAACACACTATTAAAGGTAAGGCCTTGACTTTATGGAAGCTCTTTTTAAATGCATTTTTGAAAGGAGAGCTTGAATGTAGTTTACTTTTTTTCTAATATCTGATGATAAACTTTTATTTTACCAAAAGAAGTAGAAAGTATTAATTTGGACAGTAACAGACTGGGTTTTTTCCAAATCAAAATCTTCTTGTATTATATGTTCTTGTACAAAAAATATTTTCAAGTAGCTTAATAGTAGTAATAGTTGTCTCTGAACAGCAGTACTGATTTATTAGCTGAAAATGGTCTTAAAAAGTAATTAAAATGATTCATACCAATGGCATGAATTTCCATGGTCAGGTGATTAGACAGGCTATCAAAAACTATATCAGTAAAGTGCATTTAAAAGAATCAGGATGAGATACATTGGTTTGACTTCTATGATCAGGTCATTAAGTTATGACTAAAGTTAAAAGCAAGTGATTTGTTTATCCTTCACATTTATAGAGTAGTGATACATTCCAGTGTTGAATTTTGCTTGTGACTTTCTGCTTCCTCTGGAACTGAAGTTGGAATATATTGCTGAGGAGAACTTAGAAGTCTTTTAGACGTACCTCAGGGGTACATTTTGCTCTTGGGTTCAGGATTCAGCATGTCACCAGATAGTTTATATATCTGTTTCTTTCCGTCTGAATCATGAGGATTGAGGGTTTCTTTTTGTTTTGCTCTGTAATTAGAGGAACAGCATCCTCTGAAAATGTCCCTCTAAAAATTCCAGGCTTTCATGAGAACTAGGAAAAATCTTTCTGAGGCATTTCATAGTTGTGTTTTCTGGTACTCGTGCAGGATCTGAGGTTTTGCCTTGTTAAGTTTTGCTAAGTGTTCCAGCATGTGGCAGCAAGGTTGTTATGAAGTGCCTATATGTGCCTTCCATTCCTGCATCAGTTGAATTTTGATACTATCTAGATTTTGTTTCAAGCAATTGAGTTGTTTCTACATAATAAAAGATAAAGATGATGTTGATGCAGTGGCACTTCTGACATGATACTGCTTATAAATATTCTTGCTCTGGATGTGATACTCACTTTTTCAGTGGTATCAGAGTTTAACTAAAAAATACAACCAGTTGCATAATATATTCTGTACTTTAATCTCAATTACCTGAAGTCATGATTGGAGTAGGTGTTCTAATTTCTCACTTTTCCAATTACATATATATATATATATATATATATATATCTAAAATCAGACAAGAAAAAAGCTGAAATGGTTAATCCTGATACTATTTTTGTGTACGGGTAGGTGATTTCTTGTTGATGTTAAAAGCCCTAGCACTTTGAAATGGTTTATTTCCTCTGTAGTTGTGACCTTGCCTATTTAAATTCAGCTCCAGTTGAAAAGAATGCACAACCATCAGTCTACAGGGTAGCACATCATAGAAATAAAGAGAAAACATAGTTATTAAGCAAGTGGCTTGATGTAAATGCATTTAGTTGAAGGTGTTGCTCTGGCCTCCAGTCATCCAAATGTTGTCCTGAATAATTTTTTAACAAATTAAACTTTTTTTTGCATATGCCCTTATGGCAGCTTCGTTAATTATAGCTGCACTAAAATAATTGTATGCTGATAACAGTTTTTAATTTATTTTACTTATATGAGGTGTTCATAAAGAACCTGCTCTGTAGTATATTTCTTGGAGTGTTGCAACGTTGTAAATTAAATAATATTTCAGCTGATTCTTGTAGCTGCCTCTTCAGTGAGACACAGTGGACTTCCTATCAGGGAAGCTTGAACCGTACACCCCTGACACCCCTGACTAGGTCATGTGGTGTCTGACTAAGGCTTAAGATTTCTTAAGATAAAGTATACTTGTATTGTAAACATATTTTTTTGAGTCTTAAATCACAGGCCATTTAATAGGGGTGATTTAATTTAAATTTAATTTTAATTAGTGTGCAGCTAGAAACATTTAAACAACAGAAGAACACTGGTTTCCTCTGTCCAAGGTGCTTTCAAAGAAAGAATGCTTGGAAGCACAGCCTGTCTCAGATATTTCAAAATTTACAAATAATCTGTGCCCTCTGTTACCCATTGAACTCATTTATCAGCTTGTTGTCACTGGAAGCAGTATTTGGGGTGCTAAAAAGGATTGCCAGCAAGGTGCTGAAGCTCTCAAAGAAACTGATCACCTTCAGCAGTGGTGCCTCTTCATCACAACTGTGAAGCAGAGTTATGGAACAGTGATTTGAATTATGCCTTTAAGAAAAGGCATCTACAAATTACTTTTTAATCTTTTTTTTACTTATACATAATGTATAAAGCAGGATTCTGTACTTATTTAATAAAAATAGACTTAATACAAAAGCAAGTTTAATTAAAACTCATAACTGGAGATGTCAGAATGCTGATCATAGGTCTGAATATACTTCTTTCTAAATTTAGTTATATATTCTGAATTTCATGATGAATATTATGTACTCAGTGCTTTGGGAAGTCATGCATAATGTAACAAGGATATTCAGTTAACAGTACCTCTTGCAAATGTTCTCTGTGCTAATGTTGTATGCCAAGTACAATGTGATATAACAAATTATTTATTTATTTTCAATAGATCATTAAATTTTATTCTCAAAATTTTGTGAATTTGCTAGAACTTAAAAAGGAAGCGTAAGCCATTTAAGATACATGTGTGAGGAGATAGGTTTGTGGGTGCAATCAAATCATAATTGGATTTTATAATCAGATTGCTCTTCTGAGGCAGAAATAATTTTAGCGACTCCATAATGCTGAAATCCTACTCTTCTCTGTGGCAAAGACTTGTAGTCCTGAAGAAAGCAAAAATCCTACTTTGAAAATAAAATGTTCCCCTTGCAAAGATGTGTGACTGTGCAAAGAGAACCAGGCACTTATGGCCCACCATTTCTCAGTGGAGAAATTCTGCAGTGTCTCTGAAATCAGTTTAAAAGTCACAGTTCTTTTGTTTGACTGTCTTTATTTAACATAACAGATGCAAAAGGTTTCTAAGGAAAAAAAGTGTTTCCTTTCATATTAGGTCAAGAATTGAAGGATTATGCAAATCTAAATCACCCACCACAGGTAATGGAGAAAGTAGCATTTGAATATAATTTCTCTTTTTGAAGTGTGTTGTGGTTTCTCCCTTCAGATTTTCATCAAGACTGAAATACTAAGGAGCAATGACTCGAATTGATCCTTGAGGATGGGTCTCAGGGAGGAATTAACGTGGCCACAGGAAGCCCTGCCTGACCCCTCGGCAGTTCAGGAAATACTAAGCACAGGTTTAAGCATTGGTTTCTGCCAGAGGTGGAACACCCCAGCAAGGCAATATGTGGCAGTGTATCTACACTCCAGCCAGTGGCTGCTGGTCCCAGTACTTACTGATGGTTGGAAAATGGTGATTGCTAGCAGATTGTGTAACACCAGAAGGTTGGAAGAGCAGTTGAAATGTTCGCACTGGAGTTCAGAATGGGCAGTAGAGTTAAGCTAAAATGACTTTTCCTGACAGCTTTCTAAGCATGTTATGATCTATTTTCAAATCAGATAGATTAATATTTACCCTTCTTGTTTTCATTTCCTTCACATGTTCTATATATGTTGCAAATATTTGGGGGAATGGGAGGAAAAACCATCTTATATTTATTAATAGTGTGATAGATAAAAATCACCGACTGAATAACAAAAAGAGTTATTAAAATACATATTTTGAATTGTTAGGTACATTTTTTATTTTTGAAACTTTAAAATGTGACTAAAATGAAAATATTAAGGAATGACCAAAGAAAAAATTTGCTAGAAAAATTGAAAAAATTATTCAAGAAATCAAGTTGCTGATTAAGTTTCAGATAGAGATGTGATTTAGAGAACAGTAGTAACAGAGAAAACTAACTGCTGTTTCATCTCAACTTGTATCCTTTCCTCATTCTGAAATACTTTATTTATTTGGTAAGTTAAATTCAAGGTGTCATTAAAAGTTGAAAAACATATTAGGATTTGAGGAACTGGTCATCTTTGTTCATTCTAACAATCCTCTTTCAGCTGGTGAATGTAAATTGGGTTTGTCTTTTAGCCATACCAAAATCTCATAGGATATGATGCTTAGAAGTAGTAAATTTTCCTAGCAGCAGAGAATGTAGACATAAATGTTAAATTTACAATACAGCATCTGCTTGGATCAACTTAATTTTGCCTCCATGTATGTGTTGTATTTAAGGTGGTCCTGTTTAATTATTAACTTTTAAATAATATGCATACAATATACATATTTTAGAAAATAATTAAAATTCTGGTTGGAATCAGTTTCAATTTCAGATGGAATTGAAGTCAACTTGACACTAACAGTGATTAAAAAATGAGTAATAATCCACTGGCAAAAAAGTGATGGCTTTTCTATCATTTGCCAATGCAAAAAGAAAAACTAGGAATTTAAATTATTAGCATAAAATAGTGCTACACATTTTGTGTTAAGTCCAGTGTAAAACAACTGTGCCCCTGAATACTGGCATTAAAAAAAAAGTAGCAGTGATTACATGTGAAACAAACTGTGAGAATTAAAAAATTCCTGATTTTAATGGGGTTTATAATTAGTGATTCAAAGCACTAGTTTAAATTGATTCCCCTGATGTTGCTGTCTCTGATTCCTTGAGAAATGGATGTCAAATAGCATTACTTTAGTACAGTGTGAAGAGGGAAAGTTTGTACCTGTCTCTGTAATGTTAATGACATTATGTCTAACCATACCTAAGTTTGATCATTCAGACAGTTTTACCAAAAGGTAATTTTCAGGGAGTTAGAGAGAGCCATGTTTCACAAAAGCTGTCCCCACAGGAGCTAAATGCCAAGGTAATCAATCATACATCGTACTGCATCCTTTTGTTATGGATAAAGTACATTATTTATGCAGTATAAAGATTTTTTAGATATTGTTGAAATGAACAGACTAGCACATGACAGCTCTAGGTTGTAATAAGTTACATGAGCTGCAAATTGCAATTTCATAGGTTAAAATTTGTATAGATGCCTTCCATGCTTGCAGCAAGTTAGAAACTGATTTGCTTCAAGTGTGGACTTCTGGGGAGCAGAAAATTCTGTTAGAAGTCTGTAGTATGTCAATTACATCTATAGATGAGTATTTGTATACCACTTGTATTTCTTACTGAATCCAAGAGTTGTTACTCAGTCACTGGAAATAGGGTAAAACTTTTTGGCAGCAGTACAAAACCCAAGGACTATGTTTGAGGGATAGCACAGTTGAGGTTCTTCAGCAAGCCATTGCATAGGATATAATTAGGCACAGGCTTTTGATGGAAAGTTGTCTCCGCTTTCAATTTTTCCCTCACTGCATTGTTCCAAAACATTTTGGTTTTGCTGAGAACAAGATAGTCATCTTCACCAGATTCATTTAATAAGCTGTTGTATTTGTATGACAAGCCCTAAAAGACTGATAGAAAATGGAACAGTGGTGGAAAAAATTATGGTTTCCATGAAATGAGGGTGACCTGCTTCCCTTCTCCCTGTCAGATATTTTGGTCGGTTTGAAGGGAAATTTGCAGTCATACCTGTAGAATGATTTTCAAATTGTGACCATTACCCCTCTGTGGCTGAAGAGTTCTGAAGCTGAGAGAGTTACGGGGTTATTGGCAAAGCGCTGCTGTTCCTTACCTTGCCTTGATATATTTTATTACTGTTACCTATGTACTTTTTGAGCCCATGTAAACTCCTGAATACTTTGGTGAAACATTCATGGCTTTGGTAAAGAGAAGAGGTGCCTTTGTGTATTCCACCATGCATTCTCTAGTTCTGTTGCTGTCGATTTCTTTCTTCTATACCTGGGACGTCTTCCCCTTGGCTGTTTTTCTACATCCTTTGCAGTCTTGCAATCAGCTCTTGTGCCATTCTCATGCCTTCTTACTCTCCCCATTTCCTACTCTCTTGCATTTTTAAAATAGATTTAGACAGCTCTTCTCTCCCCTTTGGCTCCATTTGTCATCACTGTCATCTCCATCAGATCTTCTCTTGGTAGTCTTCCTCTCCTAGGCCCTCTCACTTTTGCCTTACAATTCTTCCCTGTTTGTCTTTGATTCCTATTTCCACACTGGTCTTTTGTACTTTTTGAGCTGCCGCATTTCTTCATGCCCTTCTGTTAATTTGCAATGTACACATGTTTCAGTTCTACTCAACTGTTGCAGTGTGATGCCATTCCCTGTTTCACCTATCCCAACGCCCCAGGTGTGCCAACCTCTCCTTTCCCCTTTGCCCTCCTGCTGAGAGCTGTCCATCAATCTTAACATTCCAGCAGGGTCGTGGTGTGGTTGGCAGAAGTTCAAAAGATGCCCCTCAGGTCCGGGCTCATTGGCCTGTCCAAGTGTCTTTATCCCTCGAGCCTTCCCCTCCTCACACCTGGTTGGCCCTCACCTGTCCCTTCCCCTCCCCCTGTCCCCGGGGCTTAAAAGGAGACGGGACCATGCGGTCTGGATTCTGTTGGGAGCTGTTACAAGATTCAGAGGTCTGTCATCCTGCAATAAAACTCTGGATTAAAACTCTACGGCAGAATCCTCTCCTTTTTCTCTTCACTGTCACCTGAACCTTTTCCACCAGAGGTAAACTGAGTTTCTACTTTGCCTGGATTTGTTCCGAGTGCCCAGCTGCAGCATCCAGCCAGCCAAAGGTATCTCTGGGTTGAAACACCACAGCTGCCACCTTTGGCCCAGCAGCAAGGGTCAGACGGGGCCAGGCACGTCCCAAACGGAAATATTTGGATTAATATTCCATACTCAACAAACATTAATCAGCCTTCCTCCCACTTGTTGGTCATTCACTTGGCCTTTCCATATCCACTCCAGTTTTAGGGGGTTTGCAAACGTGACCACACTCTGTTCTGGTGTCTCTCTTCTCTAGTAGCTCCTCCTTTAAAATATTCAGTCTCCTTCTGTCATGATGTTTTGCACAGCCTTTTGCTTTTTTCCCTTCTTTTACTCATGTAGAAAAATACAAATTCGTGTTTGTACTCAGGAGTCTTATTTCAGTTTCTCTACTCCAGCTGTGCCTTTCTGCCTAAATTAAAATCTTAGCTGGCAGATTTCATGGATTAGGCAATACTCAAGAAAAAAATTCGAGCTTCTTTGCTGCCTTCTTTCGCAGTCATTCTGTGTATGACCACTTTATCTCACTTCAGCCTAGGCCTTAGCATTGCCATGGTCACTTTCTGGTGCTTATGTAAATCTTTCCTAATTCTCCGTTTGTCTTTTCATTTACCACAGATCACAAATGTGTTCTCTTCTTCCTGAAAGTTCTCCTGTAGGTTCTCTCTGTACTAGCGTTCCCCAAACCTGCTGCACATATATTATGACATTTTACTCAATTCCTAAAGTAACAGTAACTCAGCAATTATTCTTAATTTGGGTTGAAGTTTTTGCTTTGAAGTTGCTTTACATTATTTTAGACCTGAAAATTTGTTTCTTTCAATTAGTTGGCCTAAAAGATCTTGCTTCATATAAATTTTCATGTTCTTCATAGTTGTAATTTTTTAAGACATGCCTGTCATACTTTTTCATGTAGATAAAATTGTTATTAGGGGATATTATAATTTTCTGTCTGCTGGTGGATGGCTGCCAGTCTACCTCAGAATCTTTTTCAATTTCTTCATTGAGGTTCCCCTGTGCAGAAATGCTTGTGGAAATACCAGAGGGCAGGTCTGTCTCTGTATCATGCCCATTGCTCAGATCTTCCCCAGGCAGCTTGCTTCCTTGTTGTTCATCAGTCTGGATTCATCTGTTCTCTTGTGGTTCTACGTAGAGCTAACACTTTTTGTGCCAGCAGTTGTCTTTTGCAAAATTTTGTAGACAGAGATTCATGGCTTAAGAAGGTGAATTCAACAACAACAAAAGCGATTAATAATAAATGACCCTGCAATTCTGCAGCATCAGCCAGTGCTTTCTGATTTACTTGTTAGTTGTTTTGAAATTTGAACAAATATGAAACTGTTGCAGCTGCCACATAGGTCTGGAACAAAGGCACACCAGGTCTTGTTCTCACAGCAAGCAATTGAGCCAGTGCCATGAGCAGCAATGCCTCTTCTGTGTTTCTTTTCCTCAGTCCATGTCAAATCACCAGAAGGAGTTAAAATAACTTTCACTGCCTGGAATTAATTTGATTTCTGGTTTTCTCCCTGTAAGTATGCTATTCTATATGCATATTTTGTACAAGCATTTAGAGTATGTGACTTAAGCAGTACAGTGAAAGCATTAAAGTGGTGTCATTGGACAAACACTTAATGGCAGTGTAGCTCTTTGTTGTGTACTGAATACAAATCAGTTGTTTCAAGAAAAGAGCAGAACTAACCAGTTTACAGAATTACGTGACTTAAAAGGCTTCCTTTCTAATTATTTCATGTCAGTGCTGCTGTTGATCTGTTCCTTTTTGAAAAATACCCATCACTAAGCAAAGAATGGTTCCTGCCTGCAGTCTCTGCTGTGAGTAGTGCTGGTGGTGGGACACTGCAGCAGGTTTGCAGCTCCCCCAGCCTTGTGCAGAAGTGCTGGAAAGTGATACAGAGAAGATTCTCTCGTGTGGGTACCATCTCTGGACATATGCTGAAATCCCCTGGAGAAGGCAGATGTGTTGAAATGTTTGAACACAGACACTACTTTGGAGACTTACTTTGTGTATTTGAGCTGACAGCCATGACTGCTCTGAACCTGAAAGTGGAGAGAAAGGAGGAGTGTAAAGACAGCTCAAGGATTATGTTTTGTGAATATAAGTTCAAAAACATTGTTCTGTGCTGTAGTTTTCTAGTTGGAGTTTAGCTGGTTTTTTTGGTTTGTTTTTTTTTGGTTTTGTTTTTGATTTTTTTTTTTTTTTTTGACATGGCCATAGACTTTCGGACAAGTATGCTGGCATGTTTAATTCTCCCAGACTTCAGTAATTTCTTTTAACACTGCTACTTTCCAGAATATAATGCATTTCAGTGTGTATTTTGCTTCTAGTGTTACCTACCTAGCAACTTAGTTTCTTTTCTGTTGTATTTTCATGTCTGTAACATGAATTACACTTAAGGTAACAGTGTAGTTGTTTTATCCTGATACTAGTCTTCCCTATTGCTAAAATCACATTGATAATTGTGGCTAATAACAACTTGAAGAAACTTATCTTTACAATAAGTATTCTACATGTGTCATAGAAGAACAAATTAGAAAAGGAGAAGTGTAAGGTCTAGTTCTGAGACATATCCACATTATAATTGAAATCCAAATACATTGAAACAAAAGGTCTCTGAGTAGATTTAGAACATCTCACCAATCTCTATGAGTTTTGTGTTTTCAGTGCTTCTGAACTGTGCTTTTGGCAGGAGCCATTTCCAGCACAAATTGCTTTGCTCTAGTTACACAGGAATTTGAATGTCAGAATATGTGCATCAATGTCTGCTAGTTTGGAACACAGGCTTGCCCATTCACTGACCATAAAATGTGAGGCATTTAGGAAAGCCAAGAAAGAAAATTAAGTATTCTCATGTGTGTTATGTGAGAACACTGGTAAAAGTAAGATTCTGCTGGCTAAAGAGGTATACTGTATTGTTTGGGATCTCCAACGGCTTAAAAGAAATAAAAAATGACTGCATGAAATTGGACCTTGATGTGACTGCTAGTCATCAGGAATGGTGAATGATTGAAGATGAGGCTAAGAATTATCTGTCCCTTCTAGTGAAAACCAAGAATCAAATTCTCTGAAGTTGTAAAAAACAGGAACTATGACCGACTCATTCCAGAGCCCAAAGATCAGTGAAATCATCTTAGTGCAAGGATTGTGTCTGGCTGACTGACCTGGAACCTTGATTTCCCCAGTTTTTGGCTACCAGCCTATCGGGCCAGAGCCATGGAACATGGATGCACCTTAGATGGTAAAGAGGGGAGATGTGAGTTTTGGCACAGCTTGGACAACTCTGTGTTTGTCAGACTGTGTGTAGTTTGCTCCACTGGCTCCCAGTCAGTTTTCAGTTTATGCTAAGGCTTTTGTCTTGATCTTCAAAACGACTGTTGGATCAAACACCCTAGCAACATCAAAGGCTGTATTTCATTTCTGAAGTGCCAGAAAAGCTGTATTCCTCTGGGGCAATGTAGATAATGAAGTATTAGAGCAATCATTCATCAGCTGGGGACAGTGTGTTGGGTTAGGGTACAGGCTATGAAAAAAAACCCAAACCTGTGAGGTGATCAGGTGAATCCACAGTAACACATTTTAAAGGAAATGTTATAAAACCTCTCTGTATGTATTAATGGGTTCCATCATAAACATGATGCAAAAGCAACTTCTGTTTTCATCTAAAAAATAATTGTCAAAAAGAAGAAAATTGAGAAAATTTGGAAGGCTGTCAGACCTTAAAAGATACTTTATTTTTAGATATCCTGTTATATGAGCTCAACTTCTGAAAATTGTGTACCTGTGTTGGGTAACCTCCTAGCAGTGTTTAGAACTTAGCTTTTCTTGGCATTACAATCACAGGCATCACTTATTGGGAGAGGCATAGTAGCAAAAACTAAAGGGTGGCATAGCTCAAAAAGGACAGAGTATTAAGTGTGATGGACTCAAGTGTGATCAAATTCTAAACAAACCTTAAGAGTTTTGTTTCCAGCTAATTGGAAATATTCTCCCACTGTGCTTTGTAAAGCACTATCTACAGAACTGATAGTGCTTAAGCAATTATTTCTCCCCTCTCAACCTGGTTGTTAGAAACTGATAAATGGCCTAAAGTGTTGAACATCAAAAGTGCAACTCTAGACAATTTAATTAGAAGGAAAAAACTTCTTAAAGTAGAAAAAAAACCTTCTTAAATTAGATATAAATTTAATACGATAATAAATATGTATTTTAGAAATTAAATCTAAATACAGTATCTTTCTATCTACAGATCTTCATGATGTGTTTTTCAGTTCTCTCTTTTTTTTTTTTCCTTCTGATGATAGATAATTTCCACCTGAGTGCCTATTGCCTGATAGAAATGAGACATCATTCTGGTTTTTTTGAACATTCAAGTCCCTTGGGTGTCTGAGGTGCATCAGTTTCTTAATTTTAAGTTTTTCTTAGCCTGTCTAACTCATTTATCTGAGCTCCATCAGCCATTCAGGCCCCCTTAGGAGGAGGGGAAGTTGTCATTACATCTTGTAAGAAAGACAAAAGATGAATTGGAGGTATTTTGTTGATAAACATGGCAAAAGCTCTAGAGGAGCCTGTCTTATCTGTGTCACAGGGTGTATGTTTTCAAAATGACTGCAGTAAGGTCAAATGTGATTGTTGGCTTGGTATAATGTGTAATGTTGACGACAACAAGGTTTCCAAAACTTCCAGCACAGAAATTTTGCTGCATTTTTCTGAAATGTTGAGTTTGCATAAGAAGAATCTCTTCTTCAGAGGGAGACTGTGTGAATGCAAAACTGATTGCATCTCAGTGTCATGTTCAAACTGAAAATCTTTGTGCAGGTTTCTGTGGAACTAGAATTACAGAATATATGGCCTGGTGTGGTACAAAGAGAGCTTGTCATCCCTGAGCAGAGTCCCACATTCAGTTCTGGCCAGCCTGATTTGATGTCTTTGATGTCAAGCATGGCAAGTTTCCTTCCACAGTTGAGTTTCACAATAAGTACACACTCCAAAGTGGGTGTTACATTGCAGCCAGCCTTAGACATGAAGTACAGGCCATCAAAATCTCTTCTTCTAAACTCTTTGATGGCAATTGCCTGCAGACAAGTCTAGTCCCGAGTCTGTAAATTGCATCCTAGTTGTGTCTGAAGAACTTTTACACGTGTCATTTTGAACTATGATTTTACTTCTTTTCTCCAGCTCTTGTGGTGAGTAATGTGAAGTCACAAGATTTCTTCTTTTTGACTGGCTGATATAAATTTGAAGTGAGAGAGGAAAAATAATGAGTTTCTGTTGTTCAGCTGTGGATGATAAATGTTCCTGCTCAGGTTCTTAACATTTTCAGGGTCTTAGAAATATTTTAATGAATATGTAAGCAGTGATACTTACAAGAAATACAGCCTCATGATTCCTGATGAGTGGAAGTTTAACACTTCTCTGCATCTTTTCTGCTGGACAAAATTAATATGAATGTATAATTAAAGCGAGGGTTTGGCCTGTGTGTCATAATGGAGAATATTAATGAACAGCCCCAAGTTTTAAAAGACGACTGCCAATAAATGTTAGTAGTGCAGAACTCTGTTGCATGGTGTCACGCATACATATTAAAAATGCATTATTTCATACAAGAGCTTTGAATGCTACTTCTCTTTTCTTTTCAATATAAGATTGGTATGCACCAGGTATATCAAAAGAATAGGTGCAATTGGAAGAACAAGTAAAGAGCAAATATTTAATGTTGTAAGAAATTAAAATAAGCTATAATTTAATGCAGAACGATTTTCAAATGAGAAGATTCATTAGCAAAAAGGTGACCTTCAAAATAGTTTTCTGTGGAGTTAGTAATGCTCTGTAAGATTGTACAAAGAAATGAGCTTGAAGACATTTTTTTGTAAGCAAAAACCCTGCAAAACCAAAACGAACTTTCTTGTGAAGTGGTACCTGAAGTTCCCAAGAATCAACATGCTTTTCTGTTGGTGGTTGTTACCTTAGGAAGCTTACAGTGCTGGAGTCTGACAATGCTTTTAGTCATTTTATACACCCAGCTATATATATACTTTTACTGGTATTTAAAGTAGTGAAGAACAAAGTGTGTGTTCACTCTGTTTTTCTTCTGCCTTCCTCTGCCAGATTGCAAATCTGGCTTTTGTCCCTTTCTTCTACTTGCTTTCCGTACACTGCAGAAGTATCACTAGTCAAGCAAGAATGGACTCTTGCAGTGGTGGCTAATCTTACCCCTCACCAGCTCATTGCCTGTCACTCACTGTATATGCACATACAGAAGAGACCACTGGTATGGTTTCTGTTTGACTTTTAAATTTATTTTTATTGCAGGAAGGTACATCCACATAAAGACTGTTCTTTAAAAACTTGATGATAGAAATGGTGAAAAAGCAAAACAAAAATTAACTTTAAAGATATAATGATGTGAAGTTATTCATAGAATGAAAGACCATTTAAATGAGTACTGTTTTAGAAACTCAGCTGTGTGCATGTTGATTAGATATATAAACAAAAGGTAGCAATGTCTTTAATTATAATTTCTTGGAATTCGTTTTTGCTTTCCAGCATAAATATGCATGGATCTAGGGTTCACGTTGCTTAGAAATGCCTGTAAGCTTGCTGTCTGCATTTCTGTGTGGATATACAATTGCATGTGCCCTCCAGTGTATCTGGTTCTTTGTGCCTACTAGCAAAAATTTACAAGAGTGGTACCATCAGTTCAGGATTAAGTGGAGCAGAACCTGTATCTGCAAAATTAACCAGCTTTTTTATATTATCCAGGACTTCTGTGGAGCAGCATCTTCTGTGCTCTCTTTGTTAAAGAATTAGTGAGGCACTGCCACACCCTGGGGAAACTTGCCAATGGCATCAGCCCATCTGAGATGTGCTGTGGGGACAGAGGGAAGCTGAGTCCTGGAGAGGAGGGGTGAGGGAATCTGGGAAGACGCCTGAAGAACATGTATCTCTTGCAGAGGATGGCTGAAACTCCCTTAGAGCAGTTAATTCAGCTTAAGCAGCTTTTTGGTTTTTAGCTGCAAGGACACTCAGATGAGTTTTAAATCAGACTATTTCATTAAATCCACCTAACAGCAGTGATTTATGTGTCCACCTGTGAGTGTCTCTTTGCCAGTGTGTTTCTGAGGGACAGTAAAACTGCATATTACTTAGACACTTGCTCTCAGATGGCTGTTGATTAGTTGCTGCCCAGATCTCTCCTAGATTTCGTAGATTTAAGATTACAATATTGGAAAGTAGAATTTGAACATAAATCCTTGTGCTTCCTTTTTTAATAATGTTTCTTCAACCTTTAACAAACAGCCTTGGAGGAGAGTACTGATGATGACAGAAGTGATTCTCTTTTCCTGGCTATGATCCTGGTGGTGTTTGACTGCATTTGGAGGCGGTGGTTTTTGTTACAGCCTCCCTGTTCATGGGGTTATGACAAGTAACATGGACTTGTTTGCTTGTCTAGTAATTCTCCATTTGTCACCTCACAGGCTGAAGAGGAAACGGTGGCCTTTCTTGATCACAGTGGAAGTGAAGAAGAGTTTGATCCAAGCACTCTCCCAGATTCTGATAAATTCAAAGACTCTGATGCAGAGCAGGATTCAGAAAGTGAAGACAGCTATAGGTATGCACCATCTTCCATGTTTATTTTAAAATGATGGTTTTTATGAACTGTTTTGTTTACATGTTAGGAATTCATCTTACAGTCCTCTTTCTCATGGGATTTAGTATTTGACTTACAAAAATTTATGTGTTAGGTGCTGAACAGAGCTGAGCTAAAGGCTATTATTTTCTTTTGTGAAGTTGTATAAGAATGATTTTTGAGTCCATATTGAAGGGATCTTGGTGAAGCTGTTTCACACGCAAAAATCTTGACTAATACCCTGGAAGTTTCATGTGTTTCTATGGTGGGTTTACCCTCTCTGGATGCCCAGTGCCCACCAAAGCCACTCTATCACTGACCTCCTCAGCTGGACAGGGAACAAAAATGTAGTTTACAGCTCAGGGGTTGAGATAACACCAGGAGAGATTCCTCACCAGCTACTGTCATGGGTGAAGCAGACTTGACTTGTGAAAAAATTAATTAATTTATTGCCAATCACATGACAGTAGGGTAATGAGAAATAAACCCAAATCTTAAAACACCTTTTCTCCACATCTCTCTTCTTCCCAGGATTAACTTACAATTTCTTCTACATCCTCATCCTCAGCAGCGTAGAAGGATGGGGAATGGAGGTTGCAGTCAGTTCATCACATGTTGTTTCTGCCACTCCTTTCTCCTCAGGAGAGGATCCTTTCCCTGCTCCCATGTGGGGTCTCTCCCACAGGGGACTTCTTCCACAATCTTCTTCAACTCTTTCCTGTAGGCTGCAATTCTTTGTGAGCTATTCCAGTGTGGATCCCTTCCATGGCATTCAGTCCTTCAGGAACAGGTTCCTCCAGTGTGGACTCAAGTCCTGCCAGCAAATGTGAACGTGCTACAGCATGGGCTCCTCTCTCCACCGGGCCACAGGTCCTGCTAGGAGCCTGCTCCAGTGTGGGCTTCCCAAGGGATCACAGCCCTCTGGGGCTGCAGAGGCACAGCTGCCTCACCATGGGCTGTGCCATGGGCTGTACCATGGGCTGTGGGGCAATCTCAGCTCTGGCACCTGGAGCACCTCCTGCCCCTCCTTCTGCACTGACCTGGGGGTCTGCAGGGCTGTTCGTCTCACATGTTCTCACTGCTCTCCCTGGCTGCTTTTGCACTGTTTATTTTCCTTAACTATGCTATCCCAGAGGCACTCCCACTATCACTGATGGGCTCAGCCTTGGCCAGTGGTGCATCTGTCCTGTTTCAGAAATGCATTTCTCTTCTGTCACATTGCAGGTTCTTTCTGGGTGGAAGGAAAAATGTTGGAGTAGTTTAAGGATTTCATGATCTCTTTGCACCTGTGCTGTATTAAATAAATTTGTGCAGGGTAAAACTTGATAAGTTCTATGATTCAGTATTGTTCAGACTCTTCAAGAGTCAAGTGAACTGGACTCTGAGTGGAAGTAAATGTATAATAATAAATTAAATTAATTCAATTCAGTGTTTATAATTGCATGAAGCAGAAGAATTTGTTTCATGTAGCAAAAAAAAGCACAGGGTGGGAATGAGGATCTGTACTTGATACCAACATACTGAGGGAAGATGAAGGGATACAACATGAAATCCTGTGTGGTTCACTGCAACAAGAAGGCCACTCGTGTTTTTCTGACAAATAGCGTATCATGATTGAGAAGGATGATCTTGACACCTAATTGGGAGCATAGATGTCTAAGTTCATAAAGCTCTTGCTTTTCACATATGAGTCGGGTGAATCCTGGGGCTAGATTGTCCCTACATGTGTGTCACTGTGTGTTGTGGAGTCAGTATGCAGGACGGGGTGTGGGACATGGATTTAAGGAGTAGATAGTCCTCAGTTAACAGGCTGTTGGCCATGTCCCTTGGAGCCTGTTCACCACTGAATGCCAGCAGAACTGACAAGGATGGGGAAAAGCATTGCTTTTTCTGAGCAGCAGTAAATCTCTTCTTCTTTGTGTGAGGGGAGTATGTATTCGTACATCACCTTTTGTATTGATCCTTTCCTCAGAATGTCAGCTAGACTCAAGATTAGCTGCACTTTAAGAATAAAAGTTGACAGAGATGGACAGATTTTTGGCAGTGGTAGTAAGTGCAGACTTTTGTTGGATCAGTGGCTGATCTGGCCCCCCTAGAGTCAGGTCATGCGCTCTTAAGGAGAGCAAGGACTCAAAGAAAATCAAGGTCCTTGATAATCTTCCCTTCCTGTGGAGTAGATTAGGAAAGAAAGAACATACACTGAAGGAAACCAGGGAGGTTTCCTTTAGTATATCTCTAGACATACCTACACTGAGCATCAAAGCTGCCTTTGGAGCTGGAGAACAGACCACTACACACATTGAAGAAATGTAGTTTCATCAACACTGCTTACTGGAAACAGTCCTTGGCCTGTCTTACTGCACCAAAATACTGAGACATTGCCCAGAAGAGCTTTAGTTGGCACCATGTGAAGCTGCAGCAGTTGTGGACAATCTCATGCCAGTACTTGTGCCTGCACCATGCCCAAATCCATTTTGCCTGTAACAACATGACTGATACTCCCTGGGCAGGCCATGGCCAGCACAGGATTATCCATCACGTGCTGCACTGTCACCAGAGTCATCAATGGTGCTGCCTTCCAACACACCCCACTGAGGCACCCATAGAAATAGAAAAGCTGTTTGAGAGCTGCTCCAAAGTCAGCTTTCATGCTCAGTGTGGATAGACATATCCACATGGTGTGGTGCTCTGAGCACCCTGTAGAAGACTTTTGAGAAAGAGCAAGATACAATGAAGGAAATTAATTTGAGGGTGTTAAATCAACAGTCATGCCTCATGCAGCTAGCTCTCTTAGAATTGCTATTGAATTGTATGATGAGTTGCTTTTGACCTAATGATTTTAACAAAAACAAATCAGCTGAGAGTAGCAGACAGTCAAATTGGGCTTTGAGATGAGAAAACACAATACTATGCTGTTTTATATTTCCAAAATCCAGAGATTTTGCTTAAAGAGTTGGATTTAAATAGAAATATGTTGGGCTACACTAGCTGCTCCTTGCTTTAAGGGGGGGAAAAAGCTTCTAAAAGGGATAATTCATAGTCAGTATGACACCTAGGGTGTCTTCCTTCAAGAACCTTTAAAAAGAGACTATCTGTCCATGGTTTCAGAAGTCAAAATCTTCTCTCTGTCCTCCCACAGAATTTTTTTAAACTGGGGGAGCTGTACAAATCATGAGTTAAATTTGCCTTTGCATAAAAATTGCCTTCCAGCCATACCTCTATAAGCAGAGTAATTAATGACTTCAAGCATGTAATATGAGATTAATTTTTGTATATCTAGGAACATTCATCATATTTGGTTTAAGGCTATCAAATGTAAATTGTTAATGAGGTGAAAAATCTAAGAATATAGAACAGGGTGAAAGAAAAGCAGCTGGATTTCTTAAATATTCATTTTGCAGTTAGATTGTGGTTTTGGTATTTTTAATTCTTCAGCTTCTTTAAATAAAAGTATTGAGGAAGAGCAAAGTTCCGATTGACCTCATCATCTTCTTTAAATCTTTAATGGGTGCGGCTGATCACATTAACTCCTAGATCAGCATGGAGAAGATCTTGGACATGAGGGGAAACATCTTAGTTCTGGTACTGTTTTGTTTGTGACTTTATGGACAGTCACCAGCTGACAACTGTGCAAGCTAGTAGTCAGTGCTACTTTGCTGTGTGCCTTCCTTTATTTATGAAATTTATGGGCAAATTGCAGTTTCTTACAGCAGGATGCTGATGTTCACCTGCTAAGTTCTGGGTTATTCTTGATGAGGTTGACGTTACATTGTCTTTTGAGATGATTTATCAGCAAATCATGGTGCTCCTCCTAAAATGGATTATTCAGGTCATATCTGTGACTTTGTGAAGGCCAGAACTTAACGTTGTGATGGCCAGAAAAGCACCATAGGAGAGACATTATAAAAGGTCTCAGTTTAAAAGCCTTGGTTATTCTGATTAGCTGCAGAATTGGACACTGAGATATTGCTCTTGATAGAGGCTTATATATTCAGTTTTAGAGGTGTTTTGATTTATATCAGTGGAATGGCCAGTAAGGGAATCATAGAATCATTTAGGGTGAAAAAGACCTCTAAGATCAAACTGTTAACCCAGCACTGCCAAGTCCCACTAAACCACGTCCCTCAGTGCCACATATACAAGGCTTCTAAAAACCTTCAGGAATGGTGACTTCACCACCTTCCTGGGCAACCTGTTCCAGGACTTGACAGCAATCCTTTTGGTGAAGAAATATTTCCTGTTATCCAATCTAAACCTCTTCTGGTGCAATTTGAGGCTGTTTCCTCTTGTCCCTGTCACTTTTTACCTGGCAGAAGAGGCTGACCCCACCTGGCTGCACCGTCCTGTCAGGCAGCTGCAGAGAGTGATGAGGTCCCCCTGAGCCTCCTTTTCTCCAGGCTGAACACCCCCAGCTCCCTCAGCTGCTCCTCACAGCACTTGTGCTCCAGACCCCTCCCCAGCTCCGTTGCCCTTCCCTGGACACGCTCCAGCCCCTCAATGTCTCTCTTGCACTGAGGGGCCCAGAACTGAGCACAGCATTGGAGCTGTGGCCTCAGCAGTGCTGGCTACAGGGGGACGGTCACTGCCCTGCTCCTGCTGGCCACACCTGGCTGATCCAGGCCAGGATGCCATCGCCTTCTTGCCCACCTGGGCACACTCTGGGTCATGTTCAGCTGCTGTTGACCAGCACCCCCAGGTCCTTTTCCACCAGGCAGCTTCCCAGGCACTGCCCCCAGCCTGCAGTGCTGCCTGGGGCTGTTGTGACCCCAGTGCAGGACCTGGCACTTGGCCTTGCTGAACCTCCTAGAGGTGGCCTCGGCCCATTCATCCAGCCTGTCCAGATCTGGAAAATAACACAGCACAATATATTTTAATTACCATTTTTATGTGCTGTAGCATTCTGACAGCAAGTAAGGAAGAAGCTGCACTGGGCTTTATGGAAGGGACTGCAGTAATTAATCTTCATTAGGATTGCTGCCATGGCCTTGTGAATTAAAATTTATTACATGGAAAAAGTTTTGGGCACAGCATGTTTGATTAGCAAAATGCCAATATTTATGGGATAAATTATTCCTACCTTTTCTGAACTGTATTTTACTAGCAGATTCATTCATTATTTGTGTACATTTCTTTGGGAAAGAGCTTGTGTGCTTTATTGCAGCCTGGAAACTTGACTCATGTCCTGTAGTTCAGTGGCGAGGGTGGTTTGTTTCCAGAGGAATGCTGGTAATCCTATGCTCCAAAGCATCCTCTGATAAATGTTAAGTGAAGCAGAGTCTGTCTAGAGATCTTGCCAGGATCACGTTGTTTAAACAACAGCTACTTGGCTCTGTGACTGCACATTTCAAATGGCTGATTCTCAAGCATTTAAAATCTAAATGTTACAGCTTGTTAAGACATTGCTTAAAGCCCAGAAGCGAGTTAAATACTAACAATTAAAGCTTTCTATTTTTCCCTGGTATTACCTGAAAGCATTGTGAGTTTATTTTGTGGTAGTTTAAAATTTGAGTTTCTTGGTGTATAGCTGTCAGGGTCATAGTTAGATCCCGTTTCCCAGATGCCATTCAGATACACTGGTGTTTGTTTTAGGGACAGGATTCATAAACTGTACTTTATGTTTGAGTAATAAATATTTTGTACCAAATTGATAGCATCTCACTTAGGTGTTAGAGCTGAGCAAATGGTGGCCACAGAAATTACTGTGCCTGTTGATAAGTTGGCTATTGATAGCTCCTCACCTGTGTAAACACAAAGTAAATCCTTTCATCAGGCAGCCTCAGACTGCATGGATTGTTCAGGCAGCTGAAAAGCTTAATTTCACCAGATAGTAAAAGGAAGAAATTGTAAGCCAGATGCACATGCCACTTTTGAGATGTTATTAGTAGAAGACAAAAGGATCCACTGGCCTTGGTTTGGATCTGAATTGGGGATTGCTTTCTAACTGAGTTGTTCTGATAGAAAATAATTTACCTTAGCATAACTTTTGTTGGTAATTTGTGAACATTAGCTGGTAGTACATCAGTTTGTGTGTTTGTGAGGAATGAGGGGCCATTTATGTCCATGGAAACGATAAAAGGACTGGCTCTACAGAGTGACAGGCCTTCAGTTAATGGAGACTGAGGAGGAATTAATTTGACAGTAAGTGCAGAAGTTATTCCCTTATAGCTGCTTTTGCACACTGAGTCCTTTCACATGTGGAGCTGAGAGTTGTGCCTGTTACAACTCCTCCAAAGAGCTTTCTGTCCATACAGCTAGGGAAAAGCACCCTGAATGAGCACAGGATATCTCTGAGCATCATGATGCCACACATTTTTCATCTCCCTTTTAAAATTGCCACTATCACCTCTTGTAAAAGCTGCAACTCCGACTTCAGAGCCCCTTTTCACACCACCCAAACCAGTGCTGGAAAAAATCCATCCTGGAGGAGCAAGGAGGGGGGTTGGACTTACTGTTCTTCAAAGGTCCCTTTCGACCCAAATCATTTTGTGGACAGTCAGTCTGTCTTTCTTCTGCATCTCAGAATTAGGAACATCTTATTCACATGTTTCACATGATTCTCTGTTTACCGGCCGAAGCTGTTGTGAACAAATACTGGTTTGCATCTACATTTTGTGCATCGTGAAAACACAACTATTTTGCTCTCTTCATTGCTTGTTGCTTTTGCTGCTTCCTGTGTTATACATTCCTCTTTATTCACTTCTCCAGTCCACAACCCAGCTGGGGTCAAATTAGTTTGAAAATACACTTGCCTGTGTGTAGATGCATCTTCTGTTTACACTGCTAATCAAGCTGCACAATCCCTCAGTAACAGTAAGGAGCAGCTGGACTCAGCAGAATCATCCCACAAAACTTATGATGAAAATTATTCATAATTGTGTTGATGTGCTTTTGTTTGTGGAAAAAGCTGAGGAATCTCACAGTTCAGTTCCTTTGGAACGTGTCTTATATTTAAATGTTTTACCTTATAGATATCTATGCCTAAGGTCTCTGAAACTCCAGAAGTGATTATAATTTTTGGTGTTTAAAGTCTGCTGTTTCATAGCTTGTAGGTACAAATGCATAGCTTGTGAGGTTTCTGCAGGGTTTTAATTGCTAAGATGTTTTTAACTAATGTCCTAGATGAAGCATTAGTCATTTATGAATGCAAACTGGGCTTCAGAGTCCATTCAAAGACTGGAAATAATTGGCTCTTTTGCAAACAAGCTAAAATGCTTTTACTTAATGAGGCCTTTCTTGAGCTTTTGAAGTGAACCCCTACAGTCCTGATCAAAATGAACGCCATGAAACTCTAGCCCAGACCCACACTGTCCACTTGGAAAAGTGAGAATTCTTTCTGCTTCAGTATATTTTCATATCCTGTCAGTTTTTTCATACAGCTTCAGCATTTATGGAATATCTTACGCCCTACAGAGAGAAATATGAGAGAAATATTCCTTTCCTCAGAAAAGAAATAAAATGTTGGTAGCAAGCCCTGAAAAGCCACCCCCATGCAAATGACAGCTCAAAGCCAGCAAAGTTGCTATATCCTGTGAATTACAGGAAGAGTGAGTATGTGGAGCAGACATCATCTATTCATGAATCATCACTGAATGTTTTCTGTTGGAAGGAACCTTCTGGATCATCCAGGTCCAGCAGTCCCTGCCGTGGGCAAGGACGCCTTTCACTAGACCATGTTTCTTTACACTCTTTTCTTCTTTTCTCTTGGGTAGGCAAAGAAGAACAATATAAAGGTAGGGTATTTCATTTGCCTTAATTGTGGAAATGCAGGGTGTTCTTTATAGGATTTCCCTCCTTCCTCTGGGCTCTGAGTAGGCAGGAGGTGGCACAGTTCCTTTATGAAAGGTGGGATGGGTGAGAGAGGGAGGCAGGCCATACCTGTGCAGCCCACCAGCCAAAGGCCATCAGATCTCCTGTAACAATTCCTTCATCCCTATGGAGGGGCAGCCAGAAAGCACGGTGTATACAAGCTGCATAGTGCTGCTGATCCCTCTCAGAGAGCATTTGGGAACTTGCTGAAAACTGCCATGGTTGGGGTTAATGTTTGAGTTAGGCTGGTTTCTAGTGAGTGGTGAAACCAGCATTTCACGGACTGTTAACTAGCCCCATTAATGGGAAAAAATAAGGTGGGCAGCTGAAGGTGGGTTGAACTGAGCTTTGCATTCCTTTGCTGCATTGATTCTAAGGACAGTATTCCCCAATTAGAGCTATTTATTGTAACTGCTGTTTCTAATTGTTAAATGTCTAAACAGCATTTCTGAATGGAACCGTTCACAAGCATTACATTTACGCCCTTGTAAAAACTATGGACGTGAAAAAATTCTTGTTGAAATGTTTTTTTTAAGTAAGCTGAATTTTCTGAGTAGAAATTTGACAAATTTTAATTGGAAATCTGAATTTAACCAGCTTTTTTAGAAAAGCCTTAACTCCGTTTCTGAAGTTCCATTTCAATTTTTGTTATATTTTTAAAAATACAAACACAAAAAGCTGAGAATGCTGTTTTGTTCCAGTTTGTTTGGATGCAATGATTTGGGGTGTGGAGGTTTGCACTTTACTAGTTTTGGGGTATGAATTCTACCCTACAGCATACAACAACCAGCTCTCCATAATCTGGTTCACAGATATATCTTAGAATAGATTTTATTTGATTGTTTTAAACTTAGATAAGAAGATTTATAGCATTTTTAGAATGTTTTGGACAAAAACCACATGAAGATACATGAAAGCTCTGTCTTTCCTCCCATTGTTGTCACATGGCCGTGTGGTAGAAGCCAGGGTGATAAAACAGATTGGCAGCTGTTTCATCCAGATTGAAGGCTGCAAAAGGCAGTTCATTCAAGTCTTTAAAAAAGAGCAGAAGAAATAGGAATTCACCTGGGAAAATTACTGGGTTTTCCTCTTCCTCTCATGGCAGAGAGGTGTTTAGTAGCTTCCAAGAGAAATGTCTGACAGAAGAGGAAAGAGTGATGGAATTAAATAGTCCCAGATCAAAACTGCATTAAGTGTAGGATTTGCCAGTGAAAGAACAGTTTTTATATTTTTATTTTTGGTGCATATTTATTGTAGGCAATATCTTGAATGCATGTCAAGGTCCACTGACACGTCACAAAATCAGTTTTGTCAAGTTGTCTGTTGCTGTATTAGGCAGAAAATATTAGATAAGACTTATGGCAATATCCCGATACACTGTAATCAATTAAGACAGCAGAACATCCACCACCACCTCGGTCTGAGAGCAGCTCTAATTTAGACATTCAGAGTTCATCAGCTTCCATTGCTTCACCCTTTTGAATTGTAATTTTGTTTGCTCTTATCTTGACACAAATTTGCCTTGTTTAAAAGGAATTGTTAGATTACATGATGATATTGATTACCACAGTTGTTAAAAAGAATAATTGATTTTTTTCTGCAGTGAACTTGAGGAGAAGACTGGAAGAAAGAAGAGAAGCTATAGCAACAGTGCCACAGCAGAAGAAATGCCACTGAAAAGAAAAAAGATGCATTTCAGCCAAGAGGAGGACCCCTGTTTGCCATTAGATACTGGGCTTTCTCTGGCAGAGGATGAAGAGCTTGTACTGCATCTACTCAACAGTCAAAACTAATTATTTTTTCTGCAGGTTTTCTTCTCTGGGACATTTCCACAATTTTGTCAGTAGTTTACACAAAATGGATTTGGCATCTGGGCAGCTGGATCCCTGTGAATGTAGATAAATGAGTTCCACGTGCAATGGGATTGTGTTAGAGTGGCTCACAGGTCATAGACAACATTTAGTTTGATTTATAAGGCTTTCTAAATGAACTTTTCAACCTGAATCCCCAGGTGTCATTTTGCAGTAGCCTCTTCATAATTTTAAATCTCCAAGTTTTGAAGCAATTACCTTCTTTTATTTTCATCTTGCTTTAAATGAAAACTGGATGTTCCTTTCTTGACCATGCCAGGTTTGTTATTTTGGAAGATATATGTGTACTAAAATTTTTAAGGAAGAAATGCTGTTGGCAGCTTAGATCATATTACTTAAAAATAAAGTATGTACTTTCTTTTGTGTATAAGACACACATTTAAAAAATATTTTAATAAAAATTTCTAGAGCCTTGATGTAAACTTAACTGTCTCTTTCAGCTTTGTTATGAAAGCTTATATTTATCCTTCAGGTATCACTTCTGTTATGATTCTGTCACTGATGTTAGGCAATTCAGAAAACAATATTTAGAAGCTAAACCAGAGTCTTTTCTTTGGATCCCATATGAGTGAGAACACATTGTCTCATAGTAGTATCTGTTTGGTCTTTCCATATGTCCATATGAACATATTAAATACTCCTTTTTTGTCAATATCACTTTCTTGATCATAGGAATCTATCATCAGCTATTCAGTACAGCCCCTTCTTCCTCTCCCTATACTCTGTTATCTTTTAGCTCGTTACCAAAACTGAAAATATACTGCAAATTCTTGCCTCCAAATGTTTCTTCCACCATTCTGCCAGCAGGCAGGGTATCATAAAAACAATATTATAGGCAGAGCACATCTGCCATCTGCTCCTTCCTGACAATGTGGAATGAGAAGAAATGACTGAGTTTCACAAACAGCTAAACATGAAAGATGGGACCTGCTTGGCAGCTGATGCGCAGTGTTTGTTTAGTCTACAGCGCCACAGCGGGCCTGGAAAATGCTGTGATCTGGGACCAGCATCACTGATGAATCTGTTAATGAAGAAGGATCTGCTGTGGTGCTGCTGTGACTGGTGCACGTGTCCCGTGTGCCATCCTGTGAATGGCTGCACTGAATGTAATGAGCAGCCTCAGCAAAATATCTGTTTGTGTTGGGTTAGCAGAGCTCCTGCTCCTGTAGCTGTGGAGGAAGACAGAAAACTGCAGTGCAGAGAGCTCCACCAGCAGAAAGCTGCTCAAAGATGATTTAGGTAGAGACAACAATACATACAGTGGTGTGTTCTTCCTGGAGATATTCAGAGACCCATAGTGTACTTGGTGGTGGTCAGTTGTCTTGCACATCACCTGATGGATGTCTCTCAAATCAAAGCTTTGCTGTAAGGAGCATGAGTTGTTGTTGAGGCAAGCAAGTAAAAAAACCAAAATACTTACTGTTTCTGACTAGGATATTCTTATTTGTATGCTGAAGTGGGAGAGATGTTCCTACCTACTAAACAGTAAGACTAAAATTTAAATTATATATGTTGGAAGTATTGCGGTGCACTTCTTATCTTGTGATGATTTTTTAATTGTCTGCATAAAAATAATTTTCAAGTGCTTTTACTTTTGTATTTCTGTATAATGAAGTTTCTAATGTATTTGTGTTGTTTGATACAGAGCCAGTGTTTCTTGAATCCTTATGAATTTGCCCATCTACTTCAAATGTGCCCATCCTTGAGGGTATGGTGTGCATATAAAAAGTGAGGCCATGTGAAAAAGAAGAAAAAAGGGGCTTAAGGCAGATGCTCCATGCCACGAGTGTATGTAAGAACAGGTAACTGCTGCATATGCTAGAAATGGTAAGACAAAAAATCCAACATTCAGCATATTTGGAAAGCAGCTGTGGTTCTGGGTTATCATTCCTGTGAGCTATAGATCTGCTTTAAGGGGCCCCTCACCAGCCCTGCTTTTAGCAGTGTTTTTCTGGTCTAAGAAAAGAAGCACAAATAGACAAAATAAATGCCAGTCTCAGGACTGACTAGGCTGAAGGACATTTTCCAGGGAGCTTGTTTCAATTCACACCTGGGGACCTTTCCATCTGATGCCAAAAAACCTGGCTTGTGTGTCCAGGGCTAATGGCCAGGTGGAGCAGGGCTGGCTGGGCATGCCACCCATCATCTATCTCCTTTTCTCCTGGTCCCAGGCATGCCACTGTAGCATCAGAATAAATCCCAGGCTTTTGCAAGGTTGTACTTCATGAGCATTATAGTCCCAGCTTACACAGGAGAAGTGGAAGTGGGCAAATCACAGCCAAAGGCTTCTTTGATAACTTTATGTAGTTGATCTACACTCCTAAATCACTTGTGGATTACCAAGAGCAGCCTCCCACTTGGCATCTGAGCTGATGCTGTCCAGAATTGTAACCTTCAGGTGTTGCACTGTCTGCTGGAGTGGGTTTCAGGCTTCTTCACCCCTGTAATTGCAGTCTATGGAAAATCCCCTTTGGAGACTTCTTCAGAAGGGGTGGAAGAGTCTGAGTAAGGTGCTGAGTATTTTCCAAGGCCATTGGCCAGGAGGCATTCTTAAACTGCCAAGCAGGAAGTCTTGTTTTAATTAATGCATTTTCAGATCAGTTTGCATTTTTGTATTACATGAATAGTGGTTGATTTCCTTCTGCTGCTAGAATGGCTCTAGTGTGTTGATTTATAGCTGGGTATAGTATTAAGATCTATTACATGTAGCTAATTCTCAAGATATACATTAGGCATTTATGTAATGGCATAGTTTGGTCAGCTTTTATTCAGAATCAATTTTTCTCTTTGTTGTGTGCAAAATAATGAAGACTTTTGTTTGCCAGATAATTTATTGCAATTTGTTTGAAGCCTCTTTGGATGAAAACTGGAAGTCAGGTAAAAGTCAGGAGAGCATTGAAGAGTTTGGGTTTTTAAAATGGGTTAAATAGACTGACCCTAGATGTGCTAGGTACTGAAGACCCCCAGCTTGCAGTATTTTCATGAGGCACATAAAGTGTGTCATAGCAGAGGCAGTGTTAACCTCAGCATCATAGAAGTTTCTGTTCAGTGTTCACATTGTAAAGACCTTAACCTTATTGATGCTGCACATTAAATTGTGTGAAGAGTATAAGAAATTTAGGCTGTATCATAAGGGATTGCAAATTAATATTAAACATTTTACATGGGTATTTTTCTTTAAATATTATATGAATAGAAATAAAAAATAATTCCTCCTGCCACTGACTGAGTTCAGCTGGAGCATTGATTGGTGTGTCCTGCCGTCTGGCCATACTCATAAAGAGAGAGAAATGCCTGAAGCAACACATTAAAAACCAGAGAGCTGTGGTAGGGAACATTCATTTCAGGCTATAAAACATAGTACAAGATCTGAAGATACTGAAGTGACCCTGTGGGTTCCTGTAATCCTGGATATATATGACTCAACTGATACTAAATACAAGAAGAAAATGTCTCTTAGTAAAGGCTGCTAATGGGTATTTTTCTTTATCGTGCTGACCTGAATGATGCTTATATCCTGTGAGAGATGGAGTATGGCCTTGGAGCAGGGATGCTGAGCTGTGGTAGGCTGCAGCTGCTGCAGAAATGGCCACTGTGGCTCAGGGTGCTACTGCTTTTATGCTGCAGGTCACTGCCCCAGCTGTAACCTTCCTGTGGCAAATAACCCGAGGTCTAAAATAAGCTGGTTGGTTCTGTCCTGGAAGAGATGACTCCTTACACTGCTCATTTTGGGAATTGGGCAGAAGGCTTGTGACAGGCAGCTGAAGGACAGCAACACTTGTGCAGCAGCCACTTCTGTTGCTTATTTGATAGAGACCCTGTGCAGAGTGGAGCCAAACCTTGCACCCAGCCTGCTTCAAGCTACAAGATCCAGAACACAGTTAAGGTAACTCCAAGGAGACACACAGTTTGCAATAAACAGTCCTAGTGAGAAAAGACTATTACCTTAACTTTTGGACCACATTTCATTAGATTTGTTTGTTATACTGCTCTCTTCTCTGGTGTTTGTAGCTCCTCTGAATTTAGTCTTATCCTTCCAAATTGATGGCTTATTCTCAGAAGGATCTGCAAATTTTATCTTTAAAGGTGGAAGTAGATGCCAGAAAAATACATTGCCATCATTTTTGTAAGTCATAAAAAATGCAATCAAGGCATTAGTTTATACCATGTGGATATTTCCTTATAAAGTAGTGCACACTTTTATAATGAAATGCTCCTTCAACTTCAAAGGCAAATCAGTCAGTCAAAACCATCAAGGAATTAGAAAGCCTAATGCAGAAGAACATTCTTTTCAGGTCTGTTAGGAGGTATTGCTACGATTAAATCAGATAGAGAAGTTGATCTGTTCCAAGAATGCCTTGTTCATTGTCTATTTTTGTCCATGTCTGGCCAGAAGCCATTTTTCACAAAGAAAACTATTCATCAGATTCAGTCATGTAAAAATGATTGCTTAAATTACACTGGGCTATCAGCTAGCAGCTTTACCCAGGAGTGGAATCTCTTGGGTCAATGCTATCTGTAAGTTTTGCACATTGTCTGAGATGTGCTTTGTCTCTAAAATGTAGATAAGTTTAATTAAACTAAATGAGTTTTGTAGAGCAATTTTTGAAATCCTTTCGTGCTGAGATGTAGCTATGCTGAGATTTCAGAAAAATGGAGAACTGTTAAGAAGAAAGTAATGAGCATTGTTCTCCTAATCACATATAGGATCCTGGAGGAAGATAATATTCCTGGCTGTGGCCTCTCTGGAACTACAGGAGTCCTCTCATGCACAGCTTGTCCCTCCGATGCTAAACCCAAGCTTCTACAAAAAAAAAGCAATGTGTAAGTACAGGCTGTAAATTTGACTTGCTATAAATTGAACTTGCTGTTAAGCATGTTGATGTGCTTGAGCTTATCACACTTAAGGTGATATTGAGTATAGCTCAGTTTTTTGCAAGTCCATCATATATACATTGTGCTGCACTTGCTGAGGAAGTAAAACAGTTCCTCTAGTCTGGATGGTTAATGGCCATACTCATGCGATCCCTCCCACCAAATGCATTTGATTGTACTGAAATGCAACTTGTTTTTATCCCATGAGCTCAGTGAAAGCTAATGAGTAGGGCTTAGGAACTAATTTGAGCTTGCTAGTCATCACAGATGTCTCAACAAATCACACTTCAGCAGGTCGCAGGCTTTTTATGCCATTTCCCTGAGTACAGTTCTTATCTATTTGAAGAGGCCACCAGTCCTTTGTGGAATTTGGTTTTGAGAGGACTTTTTCCTCTTCTTAAAGTCGATACTAATGTGAATCCTTTCCCTAGCAGTGAGGAGAGTCTACTCCAGTACACTCTTAGTTGCACTCAGAAAGTTGCCAGTGTGCTTCAAATTGGTGCCCTGCTTGCCAATAAAAGCTCCTCATGGGTGGGAAGAGGCTGCCACAAGGACCTTTGCAATGGAGACACTTGTCACTAGAAAGCAAATAATCATCCAGTTGAGAGATGTGATTCCCCACGTGAGTGTTACCCTGCATTTGTTCCCCAAAAATTTAGGGTTTTTTTTCTTTAATCAAACAGCCAGAGTGTCTGTGCAAACCTAACCTGATTTATTTGACTGAAATGTTCATTAGTGTGTGCAGAGAAAGCAAAGAAATGCTTGGAATTAATTAAATGATTGGGTGTCACTCCACTCAATATCACACACTCAAATGGTGGCAGGTCAGCTTGCAGATGGGCCCTGTTTCCAAAGGGAAACCAGATGCCCTGCTCTCAAATCCCAGGTCATGGTAAATGGCACAATTTCTGCATGGATGCTGCTAAGCTTGTCCTTGGTAGTCCTGGCTGTGGAGATTGTTGGTTGGTGAAGACCTGGGACATGGTTGAGAGTCAGGGTATTGAATTAGCAGTGAGGTTACAGTGAGCAGCCATCATCCTGTTTCACTCTGACACTGTCTGGAATGCACAGGGCAGTGCACATGAGCCCTTTTTGTCCTCTAAGAGATAAAGAATGATACTTCTCTTTATCTATTCTTTTACTTTTCCTTTGTAAATCTCTCCATCCTCCATCAGGGAAATAACATTCAAAAGAACATTGTGGGGAGCTACCAAGCTTGGCTTTGGCATTCTCTTGCCAAAACCTTTCCTCACCTGTCACAGGGGAGAAGCAGTCCCAGGCAGAAGCACAGTGCTCTGGCTGATGTCCCTTGGCAAACCTGTGTGCTGCAGTGCAAGGCAGTGATGAGGTGACATGAGGATGTCAGCTGTCAGGGGCTGGCCCGGGAGCCTTTTTTCCAAGCCTCTCACTGACAGCTTTTTTTTAAAAAAAAAACTCTATAATTTGTTTTCCTATTGCAATGCCTGGCAGAGAGGCAGTGAAGTGGATTGCAAAGGAGCAGCGTGCAGGGGAAGCTTGGTGTGCAGGGGACAGTTCCACTGCTGCCTTCCCTCAGGCTAAGCTCGTGTCCAGCATCTGCTCAGTGCCCGTGGCTGCTGGGAGAGATGGTCCTTGACCCACACAGCTGTTCAAAGAGTCCTCTTTATAAAGATGAGTTATCCAGCACAAGGAATAAAGTGCACTGGGTAGGATTAAGAGCTTGTATTTCTTAAATATATGTGAGAACACGCTAATCCAGTTCCTTGCTAATGACTAATTAAGCCCATTTACTCTTTCTGTTGTTTCTTGTAGATGCTGATACATTTTTTTGCAAACTGTTTTGCTTCTTCAGCACCCAATTTCAGCATAAACAATGGCAATCTGTTAGTGCTGCAGAATTCCCTTGGCTAAAAGAACAGCTCTCCTCCATAAACTTGCTAAATAGAATCAGGGGAGGGTGAAATTCTGCATTCAGCTCTCTTTTTTTTCCTGCCAAGCATCTGAGGTTGTAGTTTCTACATCTCTGTTTGATGTGGAAGCAAAGGAGTGCAGATCTTGGCCACCTTCAGCCTGCTGCCAACCTGCTCTGCCTGGGTCTGAGCAGCTCCACAATCCCACTGTGGTGGGACCCTGGCAGCAGCGCTGCTCTGCCAAGGGATGGCACCAGGCACGTGCCCAAGCTTCTACCAGTGGCGTTGGCAGCAGTGTGGGCTCTGCACACAGACAAACAGCACAGGGAAATCCCAAGCGCTGGGAGAACCCTTGGGGGGACAAAGAGTGGAAACACCAAGAAGAGGGAAGCTGGAAGCAGGGAAAGGTTGGGGGGGGAAGGTGGCCTCTGTCTCCTGCCTGCAGAAACTGACTGGGCCCCTAAGAGATGGCTTGAAGAGGTTTGGCCATGGGGACATTCCTCTCCTGGCTGTCAGGGATTGCCTGGGGTGGCTGTAGCTGTGGGTGCAGCCATGGGGACAGGCTGTGCAATTGTCCCACAGGGCTACCATGGTGACCAGTGCCAATATGGTCACTTAGTCTTTTCCAAAACTCAATCAAATCCTCTCTGGTTTTTTGATGAGTGTGATTGGCCAGCTATGCCATTTGCAAAAGTTCTTTCATTGAATTAGCTATTCAGAATTATTTTGAATTTTCAAAATCCAACTCCCTCTGTGGTAATATAAGATTTTATATATTTAACAACAATTCCACTCACATTTCTGTTGGATAATATTCAATAGCTCACCTAAATACTCTCCTCTGTATTGTAAATATTCATTATTTTCCCCATCTATTCCTGTCTGCCTGCACAGACACTGAAATTTCCTTTCTGTCACTCAAGTCATAAAGCATTAAGAGGGGCAGTTTTTCTCCACTAAGTGAAAATATGAGCTTGTCTATTTAGCTCTGCAGAGATGTTAGCATTCATTCTGTGTTCAGTTAATGTATGTGGCTGCAGCAGGCACAGATTCTGCTGGAACAAGCAGCACAAAAAAATCACATGCTGAGTGTTTAAATAGGGAAATGCAAAGCTCAGTGTTTGATCCCCTATGTTAAGTCTTCTAAAATACCCCCTCCCCACTTCTCAGCCTCCTATCTCCCCATTTTCTAATCTTCTATGTGCTATTGAGCATTACTGCACATTTGACAGGAAATATCTGCTCAGCAACAGCCCAAAAATTTGCTTATGGTCCTCCCCATTGAGGGGCTGGTGCTGCCTGTCCACCCTCCCCAGCATGTTTGCCACTGCCCTGGCTCCTCTCACTGTCTGGATTTGTTCCCTGAGGAATTGCTGGCTCCCCTTCCAAATGCAACCATCCAAGCCAGGCTGAGGGGTCCCTCTGAGGATGACTGGAGCTGTGCAGGGCAGAGGATGATGCTGCAAACCTCTGCAGTGCTCCTGTACATTTGTGCCTGTGCAAGGATGGCCTTTTCTGAAATGTGGGGTTGCTGTGAATTCTCCTTTCACCAGAGGCAAATCTTCCCCCACCTTAGTCCTTGTGTGCTTCAGGATAGGATCAGTCTTCAGGCAGCTCATGGTTTATAACAACATAAAACTTTGCAGGCTCATCATGGTTCATGTGTGCTTGAAGTGAGAAACGTGTCACCTCTTCACTGCCAGCTCTCACTCTTGCCCATCAAATGTCATCTGAAAAGTGTGTAAGACTCAGTGAAGCAGCAGCTAATGAGCAGAGGAGCAGATGTGCTCCCTAAGACACAGTGTCCCCTCCAGCAGGACCACTGTCCTTGGGTGATCTCTGGTCCGCTGTGAGAACTGTTAAGAGAACATCCTGGCTTTATTTGGCACCTCCACAGTGTATCCCTGGTGCAACAGGTGCTCTCGGACAAGTGGTGCTCTACAGGGATGCTGAGACTCCTGGACAAGCCTCAAGAAAATGGCCTGCATTTTTAAGAGGCTGATGTTATGCACAGTTTGAGAAAGATTACAGAGAGTGGAAATGAGCAGCCACTCACTTGGAGAAAGAAGAGAAAGTTTTCACTTTATGAAATGTGAGTTGCCACATCATTTCAATTAAAAATAGGTGTTTCACCTGCTGTTTGCCAATCTTGGATTCAGCTGTGGCTAGGGAAAATGCACTCTGTGTCTCTGCTGAGGGTTTTAAGGATGGTATGGGCAGGGCTCTTGTCCCCAAGTGAATGCTGAGCTAGCAACAGAGCTGGGAAGAGAACACAGGTCTTTATGCTGTGGTCTTTTAGGTGCACAACCTGCAGGGGCCTCTGACTTTTGTTCCAGAAGAAGACATCAGGTCTGTTGCCTTGGGAGAGTCTGCTGGTAATTCCCTCTTGGGCACATCATGCCTGGAGAAGTGCTGGCATCAGCCTACTAGCTTTGTTTGAACCTACAGGATGAAGGGAGAACTCTCTGTGTATTTAAGTAGTACTTCAACTACAGCTTGGAGCATCTGAAAGGGACTGGGTCACCTCTGAAATGCTCTGTACTTTCTGTGCCTCAAGGTCGGTGATAAAATTCCTGCTGATTTGTTAAGAGCAGAGGTGGCCTCAGGGCTGATGTTGCTGAAAAAAAGACCTCAATTTTGACCCCAGCTCCATGGAAATGATCTCCCAGCTTGTGACCTGTCCCCTGTGCTCACGAGGAGCAGCACTTACTGGTTTGAGCTGCCTTCAAGGATCTATATTTAGCCAAAACATTTTAGTGAAATGTTAGTGAAAAAACAGTGAGTGAGGCTGTCTAGGGGGCAGCTTTGGGGAACGGATTTTGTTTTCTTGGCAGGGGCTCAGTTGTATCAGCAATGGTGGGAAGGCCCAGATGGAGGAGGGAGCAGGATTTCAGCTTTCATTACAAGTATCTTATTTTATAAACCAAATTCTGCTTGAATAACACTTCTCAGTTTAATATATTGATCTGAGCAGCAGCAGCAGCCAGGTTGTGATAGGCTGTTTGTAGGCGATTGGGAAGGAAAACCATTTGCCGTGTAAAACAAATTAGGAGGTGAGTGTGCTCAGGTCAAGCTGTGTGCTGAAATGCTTTAAAGTTTCTCAATGCCTTGCAAGAATTCAGCACTATATGGCCAGTGACCAAAATAACCTGTAAATCATTAGGGACACCATTGATTCCTTTCTCATCACTTATTGGTGACCTGTCAAAGTAATTTTCTGAATTTGGTGGAAAAATTGTTTGTAAATGAGAGAAAAGTACCTGGCTGTTTTCTGGCACATGTTGACTGTACCTTGGAAATGCAATTGTGAAGTTGACTGGTTAAATTTACCTGCCTGTACCTTTTGTTTAGGAACAGTTTCTGTATTTGTTACTCTTTCAGGAACTTACACTTGACACATATGCAATTCAAGTGCAAAAGTAATTACATGAAGTCACAAAGGGGTTATAACTCATTGTAATGTTAAAAATGAGAAGCTATTCAAAGGTGCCTTATATTCAGGAGAGAAAACAGAAAGTTCCTTTGTTTTTGAAGCAGATTAGCCCATGGTCTGAAAATATTCATAGCAGGACCTTGCTCTGAAGCTACTGTAGGGAGTAGCAGCCTACATTAGAGTTGAATGTAGACCCTGAGCTCACTCCACATTAATTTTTCTTTCTCTCCTGGAGCAAACAGCAGGTTTATCATTGAAACTGGTGCCTGGCAAGACAAGGATGCAGAAACTTTTGGAATGAGACAAGGGATCGATTTTGCCTTTGAAAAACCTGAGCTCAGATGTGAAAAACCCATTCTAATCCCCATTCTGCTGCTGGTCTTAATTTTTATATATTAAACATAAGAGAGGCTCTGCCAAACAGGAGACATGAATCCAGTCAGGCTGCTTCTGGGCTCATTCTCCACCTAGATGAAAGTTGCAGGGCAGGTGGCACTGATGGCCATGTCCCAGAGGGGTATTTCCAACCTCTGAGGAATAGGCTGCAAAGAAGGGCATTTGAAAAGATTGACAAAGGAATAAACCCCATTTGCATGGGGCAGGAGACTTCTGTGTTGCTTCTTCTCCATCCAGAAGTGTAGCTGGTGTCTACCTTCATCACCCCAAATGGAGCTGTGTCAGTTTAGACCAGACATGGGTTTTTCTGCTCAATATGTTAATGTCAAACATTAGGAAAAACTTGGAGCCTTCCATGCAGGAGATGAAGGGACTGAAATCAAAACAGATTGGCAGAACAGATGACCAGGGAGCAAGGAGAGATGGGGAAGGGGATGCTCAGTAGTGGATGCTGGGATTTGCACACTCTGAAGCCCTCTGACTCCTGTGATCTGTGATGTTACTGCCCTGCCTGTGCACTTGCTGCTGTTTCTCAGCATGTATCCGAACACTTCACACTAATGATCCTTCATTGCTAGCAGTCATGCAAATGTGTTCTTACCAGAAAAATGAGAAATCTGCTGTTGTCTCAGCTTTTCTTTTGGTTTGACAAGTACTTCATAGCAGGTGATAACAGGCCCTGACACAGCCAACTTGCTGCTGCAGTGTTTTGACTCAGTTTAGCTGAGCTGACTCGTGATCCATTTTTGGGGCTGATGAGAGACTTTTCCAGGATTTTCCTTTAGTGGTAGAAACATTTCTGTGAGATATTTTTATGGGGCAACAACCTCTTGGCTGATCTCTAATTGCACATCTTGGACAGTGTCACTCTGAGAGCAAGGCTCTTCTGTGCTGAGCTCATGCCTGCTCTGACAGGAACAGACATCTGGAACAGACCTAGGTGAGCATCAAAGTGCAAATTCTGAAAACTTGGCTTCAAGGAGTTTCAGATGCTGCTCAGATGGCCATGAAGTACATGGAATTCTAAAGAAGTGAACTTTAATGGTCACTGTCTTACCAGAAGTATGGTTACTCCTGGAGGGAAGTGGGGCAGATGCAAAGGGATTGTGGGCAGATGCAAATTTTTGTCATTTTCCTTTTTTTTCCAGTATTACAAACAGATCTTTTTGGCACCAAAGTAGCACTGGAAGAGAGTTTCTCAGAAAAATAGCTTTGCCATGTATTGCATAGATTGCAGCTCAGGATGGTGATTATCAACATTAGTGCTTTTGCTGCTGCTAGGACAAGTGTAATTTTTCTTCAATAAGAAGTACCAGAAAGAAAAATATTGCTTGAATGTATACAAGTGATGTTGTTCGGTTTTGGGACTTCTTCAGGACTGATAATATTTATTTGATGACTGGTCCCATTAAAATTGCCATATTGATTCATTTGCCATGAAAATAAATGGGTGGATATTTCATATAATACAGTTGTATTGATCTTCCAGAAGCTGGTGAGACAGAGGCTTTCATCACTGGACAGCACATTATACTTTAATTGATATATTCTGAAAGCTAATTAGAGGCCAGCTGGATTCCTTGGGGGGAATAATATTTATTTTTGATGTTGACAAAGTGCTCCAAAGCACAAGTCATATGGTGTGATTTAACAGTGATTAAAACTTGGCTACAGACATAGACTACTTGAGGAGACTGCCAAGGAGCCGAGACCAGAAAGAGTGAAGAGCTAGATGTGTGTAATCCCTTTGTGCTCTGTCACATACACACACCTCTGCCTATCTATCAGCCAGTGAAGTGTCTGGAGAGAGGCTGCAGCACTTTAATTATTCAGTGTCACTCACCCTCTAACCAGCACAGACACGTGTGTGTGCATGTGCCATGTGCAGCCTTGTCTGGAAACTCTCTGCAGAAGGAATTACTAAAGTCCCACAAAGAAACACAAGTGAATCAGGAAACCTAAACTCTTCCACTCATGGTATCTTACAGTGATATGATCTTGTTTGTCACCTTATAAAATAAAACATCAATTTTTTTTCCCATAACTCCTTTGTGTAATCTCCTCTATGCATATGCTTTGCACTGCTCACAGTGCAAAAGGGGAGGGAAACAGGGAATGACAGGAGAAACCTGCTGCCATGAAATCTCACCAGTGGACACACAGAGCACCTGGGATGATTAGCTCAGGTGTAGATATCTGCATCTCATCAGATGGATCCAAACACTAATTTTGTGCTGTCTGATCTTTTATATCTCTGCCTCCCAATTTGCTATATGAAGAATTATCTTCCCAAATTTCCTCCAGTGCTTTGGATGACTCTGGCAAAGAATTCACTATATTTTCAGTTTATTATATTGGAGCTTTTATTTGATTTCTCTAGAGGGGAGGTGTTCTTGATGACAAGGTTAAAGGATTTCATTGAAAATTGCAGGTGAGCTTTACCCACAGCAGGTCTGTTCTCCTGCAAAGAGCAAAGCCAAGCAGCCCTGCCTCATCGTTGTGTGCTTCTGCAAGGTCTGCTCTCAGCCTCTCATCCAGAGACCAAACCATTTTCTTTTTATTACTATTGAAGGCTGTGACTGTTTTCCAATTTTCTTTCATTTGTGGCAGGTATGAGCTCTATCTGTTTTTCTGTAATTGATTCCTGTTCTTATTTCTCCCCACCTGCCTTTGGATGAGCTCTGTGCTCTGCAGAGCTCTGTCAGTGTCTGCTGTCGCTGGAGCTTTGCCTGTGCAGCAGCTGCCTCTGGCCAGCTGCCAGCAGCATCCTGGCCACTGCCTGGGCTTCCTCTGCTCCCTGGGACACCCTTGTGCTGTGCTGGGATTCCTTCATTCCATTTTGTACTGTCCTGCCTTGCTCCTGTGCTGGGGGCAAGCAGCACCTGGAGCAGACTGGAGAGCCTGCAAGTGCCTCTGACGCTGGAGGAGTGTCTCAGTTTGCAGTCAGGTCACCTGCAGCAGGTAATTCCAGGCTCCCCCCAGGGTGATCTTCTGCATCTCTTACTAAAGGAAGTGCTCACTGGCTCCTGCAAGCTTGGTTACCTTCCTAGGAGCTGAGCTTATCTACAATTCAGTGTTGCTTCTGCTGTAGCCCTGTTGATTTTGATGAATTCCAGTTGTGCCTCCAGGAGTTACTGTTGGAGAGGGAGTGTGAAAGAGCAGAATTGTCTTGCACAGGACATCACCAATGACTGGCATCAGTCCCATACTCTGACAGGTAGCTGCAGCATCCTCCTGAGAGGATTGCTCCTTAACTGCTAAAACTTAACCTCCTCTCCCTCTCACATGTAATCTCATCACTCTGACAATTGAGCAGCTGCAAGAGGAGAGAGAATCTCCTCAATATTTACAGAAAGATTTTCGGTTTCTGCCCAACAGCAAAAAGCCATTAAGAAAAGATTTTGGTTCTGTTTGTCTGGGCAAGGAATTTGTTTGTGAAACTGAATTTATGTTTTTTCCTGGCAATGCTCTCTTTTGGTAAATCTTCATGAAGCCAATACTATAATTCCTTTCAAAGTGTCTTCCCATGTTACCATGAGCACAGACTTACATCCATCCAGCTTTGACAAGTTCCTGGTGTGGGTAACCTGGGGGGTTTCCTCCTTTTCAGCCTGGAGATGAAAAGCTTTTCAGCTTCTCAGCTTGAGCTCTCAGTGCCTTTCCAAAGTCCTCTGAGACCTGGAGCTCCTCTTATGCTTGTAGCTCCTGAGCTGGAATATGATACCAGTGGCACTCCCAAACGGCTCCATCCCCCTTGGCTGATGGGACTCACAGGAAGCCCCTGCCAGAGGAGAGCCTGGAGGTGAGCAGGGTGCCCCAGCCAGTCCCAGTGAGGTGGCCTTGGGTGCTGTGGGGCTCTGTCCCTGGAATGGGGGCAGGTGTGACTGAGTCATGCCTCCATCTCCCCCACTGGAAATGTCTTGAGGGATTTCTGTCACTCCAGAGCTGCTAGGTACCAACTAGCACTGTGTCCTCAGTTAGTGCCTGTTTTCTCTTAGGACAGGGAGAGAAGTATGTTTACTCATTTCTTTCTCTCCTCCTTGAAGTTTTCCAGGAGAAATGGTGCTGGGGCAGGTTGGGAGGTAGGATTGCCAACACATGTAGGAGTTCTGTGGTGCACAACTCTGTTGCTTTGATGCAACATCACAATTGTTTTGTTTTCTCCCTCCCACTGGTTATTTTCACACATGTGTAAGAGAGTCTGAAAGGAGCTTTTTTGGGGGAGTTACTGTCATGAAAGGACCCAGAGTCAGTGACTATGATGTTGGTATTCATTACCAGTCACCAGTGCTCTTTAAATAACAGACACTATGGCTACTTTGGCATATCCTCAGTTAAAAGCAGTAGATTAATTGGAATATCTGCAACCCCACAATATCATGGATATGTTTGGCTTTTTCAGAGAAACAGAACAGTTAGGGCAATTCAATTCTAATTTGGCTTTAAAAATACTTTGTACATTTTAATGTTCTGTTTGAATAAGAATATAAGAATACAAATATGTATTTCCATGAAAATATGCATTTCCATTTTCTTACCCAGGATATAAATGTCCAGTATGAAATCCCAGAGTGAGCAATATGGTTTCTCTTGGACAGAGTGTCTCAGTTTAAGTGTTGTATAACTCATACTCTGCTCCTGGTATGGTGGCATAGAAACTGTTCCTTGTATATAGCTTTATATAACTGCTGTATATAACCTGCTCTAGCTAAACAGCAGCAATTTAAAAGCAATGACAATTTATTCCCAAGTGTGGTCCCTGATCAAAGTTGGAGTCTCCATTTTAGGTGTTAAATATTTATTCAAAGTGCAGATCCCATATTTCTGGTACTGTGCAGGGAATTTATGATAAAGCACAATTTCAGGCTGAACACCAAAATGTCTTCTACTCCAGCATTTTTTAATTTTTTTTTTTTTTTAAGAGCAAAGTAATTGAACATAAAATAGAATCAGACCAGTCCTTTTGCCAGTAAACCTTTAGCTAGCTCTCACTTCTACAGCATAAGTGTGCAGGCCCAGGAGCTGTGGGATGCTGGGTGTGTGCCTCCTCCCCTTGCTGGGTCTCCTGGTGCCTCCTCTGGGGGTTTGTGCTGTTGCTGACAGAGCTGACAGTGCTGTGGGGCTGGTCACTGCTCGTGGTCATGGCAGTGCTGTGTGCCAAGGACAAAGGCTCCTCTGTGTGCCAGACTGAAACTGGCCTGGAAGTGACCAGTACAGGGGGCTGCAAGCACAATAGGCAGGGTGAGCACACACCTTCCATACCCAGTGCAGAAATAAGGAGGGTGAAGGGTGAGAGGTGGGCACCATCAGTGGGAAACTTCAGCCAAACTGAGGGAGGAATCTGAAGGTGTTTCACTCTCCATTTGGTACAGGTAGAGCCTGAACAAATGGGGGACTAAATTTAGATATCTGAAGGTAGCTGAGTTGAATCAATCTGAGTACAAGGACACACAGGACAGCTCTGCAAAGGTGGAAACAGCAATGCAGCACTCGTAGCATTCCATCATTTGTAGCTCAGCATTCACCTGGAGGAAGATTGCCCTTTGCTGATCGACCCATGGTACTTTCCACAGTGCTGACCCAGTGATCAGGCTCAGGTGAGGATTTGCCTTTTGGCAAAACTGGGAAGAGTGTCTAGTGCTGCAGGTAATGTGTCCAACAAAATTATTTGGTTTGGCAGATGGAAGCCATTTTCATAGTCCATAATTTTCTTTCTTCTATGACCCTTATTATTTCTAATGTCAGTAATACTGGTATGTATTGTTTTCTTCATGTACTGTGCAGTGTGTCTTCCCTGAAAAAACTCTTTCATTTATCTTTTGTTCTTACACCCATGACATTGAGTCAGGGGAAAAAACTACCTGACTTTGGGGTCAATAAATGGCCAGTTAGCTGAGCATTGACAAATTAAAGAACTGGCAACTCTTGTTCCTCTTGCTTGTGAACAAATCACAAAATAATTTAAAAGGGGCCTCTGGAGAACAGCCAGTCCTATCCCCTTCTTGAAGTGGTTCCAGTTAGGTTAGGTTGCTCAGCCCACTTGAGTTTCAGACATCTCCAAGGATGGAGATTGCCCAGCCTCCCTGTTCAAGGAAAGGCGGCAGCAAAAGCATACACATGGAGAGGTGAAAAACACCTTACAACAACAGGACAGTGCAGTGAGCAGTGACCTCAGCTCTCCAGGATAGCAGTCACCATAAATATTTCACTTATCTAGTTCCTAGTGACACAAAGCACTCCATTTAACCCAGGAGCATTTCCTTACGCTATTGAACTAACAGGAAAGCATGGCTGCTTTAGGCAGCCTTATTTAGAAGGGAATTTCAAATATTTAGGCACTGCATCGTCTCTACTAAATAGAGGTCTCATGTTTGCACAATTAAGGGTGAGGGTCATGCTCTGTATCTGAGGAAGTTAATGCCACCTCTGACTCTAAGGATCAAACCCTGAATGACTCTAAAGGAACAATTTATCATCACAGGAGTGAAGCATCATCTTCTTTCTTGTGTAGCAGAGGTTAGGACAGAAACTCATTGACCTTCTCCAGGAGGAGAACTGGGACACATTGAGATTCTGATCACTGTCATGTTGTTGGAAATTGAGAGAAAATCCTTTGAAATGACATTGGAGCAGAGCAGCAATAAGCAGCCTGAGAATGAAGCCCATAATCTCTCAGTCCCTATGTTGTACATGTTCTTCCTTTAGCCTTGTTTAAAAACAAAATCTTAATTTGTTTGAGAAAACCAAAAGTGGCTGCTGTGGTTAATTTATCTGGGGACACACTGGTGCTGATGAGCTGGAGGAGGATGTTATCTCTGTCCTTTCACAAGGAGACAGATAATACCATGATGTATGCAAGAGCCAAGCTCTGGCACTGTAGGTTAAGAACGAGATAGCTCTTTTGATTCCTGCAAAGCACACTGCAGGGCAGCTCTCTGAGGATTCCTGAGGCATGGGGAGCAATGGAAAATGGAGGTTATGTGTACTTTTATCCCCTTGTTCCCACTCATGTGCCTGTGACAGTAACGACCACTGTGCAACCTCAGAGCAGAGCTGCCAGGAGTAGACCCCTCCTGATTATCAAAGATGCTCCACAGGGTGGCTGTAGTTCACTTAACCATTTCATCCTACAGCTGACTTTATGCACAAGGACCTAACAGGTTTCTTTCCCCACTTTTTGGACACAGTGGTGCTCAATTTTTAGAGCATGACTGCACAGGTGTAAATGTGACCTGTTCTGGTGGGCCAGGCTGCCTGGGCAATGGCACAAAGGGGATGGATGAGGAAGAGTTTGCTTGGTTTCTCCTACAGAAGCAGGGAAAAGGACTCCAGGGATATTCCACTTGTGTCTTGCCAGCTTCTGTTTGCCCTCCTACGAACTCTTTGTTTTGTTTTGGTGCTCTGCCCGACTGTTTTGGGCATTAAAAGAGGAGAAGGGTGCAAGGCCATAAGTGTATTGTACTAAAAAATGTGTTAGGCAATGGGGCTTAACACAGCTCCTTCCTGTGCTGGTGGGTAAGCAGGAGTAACCAGGTGTCCAGGAAAAATAGTGCCAATGACTACTTCAGAGGAGGTACTGTCTGAGAAGTGTTCTCCCAGGTGAGAGGAGCCCTGCCCCAGTAAGCCAAGGGAAGGTCAGCAAGAGCCTGAGCTGTCTGAGCATCACTTCTGGTTTTGCAGCCCTCCAGACCCCAGGTTACCACCAACCCTGGTGGCCCCAGGCAGGGTTTGATGGTCTCCTCTGTGATTAGTAGATGGTCTCCACCATTAGTTTGATGGTCTCCTCTGTGATTTCTCTGGTGGTACTTGTGGTGCTGTGCACCTGAGCCTCGTCTTCTCTGATCAGAACCTGAGGGCCAGTGGCAGGCTGAAGCAGAGGGAGGCTGCAATGTCAGTGTGGCACCTCTTGGGTTAAGTAGGTGTCTGGGTAAAAATGTTCAAAGTGTCTCAGTGACCTGGGCAAACAGCTGTCTGCCACAAGTATCTCAAAAATCCCATTTATAAATGGGACTTGGGAACCTTAGATAAAGGGACATGTTTGGAAATTGTATCTTTCATGTTTAATGAGCAAGAAATCAATACAGTAGGAGCAATCAGAGAATCTGATGGAGGTGTAATGAAATAGAAAGTATTTGCCATCTACCTTCTGTTCCCTGTCCAGGCTGTCTAAGCTGTGCATGCTGGAAGACTGAGGTTTGTTTATTTGTTTGGTGAGGGCCTCGCTCACATGAGGCACATGCACTTTGGCTGAGGTTTCCAGGTGCTACTGAAGTAAAGATCCCTCTTCAGCTTTTGGTTACCAACTCTAATTTCGGTGCATAAGCACCAGAAGAGATGGCATTGGTTACATTTATTCTCTGGTTTACGTGGAGAGAAAACCTGTTGCCTGTTCATTTAACTGGATTTACTGTATCCCAAAGACTGTGCATGTGGAAGAAATGACAACTATTTGACAAAAGGCTCTGCAGTTAAATTCCCCACTTTGCACCCTCTGCTCCAGATAAAATGACATTAGTCTGCCAGGAAGCATAAAACAGCAAACTGCATAACTGCACAGTTAATTATAGATAATGACCAGAGAGATGGGGAACCCTTGGTAGCATGGAATCAGCCAGTGGCTTCCTTGCTTATTTTACTCCTGATGGAAAAAGAAAAAGTAGGAAAAATGTCCTCTGACCTGTGGTCCAGTATTTGCTGTCAGTCCATGGGACAGCATGTTGTGTGATATCAAAAGAGCAGTGGGTTGTGACTGGATGTGACACTCTGGGTTTCAATAGAAAATAGTCCTGCAAGGCCCCTGTTGTTCTTACCTTGTTAGCTATCAGAAGAAAAGATGTTTTCAGAAAATTCCTGTTTTCCCCTTCTCAATTATTTTAAAACACCTCAGCTCTAGACCAAGTCTGGAGCACATGGGAAAAGGAATTGCCCCAGAAGATACCCCCCTTATGATCAAAATTCCAGCAGAGGAGGGTGGTAAATTCTCCACATGCTAAAACATGTGATGAAGAGTAGAGCTGCAGAAATATTTAAAGTCTATTGTACTCCAATGTCTCCTCATCTATTAATGCACCTCAAATGTAGCCTGTCAGCTTGCTTTAGCTCTGCAGTGAATCTTTTTTGTCATTCTGAAATCTGTAAATAATGAAGGCCATCTATTAGGAAAGTATCAAAGGTCTTTTTTAACCCAATTCATAAAGGAGTCCTGGAGCTATGATTTGGAAAGGGTCTGGGCTGCTGTAACTTGTTTGAGCCCTAATGTGATAAAATTACGAGTTATGAGATGTGAATCTTAAGTTCAATCTCAATGTTGGCACAAATGAGACAATGAAAGCATTTGTCTGATTAGGCAATTAGACAAGGAGAGGTGACTCAAAATATCCTTTCAATTTCAATAACTCCTGTGAGATTAGGGGCCCTTTGAAAACCATGTCAAACTCCCTTTTTCTTTAATGCACCTGCATTTAATTGAAATGCTGTGAAAGAGGATGAAGGGAGTTGTAACCTGAGCAGCTTCAGGTGTGTTCCAGTGTCACACCAAGACTTTAAAATGGTTGAGGAATTAGGAGTGACAGACTAGTCCCCTGAGCAGTTGGTTTTTATACCCCATCTTTGTGCTTTCCAGGTCTCGCTGCGTTTCTCCTGTGCGGTGCAATGTGTTTTGTGGGTCAGCAAATCCTCTGGATAAGTCAGAAGTGCTGCTCAGAGAGAGTAGCAGAGTGAAGCTCAAGGTCTTATCCTGAATTGGTGGATAGGGGATGCAAGATAAACTCAACTCCAGTTTTTCCTACTCCACCCTTTTGGTGCAACCAGATGTGCTGCTGTGATTGCCTTCATCAGATCCCTCAGCCTTCTCGGGAGGACACAGGCAAGCCTTCTCCTGCCTCCCACAGGCATCCCTGCTGTGGCTGCAGGGACCCTGCTCTCTGCTCAGTGTCCCCTGTGCCTCTGGTGCTGCAGGGACACTGCCTGGTAGGTGAAGTGGGAATGCAAAGGGGGATGGTCCCCAGCTCTCTCTGGACGATGCTCCACACTAGGAGCACTCAGGGGGCAGGACAAGCCCCGCTGCCCCTCAGGAAGGGTGACATGCTGCTAGCAGGCAAAGTAAATGCAGAAAGGGCTTTGCAAAGGAGATCCCCAGGTTGCTTATAGACGTGTCTCTCCTTGTTCCTCTATGTTACAGTGAATTATTTGTCCTGGTTTAGATATAGAATAAATTGCTCTTGTTCTCCTGCCTTGTACATTGTGTCCTGAATATCTTGTTCTAATGGCTTTAGGCTGCCTATAGCTTCTGGCAGGGTGAACAAGTAAACCGGGTAAAAAATGCCATAAAGTACCAAACAAAATTTTCAACTAGCTCCATTATATTGTTTGTACTTGGCTGGGTTATATTACTGTGTTGGGTTATATTATTGTGCTCTTTGGATGAGGTTGAGTCAGTGCTGCTCCAGGGCAGAGCTTTGTACAAGATTGACAGAGGCTGCTGTGCAGGGTCAAATCTATTGTCCAGTTTGAGTCCTACTTTTCTGAATTTCCTGGCAATGCATCCAGCATATCCCAGGAAGATCTAGAGAACATCTGCAGCACTTGAGCGAGGTCTGCAGTAGGCTCAGCTGTAGACACTCAGCTGCAGGTGAATTGAATAGAGCAGATCAGGCAGGATGAAGAGGAAGCAGAGATCACCTCTGAAGGCAAGTGAACAAACACATGATGGAACCTGTCAGAGACAGAGCTCCTTAGTGGACAGACATCAAAATAAACTTAAAGGAGCTGGGAAATTCACAGTCAATGTAAGAGCATTGCATTTTGTCCCAGTTAGATCTTAAATAAACATTTAAATGTTGGAATGATACTGTGTGAAATGAATTTAAAATCTGTCTAATGAGTATTGTGCCCAGTGAAGTTCTCTCTTTAATCTACAATCCTCCCATAGGAGGCTATCTGCTGATTTTTTTCCTTCAGACCTTCAGGAATTCCCACAAGGTACAAAATGTATTCACAGTTTTTGTATTGAATATTGATCATAGCTTTGTTTCTATAAATGCAAATGTACATGATTTCTGCATGAATCTAGCTTTTCAGTGAAAGCAATTTTTTGTACTGCCTTAGAAATAACCAGCTGGCATGTTTTTAATGCTCTTGATTATTGTGGAATGTCCAAGGATAGAAAGAAAGAGGATTCTAGAGTAATCAACATACAATAATAATTAAGGATTTGTTACCACAAATTGAACGAATATATTTGAACAAACTCAGCTTAAATTCATTAGTCAAAGTGGTACTTTCTCTACTGTTTTGGTCCAGATACAGTAATGCTTACTCTGTAGCGTGCCTTTGTAAAGTTAACTGGAATTTTATCAAAGCTAGGATATGTAAGGTGAAGTTCATTGTCTGTTATTTATTTATAAAGAAACAAAAATGTGCTAGTCCCTTCAAAGTGCCAACAAACAAACGAACAATAGCTATTCCCTGTACTAGAGACCTTATACTCTAATCTAGACATGTGAAGAGGGGTGAGAGCATTACACATTGTAGAAAGAATTCAAAAAAACAAGACAAGTTTTATAGTGAGAAGTAGGTACGGCTCTGTGGTTCTGTTACATACCTACACTTTTACAGAATTAAGATGTTGAGGTGATGCAGAGGGCAGTGAGTTTTGAGAAGGCATGGCACTAAGGAGAGATTATTAAGAGTTTTCCTCTTTCAGTTTTTCCAATGTCACTTCCTGGTATTGTGGACTGGAATGCTGGTCTGTTTGTAGAAGAGGCCTTGACTGAAGAATCAGTGCCACACTGTGCAGAAGCTGAAGCCCAGGGGATGAAGCACAGAGTGTAGGAGCCCAGCTGTGCCCTGCAGGCTGGCTGCTCACTGGTGTCCTGTGCCCTTGGACCGCTCCACCCAGGTCTCATGGCGCTGATGCTCTGAGGTGCTGTGTGTGTGATCCTTGAGGCAGGAATCGCTGTCCAAAAAAGGACTTGTGTGCCATGATGCTTTTGTGTATTTTGTGGTTTTACTTGCTATGCCTTGGCAGCTCATTCCAGAGCCCCAGGTCAGGGTTCTGTCTCTCTGCAAGGTTCAGGGGGAGATGGAAGAATGGATGGGCAGGAGCAGGAGGCAGCATGCTGAACAGGCAGTAGCTTTGCCACTTAACAAAGGTCCCTTCAGATGGGGACATGTTTTAAATTGTTGCCTTCTCTGGGGCTTAGATCTTTTCTCAGAGCTAAGGGAAGCACATTTATCAGTCTGGATTTACAGTTGATAGCTTTTCCTGAAGGCTACTACTGCAAAAATAAAAGGAGAAGAGATCAATTTTTTACTTTATTTTACAACCCAGTATGTGGGATGAGATGCTCTTTCTGTTCTGCAGAGGACCAAGGCCAAACTTATCCTAGTCTGATGAAATTCAGTCTATTTATCTTCATCATCAATGAGGGATTTTTGTCCTGTGCATGAAAAACTCATGGGATGAGAGAGCACACAAGTGAATGCCAGTGACACTTGTGTTTTCACTTGAAAGATTTGGGTTCCTGTTTTGGCTATACGAATGCTTTATACATTAATGCAATGTCTGCTTGACATGAACCACCCTGAATATGCCCCTCTCAGCAAGCCTGGCAGCTGGGCACTTGTAGATAAGGCTTTTCCACTGGGAGACAGGGAACAGATCTGAATTAGGCTTAATTAAATTTTACTTCCCCTTGTTTGGAATAGCTTCACATTTTTCACAGATAGAAAAAGGATAGTGATGTTTTCTGTTTAAAATACCCTTATGCAATTAAATATTATGGGGGAAATTTCCTGTTTCTGTATTAAGGCACTTATCCAGTGTATCATTAAGGCACATGCATTTGTACAGGGAAGCAAAGATGGTGCGGGCAGCCCATCAGAAGTGGCAATTTATGTGCTATAACAGCCATTGATTTAAATAATTTTATTTTTTCTGGTGCAACATGCTTTTTCCTTTATCTTCTATCACAGATAGATTAATCATGGAATGTGCAATTGCAATATATTTTGTTTTACAACTACCTAAATAGATGGCTGACTTCCTTCCACAAAGTTTTAGGTAAAACAGTTTCAGCATTGTTACTTTTGTTTACTCACCCTTAAAACAATGTGTTTTTTAAGTCCTTTGAAGCCATTTTTTTGGTTAGTTTTAAAAAATAAATGCTTCTGCTAAGAAAAATTGTACAATGCATCAATTATTGTACAGTTACAATACAATAATGTATTCAAGCTTAAAAAGAAGCAGTTTCCTGATTTCTTTAAAAAATAAGTTAAGAACTGAGTCAATTGTTTCTTATTTTATTTTGACAGTGTTGTTTATGTTGATCAGCACTGTACACTGTACTCCACGCATGTTGCCGCCGTAATTAATTTGAAACGGATGATGTGTGTGGCTCAGTTCAGAAGATGACACTCTTTCACCCCACTGAGGACTGGGAACCCGCTTTGTCACCGAGCAGCTCCATGACCAGAGGAGGAGCAGCAAGGAAGTGACCAAACGTGGTACCAAGCCAAATGTTCTGAGGAGGATATGCAAGGCCTCCCTTTTTAATGCTTTGGTGTAGAAGTGATCCTCCACCTGAGCAAAGACATTTCTCTGTTTTCTGCCTACCACCTCAGCACCTCTGGATGTCCCTGGCCCAACAGGTTGCAAACCAGCTCTTGCACTGACTGTCACTCCTCCGTGTGGCTCCCCAGCTTCATCCACTGCAGGCAAGGGTACCTCTTGGCTCTGTGCTAAGCTGGAGCTACTTTTGATGCTTACTTTTTGCTGAGCTGCACCTTTCCTAGTCTTGTAAATCGTTAGGAGATTCCCAATGCTCATCCCTCCTTGTGGCTCAGTGCATGCATTTACTTCCTGTAGATTTCTCTTCTATTTTAAGATGGAGGAAGTCCAGTCCCAGCAGTGGGCTTCTGCCAGTTTGAGTTTGAAGAAAACAAGGCAGTTTTGTTCCTAAACACCCATAAACATACTTCTGTCCGTTTGACTGTCTCTGATGTCCTTCTCTGCTCTGTCACTTGAATCTCTGTGACATGGGGACATGATTGTTCAGCAAATGATCTTCTCTGTTTATAATATCTTGTGTATTATTTGAGGGCTATTACATGAGTCAAAACTGTTGTGTATGAGGCATTTGCCAGGCCTTGATTCCACCTTACAGGAATAATGGACTGTGATCCTAAATAAGCAGAAATAGTTAACCCCAGTTTTGATCATGAATCTATTTTACTTACTGATGACTGGTGACTTAACTTTGCTGTCACTTTGCAAAGTCTTACTTGTACATTTTATTCAGTTTACTATTACCTGTATTTCCCTTCAGAGTAAAAAGACACCCAACCCCTCCTTTGTCCCTCTCCTTTGGCTTTAGGAAGGTATTTCTAGAGAAGTAGGGGCCCAAACTGAACCCTTTCTTCCTCCATCTGCGCTAGTGTTGCTGCTGGTGATGGTCCTTGGTCAAAAGTCAGGATATTTGGTTGATATTCCTAAACCCTGGATTTCGCATGCATTTTTCCCACCGCAGAGTGCTTGGACTTTGGACTAAAACCATTTTTTCACCTGTTCTTCATTCATCCTGGAGACTCTTCCACCTCCCTGGCCCCAGGGCAGCTGTCAGTGTTGTCTCTTGAATGTTGAAACCACAATTTGGTCCAACCAATGTAATCAGGTCTCTGGATTATTTTCTGAACCTGGTCCCTGTTGCTCTTAAGCCCTTGCTTGTCCTTGGCAGCCGTGCCTCCCATCTCCTCTTTGCCTTGCTCTAAAGTCAATGTTACACTGTACATTTGACCTTGACATACCATTCTTAAATTTTAGAAAACTGCAAAGCTCCCAACTCCTGTGTTTTGAGGGGGCAGCAAATGCCTAAACCAGTACCCTTTACTGGCACAGACACTGAGGAAAAATATTTTCTGCTTGTCTATATTTATTGTCTCGAATGCAAGGAGAGAGTACTGCAGTCCTTCACTATATTGCCAGCAATACAAGTTTTGCAGTGAGCTCCTCAATTTTCTCATAAACTACCCCTCATATTTCTTCCTCATCACCAGTTTTTTAAAGGGATCATTAAGTTTCTCTCAGATAGACTCCTCTGATGTTGCAGGATGGGACCCTTCTGCTTTATTGCACTGCTTCATGATGTATGGGCAGAAATACTGCTTACCAAATAGGAGGTGAAGTGAAGCACTGGCTCTGCCATGCTGTCATATGTTGTAGAACCCACTAAACACTCCTTAACACTGTTTTAATGCAGGGGGAAAAAAACCCCAACCCAAATATATTTTGAGTGGCTCGAAATCATTCCAAACCACTCAAAATCAGAGAGAAAAATCAGAACTGTGATGCAGCCCACCAAATGCCAAGCATTCCTGGGACTGCCCCTGCAGGGGCCAAGCAGCCTCTTCCACCACCTGAACCCTGTGGTTCCTGTGGACAATGGTAGGCAGTGCTTATTAGCCAAGTCATATTTCACCTGAAGGGGAAAAAAGCAGGAAGATAGCACCTTGTGAATTTGAAGATCAGAGCCACTGTTGGAGAGGTTTGTAGATTTTGTCTCAAGGGCCTACGATCGGGGTCCTTGTAGGAATTGTGTGTGAGAAGCATCAAGGTGTTCTGATATTCAGGTGGAATTGTTTTGACAAGTCTAGAAATATATGAGTGAGGAAAGGTAATGAAATGAAATCTTCCCTCAATGAAATTAAGGAACTTATTAACTCAGCAGCTTTGGGAAAATACTTTCAATCTAGATGGACACCTGACAGGAGCCCTATCGAATTTTCATAGATACAATTAACTCCTTCCATTTAGAAACACTCAATTAGAAGCTTCCAATTAGGTTGCACAGTACACCATTAAAGTGCTATTAACCCTCCAAACCACTGCTACTGACACTAAAGACCTGAGAAGGAATGATTGAGCAGCTTGATCTGAAATGAAAGCAGCTCACCTAAGGCAAGCCTGGTGCCGATGTGAGCACGTTCCTTTTTTCTTTTCTTTCCAAAGTAGATCATTTGTACAGTGGCACATGGAAGTGCTTTGCATTGCAAGCAGGACCAGCTTGTGGTGAGCCCATCCACAGGCCAGGGCTGTGGAGCTGTCTGGGAGCCCCAGCAATCACTGGTTGGTGGGAAGCCTGCTCCAGACCTGGCCTGGGCTTCCTTGCACAGGGCCACATCCTGCAGCACAGTGTCACCCCTCTGGCCTTGCCAGCACTGTCCTTCCCAAGCCCCCCAACTTTTTAAAAATGCTTGGAACCCCAGATACTTCCATGATCTCGCTTCCACACAAGTGACTTCTCTGATTTAATATCACCCCTTTGGGCAGAGTTTTTCCTCACTGTTGGCCTGAGCTGGTACCTTTTTTGGTTTTTAATGGGTTCCTGCACTTTTCCTTGCATATAATGTGGATAGAAACAGACCAGTGAAAGACTAGTTCAAAGGTTTATCTCATAGAAGTTGGTGGAAGTGGTGATCTTTTCTCAACTAAGGTAAAATGTGTGCTTAGGGAACTGAAAATACACTATTGACAAATGGCTTAAATGCTTACTGTTAAAGGCCTCCGTGAAATGAGGGGAGGGGGAAGGGAGTAAGAGGCCAGGTAAGTGGTGGCTTGAGCAAAAGACCCCCTTGGGATGTATTCTGCTGTTTCACATCTAGGAGGCACTGACCATGTTTAAATTACTCCTTATCCACCTAAGCAGGTCTTGTCAAACCTGCAGGTTCTGGCTAGGATAGAGTTAGCTTCCTTCACAGTGGCTGATACGGGGCTGTGGTTTGGATTCGTGCTGAACAGAGGGCTGATAACACAGAAATGTTTGTGTTATTGCTGAGCAGGGCTCACACAGAGCCAAGGCCTTTTCTGCTTTTGTACTGCCATGCTGGGGAGGGGGCTGGGGTGCTTGTGAGGTTGGGAGGGGACACAGCCAGGACAGGTGGCCCCAAGTGACCAAAGGACATTCCAGACCATCTGACATCATGCTCTGTGCTTAAAGTGGGGGGAAGAAGGAGAAAGGGGGAAACATTTGGAGTGATGGTGTTTTTCTTCTCAGGTAACCATTGCATGTGATGGGTCCCTGCTGTCCTAAGGATGGCTGAACACCTGACTGCCCACAGGGAATGGTGAATTAATCCCTTGTTTTGTTTTGCTTTGCATGCATGGCTTCTGATTTCCCTTTTAAAATGTCTTTATTTCAACCCATGAATTTTCTTGCTTTTACTCTCCTGATCTTCTCCCTGATCCTGCTGGTAGGGGAGCAAGTGGGGCTTGGTTCCTGGCTGGGGTTACACCCCAACATCAACTTACATAGAAAGGATGTGGGTCACAAGAAACTTCTGGTGCAGCCAGAGTTTGACACATGAATGTACCTGAGCTAACTTGTGATTGTTTGCCTGCCTCTCTGGGATCCATCCTGGTGCCAACAGGATGACTTTGCCAAATGTACCTGGAGGCAGCTCCACGCTTGATATGTGGTATCACTAGTGGCTCAGAAATTGATGGAAGCTCTTCAGTTAATGCCAATGTTGAAATTTGGTACTCTGAATATCAAAACTTCTACTGAAACTTTGAGAAAGTTGGTGAATGTGCCTCTTAGCAGATATTTCAAGGTAACAGATCAAGTGTTTTTAATTAATTGTATTTCCATACACACAGAGATAGCATTTTCCATTCTGAATTAATGACCTGTGAAATCCTGAGTTTAAATACAGAGGTCATTTGTAATTTACTGGAGGGCAGAAAAAGTGTCAACTCTCCCTTAATGATTCCACTGGTTTTTTTATTTCCCTTGACCTCAAACAACCAGAAGGCTTTTTCTCTAAAAAACCTTTTGCTTCCAGCGATGAGACTCTGTATGTTGAGTTTCAGCTGTGATTGAATTTATACTAGAGCCAAGTTATAAACCCTCGAAAATAGGATTTATAATGGAAATTCCAAGTACAATCTTAACTGCAACAGCCAGCTTTATACTCAATCCTACTATTAACATTCTTCAAACCCAATGTTCAGGATGAGTCATACTGATCTAATTCTTTACATAACCCTTTTCTTTTCTGCAGCGCAGGCCTACTCTTGTAATTTCTAGTCATATGCCAATGGATACATTTCCTTAATTTGGGGGCACACAGGACACAGCTGATATGCAGTGCCATGGAAATAGACACTCTTTCCAGCAGGGGCATGCCTTCTACACATGTTTATTCCACTAAAGGACAAGTTTTGAAAAACTTTCCCTAGTCTGAATCATTAATGTATTTGTTACTTGTATAATGTCTATGGAACCTTCTAGTTCTAGTTTTCTAGCACTTAGATAATCATGCAACATTTAAAATTACAATGGTGAACAAAAAGTTTCAGGAAGCTGTGAAAGTGAAGATAGGAGAATTGTAACTCCTTCTGCTTTCTACCTGATCTTTGTAAAAGAGAGGTGAAGAATAATTGGCATAATGTGAAGAATATGACATGCACTGTCCTCAGTGGTGCTGTGCTGCTATAAATGCATAAGGTGATCCTAAAAAGGGAAGGTGAATATCAGGGATAAGAACAATGGTAATGAAATCACTTTGCTTGTCCTGGTCCCTGCAGCAGAAGATTTGATGTTGCTGGCCAGAATGTAAAGATTCTGGTTTGTGAGTATTATGGAAGTTTTAGAATTTCACAAGTAAATGCAATTTAGACTTTATGTAAAAACTCATGAAGACAGCATCTAAAACATCTAGCAGTTTGGGAGGAGAAGGGCCAAGCTGACACAATGTCTGAGAGTGGAATTAGTGCGTGAAAGAAAGGCTTGAGTCCCACCATTCCCTCATGGCAGGTCCTTGCCTCTGCTACCTTGTGCCAGGGAGAGAATGAAATATTTATCTGCATATATGAAGTAGAACAAATTGCTCAGGTGAGATTAGGAGGCTGCCTGAGGCTGTTGGCTCCGCTGTCCTTATTCCATCCATCAGCAGAGGGTGAAGGGAAGGAGGAGGTGCCAAGGATGGGCCAAGCTGTCAAGAGAAGAGCACGAAGCGCAGGGCAGCTGGATATCCCTCTCCAAAGAAACACTGGTTTATGGGAACTTGAATGAGTGTCTGGAGAAAATCTGGCAGTATGGATGGACCTTCAGTTCAGTCCTACTATAGCATAGACAGGTGCATTCCCTTTTGCTGCATTTGTCCTTTCCTTACATAGCAAAAGTTTCCTTGCAGCCCATGCTGCCTTATCCTGCCATTAGCTGTTCATATGTGTGAAGCATTCTGCTAATTGCATCTGCTGGTGATGAGCTTCTCCTCCCACCCACGGGCTCACCAGGGCCTGTGCCTGAATGTGAGTGCAAATCCAAACACAGGTGACACTTTGGGCATGCCAAGGGCTGACAGCAAGCTGCTTCAGCATCAAAGCAGTGTCTGTCCTCAGCAGGGCTGGATACTGCTCCTTAAAGCCTTAATTCCCACAAACTCTTTCTGACACATCTGTAAAAGTAAACAGGTAAAGCAAGCCTCTTGTGAGCAGGTTTGTGTTTTCTTTCGTGGGACACTCTGCTGTAAATTTTTAGAGGTCTGAAAATTGGAGAAGGTTGACAGCCACTGGATCACTTCTGTAAATAGCCAGAGAATAGTCAGGGGAAAAAAAATGTCCATATTCTCTCCATCTCTTCAAAACTGAGACATAACTGGTGTTTCCAATCCTTGTGGAATTGAGCTTCTTTTAACATAATCAATTGGGAAATTTTAATTTCTTTCTTTAATAGGTCATATTATCATAATTTAAATTGCTGTTCTCCCACAGATTAAATATATCTCCAGATTTATCCCTGTGATCTTTTCATCAACTTTTTCAGATCTGAAGTGTCAAGCCCTCTGGGAAAAAGAGGGTCACTAGCACTAATATTTGATTGATGCAGTAATATTGCCACTTGAATTTCTATGATACTCTGGTTTTATGGGGCCTTGAGTACACATTAGTACCTGGTTGTTAGTTTAAGCTGTGTCTCTCTGGATGTATAAACTGTTGCTTTTGAAGTTATAAGCATAAGAAAAACTTTACTTTCTACTTTACAAAATAATCTTTCAGACTGTTGAAATGATTTGTGATGTTGTTATGATTTTGCAGAGAAGAAATCACCACTGAGAAAAAGTACTTTTACATATTTCTGGAAAACCTTTGAAAAGTATATGATTTATAAAGATTTGAAAGTCATATTTGAAGTCTCTTGGGTATTTTAGGAAAGGCTTAAACTCTTCCAAACAAGCCTTCCCCTCTGGGGGACAAAATTTCTGCAGCTATCCCACCTACCTGATGTTTGCTTCTTCATACATCTGTGAAAAGTTTTTAACCTCTTGGTTGCTCTTAGACAAACTCAGAAGAGGGAGAGGCAGCTCATGGGCCCCCAAGGAGCTCTGCAGAGAGAATTCCTTAGCCAGGGAAGGAGGCTTCCTTATCCAGGGAAACCCAGGTGAGGTGTAGGCCAGGGGCAGCTGCCAGCATCCCATGGAGTGGTGGGTGGCACACGAGGTCTGTGCAGGAGGAGAGATGTGGCTGCTGTGCTTGGGGAAAAGCCTTGTGGACCAAAAGAAAAGCACACTGGACTGGGACAGGTCTAATGCAGGAGATGAGGGGAATCAGAGCTCTCGTTGTAGGTGGCGTCAAATCAGCCTCTGGCAGGGAGCACAGACTCCTGCCTGAGCCACATCTGTAGGAGTCTCCCGACTGAACTTCACCAATGAAGAATAAAACAAATCAACCTTTAGGAGCCCTTGCCTGGCTGGATGTAGATTTTGAATTGAAATGGTTTTTTGGCTGCCATGAGACTACAAAATGCCTTTTTCCTAGAAGGAGGACAACATGTATGTATTTTCACAATTCGTTTTGGAGGGTTAAAAGAAAGGCCTTGAACATGAAATTGCATAAAGCTATGCAGAGGAGCAACCAGAAGACTTCAGTGTACAGAAGGACCACACTCCTCACCTTTCCCCTCTCCCTGTGAGTGCTTGGTGAGGTGAGCCAATTGTCAGTGTATTTACTGCACTTCTTATCCCTGAGTGATTTGTTTTGGCTTACCACTCCAGCTCAGCCAGGAGCTGTCATGTATTTGGGAGGAAAAGGCCTTTGCTCTATTTGCAATAGACTCTGTACGACTGGAGATGGGGCTTAGATTGGAGCAGGCACGTTTTGCTGCATGTGTTTGTTGTTTGACAGGTGTCCAAGGGATTTGGAGATCATACAAGGTTTTTGGAGAATCACACTCTGGACCAACTGCTGTTTTGGCCTTTTTCAGGAGAAGCCATCTCTCTGACTCAAGCTTCATGCTGTCAACCTGCCTTCTTGGCATTAGTCCCCTGGAGCCTGACACAGTGTTGGGGGTCACTTTGCAGGGGTACAGAGGAGGAGTGGTGGAGATTCATTCTTCTCCTTCTGCCAGCTCTGTGCCCTCTTTCCTGGCTCCTCTTTGCCTGTGACTGTCACAGTGGTGGCACCAGAGTTATGGCTGCTTATACTCTCTCATATATCCTCCTTCAAGATCCTTGATTATAGGTACTTAAACTTAATTACTGTGGATTTTATAGCACTCTGGGACAAGATAAAGGAGAATGAAAACTAGTGAGGCAAGTGGCCCTTCCTCTGCTGTTCAGGGAAGACTTAAAGGTATTTTTTTAACAGGTAATTTATGAAAACTTTGATCAGATTATGTAGCTGTTTCCTGCTATCTCAACATCATCCTCATGAGAACACTACCAATAGGGCTTGGCAGTAAATTTCTGGAGATCTCTTAATAGTATTAGTCTTTCTGCATCTGGGAAAAAGTTTTCTGATGTGAATAAATTTATATTTGTCCTGATGAACATTATTAATTTCAGGCTGTTTCTTCAGTTTACCAAAATTAGAGCATATTGTCACACTGTTCTGCTAAACATCTCTGGTTACTTGCAGCTTTTCTATCACCTCTTTGTTGTTTCCAGCTGGAAGTCACCTGATTGAACTGATTTGATTACTGATTTGAGAATTTTATCATGTAAGATTTGAAACTTAAATTTTTATTATTGAGAGAAAATAAAGAGGAGAAAAAAGAAATCACATGTCCAAACAGCAAATTCCTGGCAATTTGCCTGGAGGAAGAGGGAAGGCACAGAGGTGTCCAGCTGCAGCTGCTGTGGCCTGTATGAGGACTCTGCATCTCATTCAGCACTGGCTGAGATGAAATAGAAACTTCCATTTACCTTATAATGGAATGAATCTGGATCCTTTGGTAAGTAGCCTTTTTCAATAGAAGAAATGTCAGAGAGAAGGAAAAGAAATCTCTGCTGTTCTGAGATCTTAAAGCTCTTATTTAAGATATTTCTGGTGTGTTGTCTAGAAAATGTTTATAATTTATAAGAAGAAAATTTGATTAATTTATTTGTGATTACCAGCCTCATCAAATAACTTGCTCTGCACTTGTCTCTGAATAACACTAGGTCGTTTAGAAATTCAACTTACTGTTTTATTTATTTTAATGCCAAGAACCACTAATAATTAAAAAAAAAAAAAAGTTCCATCTCTGACAGAAGTCTTTTAGTGGGAGTTCAAGTAAATTATTCACAAATCAAATGATGATTTTATTCCAGTGGGAAGGTGAGAGATTGCATTATTCATTATTAATTCCATCATTCCATAATACTGCACAGCACTTTATGCAAAAAAATGAAACCATCATTTGCAAAGAACAAATGCCTCTGGAAGCAACATGCACACGGAGATGAGCAGAAAGGGGCTATGATGAGCCTCAGGTCTTGCATATCCCCTCCTTCCTTTTCTTTTTCTTTCTCCCACTTTCTTTCTCTGTCCCTCCCTGATTTCAAGTCCACCATTTTGGAATGGACAATTTAGATTAATATCTGATCTAGAAGAAAAGGCTTTGGAAGACAATGGAGAGATGCAGATGTAAGAGTGAAACTGAGCCTCAGGACATGCAGGTTGCAGCAGAGAACAAGATTAGAGGCAGCTGCTCAGGAGGGGAGGAAACAGGAATTGAACAGGAAGAAAAAGCTTGAGGACTGGAGATGTAGGTCATGACCACTATTTTTGCAGTCTTTGATGCATAAGTAGGATCTGTGTGGGACACAGAGCAAAGTATGAGAGGCGAGTCAGAGGCTCTAACAACCTCTAACAAGCAAGGTGCATGTTACCACCTCACAGACAAGAATAATCCCAGATCCTTTCCCACATTTATGCCCTTATTCATGGACCCATACTCCCTGTCAATCAAGTAGGATGTTCCTGTGAAGGGAAGGCTGGCAGATCCCTCTGGGATATCTACAGCTTGCTTCTTGATGAGCAGGGTGGAGTAATGATCCCCGCTCTTCTTCATCCAGGGGAGCCCTGGCAGCAGGAAGGAGAAGAGTGGTATTAACCAGACTGTGACAGAAATATTACTTCAACATAAAAGTAAAATGATTTTCCTGTTTCTGCTCTGCTTCCAAATAGGATAACTTAACTGTCTCTCTGTATCAACCCATCTTCCTGGATTTATTTGTTTTGTGACCTTCAGGATAAATACAAGTCAATATTGCAAATCGATGTTAAAACATTGGCTCTCTAAAGGGGAATGCTGAGTTTATGGTGAAGTGATATTAAGTGATGAAAACCAAGGTCATGGTGCCTTTTGTACTCTGTTCTCTGTAGGCTCTGGTATTTCACTGGCCTCCTAGGACACCTGGAAATATGGCAGCAACATGTGATGAGGCCTCATTAATATCTGGGGGATGAAGCTTGCTCAGTCTCTCAATCAGTGTGCAGAGTAGAAACTGGGGATGTGGGCAATGGAGGAGAGATTGGTTTTTGTTATTATATGTCTTGCTGTATGCTAGAAAAGGCAAAAACAAGGGGGTGTGTTGTGCCACATTTTGCAAAGTGATATGGTTTGTAATGGCCCGTGGGAGCTCATCCACAGCCTCAGGTCTGCCTGACCAATGCTCCATCTCCTGCCCAGAGATTCACTTTTCTGGTTGAGGTCCACAGTAGGGACTCTGTCCTGGACAGACCTCTGGGGACCAGCACAGACCAGAGCAGATGCTCAGGCACTACAGGCAACTGGCTGGGCACCTGAGTATTACTCATTTATTGACTTGCCCGTGATGTTGTGCCAGTGATTGACAGGCATTTGGGCAGCTCAGCAACATGGCATATTCTTGCAACTTACCAAGAAGGAAGGAAAAGAAGAAAATCTATCACAGATATTATCTGGGTTTTTTGCTTTTAGGTTTGTTTTTTGGGGGGGGATTTTTTGTTTGTTTGTTTTGTTTTGTTGATTATTTTTGTGGTTACCCAACCCGTCAAATTCAAGGCCAGTCCCCCCTGTTCTGTTCGGTTATTTGTGGCATTACCTCCTCGGTAAAACAAGAAATTCTGCCTGTGTCAGAACTTGTCAGGAATGCAAGGAAATATTCAAACTTCTCTGCAGCTTTCATAAATCAGCCATCATTGCTCATGGTGAAATATGGCATGGAAAGTCATAGTCAACAAATACAAAGGAAGGAAAGCTTCAGCAGGCACCTCTCTCTTACTAAACTTCATGACTTTTCTTTTAGCACAGGAGTTAAAGAGAACCTCATGGAGTTTTTTTTTTTCCCACTGCAAGGCTTTTAATTTGAATTTCTGAGCTATTTGCAGATCAATAAATTGTGTGTTACTACAGGTCTGTGCAGAAAAAACTGGGATGTATAGACCTGCAGAGACAACAGCGCTGGGGCCTTGAGAGCCTTGAGGCAGCAAGGCTTGTTTGCATCAACCTGCTGCCATTCATTGAGAAGATGCAATTATGCAGGGACAAATTACCCTCCAAGAAAACAATCAGCCCCAGGAGTTTTTCAACTGATTTTATTTGAAAACACAGCTACACACATACATATGATCACTGAAACCAAAAGGATTTCTACATAGTTTCTGTCAATACAGGCAAGGGCTTCTTGATGGAAAGTGGAGCCTAAAATTAAACCCACACCACATTGATCCTAGGTCTTGTTTTTTGAGGAGATTAAACTGTTTCTGATGTGCATCCAGTAATAAGCTCTAGCAACAGCCAAGAGACTCCAGGTGGCTGTCTGTTCCTCTGGACTGAGCAAGTCATGATAAATAGGAAGTGAGGCTGGCCAGGGAGAAACTGCTGTTCTGAAAAATTATTTACTGACATTATGGGGTGGACCCACTCTCCACAGACCTGTCTCTGGATTCTGTGCTGACTATTGTCCTCTGTGTTGCCGCTGCCTGGTGATGACCCCTATTAACCTTCTCAGAAGTGCCAGTACACTGGAGGTACCACCTAGCTGCAAAACTCTAGTTATGACACCCATGAAGGACAGTCATGTCTGCACAAGTTTGGGTGGGTTGTGCTTCCTATGAGGAAATTAAGAATGGTCATAGCTGTCCAAGAAGATAACCATTTCTCTTGGGGGTAAGGATTGGTTAAAGACACTCCTTAGAGGATGCTACAGTGGTGTGAAAATTAGTCATCTTATGGGAAAAGCTAATTTTAGGAATTTAAGGAATTACCCTGCTCATGTTGAGCTGAAGTGAAAGGACCAATGAGAAGACAAACCAGAAAACATAAGGCCACAGTGGCTGGCACTGGAACTAAGGTAAGTGATCTCAGCTTTGGTGTAACAAGATATGACTAGGACCAGGGGAAAAAAGATATTCCTACCCACACCTGGGTACAGGGCTGGTGGATCAAAACACATAATGCTGCATGAGTTATTTTTGATGGCCAGTCCCAAGGAAGTTGCTGCTTCTTGGTGTGTGTTTGTCAGAAATCCACCTTGAGCACAAAGGCAGGACATGCAGTACATTCCAGTCATGCTAAAAGCCCCTCATGTCCCAGAGGGCCAAACTGGCATCACACCAGGCGATGATGTCTCTGCTGTAGGGTCTCACCAGAGCACCTAGCAGAACACCCAGCTGTCTGTCCTGGAACAACTTGACACAGTCCTTTCTGTGTGAAAATCCTACAACGCACCTTCCATGGCTGAAAAGAGAGGGGCTATGATCAGTAATGTTAAATGCTGACAAAAGAACCACAGAAACTAAAGGGAACCTAACTCTTCTGCCTTTAATACGTTATTTAGGAACCTTGAGATGTGTTGTCTCAGCCTGTGATGACTACAGAAAGCCTTGCTGAATTTTTCTGTGGAACTAAATTAAATGAATTTGAGTTTGCAGTGATTTTGCAGCTCACTCCTTCACCAGTGTGTCAGCATTTGGTGACTGTTTGCAAGGGGCTCAGAGGAATTCCTGGTGGCCAGTGGAGTGCAGCAGGGAGAGTGCTGTTGTTTGCAAGTCATGGCCACTGGGAGAGACACAGAGAACACCTTCCACCTGCCGTGTGCCTATGGAGCACCTCTGGGCCTTGGAGCATTGGTCTTGCAGGACCTTCTTTTCAGCAGAAGCCTATTTCCCCCTAAGAGACCAATTTGCTTGGTGGGATTGAAATAATAGTCTAAGGAAGTTTATATTCCATGGAGGGCTGCCTCATTTAAAAGTCTCCTGTCATTAGCTTGTGCCGTTATTGTAGAGACTTTTCAGTGCAATGTGCAGATGAAAATACAGCCCAGGAGATGTACAAATTAACACTTATAATGACATTTTTAAGGAGTAAACAGAATTAATTTTTCCTGTGGAAATTAACAACTCCAAAGACAATATCCAAGTGGTTGCCTAGGGGTACATCCAGCAGTTTTGTCAGTCAAGGGCAGAAGGGTTATATCTTCCTTTTTAGTTAATAGTTTTCTTTGCTTCTGATGAGGAGTATATATTGAAATTTTTCTCTGTCATGGACCGAACTTTGTTGCTGTGTTTCACATCATTAGTGGCAGATCAGCTTTCTGTCCCAGTGAAACCTTGCCTGTAGCCCTGCAGCCCTCGTGAGTCTGTGGGATCAGGGCAGTAATGCCAATGCAGACATTGTCTGTGCCCTGGAGGGAACGTGGCAGGTTCCCTGCCTGCTTCCTTATGAAGCTGGCTTCTCCTTCAGAGCAGCAGGGCAAAGATCATAGCAGATGGAGCCAACCTTTTTTTAATTAGCTAATTTATTATTTCAAAGAGAGAGTCCCTGTATTTAGTCCAGTGCAGATGTATTGGAGAACTGGCTTGTTAGCATTATGAAAGTGGAGGCACTTTTACATCCCGTTCTCCTCACACTTCTGAACAGAATTTTTTTGCAAAAATGTTGGTGGGGTTTCTTTGTCATTTCACATCTGTGCTTTGTTCTATGGTGCTCTGCTTTTGAGCTGCTTTTGGATGTGGAATGGTCACAGAGCTGCTGTACTCTGTGTCTGGAACAATGACCTGGTTTTCTCATCTGAGACCCTGTATTGTTTCCCTAACATTTATCACAAATGAGTTAATCCCCTGGCATTAGACAAGCACATCAATCAGCCATTTTGTCCAAATTGACATCATACTGATCAAACACTTCAAAATATATTCTGGTGGAAAGTTACCTTGGTTAGAGCAAAACGAGGAGGAAGAGGAGTAAGAGGAACATACTGGATTTTCCAAGATCTTGTCTGATTTGCTGGGGATTTTCCAAGATTGGAATTTCCATACTGGATTTTCTTGTCTGATCCTAGGCCAGGGCAGGCAAAGCTCTGTTTAGATCAAGACCTTTATCTGACATTGATCACTAACAAGAGCAGGAGAAGAGGTCAAACATGTAGTGATACCCCCCTAATCTCCTTAAGTCCCCAGATCCAGCAATCTGTAGCTGAAGAACAGAAAGAATCAAAGACGGCACATTTTTTATTAAAACCCCTGCATACATTTTTCTTCTGCACTTATTCAACCAGTTTTCAATGTATTTATATTTTTGGGTTCTGCAGTTTGCTGGTGAAGAAAGTGCTCAAACTGGACCATATGAACAGTTTTCTCAGTGTAAAGAATAGTGTGACTTCTCTCATCCTGTTTTTTCTCTAACCTGTTGACATTTTATGGTGTCCTTTCTGCGATCTAAAAAATTTCTAGATGTTAAAAATCCATTATTCCCACTTGGTCCACTTGAATGGGGTGCTCTTAGGCTCAGGAATCTTCTCTATTTGTCTTTTTTGTCCCTCAGTTTTCTTACTCTCATTTCTCAGGCTTTGGAGAGAGATGGCATGTTCATGCATAGCAAGAGGGAGAAGTTAAGGAGGGCATTTTCTCCTCCATCTCTTCCATGTGCTTTCATCAAGCACAACCTCAAAGATCTTCCTCTTCCTCCCCCACTTCCTGCCACACACCTGTATGGCAGAACTTTCTTCCGGAAAATGTTTTCTTGTAGAAGCTTGGTCAGGGACCCCTCAGGCATTGCTTGGGCTGCAGGGCTCTCACAGGGCTGGGCTGGGGAGCAGAGCTTGGCAGAAGGGGGCAGAGGGCTGTAGGGAAGGCCTGGGGGCTCTGCTGTTGGGGTATGAGAAGTGGGAGTGTTTTATTCATAGTACAAACAAAGATATTATTTGCCCTTTGTATTCTTTGTTGTTCCAACTAGTAACTTCAAATGTAGTTGTCATGTCTTCCACCATGCACAGTTTCCACATACACACATTGTATTTCTGGCTGCTGTCTTCCCAGCTCTGTGAACACAGCCCTCATAAATCCCCTCAGCCCACACACCTCCCTCTGATTCAACACTCCCACAATGAGAAGAGTGAACTGAATGAATCCTCCTTTTCCAACAGCTGTACTCAGCCAGGTCCCTGAAATGAGCCATCTCAGCTATTCCTCCTTTCCTCTCCTGCCTGAAACCCAGCACAGCGCTCAGGGCTGCCTGCATCTACTTTTTCCAGAGTCTGGAGAGGGAAGAGGGCAGAGCATCATTTGGGAAAAGACCTGGCAGAGTCCCATGGAAACTTGGTTTTTTGTTCATCACAGGCAGAAGCCAGTCAGCTGCAGAGCTGTGGTGTCTGGCATCTGCACAGAGCATGCAGGAAGCAATGTGATTTGCCCTGTTGCAGCTGCTGCCTGCTCTCCCTGCAACTCCCATTCTTTGGCTCCTCCTGCACCATGTCTGTCCTGCAGCTGAGCTGGGCAGTGAGGTCTGATGCCTTTCCCCTCCATGGGGTGCAATGCTGTCTGGGGCAGTGCCTCTCTGGCAAGATTCTGGTTGTCCTCAACCCTCACTGGTTCCTGTCCTAGAGAAAAAAATGCTGGAAAGCTCAGAGGTATAAAATAAAAGATATTTCTCGCCTTTAAATACAAAGTGATTTGCCTGCCTTTAAAGGTGAAAAACATTGGGTCTACATCTACATCATTGCATCTACACCTAAATATTGCATCTAAAGAGCCCCATGTGTGAGTGAGGAGCTGGCAGCTGCTGCCCAGCACCAAGACCGGCAGGCAGGCCCTTCTCAACTCTAAATAATGTGGGCACAGGCTGCTGTGTCTGTGTTGCTGGCTCACTGAAATTGCCTGTCTCTGTGTGAATGTCAGAGCCCTGCTGCTTTCCAAGTGACTGATGGTTCCCCCGTGTGTAGCTCTGAGACTGACCCTGGGCAGGAGCCTGCAGACACGAGTATGGAAGGAGCACAGGAGCCTGGCAGCTCGCTGGGGACCAGCAGTGCAGGAAGCTGACAGCTGGAGCTGATGTATGGCCCTGTTGCCCACCTGATGCATTTAGTGAATTATGGAGTAAATGACCGTGGCTGTCAGTGAAGTCAGGAGATTTGGCAGGATGCTTTAGTGCTTGGAAGCTCACAGGCTTCCTCCCTCACCACAGTTTGGAGTGCTGAAAGAGAAGGGAAGTGGGCAGTGCTTGTGGGACCAGTGTCAACACAGTGCATTCCCCTGGGGACCCTGTGACTGCATGCAGGGAACACCTCAGGTGAGTGATTGAGGGGAACCATGGGTCTTCAGGTACAAGACTAAAGTGAGAGGCTATATGACATTTGGTTTTCTCCTCCCTTCACATTTACAAACAGCTACCTCTGTGTAATGGCATGTTTCCACTGGGAAGTGAAGAAGCCTCCTGGTGCTGGCTGAATTGACTGCACAAAAACCCCAACCTGATAGCATGGTGCTAGAGCAATGGTTGGCCCAAGAGATGACTCTTTGCTTTACAAAAGAGGATGCAAGCAAGGGTCAGCATGGCTTTGTGGGGGTGGTTCAGACATGGTAGAAGGATTCCTGCACTAGATCACTACCAGTAGGCAGTAGTCGTTCTGCCTCTTTATTTCTTTATTTCTAAAGTACTCTTTATTTCTTAGTCAGTAAATGCAAAATAATTTTTCTCTTATTAACCCAAAACTTACTTGTTAATTTGGAGGGTTTTTTCTATAGGTATGGATAAACTATTATTTGTAGCTGATTACTGAGAAATGTGCACAACTTACAGATAGCTTGATACGTTGCAAGTATTTACTGTAAAGGCAGGCAACAAATCAGCTGTTGATCAGGTATGAGATCAACTCCTACGTGATGCTTGTGATGTTGAGGTGTTCTGGTAACTGGAGCTGATTCCTGAATATAATTTTTAAAGCTCTCCTCCCTACCTGATGATCAAAGACAGCAGAGTGCATAATTCATAGCCTTTCATATTCATGTTTATATTTTTGGTTTATGGTAGGCGAAAGCCTTTGCCATATTAATGAAATATATGCCCACCCACTGCTCAGTTATTGAAAGAGGATTATCCTGATAAATACATGTAGTTATCACTATCACAGTATTCATCTTCAGTAAGGAGGTTCTTTTTGAGACAGTCTCGCTGCTGGCAATTCTGCCAGGGTTTTGGCTTAAGCATCTTTGGGCCACTGGATCTCTGTTCCTTTTGGTACAATTCTCCTTCCAGTGCTGCTTATGCTGATGTGTCTATAGGCTAAAAGAAGGCCTAGCTTTTGAAACTGAGCACTGTTTGAGATAATTTTTTAAGGCCTGTGTGACAGCTTACCTCTGCTCTGGGGTGACTTGAAGGTGGTTTTTTTTGTTTGTTTGTTTTTTGTTTTTTTTTTTAAATTGTTTCTGTTTTCTTTTTCTTCTTTTTTTTTTATTTCTTAGATTTTTTAATAAAAAATTAATTGAGTAATAAATAGTGCCATAATCCTTGCAATAGCTGGTTTGGCTCTGATAATCTGTACCTCAATGATGACATGATAAAACTGGAGCTTTATCATGAGCTGTCAATGTGCTCTCACAGCCCAGAAAGTCAATGGTGTCCTGGGGTGCATCCAAAGCAGTGTGGCCAGCAGAGAGGGGATTCTGTCCCTCTGCTCTGCTTGGACCCTGCCTGCAGGGCTGCATCAGCCCTGGGGTCCCAGCAGAGGAAAGATGTTGATCCCTTGGAGTGAGTCCAGAGGAGGCTGCAAAGATGATCAGAGAGCTGGAGCACCTTTCCAGTGAAGACAGGCTGAGAGAGCTGGGGCTGCTCAGGCTGGAGAAGAGACAGCTCTGAGGAGACCCCAGAGCAGCCTTCCAGTTCCTAAAGGGGGCTTATCAGAAAGATGGGGACGGGCTTTTTGGCTGGGCCTGTAGTGCTAGGACAAGGGGTTTTAAACTAAAGGAGGGTAGATTCAGACTAGATATTATGAAGAAACTTTTTTACAATGAAATGGTGGAATACTAGAACAGGCTGCCCACAGAGGTGGAAACATTCAAGGTCAGGTTGCACAGGACTCTGAGAAACCTTCTAGTGGAAGGTGTTCCTGCACATTGCAGGGAGACTGGACTAGAGGACCTGTAAAGTTCAAAATAACTCAAATTAGTCCATGATTCTATGATATATCCGTGATGTACAAACTCACTCACAAGTAGTTTGCACCTGGGTTTATTGTCAAAATGTACATAGGGATAGTGTACCCTTTCAGGCAGCTTTGAGACATTGCCTTCTGCCCATATTTAATTATAATTTTCTTTGTCTTTTCTGGTCTCTATTCACATATTTAGAACAACAGCAATTTTGATCCTGATGCTCCTGGAAGAAATGGGGGCTTGTTACAAGAAACACAGAAGGATAGAATATTGAGTTGAAAGGGACCTATGCTGATCATTTAGTCCAACACTTTAGTGAATCCCCCATATAGAGATCAAACCACAACCTTTGCATCAATCACATCGTGCTCTAACCAACTGAGCTAATCTCTCTTCATAGCTGTGTAACCAAAATAAAGAAAGCTGCTTGCTCTGCTTTCACACCACACCTGGTGCAGAGTAGGGCATTCTGATGCTTCTTCTGTTAAGAAAATATATGAAACACTGACAAATGCCAGCACTTCCCTTGTGCTAGGCATTTCTCAATAACACTTACCTGGCATTAATATGCTCATAATGCTGAGCTGTGGGAAAGGCCTGATCAAGGGGTGATCAGTCCTTGCATGGATGCTCATCTGGTAATGGGGGTTTTCTCTCTGCTGGCTGTTAAGCCTGCTCACTGTTATGCCTTCACTTTGGCCTTGATATGCACAAATTTCAAGAGCAAACACTATCTTCTAACCCACATCAGCTTCATCTAGAATTAATTTAGCAGATACAGCATAGTCCATGAGACCATATAACATAGTCACTAAAATATTATTCTTCAAGGTGGTTTTAACTTTGCAGCTTCATTTGCAGAAGAGAAGGCTTCAGGGTGACTGTGGCCTTCCAGTACTTGAGGGGAGGCTACAAGAAAGATGGTGAGAGGCTATTTACAAGAGCATAGAGTGACAGAACAAGGGGGAATGGCTTTAAACTGAAAGAAGGTAGGGTTAGATTAGATATTAGGAAGAGATTCTTTACTGTGAGGGTGGTGAGGCACTGGAACAGTTGCCCAGAGAAGCTGGGGATGCCCTGTCTCTGGAAGTATCCAAGGCCAGGTTGGATGGGGCTCTGAATGCCGTGGTCTAGTGGGAGATGTTGCTGTCCACAGCAGGGAAGGTTGGAATTAGATGACCTTTAAGGTTCCTTCCAACCCAAGCCATTCAATGATTTTGTGACTTTCAATTTGTGCAATTAATATTGCAGTTGTTCTCACTGATCTGTTCAGTTAATAGGAGGTGGTAGAAGGTGCTTTCTGTGATTAACACGTCTGGTCAGAGAGGAGGCATGAAATTTTCAGCATATGAGTGTGGTTGAGTGATCTCCAAGCTCAAATTGGCCAGAAACTCTGTAGAAGTGGAATTTGGGGGTGTAGTCAACATTTAATTGTTTCTGATGGACAGTACTGATCCTTGGAAAACTGAAAGGAGCTGTACCCACTACAGCCTTGTGCTCAGCTGGTTCCATTGAAGATGAACACAGTTCAAAATCCTCTTCAACATGCACATGTGAAGATTTTGAAGCCTGTGACTGGCACTTTTGGGACTCTTGTTCTTGGCTTTTTACATCTGATTTTGCTTAGGCATGCATACATTTGATATAGATTACAATTCTGTATGAAGCGTGGTCCTCTGCAGCCTTGGAAGTGTCTTGTGGTGTGTTCAAAACAAGCTCATCAGAAGTTTGGCAAATATTGTGTTATGTCATTCACTACTGTGCTGGAAAATGTGAAGCTTAGCTGAATTACTTGGTAAAAATGACAGTAATAATCAGCTATCATTGCACAGAGCTTTGCTGTGCTCAAACAAATCAGTTGCCAATATCTGCCAGACTCCATGAGGAGTACCACAAATTATCAGCAGCTCCTTGCATTTGAAACAAATGCAGCACATTCTAAACATGTGTCTTCTTTTCTGAATTCATGTAGGGCCAGAAAAGTATGTGTTTTCTTGGCGTTTTTTTTTTGTTTGTTTGATTGTTGGCTTTTGTTGTTGTTGGATTGGGTTTTTTGCATAAAAATCCCCTTATAATCTTCTCTGTCCATTGTTTCCTTAAAAATTAAGATTTCCTGATGTCAATTAATCAATTTTAGCTGTGGTCATTATTCACACAGAACTGCCTTTCCATCCCCAAATTAATAAATGTGGTAGGGAGCTTGTTGCTCTTGTGCAGACTGGCCTGATGACACCTATTTTCTTAGAAGTTTAACGTGTATCATAATTTCATCTTTCTCTCACAACTTTTGCTGACTGTTCTAATATCATGTGTTTTTGTTCTCAATTCTCTCTTCTCTTTACTATTATGTGAGAAAGAATCTGTTAGCAGACATGTTTTATTTTTCCTTTTTAATGGTGTTTTGTAACTGTGAGATGATGTATGGAAATCTTGCTGGTAAAGGAGTCAGACTTCACCAAAGGATATGCCCAGGAGATTTGATACCTGTTGCAGTCATTATTACTGTGATGTTGTGCACATGTTGATCAAACTTCTGGCTTCCAGGGCCAAATGAAAATTGTTCCTCTTTGGTCCAAGAATGATATGGTTTGTTTTGTTTAGATTTGTTCCCCACTGGAACAATTTTGCTTCAGCAGCTCTTTGTGAAGCCAGTCACTGAAGTGCTGTTTTTGTGATAAAGCAGGTTTGCTGTTAGGGTGACTGCCTCTTCCCTACTTGACACTGCTATCCCATTGGTGTCTTTTTTCAGCTCTTTCAGGGGGTTGGTATTTTTATCACTTTCATGTGAGTTGGATCTGTCCCGATTCCTTCATTTCCTAAAAGGTGGTCAAGACTGCTCTCTACATATTGAACTGTTCTCTGTTGTAGTCTGCTCTGAGCTCATGCTCTCTGCAGTTTGGGATGAGTGCTTCCAGGCTTTATTGTGCTTCTTTTTTGTGGTGCTAGAGCATCACCAGGTGACCTCACCTCTTGTCAGCTTGTCTGGAGTGCTGTGTCAGTTCTGGGCTCCTCAGGACAAGAGCGACATGGAGCCCCTGGAGCAGGTTCAGCAGAGGGCTACAAAGATGATAAAGGGACAGGAGCATCTCTCTTATAAGGAAAAGCTGAGAGAGCCGGGCCTGTTCAGCCTTGAGAAGAGATGTCTGAGAGGGGACCTCATCAATATCTAGAAGTATCTACAGGGTGGATGTCAAGGGATGGAGCCAGGCTCTTCTCAGTGGTCCCAAGAAATAGGACAAGGGGGAATGGGTAGAAACTGATGCACAGAAGTTCCAGCTGAACATGAGGAGGAACTTCTCTACTGTGCAGGTGACTGAGCACTGGGACAGATTCCCCAGAGAAATCGTGGAGTCTCCCTCACTGGAGATATTCAAGAGCTGTTTGGATGCAATCTGTGCAATGTACTTTAGGAAGACCTTGCTTGAAGAGGGAGATTGGACCAGATAACCCCACTGTCACCTCTTCCTGCCTTACTCATTCTGTGATTCTGTGATTCTGTATCAAGAAAAAAAATATGAAAAACGCGATCACCACAAATTACTTGTGATCATGTTTGTGTGTGTCAGCTGCTGGATAAGTACAACCTGTAAGTACATTCTCATCTCATGACATGTCAAGGGAAATGCCAGACCCTGTTTTTCCCTTTTCTGGCAACCAACCTCCCATACCTCCTATTTGTTGAGAATGGGACTATTTGCAATGTTCCTGGTGCTGGGGTAATGCAGGTGTGGGTGTTGACAGATGTGACCAGATAATTTCAAGTTCATTTATTCTTTTCTCCTTTGGCTTGATTTTGTTTGTTTAGCTGTTTTTTCCCCAAAACTGGCCTTTCTAAAGACTTTCCAGGGAGGTCTTCCATCAGATCAGGAGGGTCTCTGAGCACCCTTCTTCCCTTACTTTCCCTCAGTTGTTTCCTATGCTCTCTTCAGTCTCTTCACCTCTAGTTTGCTCTCTGGTGGCACTCTCCTTCCACCAGCTCTGACAGGCTGGGTGTTTTCTCTGCTCCCCGCCTCGGGCAAGCTGCACGCTGCTGCCTGGCTGTGCCACAAGAGCAGCTTTACCTGCTCCTCATTTCACCACGTCTTGCACGTTTAATCACTTCTCCTGGTGTAGAAGTTTATGGAGGGTCTCTGGCGGCCAGCCCCTGTGGAGCAGGGACAATTGCCAGTCAGCTCTTAATCTGCCCCTTGGCCACCTGCTAATGGCTGATAGTGTTTAATGCTCACAGGCTGCTTGATTGAGTACGGTTCCTTCTAAAACAATAAACAGGGCCACATCTTTCTTCTGCTTTTATTCTTTGAGTACTCATAAAATCAGAAATGTAACCTAAAAGGAAAAGTATGATGGGTTTTCATGCTGGGGAAACAGAGCTGTTTTCAGTGTGGACAGACTGAAAAGTTCCCAAGTGCTTAAAAGTCTGTGTGTCTTTAGATTTTATAGAACTAAGCAAATACTGCCCTTCATGGTTTTTTTTTTGGTTTTTTTTTGGTTTTTTTTTTGTTTTTTTTTTTTTTTTTTGTTTTTTTGTTTTTTTGTTGTTGTTTGTTTGGGTTTTTTTTTGTTTGGTTGGTTTTTTGTTTTTTGTTGGTTTTTTTTTTCCCCTAAAAAGGCTCTCAAGATTAATATCTTTCAATTTTAATTTAGACGCCTTGATTTACTTTCTGGTTACTGATAACTATTCAAAACTTGAATGTGTTTTCATACAATGTTACTTCAATCTGTTTTTGAGTAAGAGGCTTTTCAATTTTTCAAAAAAAGTCTAAAGATGAAAAATTGGAGAAAAAAAAAATCTATCAACTACTTCATGAAAGATTACTTTCCCATATTGACCACAGAGCTACAAATAACTTTAAGGAGACAAAACCATACTGCAATGCTTTAAGCCTCACATGCAAATTGTGTAGACGAAGGCTATGCCACATTCTTCTCAATTTCTAAAAATGTATAGCTTTTAACAATTGTCCTTGCATTTGGCCCCACTCCCAAAGAGCATACATGATGCTTATCATATTATCCAATATCTAGTCGTGTTATTACCCAAGGCTAAGAATTAAATTGTAAATAATTAAGTTTTTAAAAGGTTTTGAATTGTCTTTAAGTTTGGTAAATAATCTAACCAGAACTTTGTTAAGAATGTTCAATTTTTTTTTTAAATTTGGCCTGTACATGTCCTACATACTGATGTCAAAATCAATTGAAGAGGTTCTCAAAGGAAGTAAAGAAATCACAGCTGCAATTCCATTAGCAATAATATGTTAATGGCAGACAACATTGTCCATTCTGTATATAGAGGTTTTAGACTCTGATTTATTTGTAAGACCTTAGGAAGTAACTCAGTCATCATTTGTAGCTCAGTGAAGATCTCTGGCTAGCACAGCATGTAGCTTAAATGCTACATCTTATGTTCATAGAACCATGCTAGCATTTCAGATGTAAGGAGCAGCTGTCTGCCTTAGTTTTGAACTTACACTACACCACAAGCACAAGAATGATTCTTAAGTGGATTTAACAGCCCAGACTGAAAGTTTGGTGCGATCTAGGTTGGTAATTTTGGAAGTACCTCCAGTACCTACCTAGGTTATTCCTGCTGCAAGGTGCATACACCTTGTTCTTAGTGAATGGAAAATTAATGGGTGGTGCCAGGCAGTCCTCTCGATACCAGAGGATGATGGAGGGCTTTGCCAGAGTGCATAACTGCAGGTAAGATGAACGACAAAGGAGAAATAATAAAAGTTTTAAAAAGGACAGGAAAATGAATAAAGAATGTAATACTTCAGCGGCTTTCCAACTACAGAGACTTTTAAAAGGTAATCAGAACTTACAAAGAGAAAGGTTATGTGTTGGACAAATGTGAGATATTCAAACCATCTTCAGAAAGAACTGGGTGACCTTGAGGACTGCAATAATTGAAAGGGACTGAAATTTAAGAGTACAAAATGAAAGGTCAGGTACTTGCCATCTAATAACAAAATCTTTATTACAAACTGGGATCTTAGCAGCTGTGAATGACAGAGGAGGAAAAGCTTCTGAAGGAATTGGCAGGTCAGAGTTGCTGTAAGTATCCATAATTACGTGTCTGGGAAAAAGCTGTTCAACTAGGCTATAGCTGACAGGAGTGGTGGTGGGAGAACATCAGTGCCATTCCATGAGGTATTCCACTCATCTCAGCTCTAGCATCCCAGGCTGCTTTGAGCAAAGTGTTGATCCCTCCCTCCTGCTCAGCCTTAGCAGACACCTGGAGGGCTGTGTCCAGTTCTGGGCTCCCCAGTACAAGAGAGACACACTGGACTTGCTGGAGCAAGTCTATTGAAGGACCATGGAAATGATTAAATGCTTGGAGTGTCTGATACATGGGGAAAGGAAGAGAGAACTGGGACTGTTCAGGCTGAGGATGAGAAAGCTCAGGGGGATTTATTCAATGTATATATACAATGGGAGTAAAGAAGATGGACCCAGGCTTTTCTCAGTGGTGTCCTAGTGATGGGACAAGAGGCAGTGGGCACAAACTGAAACATGAAATTACATCTAAACATGAAAAGAAACATTTTTTACTTTGATGGTGACTGAGCACTGAAACAGGTTTCCCAGAGAGGTTGTGGAGTCTCCATCCTTGGAGATATTCAAAACCAGCCCAGGCATGGTTCTCAGTGACGCAGTCAAGGTGACCCTGCTTTGAGCAGGGGATTGGACTGGCTGACCTCTGTTAAAGCTTTCCCACCTCAGCTGATCTGTGCTAGAGTGATTCATAGGAGATGAATTCAGATTGCAGAGAGGGGTCACAGGGATGAGAGGGGGTCCTAGAGTGACAATCCTTCATGGTAGGCTGAAAGTTCTATCTAAAAAATGTATGCAGTGTGTGAAGGGGAGATTTAAGCACCACAGAGAAAGAAGAAATATTTATTGCAAAAGGCCATGGTCACACAGTAATAGCTGGGTTTGTGCTTGTCATAATAACTGAAAAGTTGAAGTCAAAAGGTATTAAGTATACATCACAGCAATCACATTTGCTATCAACTTTCCAGGCAGCAGGGACAAAAAAAAAAAAAGTAGCAAAATCTAACCTTTTTTAAACAGCTACTAGAAGTCATTGGAAAATAAATGCTATAATGCAATATCATAATGAAGTGGGGGTCCTTCAGTCCTCAGTGAGGAGCACTCAAATATAGAGGTCCTATTTGGCTTCTTCCAGTTTCTGTTTCCTTAAGGAAGAAGTGAATGCTAAGAAGTGAAATTGTTGATCTCTGAGCTCACATCTGTATGACATTACTAAAAAGGGATAGTGAGGACATAGAGGAAATGAGGAACCCAAATGCATAAGAACATTCAGATCTTCTGTATTTTAACTGGCTTAGCCATAGTAGAAACTTGAGCAAAATCAGTCATATGTATTGGAACATTGCTGTTCTGGTGGGACTCAATAGGGTGAGAGCCCTGGAGATGGTGCTTTAAAAATACAAAACATGTTTAATTTAGCTTTAAACTGAGCCTTTCTTATCCTTCTTTAGAGTCCCATTTTATGCATTACAATAGGAGATGAATGGTTTAAGTTATTTTCCAAATGCCTTGCTGAAAATCGCTAACCCCAGCTCCAGAAAGTTGTGTTGGAAAGTGGTCTTGCACACCTTCAAAAGAAAATTTCAGCTAAAATTCTTTTCCTGTCATTTTTGTTAAAGATAGAAATTGGCTGTGGCATTTTTGACCTCTGTTGATTGTCTGTTATGTGAGAATGTTATGAGGATAAGCTGCAGGTTTTTTCTCTCTATTGTTGCCTGCCTCTAGAAAGTATTTTCTAGCACCTCTCTTTCTAATTCCCTCAGAAAATTCAGTTTGGTTCCAAAGGTCCAAATCAAATTGAATAGAATGCATATGGAAAATTTATCCTTTGAGCATAATCTCTACATCCACACTTCCATGATATACAGCTCATTCAAACTATGTGGACAATTGGACAGGAGAGAAATCTCATGAAACTGATAACAATTAAACTTCACACAATTGTTAAAGCAAATTACTCTCTTCATCATACATAATTACTATAATTTATATGGAATCATCTGTGGGAAAATAGAAGGCAAAGAGAAGCACTTTAGAACAATTTTGTAAGGCTGTAAAATAAATTTATTTTACAGTTTTTTAAAGATGTAAAATAAATTTTTCCATGATAAATAGCTTCAGGCCCAGGTGCTTGAGTATTGACCAATGCCCAGGGATCATGCAGCATCTAGGGCTTCCTCTTCATGGTAGTGGTTGCTTGTAGCCCTGGCTTCCCAGTTCTCATGATGAGTACAAGTTTGATGAGTACATTTGCTCCTGGCTGATCATTTGGCTTTGGCTCCCTTATTGCCACTTGTGCACTTCTCTTTTCAGAACAAGAAAATGTCTTGCGTGCCAGGGATGTCTATTGTACATCATTCTGGGTACCTGCTGATGAAATATTCTCTGCCACCTGAGACTGGCTTGGTGTTCCTGCACCTCCTGTGAAGTAAAGCTGCTGAGACTGGCTCACTGTTCCTTTTGGGAGCTGCTGTCCTCACTCACCCTCATGCAGGCACAGCTCAGTCCCAGGCATTCTCCAGCCTTGCTCTTGATGACAGGTTCCTCAGTTGGGTGTGCTTGAGACACACCAGGCCTTGTTCCTTGTTCTTTTGATGCATTCAGGTTCATCTCTTGGCAAAAACCAGTGGCTTTTGCCTCCTCTCAAATAGTCTGGGAAGAGCTTTGCACATCTGCAAGATCTGCAGCTCTTTACTGCAGCACATTTTTGCAGGCAGCATGGGGAGTTTGATGGGGTGTCTGACATTGAGCCTCATCTCCCTTCCAGCTCATCTGCCCTGTTGTGCCTACCAGAGTATGTGGTGTTCCTGTGCAGGGAACACTTGATTCCCACTGCAGCCAAGCTCCAGTCTTCCCCATATCTTTGATGACTCAAACTTCTGCCAGCAAGTTCTATTAGGTTCTCCATCACACTGCAAAAGGCAGTGCACTGTTATAAAACTTTCACCAACTTGTAGGCAAGTGCTGAGCAGTGTCTTTGGATGTGCGGTGACTCACATCAACTGGGATGCTGGTGTCTTTTAGGTATATTTACAGGCTCACCCAGACATCAATACTTTATCATGGTTTTGTTCTCTACTGTCAGAACAAATGGACTGCAAATCTTCCAACACACCTAGCATGTAAATCTTCACCTGTATGGTTTCAAATTTAGTCAGTATCTCCAAAAACGCTCCGTAGCTCATGCTGGGAGAGAAATGTCAGCAGATTTGAGTGCATCAAACCTCAGGTTGAATAGAGAGGGACCCAGAAAAAATTGGCAGTGTGGACTTTGCTGCAGGTAGATAGTAAAGGCCTGATGTCCAGCCATCAATTTTAGCATTAAGGCTACATCTTAATTCCTCATACAGAATGGTTTTGCTCTGTGTGTCCTGCTTGAGTCCCTTCAATAGGCAGCACTGCAGGAAGGAGGAGCCACCTGAGCCAGCTGTTCTGTGATCTGAGGATTGGGCTTCTTTTCTTTGGTGTATTGACTGATCGAAGTGTGATGCTAGCAGTACTGCAGGTATGTAAAAGGGAATATTCCTCTATTTCCAGTGGAGAGATGGTAAGATTCATTGCAAGATCTCCTCCTGAGTATGTCTGGGACCACTTGTGCAGCTCTGCCTTTGGACTGGAAAAGGTCAGGAGAAGAATTACTCTGTGTAACAAGAGAAGGAAGAGCTTTTCGTATCAGAAAAAAATAAAGGAGCTTCCTTGTTTAGCTTAGCTGAATGGAGGCTGGAGGTAATGCAGCTGCTGTCTATGAAAATGCTGGTGGGAAGAACAAGGATACTCTGAAAACAGACAAAATCACGTGAGAACAGAAGATATATCAACGGGCCAGGAGCAAAATCAAACTAAAATAGGAAAGGTGTCTCCTCATCATTACAGCAGACAAGGAAGAGCTTTCCAAACAATACACAGCTCTTCCAAAATGTACCTTGTTGTGGCTATGGAACAGTTTCATACAGTGTGATGCCAGTGGCAGACATCTATCATGAAGAATTCTATCCCTTTATATATCTGGTTGCTAAAATTGCTTTAAGTTCCAGTTATTTTCCTCTCCAAGGGAAGATAGCCACCATGAGAAAACATAGCACACATGTAAAGTGTGCATCAGCAAAGTGTCAGGGGGTGCATTAGCCTTTTTTGGAAGAGTGTTCAGGAGCTTGCAGAGGTCCCTGCTGATCTGGCCACTTCACTGTAATATCTGCACAGATTACAGGCAGAATTTAAATGACACAGGAAAACAAAAACAAGCGAGCAGGCAACCAGCAGAGAATCAGTGCAGTGAAATCTAGTCCCTTCTACTCAGGGACTGGTGTTGTCACAGTCTCCAGGGCTCTGTGTTATGCTTCCTCTTGGGAAGTGGAATAGTGAAGAGGCATCCTGTGAATCATGACATGCTGTGAAATACGGGTTTTAAATTTCACAGAACATCTGTTGCAAAACTCTTGTTTGCTCAAGGTTTGCTCTTTATTTCTTCCATTGTCTAGAGGAACTTAGATATGGGAATATTAATATTTCATGTCCATTCACAGACAGGTCTTTTTTCACACAGGTCCCTGAGAGCAAATGTTCCTTATCTCTTGTCTATTAGAGGACTGCTATTACCCTCCAGCTGTCCCTGTTTTCCTGCAGACCTTAGTAAGGAGAATTTTCTTTCATATCTTGTTGTACTTTTTAAAATAATTTGATTATCCCTCAGACCTCAAGGATTCTCCACGTTTTACATTTGGATGGACTTGTGGCTAATGGCCAACTCTAATGAAAGTGAATTTTCTGGGCCCAGGAAACATTCTTTTATTCCCTATCATTTTCTGTTTCCTCACACTACAATGGAGGCCTGTCTGCCATCTTTAGCTTTTTTCTGAGACTATTTTCATCATTCCTGCTCTGGTTATTAACCTAGCAAGGTATCATCAGTCTTGTTTTAATGGCGGGATGTTATGTATTCTGATGGTACCATGAGTGAAAAGGAAGTTTCTGCTTCTTAAAGGGTAATGTTGAAACAATGACAACTGTTTGGGGTTTTTTTGTTTTGTTTTGTTTGGGGTTTTTTTGTTTGTTTTTGTTTTTTTTCCTTTTTTTTTTGTTTGTTTGTAAGCAGCTGGGACTTTAGGATGCCAAAAACCTTCAGATATTCTGCTTTTTTATTCTGATAAATGCACTTCAAAAACTATTTACATGTAAGAGAAAATGCTCCAGAGCTCAGAGCTCATAGAGCCCTGCACAGTTCCCTTTCAGTTCTCTTTTCAAGACATTTTTTGTAGCCCTTCTACCCCCCAGAGGATTCATATTTTTTGAGTAAGAACATTACCTTCTGCCTGAAGCCTGCCTGAAGTCAAGGAAAGGTCATAAACTGACAGCAGTTGGTACTGGATCTAGGTGTCTCACAGTCCTCTGGCAGCTTAAGCAAGCTTAGGTAACTAGAAAGTGTTTTTCTTGGCAGAGTACTTTATTTTGAGAAATATTTTATTTTACACTCTTTGAGTTAAAAGGAACTAAAAAACTGCCTGGAAATAGGAGATTAGGTGAAAGCAGCTGACTGTCCAGCTTAGATGCAGACATGGTCTTTCCTCTTTTAATTTCCCTACTTAAATGAATTTGTCATGCTTTGTTAGTAAGAAGTTAATGAAATAGTTTGTGCATCACAAGAGGTTAAGTGCATGTAATTTCAGCAAATCAAACCAGGGCCTGAAGTGTTAACATGCAGTAACTGGGCCCATTTGGTAAAAGTGATTAATTCTTCATTTTATCTGCAATATTCTGGTCCCCTTCTTCCAGACATTTCTTTACATTCTTTGCTGTAATTCTCAAAATTAGGTGTCATAAAGTATGATGTTCTGGAATTAGATGGGTAATCATCTTTAACTGTTAGTGAGCACTGGTCTGTGTCAAGCTTACTTTGGTGACAAGGCATACTTCTTCATTTCTCAAATTTTTGTCCTGTCATAATCAGCCATATGAATTTAACAAAAGTTGAAGTGAGACCTCTGTGCTCTCTGGCAGCCTGTGTCTCTGTGCCCCTTCTTCTGTTGCTGGGGTAAGCTGGGTGCAGAAGGACCCTCTGGCATGTGCAGGACTCTGGAGTGTCCCATGGGGAAGACACAAGCAAGTCAGCAGAGCAGGCTGTTGGGCAGACTGCACTTGCAGAGGATTATCAGTCAGGAGGCTGGAATCAAAGGGCATTTCATTTTTGAAGCACCTTCTAGCTGTTTATCTCACTGAGAAAACTCAGGTCCTATACAGCCCTGTGCCATTCCATAGCCCTCATCAGTTACTCTTTGGAGCAGGAAAGTGGACTGAGTTTGTTGCAGTGTTGCAACACAGAGTAAATGTCATCTTGTGAGTGCACATTCACCCAGCTCCAATAAAAGGAAGACCATCTCTGAACAGCTTCTTGGCTGTACCTATTGACTCTTTTTGCTAATACTTAGCAAAGGACCTGACATCTGTGTGCCTTTCAAATGGTCAAGGAGAGAAAAGGTTGCACTCTTTCTCAAACAACTCATGGAAAAATGTTTGGATGACCCTCTGTAATCCATAGTGCTTCCTGTGGGTATTGTCAGTCCTCCTTTGTACCCCCTTTCTGTGTACACAGTGGCCCATCCCAGATGTTATCAAGGCAATGGCCTTGTTGCCTCAGGACCATCTTGCCCAGGACACTGCCTCCACCAAGAGCCAGCAGTGCATGCTTGGAAGAAGCAAGTAAGAATGATCACTGCCCTCCAGTAGCACCCTGATCCCAGCACTCTGGTTGTGGACTTTCTGGATATGGTCCTATCTATATGGTGTGGTAAGGTGCCATGCATACTGCGGAGTTTAATGGCCACAAATGACTGATCATCCTGGAATTCTCAAACTTGCTCAACCCTTCAGCCCTCAGAGTGTTCTGTGCCGCTGAGTTCAACAGTGACATCATGAATACTGCAAAAAGAAGGTTTGATTTTGTTTCTTTTGGTAGTGAGGCAATGTGGATTATGATTCATAGTTTACAGTTCAGGATGATGAGGAGACCATGGCTGCAGAGTTTGCTGGGTTGGTGCAGAATTGCTGCTTGCCAGCTAAGCCCCCAGCCATGGCAGGACAAAGCTGAGGGCCTACTAGCCCTGCATTTGGGGACCCAGCCTGACATCCTCTATTTTCACACCTCTCCAATGACCACTGTCCATCACTGTAGTAACTCATCCAGCATGAGCTCTGACCAGGAAGCTGGGAAGAGACATACCCCCTCTCTTCCCTGAGGAAGGGATAGAGCCACAAGCCAGGCTTCCCTATGGAGAAAGAATGATCATATTGATACTTTGCCTAAATTAGGCAAAATTAAAATTTCTTATGGACAAAAATAGAAAACAAATTATGTAAGTGAGGCAACAACTGAGAGTCAGTTCCTTTATTAAAGCCAAAATCACTAAATGGAAAGCAAGATGAATCCTTGGTTCTTCTTGATGTAGAACTCAACAGGCCCCGTCCATTCTTCTACCTGTTCTTATCTATAGAATTGTCACTTTTTTTTAGATGCAAGCAATGCTGCAGTGATCCAGGCTGTGCCCTTTGAGTTTCAGTCCTTGCATTGTGCTCTGCCTGGGGAATGAAGCAGCTGCTTCCCGACTTGGCTGTGCTTTCCTCAGAGGACTTGGTAGCATTTATGCTTTTGAATCTTCCTGGCTTCCAGTTTGGTTCTGGATGAAGTTCAAGGTGTTGATTTTCAACTTAAGATAGTTTGCATCGTAGTGGTGAACTTGCTTCTCACAGTATGATGCTGAAGGATCTTGGGTAACTACCTTGGCAGATGGAAAAGGGATGGTATTTCTGGTGAGGATCTCATCACCAGCATTTTCTCTCTCTTTTGTTTTACCCTAAATCACTTCTATTATGTTTACTTTTGAATCTCACCTAATTTTCTGTGGAAAACCCTGGGGTTACATTTGTGTAAGGAAATGAAAGATGCCTGGAACGTGTCCCAGTAGGGGTAGTCCATGTCCATGGGATTAAATTCTCACCCATCCAGCACAGGGTGGCCAGTTGCTGACTGTACTTCTTAGCCATGCTATTTCCTGTATCAGGGAACATTTGGGAAGTTTCTAGATGACCTGGAGCGAAATTGTCTCAAGGAGCACTGGAACGAATTAACAGTCCAAGTGATTCAGTTCCACTGGTTGGGAACAATTCCTGGCACTGCTTAATAGGGATGACTGATTGCCAACAATTAGGGTAAAGTTTTCAGAAGAACTAATGATTTTGAATTTAAGAATACGGTGAGAAAATGATGAATTTCTGATTATTGGCTTGGAGACATCTGGAGAGATCTTTGGCACAAATAGTCAGCCTGAGTAAGAAAAGTCTGATCCAGAGCAAAAACTGTGGTCCTCGGGCTTTTGGTCTGGGTGATGACAAAAGAGGTGGGAGAGGATTATTTCAGTGTGCTGATACATCTGTGATAGCTCACAGTTTGTTTGGCTGCACCCTGTGGGGTCCAGCAAGGAATGCTGGGTCACCATAGGCTATGGCAAGTTCAGAAAGGCTAGGGAGTCACTGGAGCAGGAGGATCCAGGTGATTTAGAAGAACAATTCCTGAAAAAGCAGTGAGGTGGAACCAGAATGCGTCTCTGTGGCACATGGTTAGTGCTCTTTCTGAGAGCTTAAGTCTGGTAAGTCCAATACCTATCAAATCAGGACTGGATTTGACTCTAGGATTGAAAGTTCAGGAGCAACATGACAAATATAAAGTATTAGAGGTCAGGAGAGACGCCATTTCAATTTATTTCAGGCATCCATCTGGAGTTCTTGTTGGTGTTGTTGTTATTCTTTCATAAAGCTTACCTGGGATTTTGTGCTCCAATCTGGTTTAGAAGGGCAAGGCTGAGGGAACTGTGGCTGTTGAGGGAATGGGGAAAGATGATATAAAAGTGATCATTTGGATGTGCAGGTGTTTGGCAAAAGAGAGGTTTAAGGATTAAATTCTACTGGGAAATAAACCAGCAGCCAGCACAACTCAATGCCTTGTGCTCCTGACAGAGGTCTCTGCCTCCAGCAGCAAATTCCCAGTGGCTCCACACACAGCCAATAGTTATATGGTAATAATTCCAAAGTTTCTTTAAAAAGAGAACTTTTCTTCTTGCCTAGGGGCAAGAACTGACTTGTCTTGGGGGTTTCGTTAGTAATTATTACATTTTGGTTCTACTGTAACATAAAGTAAATCCCAAAAATTTAGGTTAAAGTTTGACTTTTATTAGTCCAGATGTTATAAAAAACACTGAGTACCAAACAGCTTTCTCTCCCCTAGGCTTGTGGAATACTGGGGTGTGCTCTGTTTTAGGTAACACAGGATGTCTCTCAGGATTTCATTAATGTGATGCTTCATAACAAAAATGTGATACTGTCTTGGGATCTTGCATATGGCCATACTGAGCTTTCCTGATCGCTTCTGCACCCTGCATTTCAAATACATATCTGGGTGACATTCCCTAAAACCACTTCAGATTCTTAAATTGGAAAAAAGAGAGCTAAGTTGAGCATCTTTTGCTGATTAAAGGTCAGAAGGAAAATGTTATTAGGAGGAGCTCGGAAGGGTCATTTGTCTTCTGTATTTTGCAGCAGGATGAAAAATACTTGCAAATCTCTGGACACAGCTTTAAGAGTTCCAGAGCATTTTGGCAGTTGGGATTATAACAATCATATTCTGAAACTGATGGCAGATTGGGGAATGTCTTGACTGGGAATTGACAGGTCTCCACTAGTCAGGGTTCTTTTTTGTGCCATATCTGAACCAGAATCTAGGAGTCAATTTGGCAGCTGGTTTGTGAGTTAGGAGAGTCAAATGCAGCTTTTTTACTCATTCGAATTGACATGTAGTTCAGTGTGATCTAGGGTTTGTTTATGTGTAGTTTTGGTTTGGATTTGTTTGTTTTTTATTGTAGTAGGAATTACAGACTTATTGTAGTGTTGTGAAAATGTTTGGGAAATGTTTTATTTTTCCTTTTCTTTTTTGCCTCCTTGGTTGGATCAACTAGTAAAAAAAATCAAAAAAATTACTATTGAATCCCTGAGCAAATGGAAATTCTTTATATTCAAGTGTTTTCAATAGTGTTTTAGGCCTGGGGACGTTCCTCATGCACCTCTGTATTTATTGCAGGCTGTGCAGATCATCAGAAAGTGCACAAGTGTTTTGCAAAGATATGGAGAGAGTAGTCACACACAGCCAGTTCCTGAATTACAAACTGGGGTTTTACAGAAGCCCAAACACAGTTTAAAAAGATCCAAAGGGAAAACTTTATTAGGCAGAATTCATGTATTCCTTTTGGAACTCTGAGCAGTGTAACTACCATAGAGTAATACAGCATATTTAAGAAAGAGGACACTTTAATTTTATCTCTCCTTTTGGAAAGAGGCACAGCTCATGTCATGATGCTACAACTACTGTACTTTTTAAAGAAGCTGGGTTTTAATTGCAGGTCTCAACCCCAATGCATCTACTACTGTTTAGTTTATCACATGCTGCAAGTATGTAGCCTGTGTGAGGGGAACAGCAGGACTTGCATTGATTTGAAGCTTCTCTGCATTGGAGTTATAAACTTTGTAGGGCACTTTGGGTAGTTGACTATCAAAAATCACATTTGACATTTAGTCCCTCAGCAGCACAACCAGAAGTCAAGGGATGAAGAGCTGTAGCAGATCACTTTGTGCCAGGTTACTGCTTGCTTGGTCGTTTAAATGCTCTTCTTTTTTTCATGCAGAACATTTTATAATAGAGGGAGAAATTAGGTAAATATCACATGGCATTTCAGATGTGTATGTGGAGATCTGTATTCAAATTGTAGAAATGGTAGGTCAGAGACTGCTGTTTACAGCAGTGCTTGATTAGAGGGAAAGGTTTTTTTCGGAAATCATCCAACAAAATGTAGCTCTGTGGTACTGTCATCACTTGAAGTGAGGAATCAGCCCTAATCCTTTCAGACCAAACTGACAGCAATTTACAAAATGCAGCCCTGTTAGTGTGATGCTTGAAAGTTTTCTTTCATCTATTCAGTAAGCTTTAGATTTTCATTTTTCTGTGACTTGCACTTGATTCTGGGGCTTCAGCTTACATCAGTCACAGACTTTCAAACTCTGTGTCTTTATTCCCCTTTTGATGACTTTTCCTGCAGGCCAACAGCCTGGATCAGCCAGGGTGTGGCCAGCAGGAGCAGGGCAGTGACCGTCCCCCTGTAGCCAGCACTGCTGAGGCCACAGCTCCAATGCTGTGCTCAGTTCTGGGCCCCTCAGTGCAAGAGAGACATTGAGGGGCTGGAGCGTGTCCAGGGAAGGGCAACGGAGCTGGGGAAGGCTCTGGAGCACAAGTGCTGTGAGGAGCAGCTGAGGGAGCTGGGGGTGTTCAGCCTGGAGAAAAGGAGGCTCAGGGGGACCTCATCACTCTCTGCAGCTGCCTGACAGGAGGGTGCAGCTGGCAGAGTGGGTATTGGTTTCTTCTTCCAGTCAACAAGACGAGAGGAAATGACTGGAAGTTGTTCCAGGAAAGGTTTAGATTGGACATCAGGAAATTTTTTTATGGAAAACACTGTCAAGAACAGGAATAGGCTGCCCAAGGAAGTGGTGGAGTCACATCCCTGGAGGTATTTAAAATATGTGCAGATGTTGCACCAGGCAGTATCAGATTTATGGTTGGACTCAATGATCTTAGAGGGCTTTTCCAGCAAAATCATTCTATGATTCTATGACCACTTGAAAATGGGACAGGAACCAGTCCCTTTTCTCAGCTGGGTGAGATTAATGAGGCAGCATTAATTAGCAATGGTCCATATTCTGCAGCACTCTGTGAGTACTGTCTTTTCTATACACACAGAAGTGGCAGAATACAGCCCTACCTTGAGGGCGATTTTTGAAGCCCAGCATGGAGATTTAACCACACAGCTGCAGTTCAAGCCAGTTGTGGTTGCACCTCCAAGCATTCAAACCCTGCCCATTGCTCTGGGAAAAAAACCATCTAGACACATCTGACTCTGAAGTGAATAACAACAGAAATGTTTGGCACTTCTGAAGCAGTTAACATCTGCTCATGTGTTAGTTAATTAACAGAGCAATATTAAGCTTTGAAGAAGCCTCGTCTTTCATCAGATATAACAAAATAAAAGGAGCTAGCACTCCTTTACTCCTTTACTCCCTGATACAAGACTTGCTCAGGCTGCACACCAGTGCTCACTAAACTGCATTTTGAAGCCTCCCATGGACTTACTCCACCTGGCAAAGGGCCCAAGTGTGACTTGTCTGCATTAGTCACACTCTGGCTTTAGATAAGTTTCAGCTTCTCTTAACTCCTTCTAAATGATGTTGTGGAAGTAGCATTACTGCTGTTCCACCTCACACCAAAACTTGCATATATTGGCTTTGCATATGTGCATTTGATGAAGTGTTCACCCTCAATTGTTCAGAATTAGTTAGAAATGATGGGACTTCAGCTAATAGTCATTCTAAGGTAAATGTCATGAGCTTCTTTAGCAGTGATACAGCTCTTCCAATAATAAACATTTTTCTCTAATAACACTTCTGTCAGAAAGGGACAATGTATTGTCACCATCTCAGTGACACACAGCTGAGGTACATGAGTTGACTTTCAGCTCCAGATTCGAACATATACATTCAGATATTGCTGACTCAGTGTCAGGAGGTATCTAGACTCCTGTTACAGTTGATGGAGACCTAGTTCTTCAACCCCATAGAGCCTGGAGAGGAGTTATCTTCATGCTAAAAGAGATAACTGTTGGCTCCTCAATGAATCATGGAATGTTTGGGCTTGAATGGACCTCCAAAGGTCATCTAGTCACACCCCCCTGTTCAAGCGGGGACACCTAAAGCTGGTTTCCCAAGATCATGTCATCTAGCTTTTGTGTGTTCTCAAGGATAGAGACTCCACCATCTCCCTGGACAGCCTGTGCTGGTGCTTGCTCACATCACAATAAAAATGTGTTTCCTAACTCATGAATAAGGACCTGTGTGAGAGTGGGAATCACTCAGAGAAAGTGTGCTGGGACACTTCAGCCACACCTTCAGCTGCTCAGCACAGCATGCAGCAACAGAGGTCTGGGAGTGGAGGACAAGTGTTATTCTGGGCCACCTCTGGAGGTTTGCTTTAGGAATTAGCTTGATCAAGGACCAGTGAATCAGGGACCTCTGCATTCATATGCTTTTGGGCAGGGCAGATAAAGCCACAGGATTGCTTTGGCAGTGCCAAAAATGGAATTCCTCCAAAAGCCCACTTTTCTTACTGCTGCAGTCAGTGAACTATTCTTCCTCTTTATTCAACTAGAAATGAAATGCAAAAGAGAGGCAAAAATGTCTGTACATGCTCATTCTGTAATCCCAAAGTTATGTCACTTGGTGGGTGATAGAGAATAAAACATCCATAAGGCACAGAGGCCTAACTTGTGCAATTGGTATCAAATTGTTCAATAAAACACACAGAGATAGAGAAGACTGCAAATATCACTGTATTGACATAACATGCCCACTGGGCCCTGTGATTGAAATGGCAACCAAGCTGTAGAGAGCATACCTAACCAGAGTTTAGAGAGAGAAATGAACAGAGACACAACTGTGAGCAGCTAATACTCAATAAAGACAAATGTTAGAGAGGCTATTTAGATAAGAGAAAAGGAAAAATGCCTCCTTTCCTGAAAGAGAGATGTCTTTATTACATTAGATCTGGAAGGGCACTTTGTGATCATTAAGAAGTCTCTTGTTTTCAGATAAGCAAGAAAACATAGGAATAAGACATAGATCTCTGAATCTTCCTGCAAAAATTACCAGAGGTCTTAGAGAGATTAGGTGGTTTTAAAGAAAATAAATACAACTAGCCCAGAATTCTGAAATTGGGCTGGATATAGAAAAATAAAAGAACATACATGGATATAGAAAAATAAAAGAACATACATTTGCCTCAGTGGTTTTCAGTTCTGTATCTAGGCACCAACATAATTTAGAAACATAAAATTGTTAATGTTGGAAAACACCTTTAAGACTTTCAGGTCCAGTCATCAATTGAGCACCACCACGATATTCATTATTAAACCATGGCCTCAAGTGCTGTATCCACACATTTCTATAACACCTCCAGGGATGGAGACTCCCCCAATTCCCTGGGAAGTTTGTCACAATGCTTCACAACTGTTTCCATGAAAAAAATTCCAATACCTAATCTAAACCTACCCTGGCATACCTTGAGGCTATTTCCTCTTGTCCTGTCAAATCTGATGTGCTAAAATAGAGAGGAAAACCAGTCAAATTATCTCTGTCTCAACTGGACTCAGACACATTTTTCAACAGCAGGTGTTGCTGAAAAACCAGTAGACAAATCTGCACTCTGTTTTGTATTCACTTTTTGAGAGTGCACAGTGAAAAACTATATATCTAAATGGAAAAAAAAAGGTTTATCTATTTTCCTACTGATGCTTGATACACTTGGACCTAAATAGTGTTGCTACCTAAATCCAGCTAGGAAGCCAGAATTTATGTGCTAGGTTCCAGTCATAAGCAAGTCAGGTACTGTAAAGATCATTCTGTGCAGTGTTTTGGAGGATTTGCAAATAGATGGGTTTTTTCCTTTTTTCCTCTATGCTGGGGCAATACAAGTGAGTGACCTCAGAAAAACCATGATCAGTTATTTTTATGCTTACTCTGTGATATTTATCTGGAGCAGCAATTTACAGGGGTAACGAGCTGTGGCTCTTGCACTGGTATTTTGGCTCTTCATTTACTGATGAAAATGTTTAGCTAATTTTGTTTTCTGCAAAATGTCCCCACTGTCCCCAGTACTGGCCCCTATAGCTGCAAGGATCCACAGAGTGATTTGTACCCCTGGCTTTTCTTCTGGTTCATGCTACTTTATGGCATGCTAGTGTTTGAACAGTAGTGAAAATACTACAGGAGATCTACTTATATGGAGCTATCTCTATTTTTTTTGGTACAGCTGGACTGCTGAAGTTAATGCTGAGGTTAAGTGACTCCAGATGCTTTGGGCCATCACAAGACCCCATTGGTTTAATTTATTAGGAAGCTGAGTAAACCTCTGGCCCATAACAGTAATATCTGTCTAGCAAAGGGCAAATGCATGAAATTGCATTGCATCTGATGGTCATGCATGACACACCTATTCCAGCTCTCTCCTTTCAGGCCACAGAACAAGGCAATTCTCCCTCAACTCTCCTAGAGTTGCAGTCATATGTGTATCAACCCATGGCTACCTCACTTGGTCAAACTTATGTTCAAATGTGCAATTCTTTTTCATCATAGGCAACAGTAGTAGTTATGTGACCAAATAACATCCTTAAAACTTTGTATTTGTTGTTTAGGATAAACGTATTTTCAGAGAAGCGTATCTTCAGGAAGATAAAGGGCTCTGAATGCATATCTTGTCCCTTCCTGATTACTCCTGTTCCTTATACTGTGGGAAGTCCTCAATTGCTCAATCCTGTCCAACTTCCCAAGATCTCTGCTAGCTTTTGAATTTCAGTCCTCTCTTGATGTACAGTTCCTGTCTTGACCAGAAGGAAGGACGGAGATCTATGAGGAATAACAGAAATGTTTGGTCTGGCCAAGTCTCACAACAGTTTTAAAGCAAAGATACAAAACTATTTTAATATGTTGTATAAACAAAATGTATTACTGTTTTAACAGGACATTAATTATCATGTAAAAAGTTATTTCTCTGACACCAAAGTTATTTCTCTTACCATGACAAGTTATTTCTCTCCATCTACCTCCCCTCTTTTGCCCTAGCCCGACTTTTAGACCCCAAGCATGTGCTGCCTCAGCTGCTGTTTCCACATCTCTTGCCCCAGAAGGGCTGGGGAGATGCCACTGGAGTGGATACTTCTCTTGCCATCTTGGTGTGGCAGTGGGGAGGTGCCACACATAGCAAAAGAATTGGGGTGCCTCTGGTGCTGAAGTGAGCTGGACTGAGAAGTCCCCTAGGTGGCCCTTGTAAAGCGCAGCAGGGAACATCTCTGAGTGAGGGACACTTGCAGAATACATCACGGCGCCTGAATGCTTCCAGTTTTGCCTGAAATGAAGACTTCAACCATATGTTCTGCAACACTACGTTGGCTGTTGATTAAGTTTGTTTGCCATTAGGTTTCTAATTATTTTGCTTTTGCATTTGCAGCAGGTACTTGTTTTTTTTATGACACTATTGCACATGTGCTTGAGTGTTCTGGCTTGTGCAGAGGCTTTATCTGCACTTGCTTATTCTGTGATTTTTCTTTACAGAGCTGCAAGTCCACATTAACATCAATGAGTATCCTGACATATTTGCATTTTGTGATTTAAACGTGAATGAACAGATCCTTTTACTGATGTGCTCAGAGACATGGTGAGGGGTGTGGTATAGCAATCTGGGTGATGAAGATTTGTTATGACATTCCTCCTAAATTATTGAATCTGTCTTGCTCTATGCTAATTAGATGTCTCTGTTTGGTGATAAAACCAGACCTGGCAGAAAATGGGAACTTAATTGCTTTCATGAACCATTTAGACAATAATAGACCTATGAACAAGTAGTTACCTGGGTTTACAATGCAGAAGTCTTACAATCTCTTTTACTTTTAAGCAGTTGTAAAATTAGTTAATGAATCAGCAACAATTGCAACATATTTGGATTTGAATAATTTTGTGCAGTATGTTCTGGATTTTTGTAGTTAAAAATAGTTTGGATTAACTTTGCTATGAAGATAATGGCATAATATGAATATAAAAATGTGTGCTTTAATGAATCAAAATGGATTAAATTATTGAGAAGCTTCTATGGGATTTTATTTGATCCAATTTCATTGAATATTTTCCTTAATGATCTTAAAGAGAGAGGAAGCTGCATCATAATGAAAGTAGCAGTGTTATTGAGACCAGAGAATAAATGGAGATAAATGCTACAAAGGGATCTAGACCTACTAGAAATTTGAGTAGAGAATAATGAACTGAAATAAAACATGAGGCATGCTAAGTAGTAAATACAAAGCCCAGGGATCTGCAAGAGCAGAAACTCTGTATAAATTGAAGATAATTCAGAAAATAAGGAGAAAATATATTTGATTGCTGTAGAGATAAGTGCACAGAAAAGATTAAAAGGGCAATTCACCTGTCCTGCTTTGGGATGGGAAGTGCTGGGGCCAAGGCTGTTGTGTTCTTATGTGCTGGTTCATGCAAAATCTGTGTCTCAGTTCAGAAGTCAGCTTTACCAGGGTAACGTGGGAGCTGTGAATCTTGCCTGCTGACACATTTCTGCAAACAGGTTCTGCTCAAATGCTCCAGAGGCACTACACTTTGGTACAAGCCTTGCATGCAAGGTGTCTTGGGAGGGAGAGCAGGCATTTGTCTGTGAAAGTTTGAAAGGTATGAGCTGAAAGGATCAAATGCACCACTAGCAAGACCAAATTCCAGCCTGTCAGATTCACCTCAGTAGTTTCAAGAGCACTGTAAGGAGCAAATGAAGAAGAGATTCAAACAAAAACGTCAAATCCAAATGCTCCAAGTCTGTTTGGATTCATGTATAGACTGTGTGCTCCCTTTCTCTGTAAGGAAAGAAGACACACACTGGATGTGGACACCTCCCAGGTGGTGGCAAAGACCTCTTGATTTTTCCCCCATCTTTTAGTCCCAGGATCTCTTTAACTGAATAGTGTTGGGTTTTAGCCTCTTTTTCCTGCACTGACTTCACAAGTCCCATTCTCTTCCACCTTTACAGCTTGCCAAGGCCCTCTCAGTAGAGAGGCAAACCAACTCCTCAGAGGAATATGGGTATTAGGTCTGGGTCCAACCTGGACCACAAAGGAGCATTAGCAGAAGAGAAGCTCTTCTTCTACCCTGTATCAACAAGAATGTCATTGTGTGTTTTTTGACTTGGATTTCCAAATCAATTAAGAAGGATATTTCTGACATTACTTCAATCAAGATATGCTGATAAACTGGTATTGTTTGTTTGCATCTCCTTTTACCCATCTCTTTGCAGGCATGATACCACATCTGCTTATTTTCCACGTGCTGAATTTCAGTTCCATAAGGTACCAGGCGGGGACAGCCTCAGAGCTGTTCCATGTTCCCACCAGTGCAGTGGGGATGTCTGTTTGCTCTGCACAAAAACGCAAGGATTTAGATTAATCCTTAAAATCTTTTCTTTGAATAGGAGTTAAAAGGTGATGGCAACACGATTCACAATAGTAGTTAGCCACCTTATTCTTGTGTGAGGAAAAAGGAATGGACATAAGGAATAGTTGCCAGATTTTCAGTGCCTGGCCTGGTGCTCAAGTGTGGTGGGCAATGTGCGACCCCGTGTGAGACCTTTCAGTGCCTGGTGTGGGCTTGAAGTACATCACCAGAGTGGAGTGCTTCAGCCTGCTGTGTAGCAAGGGCTGCCTTTAGCAGCTGCTGATCACCTGTGGTCCGAGCATGGGCAGCAAATGTCCCCACTGTCCCCAGGCACAGCCAGCACTGGCTGATGCACAGATGCAACTGCTCACCACTCTTTTGAACCTGATGCCAGTGTCTATTTTAGGCGCTATAATGATTGGATCAAATCTTTATTTCTGTGTCTCTGATAAATCAAGGTGATATTCTTGCTTGCTTCCAAGGTATAGGGCTGTCCTCTGCTGCTTCCCAGAGTGAGGCCCTGTGCTTATTAGGAACAGTGTATAAAATAGTAATAAAAAGTGTAATAAAGAAACTTGCTGCATGCCCTACATAAAAGACCTTTTTACATAATTTTATTTCATCTTGGGAGAGCAGTGTCTCCCAGAAAGCAGCTCAGAGATTGACTGTGCCCTCATGCCCTGCTGTCATTGCACGTAAATCTAATTAAATCAAAGGTTCAGATTAACCAACACAAAGGTCTCTTCTGCAGGGCTCAGTCCCACTCTTCCTGCTGTATCTCATTCCATTAATTTATTCAGTGTCATGTCTCATTACTCTGCATCACTCACTACACCCTGCACAATGAGATGCAAGTGTTTCCTGCAGTGCCCTGGCAGTGCCACAGCAAACAGCCCTTGAGGGCACCCGCAGCTCGCTGCCAGGGCTGTACCAGCACCTCCACAAAGAACCCACATCAGGGCTGTTTGCTGGGATTACACGACAGAATTTGCTAATACACTTCCCTAGGAAGACTTTTATTACAGAACAGAGCTGGAAGTGTGAGAGCATTGCCTAATGCTTTTTTTTTTTGGTCTATAATAAGCTGACTGAGCTGAAATTTTACTACCCTGGAAAATGCGCTGTGCATTCACTTTTTGTTTTACCTTGTCTGAAAATTGCCCTTTTAGGGAATGGACATTGGCTATGCATACTTTTTCACTTAAAATAATTACTGGTTATTTTCATATAGCAATTTCTGCTATTTTTGAGCTGGACTGAGAGGAAAATAAAAGCAGGATGGCTCCTGGTCTTTCACCAGCTTACATGATTTCACTGTCATATTATCTGTAATTTTTTTGTTCCATTTTTAACTCACTAGTGTATTGTGCTGCCAGTTCTAGGCCAGTCTGAATCTTCCATTCCCTAAGCAGACTTCTAGTTCTTTCAGTGAACAGTGTTTCAGTAGCTCTTGTACATGAGGTTTGTGCATGCAGATTTCTGCAGCTCACTAACCTGAATATTCCAGTTCTTCTGATTGCCTGTTCTTTAAGAGTTCCTTTAATGATGTCAGCTGAGGTGTATCTAATAAGAAAGTTTTATAATATCACTTTGTGCATTGAGGGGGGGAGGCTGGGCTGTATATTCTTAGGTGTATACATCTGGATTTCTATTCAAAAACAGATTAGCATGATCCTGTGGAAAAGCAAGCTGTGAAGGATGCTGATAAGCTGCATTCCTGCAATCAATCAATATTAATTTAAACTTAAATGAGTGGAAAAATATTATATTGTTGAAGCTTCAAGAAAACAGCTCACACCAAACAATGACATACAAACAGAGTGCCATAGGCCATATGAAGAAAAACTTTGCTCAGCTCCATTGAGATATCTGGTACAGCACTGTGTCCTGCTCCAAGTACCATTCTACAAGTTCAGAGTAGAACAGCTGCAAAGAAGGCAAGGGAAAGTAATAAAATGCCTGAAATCTAAACCTATGAATTCAGAGGGAAGGCTGGAAGAACTGTGTTGGACAAAAGGAATTAGAGAAGTTACTGAAGTGAGACCAAGTAATCTTCAAATATGTAAGTCAGAACTGCACTAATGGCAGTTGAATGTAATCTATATCCATTACAAAGATGAAATAATTACCTAGAATTCCAGCAAGGGACATTTAACTGAGAGTTAGACTGCATTTGCTATCCATGAGGCTTGCTGCACTCTGGAGAAAGCTGCTGTGGGGCCTGGGCTTCTTTATCACTGGAGGCTTTCAAGAGGCAGAGACAGAGCCAATCCTGCTTGGTGCATCGTGATGAGCTGGATGACCTCTAAACCCCTTCTGGTCTGGTTTATTGCAGTCCCAGGGAAAATTCTGAAAATGTTCACAGCTAATGTTCACATTGTCTAATAAGGACAGCAGCAAAAACCATTCCTCAGTGATTTGCCCAGGATGCTTTTACTGCAAAAGTTAGCAACTTTTACTTTCAGGTTTGTACTTTTGTACTTTTATGAGAGAGAGAGAAAGTGGGTACAGATAGAGGATGGACTACAGTTTACTTAGTAGTGCAGTCTCTGAGTTACCCTGTCTAGCTAACACTGTAAAAATATCAATTCAGGTTTCAACTCTGTCATTTCTCTCAATCAGAAATTAAACCTGCTTCTGCCAGCTGCATCCCTTCCTTTGACTGATAAAACACCACTGAGCTGTTCATCATTTTTGTTTGCTGGCCAGCCCAGAGATGAAGCTCATTAAAATTCTCTCTGGTGGTTATTCTGTGAGAAATGCTATAGAATTGCAAATCATTATTGCTGGTTAATCAAATACCTTTCAGCAAGCAACAATATCTTTTGGCTACCAAATGTCTCTTTGGTTGCTTCATCTTATTTCCAGTAAGAAAAAAAAAAAGAAAAAAGAAAAAAAAAAGAAAAAAAAGAGAAAGAGTTTTTTGCAGTTCTTTTTCCTTTTGCTGACTTTTAGTACTCTCTTCTGTTTTTTGCCAGATGCTGAAGCTGAATAAATTATTTACTGGGAATATAAAATCTGACGAATGTGCCAGCTCCTATTTGAAAATAGTTTTGAATCAGCAGGGATTTCTGCAAATGTGGTTGGTATTTATATGTGGTTGGTAATCTGGAGGAACCTGCTGATGTCTGGTAAACCTCAACAATTCATTATTCATATGGTTTAACTGAGCTGTTATACCACAGTGCTTCTGTTGCCTGACTAGAGAACTGGAAGTTTTTAAATGGATAAATGGTGAATAACAAGTGAAAAGTAATAGTCTTGTGTGCAGAAGAACCTTTTGTCATAATGGGAAACAAAACAGCTTTCATCCTCTAAGCAAAATCCCACTTGTGTGCACACTTCCGCACGCAGGCATCCATATACATTCATCCTATAGCAGCTGGTTTGCATCCATGTGCCAGCTGCCCTGACTCTGAGCCAGAGGCTGCAGAGCAGCGCCATCCGCCCCCTCCAGATTCCCTCCTCCTCCCTCTTGGCCTCGGAGGGGCTGATGGAGCTGAGATGCATCTGGCAGGCTTTAGAGCATGTTAGAAACTCTCCTACTAGGGGTGAATGTATCAGGGTATGTATCAGGGCTGCTTCAGAGACTACCAAAATTGTGTGTTGGCTCACAGCCATTCAGAGCAATTTCCCTCCGTTTGCTCAAAACATCTGCAAGGGCTCAGCAGATGTCATGGATGCCCATCCCTGGAAGTGTTCAAGGCCAGATTGGAGGGAGGTAGTAGAAGGTGTCCCCTGTACATGGCAGGGAAGCTGTAAATAGATGATCTTTAAGGTCCTTTCCAACCTCAGTGCCTATAGTTATGGGAAATGCTGTGACTGGACTACTGAAGCATGGTTGGGTGCCTGTAGGGTGTGCATCCTACAGTGTATTTTGGCAATTCACAAGCTCAGAGCTTGCTTGAGTGATCCTTGCCAGCTCCTGCAACAAAGCTGACAGCAAAATTTTGATCAGCACTTGCTAGTCAAATTCCATTTACCCACAACTAAGCACCAGTGCTATCTTGGCTAAACTTTTCAAAATCTCCTTGTCTCATTGGTAACTCTGCATACTGGTGCTGCTCCACTCAGCATCTGTTACATCCTTCTGGCAACTTTGCTTCCTCAGCACCTTCTGGTTTCCTCGTCTTTAGATTTTGTCTTTGATTGATATAACCAGGATTCTTTGTCTGCCACAGTGCAGAAACTTCAATTTTCTAACTGCCTGCACCATTGATTTCCCACAATTCGTATCCTCCAGTTGTTATGGAAAAAATGAGGCTTTCAGTATCTTTGCATATTTTGTGATACTGCAAGGTTTTCATGAAGGAGGACAGGGTTCCCTCATCTTTTCCTAGTTTCTCTAGGTTAGTTTAATTTCTGAAAGAGATAAAACTGCTGTTTCTGAATTATTGACTGAAACTGTAGCCTTTACCCTTTGCCTATTATTATATTTGCTTGTATCTTGTTTTTAATTACTGAGTTATTTAGTTCACTACATTTGGAAATAGCTTATGTTTCTTAGTAAATTTTTGTACTGATTATAACATTGCACTCTTTGAAGAAGCAACCAGAGCCAAGAATGACCTGCCATTAGTGAACTGAAGGTCACTTAGGATGTTCTGCCACAGACGATCAAATCCTCCCCTGGCAAGCTTTACAAGATTATGAAAACACTGGGAGATGTTTCAGTCTTTTTTTGTCCTAAGATTGGTGAAATGAAGAGTTGGCCATGTGCTAGCTTACCCTGGCCATCAGGAAGTGCAAGCATCAGCATTGCTTGCCTTAGTTTTTAATCTTGGCTATGCAGAAAGTCCTTGATTTTTATTTTTGCAAACCTGCATTTTTTCCCCCATGACCAGACATGTATCATCACACGTGGAACAACAGCAACTGGGCACTGTGTGGACTTTTACACCATTGTACTCAAAATGGGCTATCCCAGAACCATGTCTGGAGCTGTCCCTGTGATGCAATCTGAGGGTTTGAATATTTCAGCCCAAGGAGGACATTGACCCTGGTCTCCAGTGCCCCAGCTGTTGAGCTGTTTGCCCATAGGGAATGTCATTGCCACGGTTTGGTTTGGGTCTGTCGTTGTGATACCTGATCTCCCACACATCACTCAGGGGGCAAAGATGGAGTCTCATCTCTGCAGAGAAACACCATAACTTGTGCTCTGCAATCCCCCCTTTGGTGGATTTATCCATCCATAGTGTCAGGTGCTGACTCGTGGTAGTCCCTTGGAGTCTCCTCCACCTCCTCTGCTGGTGCTTGAGAGCTCAGGGCTGTGTTTGCTACTCCTCACTGCAGATGCCTCCTGCTTAGATCTGGCAAACAGAAATATGGCAGTGACAGAGACTTTCTGTGGAAATAGCCCTTAGCACTTATGTCAGTTTGGTTATTTACTGAGGGTTTGCTTGTTGGTTTGTTTTTTTTTTTTTAATGCAGATAATTTAAAATATATTATAGTTTTTATGTTTGTGACCATGTTAATCTATGCATGTTCAGTTTTTATTTTGCATCCAATTCCCACAAACCTAGTAGCAAGTGGAAGCAGCTTTCCCCCAGCCATACTGAATTTCAAATGTTTCCATATAATTTGTCACTGCTCATCAGAATGATTCAGATTTTTAAAAAAATATTGATTTAAAAAAATATTGATTTATGGTTTTCTGCAAGTGGCCTAGGTGAACTTGAATAGAAGGAAGCTCTTAAATCTTGTATTCAACTCTCAGAAATAAAATCTTTTATTTCGACTCTCACTGGTGATGCACTCAGCATAAAACAACCAGCTCTGAGGGAACCTTCAGCCTTGCTGGAACAAAGCTCCTCTGGTGAACTGTGCCACCAGCACCCAACACACATGGAAGTGTGTGGAAACAAATGGAAATAAATGAATGGTAGATGTCCTTGGTTCCAGATTTAGGTGCTGTTATACCATTTGATTTCATAATGAAACAAACAGCCTTGTAATCAGATGCCTCATTCAACACTCACCACTGACAAACCTTGACTTCCATCCTTAACCTTGCCATTTGAGTACTTTGTTAGATTAAAACACTATTCCTTTTAGGAAAAAGAAGGAGAAATGCTCATGTTATGACAAGAGTGTAAGTAAAAAGGGAAAGGTGAGGTGACATCTGCAGCAGGAATGCTGTGTTTATTAACACTGCCTCTCTGAGTGTAACCTGTAAATACAAAACTGGGGCTCTGGTGACTATACTGTGCTCTTTTTTTCCTTTATTTTTTGATAGAAAAAAATGCAAGCAAACAGCTTAAATCATAGGAACAGGCAGCTGAATATGAATAAACTGTTTCCTGTGGGTGAATTTGATGGGCTCTAACCAATGCCTTCAGCTTGTCACAATGCCCTGCCTGTAGATACAAGACACAGAGCTGACATTCCAGGATGAGTTCTGTCATTAGTAGGGAATTTGATCTATTTTGCTTCTGCCAATTAGGATTTTGACTTCCATGTGCTGGGCAATCCTGTCTTCATGTATTTCCTGGAAATGATTCCCAGCTTTGGGTTGTAACATAATTCTTAACACCTGGGGGAATTGTAGCACTCTGTAAGCTGTTAGACTTACATTTCCCCTGTAATGTGCTAAACAATAGCCAAAAAACAAGAATTGCTGCTTTTTCTTTCATGCTTTTAGTTTCCTAGCTATCCAGGCTTTGCCCAGCTCAGTGCACACAGCTGTATCTAATTTAAATACAATGCAAATGCAGATGCACATAAAAGATCAGCAGAATTAATTATGTTCAGAGTGCTGGAAGAGCCACTGGGAAGCTTCTTTCAGCATCTCCTGCCCACTCTGCTCGGTCTGTGAGCTCTGGATGACATCTGACTCAAGCACTCCTTTAATTTATAACCCTGGCAATTAAATGGCAGTTCTCCAGCCTCTGCCCTAGGGAATAGAGCTATAATAGGCTTTAGAGGTAAAGCTACTATATTGCAGGACGAATTTTGGGTAAAGTGCTAATGTTATCATGTTGATGCCCTTCAGCAAATACAGTTATTCAACAAATTAAACAATTTTTATATTCTCCTTGACATTTCATAGCATACTTTAATAAGTTAATGTATCTCTGCAATTTTTTTTTCTGCTGGCACCTAGCAATCCAGAGTAGCTCTAATTTGCAGGTGTTATTTGCCATGCTTGTGATGAACTAATAAAATAATTCAATCAAAGTCTGCCAACACATTGGAGCTTTGAATACTTCTTTAATTTCTCTAATCATTTATTTTAATTGCTGATAAACCAGAGCTGAAATAACATTTGGTTTTAGTGTAGAAAGTACTGATTATACACTTGTTTTGTTGGTGCTTTGGTCACTGCTGTTGTTTATGCATCTGTAGTTTAGTTAGGCCACTGGGGCCAAATCACCCATTACTCTCAAAGTCCTTTAAAATTTATTGAACTGGAACATGTAGCAGAGCTGCTACATGATTCTGTATCTGATAATGGAAGGAGAAGAATGTAAACCAGAGGAATATTCCTAACAGGGTATTTTAAGTTCTGCCAAGGTGTTTAACAGAATGGGAACCTTGATTCAAGTGTGTGTATACTTATTTGGAAGGAGGGCTGGAGGTGTGAAAGGCAAGTAGCAGCTGGGACCTTATTCTTAATCTCTTTATTAAGATAAGAGTGGGAGCAAATAGTGGTCTTTGGTAGCAAATGGCAAGGTGGAAGGGGAAAAAGCTGCTTCAGCTGTCACATAGTTCTGTGCAGGAGAGAAGAGGTTTAGGTTCTCCATGTGAAGCCCACTGCTGGTGTTTGCATCAGGCAAGCTCTGCATATTACTCCACTGCTTTATTTTAAGCTGCTTCTGCCTTGCAGTCAGAGTGTAGCTTGTTTTGGATTGCACTGCAGTGGTGGGGTTTATGCTGATTTCTTTTGAAAGATACCAGCTCTGAAATGGGTATTTGTCACTTACCTCATGCAGCTCAGAGACGCCTGTCACGTGTGTGTGGCTTCTGGGTGTCAGCAGGATGGGAAAGCTGTGCCCAGGGTGCTCTGTCCCCCAGCACCAGTGTGATCTGCAATGGGCAATATCAATGAGATTGACTCGCACTTTATAATGGCTGAAGGCAAGAACCAGAAGGAAGAGGTTTAAGGATTTTACCTTTGTGCTTTTCCTGTCCTTTGATCTGGCACATAACTGATAGAAGGTTCTTGCACAGTCAGAGGGGCTACTATTTAATACACTGTACTTCTGCAGTCTGGAATTGGGGGGTGTGTTGTCTGACTGACATTTCTTTGGCATCTTTGTCTTTAATTCCTGCACACTTTGATCAGACCACACATTTCCTGTTCATATTATAATGCACTGAACATCTCTTGTGCCAGCCCTGAGCCACACCTGCATAAAGCTACTGCTCTGTTAGGGGGCCAATGCCTTTATTAAAGATTTCCTGTTCTAGGGGTCTGAAGAGAAGTGTGCTTCATCCTGAGGTCCAGCCTTGCTTGCTAGATCTAAGCAGCAGATCTCTGAGCTATGCAAATGGGCCAAATGATCTTTCTGGGGATTTATCAATTCTGTTTTATTTTTAACTATTGATTTTTGCAGTCAGATATCATATATTGCTTTTTGCCCAGTCAGCACTGCCCCACAACTAAGTCTTTCAGAAAATTCATTATTGCCATGCCAAAAAATGAATTACATGGTTTTTTAATCTAAAGTCAAGCATTTTTGTAATATAACCATCCTGGTCAAATTAATTCTTACAACTGGAGACAGCAGGAATAGGTGCCAACATTTTGAGTCTATTTCAATTTGCTTTAATTGGGTGTATAATTATTTTTCTACAACTAATCAATCCCCATACTATACTTGCAATTATCAAATAATGGAAAGACTCTTTAGAAATTTTGTAAAGCAAGATCTTGTTAAGATTCTGTTAAAAAAAATCTGTAAACTATTTCAATTTATTTTCATTTCACCCCAGAGGATTTTTTTCCCCCCATCCTAAGTCAAAGGGCAAAATGCACAAAGGTAATTGGCAAAGATAAATATCTTCGGGGTGATAATGACATTCAGGGAAATGCATATTTGTGTCTAATTCAAAATATTCCACAGTGTCTTTTTGTTCTGGAGTAAATGCAGGCTTGTAAACTGTGACTGCATCTGGCACAGCATAAGGAGGGGAAACTTGCTGACTTTATCAGCAGTGGACAGAGGAGAAGGTGCACAAGCCAGAGGGAAACAGGCACCTGAGACCAGTTTCAGATAATGTGAGGAGATGCAAATGTAAGTCATCTCCATGGGGACATTAAATCTGATGGACAGTGTGATACTCTCATCCTTGGACCATTGCTTTCCAGAGATGGGTGTGACCAAGGGGGAATGGGACAGGTACAGATGAGATAAGGGATAAGACAGCAGAGTCAGCTGGGAATTTCCCTGCACCCATGTCCCAGACATCTTTTCATTAAAATCCTTTTCTTAGGATTTTTTCTTCCTGAGAAGCTGAGAGGCTCCAAGAACAAAATGTAAACAATGGTTATCTGCTGCTGTGGAATGCAACAGGTGCATCTGTGATTGGTCTTGTGTGGATGTTTGGATTTAGTGACCAGTCACGGCAGAGCTGGCTCTCGCGCTCTGTCCGAGCCAGCTGCCTTTGTTTTCATTCTTTGCCATTCTATTCTTAGCTTAGCTAGCCTTCTGAGATGAAACTTCTCCTTCTACTCTTTTTGCTATAGTTATAATGTAATATATATATCATAAAATAATAAATTAAGCCTTCTGAACATGGAGTCAGCATTTTCGTCTCTTCTCTCACCTGAAAACCCCTGTGAACACTGTCACACACCCACAAAAGTGCTGCATAAAAGAGCTGACAAATTATTTCTGGCCTCAGGCTGGGCATCATGTGGCTAGAGCTTCTACACATCTTTGGTGTGAAGTTGTAGAGTGCATCAACCAATCTTCTTGTAAAATGAAGACTCAGCTGACTGAATAGGAGGATGTTAAAATGTTTGGCCTGCCACTGTCAGAATATAAGAGAGGCACAGTAAAGAAAAAATCAGGTGATATGAAGTGTGATAATACTGGTGTTTTCTGTGTGATAATGCTAACAATCCAGATCATAATCCTGCCAGCACCATCTCTATTTGAAGTGCAACATTTAGGATATAAAGAGAAAAATCTTGTCCATACAATTTGTGTCACAACTCAGCTCAGAACTTCTGCCTCCATGGCTCGATCACCCTGCAACATATTTGTTAAAAACTAGATCCCAGTCTTCATTTTTTGCTGCTACAAAAGGACATTATTTTTGTTATTTCCCTGTGGCTGCTGTACTTCCAAACATATCCCAGCAAAACAGGAATTAACATCAGTGAATATTTACCAAAATGGGCCAAAAATTGCCAGGATAACCTGAATCCAAATGGGTTGGTAAAAAAGCCATCACCATGGTAATCCTAAACTCAAACTTGAGTTTTCTTATTCCGAGTCATGAAGTCTAGAAGGACAGTCTTAAAAACTACCTCATCTGCATGGCAGAACAAAAGGAGAAAAGAGTAGTTAAATGAAGTTCTGCCTGTGGAGCAGCAAAGCCAGTTATCCATAACAATCTCATTGCCTGCAAGATGCAAATGCAGAATTTGTGATGGTGTGAAATAATAAAGAACAAGATGGGAGTGAAGGCAGAGTCTGGAAAAGACAAGTCCTGCCAGACTGTGATGATTGTGAAGTGGAACTAGGGAAAAAGATGAATGGGAGAAAAAAAAAATAATCTGTGAAGCCAGCAGCAAGCAATGGCCACAAGAAGCTGCAAATGCTGGAAATGAACATCAATGCAATTACTGAAGTAAATTAAGTGACAGTTGTCAATGGACTCAGAGCTTTTCCAGAGAGGCACTGGGAGGAAAGCTTAGAAAGAAGATTGAACTTTGAATTTGATGTTTTCAAGTACAAGGTTTGGGTGTTCCATCAGAGCTTTGCATCTGGCTTTGTCTGAATTCGGCCCCTTCCCTGGGCACTGCCAGCCCTGCTGCTCAGTGAAGCAGTGATGCATTTGGGCTGGGGAGCTGTACAGAGGTTTCACATCTCTAACAATCTTCTCTACTGTGGTGTTAAACACAAATGGGAAAATGTGAGAGATGCTCCTAAACAGCATGGCCTTGTGGCAGTGTGGTGCACCAGTGGCTACCTTCAAGTGCTGGTGATGATGGAGATTCCAGGGATCTTGCCTGGCTAGCAGAAACCCCAGAAACCCCAGAAACCCCAGAAACCCCTGCTAGTTGTCATCCATATCTAAGCACCCTCACACAATGCCAGTTCCTTCCAGTTTTGGCATCAGTTGAAACATTGTGAAAATATTTACTACCAAAAAATGCTTCATACTTTGGGTGGATGTCTACTATACCAAGGGACTTTGTTTTCTTGCTTTAAACTGTTCACCCCCCCATCAAGGTGTGTACATTAGAGCTCCCTAGCCCAGGCCAGGGCTCAGCTTGCTGTGTCCCTGGGGATGGGGATGTCTGCCAGCTGTGTGGTGGGGAGAAGGATCCTGCTGGTTGTCAGCAGTGCTTCAGCTCTGGGACACAGTCCCTTGCCTGATTATATAGAATGATGGAGGCTGCAGCCTCTGTATCTGCACTCTGTTTACACCTTGTGACCACCTCTTTTGCTTTGGTACATATGCCTTTTTCCTGTGTTCAAAATTTTTTCTTCAGGTTTCCACCTTAGGAAAAAAATTGTTCAAAACAGCAGCCCAAATACTTAGGAATTAATCTAATCAACATCAAGACCCCAGTGCTGCACAGAGCCAAGCTGTCTCCTTATTAGTCTCCTGGTGTTTACAGTTTGATTTGACCTATGCAATAAATCCTAAGTGGCCTGTGGGCTGCCTACCAGCAGTGCCTCTTCCCATGTGTTGCCTCTAGCAGAAATGCTGCCCACAAGGTCCTGATACTATTAATCTCTCCCCAAGAGAAATTAAAAAGTCCCAAAACATTTCCTTAATTCTAATCCTTTTGTTGTTTTTCTGTCATTCAGTTCACCTTCTGTGTGATTTTCAAGCTAGAGCTGACCAGAGTTGAAAGTAGTTTATAATGAAAACATGCTCCAGTGCTTTATTTAATGGCATTAGGTTACATCGACCATAGAGCACACATCTTATTTTCACTGATGATCAGGCTACAAAACCAAATTAAAAAAAAAAAAAATCTACCTGAAGCAATCATAACATTTTTTTCTCCTTGTGCTGCAGCTAGGCTATTAACAACCTAGAAATCTGCCCTGCCCTGTATCTCAATTGATTTGAAATATGGTGGAAAACAAGCTTCCAGTATTACTAATTGTGCATAGCATTTTAACAGCTGCTGAGTTTCATCATAAATCTGTTTATTTGGGAGAAGAAGCTGAGGGTTGGTGTGTGCAGTGAAATCGCAAAAGCTCTGGGTTTTAAAAATATTAAAGGTTACATGGGTGAAATGTGCCAAGAACTTAAAAAAAAAAAAAGAAAGAAAGAAAGAAAAAAAGTCATTGTGTGTAATTTGCAAAGCAGTTTTTCTGTTTGCTTTTTCTCTTTTGCAAACTCTTAAGTTTTGCTTAAGGTCTGCTTCTGCCAGACCTGCTCATCAAAAGCAAGCAGCCATCAATCTGTCAGAGCCAAGGTGGAAATGTGCAACTCCCACAGCAGTGGCCAGGTAAGGGAAAGGGCTGGGGACAGCCTGGCTGGAGTGGGAGGGAACATCTGTCCCCAGCACCAGGCAGCAGTGCCCAGCTTGGCCTGGCTCAAGAGGGTTTCTGCTTTCCTTCTCCATCCTTGCTGACTGCAGTGACTATGCCAGCCTTCATATTGCACATCTGCTGCAATGGACAGTGATATTTACTTGCCATGGATATTTTATGGAGACAAAACACTGATTCCTGAGTCAGTCAGCAGACCTTCCACTATGAGTCCTGAGCAGCCAGTGTGTGTGGTGCATGCTAAAAAGGAAAAGCAGAATTCTTCAAGTTTATTTGCTCTTGTTGCATTACCCCAAGGCAGTACAGCAGAGAATCAGTCCCTTTCCAAGCCATGCTGGAGTTAGGAATGTAATTATCATTGCCTTCAGTGCTGAAAAACTTCTAAAAGCTCTTCCATTTCTGGGAACAATGGTCTGTGAATCTCTCTGGACTGAAGATTAATGCACCTCTTTCTGCATCCCTGTCACTTGATTCAGTCATCTCCCTCTCCTGGAATGTGTGTGTTTGCCACTGTAAGCACACCAGAACTCCAAGAGCAGGCAGCCCTTGCACAGACCTGGCTCAGGCTGCAGAGGCACCTCCAATGTGTGTAAACTCCTGGAGAGGACTTGCTCTAAACTGCTCACTTTGGGGACAAAGCTAAGATTTTTTTTTCTTAGAAATTTGACTGAGTGACATACATTATCCTCATCTGAGGAAATCTCAGAGTTAAGTGGGGTTTGATCTTGGTGGTGGCTGCAAAAATACAGGTTTTAATGCATAAGAAAACTGATTTTCTTGCTGACTGATTTTCTCAGAAAAATTCAAGGCAAAACCCATAAAATCTTCAGTACTTTGTGCATCTGATCACATTATCACACTGCTTATCTGCAAATCTCATTTTGATCGGCTTATATTGTCTTTTTCAGTATCTTGCTGATGACATTTGCTTCACATGGATTTGTTTGATGTCTAGTAGCCCTCTTGTGCTGCCCTTCAGAGTTTTTATTTAATAGAATCATAGCATAGCTGGCATTGGAAGGGACCTTAAAGATCACCTTGTTCCAGCCCTGCTGCCATGGACAGCAACACCTTCCACTAGCTGACATTGCTCAGAGCTCCATCCGGCTTGGCCTTGAACACTTCCAGGGATGGGGCATCCACAGCTTCTCTGGACAACCTGTTCCAGTGCCCCACCACCCTCACCCTCACAGTAAAGAATTTCTTCCTAATATCTAATCTAAACCTACCCTCCTTGTCCTGTCACTACGTGCCCTTGGAAATAGTCTCTCTCCATCTTTCTTCTCTTCAGGCACTGAAGAGCCTCTTCAGCCTCTCTTCAGGCACTGGAAGGGCAAATCAAGCTATCCCAAAGCCTTCTCTTCTCCAGGCTGAACAATCCCAATTCTCTTACCTTTCCCTAAGAAGAGGTGCCAAAATGTTTATTGACATAATCTCCTTCTGTCTGAGCAGTTATGCTTTATGAAGAGAGAATAAAATTAATAATTTTTTTATTGAAACATTATAAATTACACCTTAATGAAGGCTGTGACCATGTGGGAGGTGTGTTATTCCTGAACAAAATGGCTGCACCTCTGTGCTTGGGTCAAAAACCTTGGGAACAGACAGGCATTGAAAGCTTCACAGCATTCCTGGGCACCCCACAGGTGTCTGACATGTAAATGACAGTATAATTCTGTCCATGAGAGACAGAGGAAATTATTCTATTGCTAATTTTCTCTACATGAAGCCAGGTAATTGACTGGATTAAAAAAAAGTTGTGCACAATATAGTAAAGGCAATTTGCTGTGTAACCGATATTTATTTTACAGACACCTCATACATACAAGAGAAACTAGAAGAATTTGTGTTCTGTTATATGTATAAAATTATCCTTAGGAAGAGGCTCACAAGGTGAAATCTATCTCAGAATTATATGAAATATCTCACATGGAAAACCTGACCCTCTCACATAGTGTTTTTTTCTGCCCACCACACTCTGTGATCTGCAGTGTCCTCTCAGGCATTGCTCCCAGGGATGGAAACCTACACAGCAGAGTGGTAAATAAGTGAGTTTTTGAATTTTCAAACATGACAACCTACTTTCAGCTGCTTGACCTAGCACAGAGAAAGGAAAATGCAGAGAGCAAAATTCAGCACCCCATAACTGCTTCTTACCTACATTTTCACACTCTTCCTCTGTGTGCAAATAAAACACAGTAGTCCTGCAACCAGCAGCAGTCTGCAGATACCAGCTGGAGTGTTCCTGCTCAGGGCAGTGGACCTTAATCATGAGCTGTATGTTCATTAGGTGGAATTCCCTCTCTCAGCTGAATTAAGCATTCCACATAAGCACGGGAACAGTACAGCATTATCACCTAATGCTTGTGCTGGTGTGGGTGGTGTCCTGCCAGTTCTGATGGCCCCTGGGAGCAAAGTGATTGCTTTGCAGGCTGTTCTTGCCCCCCAAACAGCTCCTAAACTCATGTGGCTCCCAGACTCCTAAATAGCACCTAAACTAATTTTCTCCAGCTTTTTTCCTTTTGCTTCGCTCACAGTCAACTGCTTTTCCAAGCAAGGTGGAAAAGCTGTTGGGTTTGTGCAGGGTGCCTTGATCTGAACATTTTTCTTAGAAATGTCACTCTGGTGTCACTCTCATAATTTCTGCAGGTTTTTTCTTTTGGCAGATATTAGCAATTGTTTTGTCTCATGCTCCTGTTCCTCCATGTCTTCCTCCAGAAAGGATCTGTTACAGGAATATTCTCACCCAAAGAATTGTACCCTTGTAAGAGCAAGCAGTGAAGTTTTCATGATGCAGAATTTTGCCTAGGATATTCCCAGGAGATTTGAAGCCTGCTTTGCTTATTGAGATTGCATACATGCTGATTAGACTCATCTTTTTCATTTTCCAAAGGAAAATATTTCATTTTTACTCTGAGCATGATTTTCCACTGTATTGGTTTGTTCCACAGCAGATGTGCTTCTTACATCAAGTTTGCTCTAAATGCAGTGGAAGAAGCTTGTGGAAGCATCTTTAGCTCTACTATTTCTCTGATTTCAGTGTAACCTTTTACTCCCGTTTTGTGAGTCCTAGTCTCCTTCACATTTTCAAAGAACTGACTAAGATCAAAACATTAGAATTATCCATAATGCTTTTGCTCAGTCCTTGGAGACATTCTGTGACCTTTCTTTTGGTAATATGAACATCTTAACAGGTAGGTCACCAAAAAAATTTTCAGAGGTTTATATTTCTATTTTATTAAGTACACTTACAATGACAGTTTGGTCTTACTTTTTTTTTTTTTTTTTTTCTGAGATGGAATTACACCCAGTTGGTTTTGCATTTGAATTTTGCATTTTATGTTTGCTTGCATTTTATGTTGCTCAGTTGTACCTTTTACTCCTGTCTCTTCTGAGAACTGACCTGACTTAAAAATAGCTTATGGATGGTCATAAATTGCAATTCTTAGCAAATTTGCTATTTGACACAAAAGTGCCGCCTCACTCTTCTGAAAATCACTTTGCCTCAGGTCTTGTAAATGACCAACCCTATTAATTCCTTGCACTTGCCTGTGCCTCTGCCTGCCTCTTGTTCCAAGACACTGTATATCACTTACTCCAAAACTCAGTGTGTTTACAGTGCCCACGGGAATGAAAAAGCAGAAGACCTCATAAACTAAATAGTTTCCTAATTAACACATTTAATCTAAAACACCCCAGCAACTTAGCTTGAGGGGGAGAAAGAAGGAGGAGAAATGTGCTATCCTTGAGAACACTCTTCCTCTGCTTATCTTGAAGGTACAGCTATACACCTCTGGAAGGTTGCCCTAACCTACACCTCTAGCCTTCTGCAGCAGTGGGAAGAGTGTCTTACTGTACTTATATCTATTTCAGCCACAGGTCCTTCCTTTTACACTGTGCTTTGTTGCTTTCTTTTCAGCCATTTAAGATCAAGTGCTACTGTCCTCTGCTGCTGCTGCTGCTGCTGGAGCACGGCAAGACTTTGAAACAGTCACCATGACAATCAGAGAGATGCAGTCTGGATCCTAATGGGGGTGATACATGGCTGTGATTGTATCCTGCAGAGCAAGGTACGTGGATGCAGCTGCTGGAAGATGTGGGTTAAGAACTGCTGGTTCCTCCCTCCTTTTAGGACCATGCATGGTGCTCCGGGGAAACCTCTTTGCTCTGTGCTGACACAGCATCTCCTTTTCTGGAGATGTTCCCCAGGGGCTGATTCTGTCTGGTGTGAGGTTTAGAAAGGGATGAGAAATATTAATGGCTGAATGATTATAATGCCTTAGAAAATGGAGCTGAAAGTGCAGTGTATAGAGATCAAAATGAAACACAGTATCTGGCTGTGAGATTTTGAATTATATCAAAAGGGAATTTATTCCTGCTTTTTAACTTCTTGTTACCTGCAGAGCTGAATTCTTAAAACATCAGTTCCTGCCTATTATGGCAGTATGCTGTGTTCTGTCCAGTGTCTTCATGCAAAATGAAGTTATAAAATACAAAAAGATGTGCTAGTTTTAGGTACATCAGCCATTCATATAGAACAAAATATTCAAATGCTGTGATTTATAAAGTACTGGTTGGCACTAGACTGGTTTTTTCCTTGGCCTTATGATGTAAAAATGAGGACAAATGCTGTGGAATGAAAATGAACATGAATCCTCTTTGATGAACAGGATGTAAGCTGTTTTCTGATTGTCTATGCTGATGTCTTTGCCCATTGTTTAAATGTGATAAAAGCTTTATGCTGATGCTGCTTTAGTTATCATAAAATTCCCTCTTCAGGGCAAATGTCAGTCACATTAGTCTGATATTCTTTTATTACCAGGTTCTTTGTATCGCATTTGAGCCAAGAAACTTATGAGCCACAAGGTATCCTGAATACTGAAATACTAGATATTTGTATGTGTTTTTAATGGACCATGTGCAAACAGCCATACAAAGTTAGTGAAGGTGAGAACTGCATAGCATGACATATGGTGAATAAAATTGATAATATTGGAACAGTAATGAGAGCTATGTAATGCTTATGTATCTATTAATATCTGTATCCACATACACCCCCATGTCTTCTAAATATATGTACAGTAGCTCTAACTTTCAGCAAGTAAAATGAGAATTCATAATGCAGTAGAAGGGAAAGAGCATGAAAATGAAAACAGAGGCAAAGCCACAATAAAACTGCAGTCAGGAGGAACAAAAGAAAAAAGATACCTATTAAAATTCATTCTATAAAAGGAGGATTGTGGATGCAAGGAGCTATTTCCAGTGAAAAAATGTTTAAGAGAAGCTTCTTGTGGTTTTGCAGCAGAAATCTTTGACCTTTCATGTGTACTGTGAACATAAAGGCTGTGTCTTGAGACAGAGGGAGTAAGATAAGACAATGTTTGGGTGTTTTAGGATGAACAGAAAGCATTTTCTTCATCTTTCTTTTCATGACCTACCAATGATAGACCTAACCCTTTGGAAAATTCTCAATGTCTGCTTTAACCTTGGCTCCATCTAGATGCTTTGGTCATCTTCTCTAGTGTGTCAGCCTTTATGTTTAGTGACTTGTGCCTAACACTCCATAGGTGGTCTCCTTATGGACAATTTCTCTTTTACTCCAGCATATTCTCTAAGAGATTTTAATATAATTTTGCTTTTTCACCCTTTTCTTTTCACTCCAAACTCTCATTTCTTATTTCAGTAGGAACACAATTTTACCTGCAAATTCTGCATCTTCTTTTGTGCCGGGAATAGGCTTGGAGAGAATCTCAATTAGGACTACATGAGAAATATCCAGATAGATCTCTTGAGATCTCGAAATAATACCAATGCAGAAACCATTCTATGTTGGTAGGAAGGAACCAGGTCCTGTGGAAATATGTCCTGTCCTGATGGGAGTGAGGTCTGACCTCCATGTTATAGGATAGTATCTCAAACAAAGGATATGCACATCTGGCTCAATGCCAAGAGAGACCTGATTGGGAACAAGGCCAGGGCAATCAGAGCAAGAGGCTCTCAGGACACTGAGAACTGAGCCCAAGGTACAAGCAAAAGAGTGAGGGAAATAAGAAGACTCAGCACATTGAGTCTGGCACGGATCTCTAGCCAAGCCCAGTCTGTGTAGCTGTTAAGTCAGTTATACCTATCGTAAAATCAGTAAAGAGAGAAAAATCCTCTGGGTCTCTCTTGTAAACCTGTTCTTTCTGACTTTTTGTTCCTATTGCTGCCTCTATTTCTATTATTTTCTTGCTTGCTAATTGCACCTTTTCAATGTTAATGTCACATACTTGGTCACTGCTCAATCTATGCATTTCTAATTTAATCACTCCTCGGGCACCAGCTCCTCTCAAAGCTCTTATTTGTGCTGTGGTTCTTTAAACAGCCCTGTAGTCTGTGCAAATCTCCCTAGAAATGAAGCAATATTCCCCACACATTTCACCTCAGTCTTGCAGAGAATGACTCTTGCTTCTCTCAGCTGTTGCATCTTTGCATACACACTCAAAGCTACACTGACCTTTCCTACTACTGTATTTCTCTGACACTTGAAAGTAACTTGCTGGGATTTATCCTCTTAGCCCTTATGACGTTTCTGTCATCAAAGAACCTGCCTCTAATAGAAATCATCTTCCAAGCTAATTTTCCATTCTCTAGTGCCTGTCCTTTATGGTATTTTTCCAAGGTGATTCTTGTTCTGTTAATTTTGGCCTGTGTTACAAATTAATCCCTCTGCCCCATGTTGTTGGCCTCTCTGGTTTTCTTGTCTTTTCTCAATTTAGCATAACACCTATGAATATTATAATATGTTGTTTATGCCTCTTTTAGCTCATTCCAACTCAGATTGTTCTGTAATTCTGTGATTACTGGAAGTATTACATCAGGCAAAACCAAACACTGATCCTTAAATATTTACCTGTCCTCCCTATAAACTGGTGTTATTTTCTTTGTCTGTTAGCCTTGTTTTGGTCCTTCATTCCAGACTTCAGACCAAATGAGATTTTTTTTTCACAAGCAAATTCAGTCAAGCTTTTTAAGAATGATTTTGGGAAGCATTGGAGGCAATCTTCCATTCTCATGCTCTCCAGCTTTATGTCAGTGTAGCTACCTAGCTTTGAGGCAGAGGATGATCAGACCAATTGTTTAAAAATGGCTTAAATCCAGGAGTATTACATTTATTGTCTTCCACTCATCCGTTGATTTGGTAATTCCTTAAAAATGGATTGTCTTTGTCAGGCAAGATCTATTCTTTATAAATCCTGCCTCTTATTGCTCATCATTGCATTATTCTCTGCAAATGAAGTGACTATTTCTTAAGAAGACCTTTTCTATTGTTTTTTTGTCTTTTTCCAGTGCTAGAAGCTAAATGTAGATCACTGTAATTAGTAAGAATTTCTTCATTCTTTTATGAATGCTGAGACAGTGCCACATTTGCTTTTCTGTTTAGCATTGGCAGAGGGAGGATAGATAAAGGCATAGCTGTCTCCTTCTCCTCTTAGCACCTCCACACACCTGTGGTGTGTGATTCTAACCACTTGATGGTGCAGGAGATGTGGTGGAATGTGGCCATCACTGCTGCTTCTAAATCTCAAGATTTTGCAAGATAATTTGTCAGGAATGTTACAGTAGCTTTAAGAGAACCCAGGAAGAATGAGTAGTATCATATGTTTGTTTTCTTAGGTTTTTTTGTTTGTTTGTTTCAGTTTCTCATGGCCAATAGATTTTTGTCAGGAAGTATTAAAGGTCCCCAAAGGATGTGCTACCAGAGTGTGACTGTTTTATGCCTATGTGCCATGTGTACCCTGATCATCAGAAGATGATCAGGGTATACATGGTTTAAACACTGCTAGATCTGCCCCATAATTTCTTCCTGAGTAATTCTACAGCTATGTATAAGTTTGAAAGGTACATTTTGTTTCTGAAAGTACTTGGTGTTTTATTTCCACTAGAGCAATACTCACATCTCATTCCGTTCCTCTGCTTTCCTGTGCATTTGGCCACTACCAAACATCAGCAAACACAATCTGATTTCTCTCTTTCTGGTGTAAGATATTAGCCAGACATTTAAGAAAGTAAAGTTAGGTTGCCTTGAGGTAGGGAGGTGAATTATCTGAGGTAGGGTAGTGAGTTATCTAAGGGGCACAGTTGACTCCCTCGACTGGTTTGAACTTTAGTGCATGACGAAGTACACCTTTTTCTCTCCTAGGAGAAATAAATATTGCCTGGAGAGCAAGTTCATCCAGAGCTACATGTCCTAGAATCCTAGTTTGAGGTGTTATGGACTCATCTATGCATTCACCTGAAAAATCAAGGTTTACTTTTAAAAACTAGGTTTTTATCTAATTTACGGACCTGCAGCATAAGTAACTTAGACATCTATTATGTTGCTGCTCTTGCTCCACAGTGCTGAGCAGAGCTTTGCACTGGTGTCCACAGCTGTGCAAGCTGCAGCTGGGAAAGGACAAGGGCCTTGCTGAGGTTCTGTGCCTGTGAATATGTTGTGTTTTTGTTTGGGTTCTAGACATGGCAGATGTTCTCTGAAGCATGGCTTCTCATTTACCTCACCATCCAATCAGGAAGACACTGTTGTATTCCTAAATTATTTTTTCTTTCTAGTGCTCCATAAAATAAGAACTATAACTGCAAAAAATGCAGTTGGCCACCACTGAGCTCACTGACAACTTCAGGCTGAGAAGCCACATTTAACAGTGGCTTCATCTAGGATGGAGAAGGGGATGGCTTTACTTCACATTATAATGTTTGATCATCCACAAGTGAATTTACATGTTGCTCAGTTGTACCCTCATGTGGGAAAGATGAGGTATACAACTAAGGAAAGAAACCACTGTGTTGCAGTGTGATGTATTACCTTTTCTATTACCTTTTCTCAGTATCCTGGTTCTTTACCCAGGTGTACCAATAACCCCTCCCTTCGCCTCCCTTGCCCCTGCTAAGTGCTGTCCATCAATCTTAACATTCCAGCAAGGGCATGGTCTGATTGGCAGAGTTCAAAAGATGCCTCTCAGCCCTGGGCACATTGGGCTATCCAGGTGTCATTTGTCCCCTGAGACTTCCCCTCCCTTACCTGGTTGGTGGGACCCCTACCCCTTCCCTTCCCCTCTCCCCAGAGTTAAAAGACACAGCAACCATGTGGTTTTTTGTTCTGTTGGAGCTGTTGCTGCGTTCAGAGGCCTGTGTGCCAGGAATAAAGCTCTGGATTGAAACCCTCCAGCAGGACCCGTCTCCTTTTTCCTTCACTTCACCTAAAGCCTTTCCACCAGAGGTAAACCTGAGCTCCTGCGTGCCTGGACTTGTCCCAAGCGCCCAGCTGCAACATCCAGCCAGCCAAAGGTGTCTCTGAGGTGAGACCAGCACAGCTGCTGCCCTTGGTCAAGCAGCAAGGGTCAGACAAGCCCAGGCATGTCCCATCTGGCAATACTGGGATCTAACTCCAATAACACTGCAAAAATATTCTCTAAATATACCACTGACTGTAAACCAAAGCACAGTAGAACACTGGATTTCAAAAATATTAGAAAATGTCCCTTTTTTGTGTCCATGGTATTTCAAATGATTTATGTTATTTCCACTTATATGTGTGTGTATATGTATACACATGTATACATACACACATTTATACATACATATTTATATTTATCTGAACTCCTTACTAATTGGAATCAATACAATGTGTTGTCTGCCTCCTGTTCATTGTGTCTGCTTCCTTGTTCTGCAGTCAAACCCTAAATGCAAGCAAGTTCCCTTTTCCTGGGAAGTGTATGATCAAAGGAAGATCAAAGCAGAATCTGAGCTCAGGGTGTGTAATTTTTGGCTGATCAAACACAGATATGTTCCCCTGCGTTGAAACGAAGGTTGGAGGAAGTTAACTAACTGGCTATAACATTTCCTTTGCATTATCAATTGGCAGTTCTAAGGGCTCCTTCCAAATCAGAAATAAACTCTCTTTGCTACCGTAGTGCATATTAACCACAAACACCCTTGCAAAATAATCTTACAGGTGAAATACAGAGTCATACCCAGATCCTGCCTCAGTCTGAAAGTCTGCTGGGGAGTTTTTTCTGGCCCCTATTTGTCCACTTGCAGCTAAGTGGATTGTGCTGCAGAGTAGAGGGCCAAACGCAACCAGAGCAGAAGTTGCTCACCCTGCTTCTGTGTTTTTGCATGTATTGTTTTCTCCAGAGAGAAAACTAGATGGATCCTCACAAAAGCTGGGAAGATGTGATTCAGACATCAGTGCTATCAGTGGGCAGATTATATGTCCCACACTTTTGATATCATTCTAATCTCGGAAAGCTAGATTGTTTTAAGATATGACATTTAAGATACTGCTAATGTTGTTAGCATTAACTGCTACAGCCCTGGCTATACTTGTTGTGCAAATAAGAATCTGATTCTTCCTTTGATCTTGCTAAGTTGCTTAGAGTCCAACAGATGTCAGTAATCCTAGCATCATAAAACAATATGTATTTTACCATCAGAAAGAAATACATACAGCAAATATATTGAAGTTTCAGCTTCCAAAGAGGTTATAAACAAGAATGCATAAAACAGGCTATGTTTTAAGATGAGGGTATAAGAACAGCTTATAAAAGAAACATTTGGAAATAACTTCCAAATTACATTCAGAAGTGAAAACAAAAGTGTTAAAAATATTTCAGGCTCCACAAATATGGACACTGATTCAGACAATTAAGAAAACAGCTAGAGGAATATGAGTTAATACAGAGCCTCCAGAAGTTGATTTAAATGTGGCTAACTGAGATCACATGTGTACATGTGTAGGGGAAGATCCCAAAATTCTTTAGGGAAAGAAAGGTAGCATGGTGTCCTGACATGATTGCATTTCCTAATAAATCCCATCAAACCTTGGAATCTAATAGAGATTTTTTTTCTTAGCTGATGACTAGAACAAGGAAGAAAGGTTTCTGGTAAAATTACTATCAGAACATCGACAAGAGTTAACCAGGTGAGTTAACATTACTAGCAGAACAAGGAAGGTGAAAATCCTGTAGCAGGGTGTACAGGAAGTGCTCCACAAGGAGCAGAACAAGGAAGGTGAAAATCCTGTAGCAGGGTGTACAGGAAGTGCTCCACAGCTTAAGCTTGCTGGAAATGCAGATCTGAGCAGAGCTGGTGCTTGTTCAACCATTCATCCCTCTGCTCTATCTGGAGGTGGTGCTCAGGCTCTGCTCTGAGTGGACAGGTCTCACACTGAGAGGCATCAAACCAAATTTGTCTCCAGCAAGGTCAGACTTTGAATGGCCAAAAAAAGTTTCCCCCTGCCTCACTCTGCCATGGGGTATGGTCTGATTTGCCTCTCCGTTATGGAGAGGATCCTGTTTCCAGTACATTCTCTGGGCATCCAAAATGTGTTCACTCAAAATGTTTCCCAAGCAGTTTCCTCCAGACTTGCTGGGGGAGCAGGTGCAGAGAAGGAGGGCTCCTGTGCTGTCCTGTTCTCTCTTACTGGGACAGAGTAAGTGCTCACCTACAAGAAGCAAAACCACATAATCTAGAGTAGATGTGTTTATGGATACACAGTGGGTGTGTTCTGCAGTTCCACTATAGACAATTGCCTGTGGAATCTCTGACAGAAAAGGAAACAAACCTGTCCTGTTCCTGTCATCTCGGCAACACAGTCAAGCATAGACATTGACACTTCAGAGAGAGGTGTTCATTTGTATCTTCCAGTACCCAAAAGTAGAAAGTTTTACTGAGAAAGCACTATGAGAGCAGCATATTTAAAACAAAGCAGAACAGAAGATTTATGTTGTCTGCTATGTGTGCTTCAAGAAGCCTGGGGTAGTAGAAGTCTGAAGGATTAGAAACACAGCCAGAGTCAAAGAAACCTCCAAGAGGGCACTTTGGTACAGACCTTAAACTTCCCAATGGAAATAGAAGAGACAGAATAGTTGTTTCTAAATTATAAGCACTAACTGAAAGTGATTGGGTCCTGCCACTTAATAAATAACCATTCATATGCTGAGGCTTTCTATGTGTGTGGGTGCATGCTCTTAGCCCTTCCTGGCTGTAAGAGAAAAATGTGTTAACTTAAACCACCTTCACAGAACTGAAGCTGGTGCCTGTTGGATTTCAGCTCAGCCGTGAGCATGTGTGTGCTCAGTAACAAGTGGTACCTGTTAAAGTGACATGAACTGCTCACAGATCTCAGATTATGCAGTGATAGGTATACTAGAAGATGAAGACACAGAGAACTCCTGCTGGGCTAAAAACTGTGTAGCTCTATTGATCTGATGCCAGCTGAAGATTGAGCCTATTGCACTTAGAGAACAGATATCTACTTTGGCCTCTAAAATTAAAAAAAAAAATCAAAAGAAATGGTAACTACACAACCTTTTCCTGGCTTTTTTGTTCTAAGACTCTGCAAAGCTGGTGAGGGCAAATATTGAACACTTGGACAGGCATAGTTTAGTTAGAGAATTTCAGCACAGGCAGAAAAAAAGAAGTTCAAACTTGGCCATGTTGGCTCATCTTGCCCAAGTGAAGAAAATGGGAATGAAACAGGGTGAATGTGTGGGCATCCTTCACAAGGACTTCTGCATAGCTTTCAGTGCCCACTGAGAGAGTAATCTGTAAGGTTAACAAAGGAACACTGGTGGTGATGAAATGCTCAGTTGGTTTGCTAACAGAAACCAGAGATGGCAAATGGGACAGAGGGGTAGAGAGAGACAGTGGGATAAGAGTGACGAGTGGCAATATGTTGAGCTGTTCTGTTTCTGCTATATATAGGAGGTAGCGGTTATCCTACAGAAGGAAATGTAGAACAAGATGTGCAGATTTGGAGACGATGTGGAACTGACAACCTGAGAAATGCCATCCATAAAGGAAGTAAGTTGAAGATGCTGAGAAATCTGCCTTATGTGTAGGATATGAGAGATGAACAGGCAGTGCAAACCAAAGATGGAGAAACCAGAATATGGTGGCGAGAACTGTGCTCATTTGCTCATTTGAAATCTTGATATTGTTGCAGGGCAATGACTCAGAAGCCAGAGAGGGTCACTGAGGGAAGAAAGCCCAGGCCAGAATAGATCCCCAGGACACATTTGCAAAGAGCTAAAAAGAGGAGAAATGCTTTAGTTTTCACACAATAAAGAAAGTTGCTAAATTTGAAGAATAAATGTGTGAACACTCTTGGAGTCCTTAGTCACTTATGCAGTAGTATGCCAAACAGTTTTTCCATGGTGGCAATGGTAATTAAAAGTGCAAGAGCAGCACTGGAGGCTCAGCAGCCCCCCAAGCAGCTGGCATTGATACCCGACAAGAAGCCAAGAATGTATTTCAGCCAGCCACCATGGGAACCTGAAATTGTGTAGTTAATGCTTTCAGTGCTTCTTCTTGAACTTTAGGACATTTTTCACCTACACCAAACCATATATAAAATACCATATATGCATTGTTCAGCTGTAGAAATTCTCTTGAGTGCATATATGCCACTTACATGAATCGTGTTCCCCACCTCCTGACTCCACTGTCTTGAAACCACAGATTTTATTCCTCTACAAATCTGAAGAAGTGTGTCCTAGGCTTCAGATACAAAATTTACCACTTTACCACTGAAGTGTGTGTGAGATCCAGTGATGGACACATGACACATCCAGCCTACAAACCTCGCCCATCCACATTACAGGGACTTGGGATCACAGAGGGCATGGAAACTCCTGGGGATACTGACACTGAAATAGAGGATGGAACCAGGCCAGCTGCCTGCTGAGGATGCTAGGAAGAATGTGAATGAATCTTGAAGAAAACAAATATAGAGAAAGTGAATGAAGCTTAAAGCAAGACAGGTATTAATGACTGAGCTGTGGTAAGGCAAAGGAGAGCACTGGTCTGGATAGAAAGAAGAGGCAGTGAATCTTCTGTAAGGCTTTTAAAAATAAAATATTGATTTTTTAATTAAAATGTTATAAATATTTAAAGTAAAATAGATAAAATATCATAAAATATTGTTCATTTGTATGCTGCCCAGCGACCCTCACAAATGAACACTCTCCATTGACACACACTTCTGTGCCTCCTACTAAGGCTTTCCTCAGGAGGGTCATGGCAAAATGAGGCTGAAAAATAGGAAATCTACCATTTTCTAAGCTGAGAAGAGCAGTGCCAGGATCAATACAGCATGAAACAAGCATTGGACACAGCCTAACCACAGTCTCTAAAGCCTTCATTGCAGCTCTTCTTTGTGGTTTTGGAACATCTCTGAAAGAGAAGAAACAATTTCCTTCTTATTGCAAGCAATGGCCATCAAAGTTATTTTAATGTAGAGAAACAAAAGTGTTTCAAAAGTGTTCAAAGGGGTTCTGAGGGGCAAATGATGTGAACCCTCATTGTAAATAAGGGAATTGTAGCTCTTATCAATGTGGATTTGAGGTCCTCTCAGTGTTCCATGGGCAAAAATCCTGGCTAACATTGTGTTTAGTACAACAGCACAAATGGCTCTTTTCCATCCACAGAAGTTTTGTGTTTTACATTTCATGTTTTGTGTCAGTTTTGTCTGGGTTTATCCCACTTGTCCTCAGAAATCTCTCCCAAGATCCTGCTCCCCAGTAATGTGACTAACAAATCAGAGATGCACCATACTTTCTGCTCAATTAAGGACAGAAAAACAACCCTCACACAAGCAGTATCTAGGCTATTGCTGAGAATGGTGCTGAGCGTTTCAGATAGATGTTCAGAAAAGACTAAAAGGCAGCTACAGAAGAGAATCTTCATGAATTTCCTCCCAATCTTTCATACTCAGTGACACATGATCATTTATTCAATATTTTTTAAGAGGAAAACTGCAGCATTCTATGTTTTTCTGCTTCCACAGAAATGTGAGCATTTTTTGGACTTTTTGTCACAAAATGAACTCTTTCAGCAGTAAGAAATCTTGAAACACTAAGTGACATGCTTTGTGCCCATCCTGTTCTTTCTTCCCCATAACTTTTCTTGGGTTTTCCCTGTGGTTATTCCTGTCACCAGCTAACTGTTCTTCAACTCCAAAATGGTAAATAACAAAATGGAGATATGAAATAAGGAGGATGCAGCTCCAGAGACCCGGCCAAACAGAGATAAGTGGGGCAATGAAAGCTAACATGGCAGGGCAGCTAGATTGGATGAAAAATATTTACAGCTTTTTAAGTTCTTCAGGTTTGCAGTGGCCTACCAATTTATGCTGGAAGCATTGTCTTTATGCTCCATATGTACATTGCAAGTGTTGCAGTCTAGGGGCTGCTCTTCTTCTGCCACTGACTCTTTCTGTGGCCTTAGCTAAATCACTTTACCTTGTTGTTACCTTTAATCAAATTGTGGTCTTGTAAAGTATGATCCCTCTTTAATGCCTCAGTATCATGACATTGACTCGATGGGGACTTCTAACATTGCAACCTAATTATTGATAATAAAACATTACTAGCTGAGAAGAATCAAACCATTTTCTTATAGCCTTTGCTTAGAAGATTTTTAATTTCATGAAGGTCTGAGAGATTTCCATGTTTTGGGGTGAAATAGAAATGGATTGGTAATGTTATGCATCTTTCAGAAAATGTATACCTACAATACTCCTTTATTATCTCTTCATGTTCCTGCAGTCTGCCAGTCTTACACAAATCTAGTCCTGTACAATTTTTTTCCTACAAAACAAGCTATTAGAAGACGTTTTTGCTGCTCCTCTGCACTAATAATTTTTTTGCACACAAAGATTACTTAGACTGTTCTTTTTCTTAGCTGATTTAGTTTGTTAAAAACATCTAATTGATTATATAAGAAAAAGAGGCCAATGTACCTTTGCAGATGCCTTTGACTTGTTTTACAGAGTGATACTGTGCTGTGCTCTACAAAGTTCTATAATCTATACATCTGCTTCTCATTATTATTATAACTTTTGTTGAGTATATTATCCTTCCAAAGCTATTGTTTGATTTGCCTTTCAGCAAGGGAGACTTCACCTTTCCAAAGTTTCTTTTTCATATTTTTACTAGGTTTCTATTCTAATGCAACCCATTATTTTCAAAGGCTTTCAACAACAGAAGAATATCATTGTGCTCAGAGCAGATGTCTGAACTGATCAAGAAAATGATTGTTGGGGTTGTGTTTGACCATTTTCAGAGACTTTGGTGGCATGGATTTATAGTATAAGAAAATCTCCAAGCTCACCTATGCCTCAGGCGCTCAGCATTCACTAAGGCACTGAACCTCTTCTCCAGGTTCATGTGCTCATGTTCTCCTGTCTTTCATACAAATGCATTGTAACACATCTCTACTAAGAAGAGAATACAATAAGACAAGCTGGAGCCAGTAGTCACAGTGATGAGATTATTTTGAACTGCCTTTAAAGTTTCTTGTGTTAATGACTGGCAAATAGTTAGGACCTCTTAAAAGCTTGGCTCCAATACAGTGTAATGGCAGCTGTGAAACATAATTTCCCAAATAAGCTCTTACAATAGTGGACTGAGATATACAGAGTTCACCTATCTTTGCTTCTGAAAGCCCAAAGAATGTACCAATTGTGCAAGCTTGCAGTCCCTTGTTAATTATAATCTCTGTTTATATAGCAGCCCTATCTCAAAACTCTTTTCAAACATTAAGACTCCTAGCACTTCTTTTATGTAGGCATTATTATCCCTGTCATTATCATTATCTCATCTTCCATTTTATAGGTGGTAAATGAGTAAAATCACACTATGAGTCAGTAGCTGAATTGGGAATAGAATATTGTAGTCCTGACTTTGTCCCTTGCTTTAATTACTCACTAACATGATTGTTATTTGTGGGTTGAAGTGATTTTGTTCAGTGTAAGGTCTCAGCAAAGATTTTTGTTTGTATGGCTTTCATGCTGATATTTTTCAGCTGTTGGTCTTGGTTTAAGTAGCTAAGAAGAGATGCTGTCATCTTCCAATTAAATACCTATCAATATGTTTTAATATTATACAATTTGAATAATAGGCTGGAACAGCTCAAATGGAGCTTAGTCTATGAGCAATGAAGTATTTAGGTATTGATGTTGTGTCCTAATCTAGTCATAGTAAAAACCATGATGGAAATCTATGGAGAAATGTACTTTTGTAAAGTAGCTGGGTTTTAAACAACAGTTGTTATTAATTAGTCTTTTCTTTTAATGTGAAAATACCATATGCAATTACTAAATTAAGTTAAAGCCACTTGTCTCTTTTTTTTTTAAGTCAGAACATTTTAGTTAGTATAAAATACACAAATGTGTTCAGTTGAAACTAGACAGTTAACCTTATTTTCTCCTTTTCCAGGACTGTTTTAATCTGGAAAGGCAATCTAATCATTGCATTGGCTCAAACAATAGCCTAGCTTCAAAACATCCCACTGACAGCACCCCACTCCTTTGTTTCTCCCTCATCAAATGTCATAAGAAAGAGAATAAAAAAATAAATATTTTCATGAGTGGTTACTCAGAAGACCACAAGGTGCAGTCCTGTGAGAAACTGAAGATGCCCCGAGAAGTGAAAGCATGGTCCTCCCATAAGAGAAGTGTAAGACACTCAATATTACAACATGATTGTTTAGAAATAGTGGATTGCTTTTTTTCTTCCTTGTTCATTATTCTTCTCCTTTTCATCCACCTTCTTCTTTTAAATAATGGGATATCTTTGTCATTCCTTTAACTACACTGTAAAAGTCTTGTCCTCTATCAGTGGTCTGCTTGCCTACAGGTGCAAAACTTGGTTTTGGTGAATTATCATAGAAATACATACTGCCTTAAAGGGAATAGATCCCTCAAATAAAAGTACAAAGCCCTCTTTGCTCCCTTCTACTTGCCCCAATTATAGAACAAAAAATGCTTCTTGGTTTCAACAAATAGGATCTCATTCAAGGTGATTTGAATGCTGTATTTTGTGGATGCAGCAGTCATGTACACAGTCTTTATATACCTGACAATTATGGAGAAGAGAAGCTAGTTGTGCAATTTGTTTCATAGTTTTCTGTAGTAACAAGGTTACAATTCCCTGCATTTGTTCTGCGCCATGCTGGCACTTTACACTCTGATCTTTAATTCATTCTTCTTTAATGACCTATTAATTTGCTCATAAACCAGATCTCCATGTCTCCCAATCACTTTATTAGACAAGTTACAGCCTATCCCTTCCCTTCCCTTCCCTTCCCTTCCCTTCCCTTCCCTTCCCTTCCCTTCCCTTCCCTTCCCTTCCCTTCCCTTCCCTTCCCTTCCCTTCCCTTCCCTTCCCTTCCCTTCTTTTCCCCTCTTATTATTTTCCAAAAAACTTCGCACAATACAGCTTTTTATCCCATCTCAGCTGTGTCTCTACATTTCCCCTCATTAGGAGGACATCCCATTCTCCTAATGCTTGTTCCTGAGAGTTTATTCCCTACTTTAACACACACTTTGTGGCCAAATGTCCTTCTCTTCCTCAAACTTGTAGCATAAAAATGACAGACATAGGGTTGAAAGTGGCAGATGATACCTGCCTACCTGAGAAGTACTCTAACATTTCTCTGTTTTTTCATGCTATCACAGTTTATGGAATTTTTAAATGCGTATTCTTATAAGAATTATTACATATTTTTCTAACTAGAGCAGCTGAAACCACATATAGCACTATGTCTGCATAGGCCTGTGGCTGAAATGACAAATGATATTTTTATGTTGTATCATTTTCAGTTATGCAATTTCAGTTTCTTGAAATCTCTCTTCAAACTGTTATATGTTGCTCCTCAAATAATAGCTATTTATGATTGTCACTTCTGTGCTGTATCTCCTATGTTCCACCTGCACTTCTTAGTTCTACAAAATGCATTCTACTATAAAAACGTTAATTTTTGCCAGATTTTCCCCACCCTGTAAATTCAGCCTTCCCTGATCTGTCAACTCAGTTTTCCCTTTGCTTTCCAAGCTTTTCCTTTTTACACTGATGTTTCTCCAGCGTGACCCACAAAGGTGGTGAGAAGTAGATTAGCTAGGCTGTGGTCCTGGGCTCCTCAAGACAAGGAAAAATATTTGTATCATAGCAATTATTTAGAGACCTAATTTTAACTGCTGAAGTGTGAAGGTCAGAAGAAGTAGGAAACAGGATTCCTTGGCGTAGTCTTACCTAAGCACACAAAGTAAAGTTATGGTATCAATACTTTCTTGGAGTACAAAACAGCTAATCAGCCTCCTGCTATCATGCAAGGACATTACTACATCCAAACATGTTCCTGTAGAGCTTTAAAAAAACTGGCCAACATTGTTGAGTGTTTATTGCATTGATATTTTCTCCTTATTTCCAGATGCTCCAGTTGGTTTTATTTTATTTTGGAGAGAGTTTTATGTTCTCTCAGAGCACCTCTTGATTAAAATCAGTTGCTTTCCCAATGTGTTTTCAGTCTAATTTCAGACTTGACATGGCAAAGAGTATAATAAAACTTAGCAGAAAGATACAGAGAGAAAACCGAAGAGCCCAGTAATAAAAGATTACATGGTTCTCCAGCAGAGTCTAATAAACACAGTGGTGAAGGAAGCAAGTTTAAAATGAAATCTCAGTAAACAACTGCTTTCTTGCTGATTACCACTGGTAAAATAAGCACTTCTGAAACAATGCTATTTTTGTACAAAAGGATTATTCACAAGCACATTGTGCATGATAGCAGCTAAATGCTAGGAACAATGGAGGGAAAACCTTGAGCTCATCACTGTGTCAGAGCCTTTTCTGTTTCACAAGGTGGTCATGCAGCTCAGAGGATGGAGGGTTCTTGCAATGGGAGAGGCATTTGCAGCTTGGGCAGCTCTGTTTGCCACATGAGTTTTTGGGAAGGAGGGAAAGAAGCACCTGTGAGGGGCTGCTGCTGCAAGGTGCTCCATCCAATCCAACAGGCAGTTAATAATGACGTACTTCATTTTACCCTTCCCATGAGCAGGTGCTTGTATCCTGGGCTGGATCTGACTACAGGGCACAGCACCTCATAGAATAGGACCTTCACATTTCTGGTCCTGGTTTAGAAGGTATGGGCATGAAGAAATTTTGTGCTTATGAAGTTTTGGGATGATACTCTAATTAAAAAATTAATATTCTCACTCCCCACCTCAAACTACAGCCTCAGAAGAAAAAAGCTGAAGAGCTACAAAGCTAGTAAAAATTAATTTTATTTTTAAATAAAATTTCTAAACTTAATTCAAAATTCTGTTAGAGAAGTGGTTAAAATCCTGGCTACAAGCAAGGTGACAGAAAAATTGAAAGAACAAGGCTATCCAAAGACTTTCAGCTGTGCAACAATGCAAGAAAAATGCATTTCCAGCAGCTGGTATCAAGATTTCTTTTACTATTGCAATAGTGGAAAAGTGGGGAAGGGGGGATAAAACCAAAATCCCTTGGATGTTCAGGGCCCAGGAGATGATAACAGCAGAGCAGAATAATAATGAGTGCTGCTAACTTCCTTCATCACACAGTAGTTGACCAAAAAAAAAAAATTTACAGATATACATATATATATAGTATATATATATATATATATACTATATATATATATATATAAAAGGCCCTGGGCAAAATTTGAACTATGTGTGTTGCTGATGAACAGCACAGTGTGCTGGAGTTGACTGAGCATGGATTTTTTATTAGTAGAGCTAGAGGTAAATGGCTTTGTCATCCATTACACTTTCCCAGCTTTCTTAGATTTCCTCCCTGGAACAAAGCCAGGATATTATGGAGAGAGGGAGGGTTGTTATGTGCATGGAATGAACAAGAAAAATCTCCTGTCTCAGGCTGAGACGTGCTGCCTGGAGCTGAAAGTCCCAAATTCGAGTCCCTTCACTCCCAGCCTTCTGGCTGCAGACAGCAGCTGCCAGGCTGTAACCCTCAGTGTCCCTTTCGTAGAGTTGCTGTTCTACACTCTGTACACTTACAGATGGATCACATGAACATTTGTGAGGGCTGTTCTGCCTTTGGCCCATGGGATGACCTGCTACAGTTAGTTGATGTTTCACCAACCACTAGCCATGTTCTCTCTTTAAAAATAAAGTCTGCTCCTCCAAATTCCCTGAAAACTCTGTAAACTATTAAGAAAAGCAAAAATATTAAATGTGGAAGGTCATTACTCTGACCCTGCTGTTCTAAAATGTATTGGCTAATGAATAAAGTAAATTTTAGTGAATTTTTAGTACATAGTTACAGTTAAAATATTGTCCTTCTTTCCTCCCTTTGCAATAAATTTACTCAGATCCACTTTGCATTAGTAGATGTATGCATGTGCAGCTTTAGAATTCTGATGTTATAATTAGATCTGTGTATTTGGTCAGGCAAGCTCAAGGTTGTCTACTTATTTCTTCATAGTCTGGATCTATGTTCTACTCCTAGAACCATTTAACACCCTGTTGAATTCTGCAAAAGCCTAGTAACCTTCCTTGGTCAGCATCACATGCATCCTTTTTTTTTTCTTTTTTTAAATTCTCACCATCACATGTGGGAGGTTTCTTTACCAGAACAAGAAAAGAATATTTTTCAAAAGTAAGAATAGAAAATGAATATGTAAAATTGTCCTTAAGCTTCATAAAGAATCATCTCCTGAAACTGAAAAAATTGTGAGTCCATATCACCCAGTCTACCTTCTTCTAAAAGGTGTGGGAGAAAGAAAGAAAAAGAATATCTGCTTCTGAGCTGGGTAGCCTGGGAAGCAGAACTGTCAGCCATAGAAAAGCTATTCCAGCTCAGAATCTCTGAAGGACACCTCTAGTATCTTTGCAGGATCTTAACTGACTTCCAGTGCATATAAAACAAAAATTTATTTTATTTTGGTGGTAAAATCCATTCTATCTACAGTCCTAGGTTTTCAAACCATGTTTAAATCACTGGGTTTCACCTATTGTAGTGGGACTATGTGAAGTCCTGGAAGACTTCCACACAGATGGCCTTAATCCCATGGGGAGATAGCAGATTATTGCCAGGGTTATTGGCATTCATGCAGTGCTTGGTCTGGCAGGCAAATGATGACATCAATCTTGGTGAAAAAGGGATCATGCATTATTCTACATGCAATCAAGTGCTAAATTTAAACACTGGTGGGACAATAAATTTTTTTGCAAGAAGGGTCATTAATAGGCAAGGGCCTGAACCATCAAACCTTTACTTACATGAACAGCCTCTGCTCACAGAGGTTATCTCATTAGGCAACTGCCTTACTGAAAAAAGGGCCTTGTACTACAGGGATTGAGGAATTAGTATCTGCAAGAACAACTCTTCTAATTATAGACTAAAAAAATTCATGTATGAAAGTCCATTTGTGGGATTTAGAAGTATGTATGCTGTCTGCTTCTTAACAATGGGAATCAAGAGAAAATTGGGAGCTATCAAGGTTCTAATGAGTACAAACCTTGTTGTAAAATTCAAAATCTATCCCTTTAATATAATGTCCTCTATCACACAGTGGCCAATCCTGTTTGAGCCAGAAACCTAATCCCCATAAATGTCATACTGTTTATATGGTATGCTTGAATTCACTATAACTAATGACCAATTTATTCTTGAAAGAGGGCACTCTTGAAGATATCGTGTCCTTTATTTTCATGCCAGACAAAGTAAGGGTTTTTCATGACCACATCATCTATATTTTTTATTTATATATTCAAATATAATTATAATAGTTAATCAGAGCAAAGGACTAATGCACAATAACAACACAGATTTTTTTCCCCCTGATTTCTGAAACTTTCTGTATTCTGCTCATGGGTATTCCATTTGGTTGGCTCACAGCCAATGTGAACCAGAATACCAAGGTATGTGTTATTTCCCTTTTAGTTTACAATGCTTCTCTTCTGACTCTCTTGTTAAACATTGTAAAGTTACTTGCTAGAAAGAGCAAGAACAGTCTCTGCTTTTCATTCATTTTAGCTAAAGAAGAAATATTGCAAGATTGTACATGAACACACAGAGAAGGGGCTGGGACAGTAGGGAAGGAGTTAAACATTTGCTGAGGTCTATACTACTGTCCCCTCCCTGAATCCCTTTTTTACTCTCTACAGTTTAAGAAAAACCTTGGAATAATTATGATACTAATACACAGGACATATTTTCACTATTTTCTAATCCTAAAAGCAAGGTATAATGTCAATAATTGAAGGCAATGGACAACAGGTAAAATTAATACACAAAAGATTTTTAATTTGTTTAAGGTAATTTAACTTGCAGTAGCTTTGTGTTGCCTCTCCCAACATGTAAAACCTGAAGTTATATATTCTAGTGCAATAAATAAGTAGTCCTAACTATTCGCTTTTGCAATAAACACATCTCAAGTTAGTAAATTCTTGGTTTTGAACTTTATCCAATCCCCAATTTGATTATTTCTGCCATAAACAGGGCTAACATTCTAAGGTATCCTCATACCTTTATTATATCTCCTAATACTGTTTTCTGTGCAAAAGGCCATTCTTATGGTGTTGTTTGGGTTTTTAAAATGAATTATTTCTAATCATCTAGCAACTTCTAATCAGCAGTCTGCACCTTCACAAAGTCGCACATGCTTCTGGGATTAAATACTATCCTTTTCCCACTTTCAGTTTAGGCCAGAGGATTCAGTGGAGCCTGGTCAGGGAGCACAGCACTACTGCTCTATACCTTGGTTGTTTCTGTGTGGGATCAGAAGCGTTCTCCAGTGGCACAGGCCATGATGAGTTGCCCCCATGCCTCTCACCCTGTTTTGCAGCCCCCCCATTCAGCTGCAGCTTTGCAAAGAATAGTGGGAAGAAAGAAGGAATAGCCTGAGGATTGATGTGCTGTTTCAGCCTGTGGTGGTTGTTTTCTCCTCTAAGGCAGCGAGTACAGAGCACTGGTTAATGCAGACCTCAGATACACACGTTGGAGGAAGGCAAGGAAGAAGAAAAAATGTGCAGGCAGAAAGCCAGTGAGGTTATGGACGTGTGTGTGTGAGAGGGGTTGGACACGAATGCAAGGAATGCTGGGCTGAGAATCAGAGAATCATATAATAATTTGGGTTGGAATGGACTTTCAACACTCACTGAGTCCAACCCCACTGCATGAGGAGGGGTGTTTTAGCAATGGCACCAGCTATGCACCTGAGGGAGCTGAGTGAGAGGAGCAGTGGGCAAGGGCTTGTCTCTCAGCACTGGACTGAACGTCTTTCCTCTCTGTGCAGCACCCCTCCAGCATCAAGCTGTACTATTCTGGGGAGGAGAAGGAGTAATGGAAACTCCTATTCCTCTGGTTTTAGAGGAAGTGATAGTGGAGCCCTGGAAAATGTTAAAGATAGACTTTGAAAATGTTAGGCTTTGTGTTTTCTCAGATCACTGCATCTGCGTAAGCAGTATGATAAATGTTATAATTGTTAGATGTGATGATTGTTTAGTAATTAAATATAATTATGATATAATCATAAAAAGAATCATGAGAAACTATGTTGGAAATTTAAGGGGGGCTATGCTTAGCTGAAATCTATGTATACAATAGAACAATATAAGTTTAATAATTAACATGAAAGTTATATAACGATAGAATATAAAAACACAATCATCTCGAATGTATGGTCGGAGTCAGATTTGGTGGAAAACACCCCTGATTCCCAGAGCTCTTAATAAAAGCACCTGCATATAATCGCTTATGTGATTATGTGTTTCTGAATGCTAACAGAAGCATTAAGTTGGAAGTGGTTGGGATAATCCCAATGTAGTTCTTCTGTGTACGTCTTCAATGTAGTTCATTCTGTGTGGTGTAAATCTTTCTCCAGAACAATCACAGAGTTAATAGTGCCTGGCCAAATTTCACAAGCTGTGGTGCATTCACTTATCAGAGACAAAAGACAGTACAAAAGAAATCTGCCTTGAAGCAGCAAAGTGCTTAAATGCTCAGCTAGCCAGCTTCTGTCCACCCCTGTGAAAGGTTCTTGGCTATCAGGGTCAGCAGATCTAACGTATCTTTGTTCTTGACTGAAGATTTTTCCAACTCATGTCACAGCTTACCCTGTACAGATTTTCCTCCAGGCTTTTTAGCCACTAGAAAGGATGGATATCTTCTGTTTCTCCTTATAGTCCTGTAACTTACACCAGAGCTTCATAGCAGCTCTCCTTCTAGCATATGGGGTTAGTCTAGAGCACACAACATGAAACCAATGGCCCTTGCTGTCCTATGCTTCCAGACACTACCACATCAGTTTGTTCCTTTTGGAAATGTGAAGAGCTCCATCCTAATGGTAATTATTTTTTCTGCCCTGTTAGTACTTCTGAAAGAACTTCTCAAATAATAGATTTTCTTATGTTTAGAAATCATCCCATTTTTGGTTTAAGTGCATTAATGGACAGCTCATATCTGTTTTTTCTTGACTAAAGCGCCTGCGATGCACTTAGCCTTCGTAAGGCAAGTTTTCACACACATTCCCACCAGGAGTCCCTGGCACTGCTTCGCTCCCACCGATTGACACCAGCCTCCCCGAGCAAGGACTGGTGCGGAGGGACGGGGTGTTGGTACGGGCGGGGGCTCGGCACCGGGTGCGGTGCGGTGCGAGCGCGGCTGGCGGGCGGGCACACGGCAGCCGCGGGGTGAAGGCTCCGGGGTGCCTCGGTGCGGGCGCTCTGGCCGCGGCGCCTCTGCGTGGCTGGGGCCGGGACGGCGGGGCTGGCTGCAGTCGGTGCCTCTGGCACCGGTACGTCCGGCTGGTGTGGGGACGTGGCTGCGGGCCGCGCTCAGCGTGGCGGCGGAGCTGAGCAGCGAGGGCGGGGGTTGCGCAGCCCCGGGCGCTGCGGGCGGTAAGGGGCGCGGGGTGCGGCGGCGGGCCGGGGCCGCGGGGTGCAGCGGCGGCGGCGGGCCGGGGGCGCGGGGTGCGGCGGGCCGGGGGCGCGGGCGGTGCCGCCGCCGTGAGGGGCCGTGCGGGGCGGCGGCCGGCGGGCCGGGCCCTGACGTCAGCGGCCGGGGCGGCTGCGGCTGCGGGCGGCGCTCCCCGAAGCGGCGGTGCCTCCGCTCCTGCGCTCACTCCGCGCTGCCGCAGCCCCCAGCGCCCGCGGCTCCCTCGCCGCGCAGGTAAGGGGGGCTCCGGGGCGGGCGGCGGCTCCGGCTCGGCGGGGCAGGACCCGCTCGGCTCCGGCAGCCCGGAGCCGCCGCGGCGCGGGGCTCTGGCACCCGGCCGCCGCTCCCTCGCTGCCTCTCCCGCGGCAACTAGTTGGGGGAGCGGCCGGGCGGTGCTGCCCGCGGTGCCGAGGAATTGGCGAAGTCGGAGCGGCGGCGCGGTGCCCCGTCCCGGCAGGGAGCCGGGGCCGCTCGGAGCGGGGCGCGGGGCGCAGGCTGCCGCAGCCGGGTTTGGGGCGGGGGGAGCTGCGCAGGGTGGGTGCCTCGGGGCGCTGATGTGTCCGGCTCCCTTTGCAGGCTGCTCGGGCACTTCAGAGCGAGCGAGAGGCTGAGCCGACAGCATCCCGGGCATTTCCAGCAAGCGCCCGCCAGCAGCCCGACACCGACTGAAATTTAGACGTCTTCGGAGTGGAGAGGAAGATCCTCATCTTCCGTAGCCTCCTCAATGAGTGCCAAGCTCTCCAAAGAGTTGAGGCTGTCCCTGCCGCCTTGTCTTCTGAACAGGACATCTGCCACCTTAAATACCAGCAGCACCTGCATCACGCAAGTGGGTCAACTCTTTCAGTCCTTCTCATCCACCCTGGTTTTAATTGTCCTGGTCACCCTCATCTTCTGCCTGATCCTCCTCTCCCTCACCACCTTCCACATCCACAAGAGGAAGATGAAGAAGCGGAAAATGCAAAAGGCTCAGGAGGAGTATGAACGGGACCACTGTGCCCGCAGCAGCAATAGCAGCAGCCAGCACCCTGGGACAGTGGTGCAGGGAGAGGCACCCCAAGGAAGAGACAGCCGACTGGGAAGACCCCCCCAGGACTCGGAGATCCAGCGCTCCTCTCCCTCGGCAGCCCCCAGCTCTCAGCAAGCACAGGCTTGTTTGGACACAGCTGGCGTGGGGCTCCTGCAGACGGTGATTTTGTCATGATGGTTTGGGGGAGACCTCGCGAAGGCACTGATTGATGTTGTAAATATCTGAGTGATTACTCTAGTCCCCGAAGAAGAAAACATTGCTAATTCAGATGAACGAACAAGCCCATGATCCAAGCGCACGACAGATCACATTGCGTTTCTCATTGACTGTGTGAGGAAAGGATGCATCTTTTTACTGGAGAAGGAGCTGCACACAGCTATTCAATATCAAGTCATCCACCTGCACAAGAGGGTCAGGGGTAGGGGGTCCCTTTTCTCTGGACATTATTACCCCAAGTACAGGGATAATTGGGTTTCCCACTGCTCTTGGGATTCCCACTGTGCCCTGTGTCATTGTTACATGGTGTGGGTTGGGGTGTGGGGGAGAGGCAGGTCTGGTGGGTGCCTTTGGGACCCTTTTGTTGGAGCAGACTGATGGTACACTCTGGTCTCTCCTTTTGTGCTGGGATCTATGCCCCTGTCCCACCCCTCTCACTCCTTTCCAGAACTGGATATTGCTTGGTGTAGAAATGGCCACCCCTAGTTGGGCTTAACTGCAAGCAGCCTCTGACCCCACAGCCTTCTGCCCCCAGCTGCTGCACTGAGTGACCCACTCACTATCTGGAGGATGGAGTCAGCTGTCTCCATAGAGTGGTGCCTGAGCTTTCCTCTCCCATCAGCTCCCTTGATCTTGAAAAGCACCCCCTTCTCCGTGCCATGACTCGTGAAACCCAAACCCAGTACTGTTTTGTGTGGGAGGGAGGGGTAAGGTGCAGAAACTTGCCTGTGCCCTCCCAGGGGAGGTTGTCTTTGTACCTCCTGTTGGTCCTGAAACAATCCAGTTCTGCACCAGGCACCCTGCACTGAATGCCTGCGTTTACAGCTTTGTCTCCCAGCAAGGAATCCTGCAGCAGTACAGATCTTGCTTCTACTTTTTTAGGCTGATGTGTATTTTCAACCCTCCTAATCTTGTAGACAATTAGCGACAGACAACACTTAATTTTATCATATGTTCTCTCTTAGGAAACAAATAATGCAGTTAAAAACATCCACTCCCAAACCCTGGCAGATACTTATTTTTGAAGTGGCTGCTGTGAAGTGGTGTAGTTTATCCCTAGCAAGCAGAGAGAGTTTTGTTGTTTCTGGCTGGCGGGTGTGAGTGGCTGCTGGTACTGTGTGTAATGGAGGATGCAGTATGGTTTACAGAAAATGCGTCTTTGCTTAGTGATCAAATCAATGACCATTACTTGAAGGTGCCTTAACAGCGTGCCGTATCCAAACTTTGAAACATATAGTGTGATATGGTAGCAGAGGCAGGGCAGCCCTCTACTGTGAATACTAACATCTAAAAATTGCAGCAGAGAAAAAGTGATCCCGAGGGATTTATTCTTTTTTTTTTCTTTCTGTTCCATCATTTAAAGTGATTTGAGGATATAGTAATAGCCCACAGTTTTTAATATTCTGTATCCTTTGTATTTCTTCTCGTACATGCTCTGTCTGCCAGGGTATCTGACTGAAAAATCCCAGACACATAGACCAGGAGGTCTGGAGCTGTAATCTGTGGGTGAATGTCGTTAACCAGTTTAAAACTGGGAAAGAGAATGGCAAAAGTCCTCCATAATACCCCCTATAATACCCCCAAAATGCAGAGATTTCAGGGCAGTATTTCTGTCACCCAGTTTTCTCGCTTCCTGATCTTTCCTGGTGTGATGGGAAATTGCTGTTAAGTTTGGATCCGTGCCTCCATCGTTGTAGGGAAGAGCTGTACCGGGGAGCCCAAGGAGCCGCTCCACCTGCTGAGGTTGGTGTGGAGAGCTGACATGTGTGCCACTGAGCGAGGGGTGTTTACGGCTGGCTCTTGCTGATAATGGCTACTTCGTTGTTGCTGGGCAAGGAAATTGGCTTTGTTTTGTTTCCCCCTAATAAAGGATGCATGAACTTTTGTGTTTAACTTCCTTATGCAACTGCAGCACAGTATTGCACCACAGGGAATAGATTTAGGACAATGAGGAGTGTTCAGTGAGCACTAATGGAGCTTCCTGACTGTTGATCTCCACTAAACAGAGAGGTATTACTTTCCCCTTTATTTTGTGCCTTTAAACCACCCCCCACCCCATCCCAAACCAACAGTGTATAATTTCGAGTTTTATAAAAGCAATAAGATGTTCCAAGTCACTCCAGTGCGTTTCTGGTTGATGATTCCACTTCTTTAGTGTCTGAAGTCAGATACTCTTCCTTCTGCCTTATGCACTCAAGGCATGCAATAATTCCCCAGAAGTGTACTGCTTGTCACATCTCATTGCAGTTATAAAATTGCCCTATTTTTGAAGAAAAAAAGAAGGATGGAGAGATAGATATATATATCTTTATATATATATATAATGGATATACAGGTATATGTATTATTTATATAATCTCATGCCACTGAAAGTAGTTGCGAAAGTGTGACTAGAGTTAAAATATTATCATGTAACTCTATCCTTTGTTAATTAGCTTTGATTTAATATTTTAATATCTCTGTATTTATGTAAATCTGTGTAAATTATATGGTCTATTAGTAAAATTTCATACTGACTTTAATTTTTGCAGAACTGTGAGCTTCTTGTGGTGTCATCTAAGGTTTTTTATTTCTAAAGTTAAATTAGACAAGATATGAGAAGTTGTAAATTCCTATTATCACACAGAATTACTGCAATAAGGTTCATGCATATTCCCTGTACACAGCCCTATCTTGAGGTATAGCAAGCTTATGAGGTTTAATTGAACGGTCTCAGGAGATCTAGCTGATACAAGCAGGACACGTAGGTTTTCATTTTCATGAAACAATAAGCAATCTAGGGAATAGATGTGGATTTTTAAAACAGAGTTTATGCTTGGAGGTTCTGTCAAATCAATTGCTTCAAAACCCTACAGCTACAGCTAAACTTCTGCACTTAGCATTCAGTATTAATAAGGCTGATGCTTCTTTCCCCTCCTACTTAAACTAGAAAAGAGTAGAAAATGGTTCATATTTCTAAAGCATACATTTTCAGCTAAATATGAAACTGCCCAAAGGGTTTTGAATATACATATTTTATGCAAGTGTAATATCTATGTATCTGTATCCATATATTTAAATATTTTTGTGTAACCTTTTCTACGATATTTGATAGAGATGCTGGGTAAATGCTTGTACCTTTCTCGAACACGAGGAAGGATTTTTACCCTCTTGATGCGGACATTCTTTTCCCTGTGAATTTGCACTGGTTTTGATGAGTGATGATGACGACTGGGCAGCTGAGTGCTGACTGATGGAAGCACAGACTGTCTTTGCTCTGTTAGGGGACAAATCCTTTGGCTGGATTTTCCTGGTTCTGAATTGGAGCTGGTTGGCCACTAGCATCCCGCATGTGTAAGAATAAGAAGTGCTGTGGGGCTCAATATTTCCTCTCCGGTTCAGCTGTTGTTCCCTGGAAGAAGCACGACAGCAGTGACTCCTTTTGTAGAGCCTAGTGAGAACAGAGCTGATGAGCAACATGATGGGACTGCATTGGAGCATCAGTGATGCCTCATGATGCACTCCTGTCCTCAGAGCCTGCTGCTGCCCTGGGGATTCATCCAACTCCCAATGGCATCAGCAGGAGTGGCTTGCACTGACTGCTGAGGGACTGGGATCCCATCTGGAGCCCGCACGGAGGGTGACAGCTCTCCACATCACCGCCGCTGACCCTGCTCTGCTCCTGTCCTAGCAGTCTCCACGGGGATGGAAACCACTGCCTCCCACGAGGGCTGGGTGCTTCAGCCTGGTGGCACTGGGGAGCCGGCTCTGCTGCCGTTAGCTCTGCTTCTGTGGACTGAGGCACTTCGGTTCCTATGTGGATCACGGACAGGGAATGTAACTTCATTCAAATCTATCATTCCGGCATTTTTTTCTTTGGGGGTTTGTCTACTGCAAATGTAGCTTCAGATAAAATTTGCCGGGCTCTCCATCCAGACATGTTTTAACTTTTGATACATCTCTCTCAGATGTATATCTGTAAGTTTATAGATATATATCTCAAAGGAAATGCTGGACAGAAAGCAAAGAACAGAGACTTCATGTTACTGACAAAACTGTCCTATGACAAAAAAAGCGCTTTTTTATTTTAAAATTAATTTTAGAGGCTGTATCTTTAATGTAAATAGCAAGTTACTCTGTGATTAATGTTTTCCATAGCATTTCTGAGTAATTGCTATCTTGTTTCTGGAAAGCCGTGTCCAGTGTTATGAAGCAACTGTGCTTTTTTTCTTCTGTTGTTATGAATATGAGTGCAACTTTAATATAGGGAGGAAAAAAGAACAGGATTTGACTCTTTATACAGGACTGAATTATTTTAAATCCAATTAAGAATTTGGTTGCTTTTTTCCTTTCTTGTGGTTATTCTCTCTGCACGTTCATATGTTTTCTATGGGTACTTGAAACCCTACATTTTAATAAGTATGCAAGATATGAAGGGAACCATGACAAATTATGTCAGAAATATTCTTTTTCCTCTTTTGTGTAAATAGCAAAATTTATAATGACTTAGATACTGTTTCATTACATTTCTCATCTCTGTAGAATTTGGCATGACACATATACAAACCTTTAATAGCACTTTCATTTATGTTAAAAGTTAGTACTACTTTTATCCAGGATTGACTTACTCATCTCTTTCAGGTATCCAACATTTTTTCCCCTAAGCTTTTAGATCAGAAGTTTTCCATCTGATTGCAAAATAAATTTCTAGTAGAACAGAGCCTCCTTCTGTTTTTAGCCTTTTACATGTAGGTCTCTGATCTGAATCCAGCCAAGCTCATTAGTGTAGAAAATGTGTTACAATCTTGCTAGAACTGGATGGTGTACGAGCCTTGAGGAGAGAGGTGACTGGCAGGCAAACAGGTGAAATACCTGGCAATGGAAATAGTTGGCTTTCCTGTGTGGGATTGGGGAATGGAAGCCTCCCCTTCCACTGGATGGACCTGGGTGAAGGGCGACCCATTCCAGCCACAGCAGAGACAAGTATCGATGTCCTTGCTGATCCTGTTGCTCTAAAATGTCATTTTCTCTATGACACTAGATCTTATTTCTGTAAATTATGTGTAATGTATTTCTTATTCAAGTCAAAGAGGTTTTCATTGCTTCATCGGTACTATATGTTCTCTGTGGATAATTAGAAGAATTAATTTTCCAACCCTTTTAACCTAATACCTCTACAAGCATCAATTTTGTATGAGTTAGGAAATAAATAAATATTTGGATCAGAACCCTGTCAGTAAAGATTGCCTTTATTTATGTAATCCAGTGTTCCAGTTGACTTTTCTTTGTTGTTTCCTTCCTTGAAATGTAGCAATATAATCTGTTCATTATCTTACTTTTCCAAGAGGACAAAGATTTTAAAGCAAATACTGCAAAATACAGATATATAAACAGGAAAAATTTTGACATTGTATAGCAGAATGAAATCATGTAGACTTTTGTTTTTGTTGTTTCGCAGTCATTCTTTGACCTCTGTTTTTCATACCACCTCCAATCAAAGAAAATTTTAATCTAAAATCTTAGAAAGAACTTACATAAAACACATGCTTTGCTTTTATGGCTTTACCTTTCCTTACTACACAGTCAGTGACCAAGTAGAGGTTAAAACTTTTCAAACGGTATCCCAGGGGATTACGAGTGCTGTAAACAAGGGGCCGGTATAGTAGGTTCTAAGGTGAAAATATTAGCTCTATAATACAGTAAAGGCAGGAAGGCTGTGGGGTGAATTTGGGATTCTAAAGGAGTGCCTTAATTTTGTTCCTGGCTCTGTCACTCACATTGTGAGCCTCTTGGCTTCCGAGCTCTTTATATAATAATGTAACTAATCTATTAAACAGAGTTGGAGCCTGCAAATACACAGCCCCAAAATGAATAAATTGAGCATCATCTACATAAAAGAATACTTGGAGCATAATACAAATTAGAAGAGTCTTTATGCTGTAATCACCTGGCTTGGATTGTTCAAGTGCTTACACTTGGCAGCAAGATGCAAGTGGCACACTGCGCAGCTGGGAGACGGATGGCTGGGCAAGATGCTCCAACAGGCACACCGAGAGGCTCCATTTAATTTTTAATTTGAAGTGGAATACATATTATGGAAGACAGCCAAGAAAACTAATGTTTATTTTAGCATTTCATCACACATGGCACTTCTTTTTTCAATGCAGAAAGCAGCCTTGTATGGTTTTAAACAGAGTGCTGACTAAGGTAATAGGAATATAGGAAAAGGTAATTCTTGGGAGTGAACCCATCGCTAATGAAATTCATGGCACAACATCCTTGAATACAGTGGGGCCTCAACTATGCCCAAGAAAATACCAGATCTCAGTCTCTGCTGGCTGTCTGTTCCTTGCCAGTGTCATCAGACTCTTGACTTAGTAGTTCTAGGTCACATGAATTTCTCCTGTTTTTTCACTCACCATCCATACAGTGAAGGATCACATGGGATTACCTACATGTGACATGTTTTTGCTCACTTTTCTTTTGCTTTTGTTGCCTCCTGCTATCTGACTTTCCACTAGAGAGCCTGACTGTCTGCCCTTTCCACTAGGGATAGGCTATGTTGGCCAGCTTGTCCCTTCCTCCTAATGGGTAATCTCAGCCTATGTCTGACATTAGGAAGTTCCTCACTGTAAGTCATCAGCTGGTTTGATTTCTGCAAAGATCCTGTAGGACTTTGCGATCATCTTGGTCTAGCTTGTCACACATTTGGATTGCCCACAGCCCAACCACTCTGCAGCAAGACACAAGTTTTTGAGAAAGTGCTAGATTTCAAAATAGCCTGAGAAATACCAGCACAATTCCCAGCATAGTCTACTGGCATCGGAACAGCATCACATTTCCTGATTAAGCTGCCAACCCAATACCACAGGCTGGAACTGCTGAGAAATCATCATTCTTTTATATCTATAATTTCTATCTTTCTATCATTTAAAGCAACACTACTGTAAGGAAAAGCATCAGTTACTGTAGAAAGGAGACAAAATGAGGGAGGGGATATGATTATGAGTATTAATATACAAACATGTAAAACCTGTGAGACAGACAAGATCAACTGAATGTCTAATAATGGCTAGCCACTCAGTAAGCCACTCACTTTTAAATCAGATTATCACAATCCATCCTATTACATGTGGTCTTGAATGCTTTTAGATACATCCTTTTACTTTGCTGCTGTCAGTGAGCCTGTACTTGTTTATGAACTCCAGTTAAACTCTTTAAAGTCTATTTGTTTTCATTACAGAAATAGCATTTCTATTAAATCATCCTTTGAACAGGCCTCAGCAGTAGCATAGGGGAGCCTTCACTTCCAGCACACTTCTTAGAGCTTGTTCAATCTGATAAGCATGATGCATAAAGGAGGACAACAGTCCAGATGATCATAGGGGGTCACTGCAAAAATCTGTAAACCATGATTGCATCCAAACTGAAGGCAAGATACCTATTAAATCCTCGGATGGCCACGACTTTTTACCTGTCTACAATGAAGCAAACATCTCAGCTTGAGTTATTTTGGATTTATGTACTGCTGCTGGAGCTGAGCTGACTATGAGCCATTACCTATCTGACAGAGCTTCTCTGAGGTGAGGTCTCCCTGAGATAAAGGGACAAGGATGAGCCTGGTGTAGGAGTGGAAAAGGTGGGTGATGTGTGACAGACGGGTGTTAGTAGGACTGTTTGCATAGCACTGTAGCCATACTGTAGGTCTAAGGGCAGATTCCTCAGCCCCTATGCTTGCAAGTGAGAAAACAACAGCATTACACAACTCTTGGTATCAGATCTGTACCTAATGCCTTTTATAAGTGAAAATTTTTTACAGCTTCCAGAGAAGCTCTTGAGATTGCTATGTTCCAATTAGGCCTCTTTTGTTTAAAAAAAAAAAATTCGAATGCTCTGGAAAACAGAAACTCAAAATATATGTCAAAATAAAGTAAGCAACAGGATGCTGTAATCCATGTGAGAAAGGTGTGCTGCTGAAAGACACCAGGCTGACAAATCTTTATGTGCTCATAGCCTGGGGACTTCACCACCAGAGAACCGTGTTTCTTCTCTGCTGATGTGCACCGGTTGTTGCAGTGGGGGGCCAGGAGGAGGAATTCAGATTTCCTCAGGCTGGTGGAGCTGGTGAACTTGTGATGGCATGAGCTGTCAGCAGGAAAATGAAAACACTCACCTCCCATCACAGAAGGCATGGGGAAAACACAAGTTTCAGAAACAAAGATTTTTCTGGGTTAGAATTTGCTGGTTAGATTTGTTAAGGAATATCGCCAGGATTTACTTCATGGTACCTTGGCTCAAGTAACATCTCAGCATGAGGAGGTTTCCATTTGCCTCCCTGTCTCCTGCGTTCTTCTACCACTCTTCCAGACCACTTCACCTTCACTAACTTATTCTACCCTGAAGCAAGTTTTGGTACAGCTGCAGGAATGTGTGCAAATGAGCTAGTCAATCACAAGGCAGCAATAGCCCCTGGGTGTGCTGTGGAGGAGGCTCCTAACAGCCTGAAAAAGGGTGCAGGGGCACTAAACCTTTCAGAACAGTTGTTGGAGGGGCTAATGAGACCACGTGCTTTGATCCCTGTAATGGACATCTGGGACTAAAATATTGATAGCCTTCTGTGGCTGTGGAGCTCCAGCTGGCTCTTGGGCTCTGGCACACCTCACTGCCACAATGCCCTCAGCTTCCTTCATACCCTGTGGTATAAAACTGCATTGGCTTGCAGCCTTCCTCTGCCTCTTGAATGAGATCCTTCATATTTCCCCAAATATCCCCTTGCTCCTCTATATGTCCAGTTCCACACAAGGTCTACATCTCCCCTGCTGACCTGCCTGGCTTGCAGGTGGGATGCACAGAGCTGCACAGGTAAGGCAAATTTGGCCAGTGCCAACAAAGCCCAGTTATCCTTGCCTTCCTCTCCTTGATCCCCAGCCCAGTCCACCTATATTCCAAGGAGCCAACAGCATTCAGCTCTCTGCTCTTCCCTCAAGCATAGTTGATATTAGCCAATGGACCCAAAAACTGCTGGGGGAGGACAACTGACAGTGCTTGGACAGGGAATATGCCTGCACTATGATGCAGGCGTTAGTGAAAGAAGTTATTTTTCACATCTCGTGAATTGTAAGTAAATTTCAAGACTTTTTTGGTGCCTGACTCAGAGTTTTGAAATGTTTGGATTTGGCAGTGCTGCTCAACAATATCTCTGAAGCCCATCTGTGCTGTTTACACGCTCTTTCTTCAGCCCCCCAGGCATTGTCTGTTTCCTTTGGTTTTCCAGACTGTAATCTTTTGAAGCAATAAATTAAGGGTTTGTTTGATAATTGTGATGTTTGTGTGAAAGTTGCTCAGAAGGTGAATCATAGATTTCTAAGACTAAAATGGGATCTGGAGGCATATAGCTGCAAAATTATCTACAGTCTGTCATAAACAGTATTTTAATCCAGTAATTCACATCTCCTGCCTGCCTCCTCTACTGCTTCAGGTCCAGTGGCTCAGAAGCATTCATTTTTTTAGGAGTGGTAGCTGATTTCCAGCTTGCAAGTGCTGAATCCACTTCATGCTTTTGTAAGTTTTTTCAGTAATTACAAAAATAGACAAAAAATGCAAGATTTGTCCCTTAAAGGCAATATTTTGTAATATAGAGAATGAAGTTAGCATATGCAGTAGTTATTAGGACACTGTAAAAAACAGAAATCTGGCAAGAAAGGTGAGCCATCTGTGAAAATACAGTTCCTATGGCATGCAATAACCCAAATGATGCCTCAGTTATAAATTCACAGCACTGGGAGTGCAAACAAAACTGTGTCCTGGGGGAAAACTATGAGGAAGTGTTACATATGCAACCATGTACCTACTCAGAAGGTGTCAGCTGAAATAAATGAGATGTTGGTAGTCACTATGGAATTTTGCCTCACAAAAAGTCCCCCACTCTATTTTTACAGTTTTATCCTTCCCTCCCTTCACCGTTTCTCCCTTACTCCAATATCTCTTTAACAAAGAACAACAGCAACAAAAAAATCTTCTGCTCTGCCTCCAGATATTTCTCTGTTCAAATGTCTCCACCAGAGAGCTCCTTAGTGAGCTGCATAAAAAGACAGAGGGCAAATATGGTCTGCATTTTTTTGTGTTTATATAAAGATATAGATAGATATAGATGTATGTGTATGTTTGTTTATAATTCATATACAAATTCTCTCACACAGATTTTGGTCTGATGACTCTTCTTGAAGCCCAACATTTAACTTTCAAGTTAATGAGGCTTTCATAAAAGTTTGGGGTTATTTGTTCTTTTCTAACTGCTTCATTTGTGTTAGTAAAAAAAGTATCATCAGTTATTGAAACTTGTGGATATTTATAAGAATATAAGGAAGTGGGACCAAAACAATTATCTTCCAGCCTCATCTCAGAAGGAATTTTCATTTTGGTTTGCCCTAAGAGAAAGACAATAGCATTCATGCTTATCAATGAGTGTTTCCTAGGCTATGCAGATAGTAACAAGGCAAAGTACTGAAGCAAGTTGGCATATTTTTTCAGTTGATAAATAATTCACAAAGCAGCCACAGGATAGTGGCTGAGAATATGCCTTCTAGTGAGAACCTGAAAAACTCAATCTGTTCTGTTTACCCAAGAAAAATCTGAAAGGTGATTTGTGCACAATCCTACATGGGAAAGATGTTTTTCATGGGAACTAATTGGTCAGAATGGAATAGAATATTCTGATGTGACAGTGCAGTAGCTGATGCTGTATAATATGGATAGTAGAGATAATTGAGCTGTGGCAGATTCTTATCATTCAAACTGTTACTTTGAGATGTCATTACTTTTAAAGAAGTTATAAGGTTGACACAAAGATTTTTGGTTAATGACATTCCTGAGCTGGATTTCTACAGGAGATTGGACAAGATGATTTTATCACTTTCCTTTAGGCTTCAATCTATTGATCTGCAAAATAAATTTTTCGCCATGAAATATATATTTTTTGTAAAGGAAAATATTTATTTTGCAGATATATTGCACAGAAACTGACAACTGAAAGAAAAGCATTTCCATACTTTTGTTACAAGGCTAGCATTTCCCAGAGGTGAAGGCTTCTCTTTGCTTTCTCATAGCACACCTTCACTACTGCATGACACATTTGACTGACAGAAGTCTTGCAATACACTTGACAAGAGCTGTTGCTGCATAATGCTACAGGCTGTCTCAAGAAGTACTTCAGTCTCCTCACCTGCATACTTCATTTCAAGAGATCAACTGAAAGGTTAAGAAGTGAGTAAAGAAGGTAATTTCGGGAAAGAGAATATCAGTGGATTAACTCAGGGTTTTAAACTATAATTAAGGTTGGTGATAAGCTAAAAATATTGTGAGATTCACAAACAACATTTCTATAGATCAGAGACCAAACTTAGCAAATTACTGGGTAGAAACAGGATAGTTGTGTTCTAAAAAGTCCTCTAGTGGCACTCTCTGTGTGCTCTTGGCAATGTCACAGAGCAGCAGGATGTGTACGTGTACAGCCTGAAGTTTAAATGTGATTGTCCTGACAATTGTATGAGCCCAAGGAATCTGTATTCTTCATTTACATGCTTGCTGTACAGAGAGAAAAAGATATTAACCAGCATCATACTGGAGGAAAATGGTCACCTGCTCTAGAAAAGTGACTTGTTAATATATATAGATTCATGGGAACGAAATTCAGTAGTCTGAAGAAAGGCATTGAGTACTCTTGCAATATCTGCTCCACCAGGTAACCTCATGGATGGATACAGAAATTGCTTCCTAACTCCTGAGGGGTGCAGGTCAGGTTCAAACAGGTAAAGCACTTGCATTTTGGAGGAAAAGTAGAAGTTACTGAAAGAGTCAAAGCCTTTGTGCAGTGGGGGCGTAGTGATAAGTAGGAAGGAAGTTGTGAAATGAACAATAAAAGCAAAAATGGTGGGGAAACTTCTTCCAGGCTTTGCTTTCCTGATGAACTCTGAGCCACTGGAAGTGTCTCATGGGTATGGGAAGAAAGAAGGAGCAGCAAACTCTGGGTACTTAGGAAACATAAGGCATCATTTTGATTCCTCAATTTGTCTAGGGTTAAGCAGCAACTCAGTGTGGGAATTTGGGTCTGCCTTTGGGACCATTGCCTGCTTTAGCCACATAAATCCTCTGTTGGATGAAGCCTAACTAATGCACTAGGGGGCAAGGCTCAAAAGTTGCAGCGTCCAAATCTTTTACTGGAAGTAGCTTTATATATATCTCCACAGAATCTGATCTAGTGAAAACTGTCTCCACCCCCATCCAATTCTGTATTACAGCTGATACACTTACTAAAAGAGCAGTTCTAGCCTTCCATAGCCCCATACCCTATCCCAGATTCCATTGCAAAACAGATGTATTTACTCCCCATGGTTTTGTCTTGCTCTGCCTTTTTTTCCTATTAATATCTATAATAATTTTATGAAGATGTGGTCTGCTATCTGCACAATTTAAACTATCAGCTCTGTGGAGTAGTGATTATGTTCACATATAGCAGGCACAAAAATGATGCTGTATAAACACAAAGGATATGCCTATAATGAATAAAAACTCTTTTCAATTTTAAGGGTAACTGAAACAAGGGAGAGAGTAGATGTTGCAGTGTGACGCCATTCCCTGTTTCACCTATCCCAACGCCCCAGGTGTGCCAACCTCTCCTTTCCCCTTTGCCCTCCTGCTGAGAGCTGTCCATCAATCTTAACATTCCAGCAGGGTCGTGGTGTGGTTGGCAGAAGTTCAAAAGATGCCCCTCAGGTCCGGGCTCATTGGCCTGTCCAAGTGTCTTTATCCCTCGAGCCTTCCCCTCCTCACACCTGGTTGGCCCTCACCTGTCCCTTCCCTCCCCCTGTCCCCGGGGCTTAAAAGGAGACAGGACCATGCGGTCTGGATTCTGTTGGGAGCTGTTACAAGATTCAGAGGTCTGTCATCCTGGAATAAAACTCTGGATTAAAACTCTATGGCAGAATCCTCTCCTTTTTCTCTTCACTGTCACCTGAACCTTTTCCACCAGAGGTAAACTGAGTTTCTACTATACCTGGATTTGTTCCGAGTGCCCAGCTGCAGCATCCAACCGGCCAAAGGTATCTCTGAGGTGAAACACCACAGCTGCTGCCTTTGGCCCAGCAGCAAGGGTCAGATGGGGCCAGGCACGTCCCACCCGGAAATATTGGGATTAATATTCCATAAGTACTCATAGAATAACTAACTTTGGAAGGGACCTCTAACCTTGATTTAAAGCCTTCTTCACCAGCTTGGCAAGTCTATGACTGAAGAGGCTCTTCCCCTTCTCCAACAGATGGACCCCACCAGCCCCCAGGACCAGGTTTCTCTAATTCTCATGAATCCCATGGTCTAAGTGGCAGAGCCCCTGGCTGTTGTAGTACAGACCATTGTCTCTGAGAACTGTCTTCTATGTAATGCAAAGTGAGAAGATCATTCTAAGTGTATGAAATTGTTTGTGACATTAATTCAGTCCCAGATGTGTTGAATTGTTCTAATATGCGAGGCTGAGAAGCTGAAGCTACTGAAAATGAATATGGTGTGTTGTTAATGTGCTTGATTATGAGAGAATTAGAACACTTGTTGAAATACTGTCAGCTGTGTTTAATTTCCAGTGGATTTATTGGGCATGAAACTCATGTGTGATGACATATTGCTGTTAGCCTCATGGAAGAGGTTGTATTGTCTTGGATTTTGCTTTTCCAGCAGCAGTGTATTTCCACTATGATATTACCAGTATATGTTATGATTTTTGCTCACTAGAAACAGCAATACACTTGTAAATGTCATCATCCATGGGACAATGATATGCTCTTTTAAAGATTCCTTTCTATAATGAGAGTGACCTCAATTTTGTCACTGCTCAGAAATGACACAGTTTACAAGCTGTACGTCTGCTGCAGAGGTACCAGCAGTGGCAAAACTATTCTGTACTTGGATGTAGAAATACATGATGTGTTGTTCTCCAAGACACAGAGTAATGGTGACACTGGCCTGTAAATCACTAATAAATGTAAAAAGCCTGCACATTTTAGTGTGAACTGAATGCAGATGATATGCATTCACAACTCAGGGGACTGAAATCTCTGGTCAGTTCACTTTGGCTGCTGCATATTTTAGCTGGAAACCAGCTGCCAGCACATCTGGTACAGTACCAGGAGACTCATTTGTGTGGGTGAAGAAAAAGTACAGATATTCTGCTTAAGGCCAGTTTGGGCTTCCAGATTTCTCATTTATCTCTGAGATTCACCTCCCCACAAATCCTCTGCACCCACTGTTGCCCTGGTCTGGAATCAGCTGAGGAGATCTAGCACCACTGAGTCCTTAAGCTCTGGTACTGCTCTATTTGGCCTCTTGTTTTAGCATTGGTCACCTGGCAGAATGTTGACAGGCATGAGAATGGGTGCTGTAAGAGCTGTTGGGCTGGTTGAGATTTCCCAAGCTATTTAATTGCAGTTAATAAGAAGAGTTTAAAGCTAGGTAAAATCAATTATTTAACCTAAGCCAAAGTCCTCGGGGACTTGATGACTTTTTTGTGCCTGGGACTCACAAGCATGGGCTTCTCCTCAGATGTTGGAAGAGATTCATCAGCCTTGGACAGTGGAAAAGAATCCTCAGATGTTGGACAGTTGAGTTTAAATTCTTCCCCAGTCTATTGTAATATTAACCCTCCAGCCAGAAAAATAACAATCATGCCTAATGCCATGCTGGGATGGTCTTTTATCAGCTTTTCTTGACTGATAGTTCCTTATCTTGCATGGATTAATTTCATCTTTTCTGACTTGGAATGGAAATCCAAGCAGAGTATTTTATTGTTTGCATGAGTCCTGCTCTCTTTTCAGTGCAACTTCTTCTGAGAGATAATGGGTTATGCTAGGTGGGTAGAATGTGGGGGGCTTTATTTACCTGGGCTGAAGTGAAGCATTGAGTGTGCCTTGCAAAATGTCTGTGAGTAACCACAGTCAGAGATGTTAATTATTAACACAGCTCCCGTAAGGCAAGTATGAAGTAAAATATGAGGGACACTATCAGGTTTGTGAGAGGTTGCTGGAGATATTCTACTGATCTAGTGGCTCTGGAGACATCTGAGGGATCTGAAACTGAACGGGTGGGCTCTGTGTTTGTGATACATTTCTGCTGTATCAATCCATGTTAGAACTTCTAATGCTTATCTGCACTCCATAAGAACCACCAGGTTTCTCCTTTGATGCCTATTTGGGCTTTAAAGAATCTTTTTGTCTCTCTCTAATGCATTTGACATTGATCATAGCTATAAGCAGGATTTATGTCCAAGGGGAACTGATCTCCTGTGGCATTCTTTCGGTATACCGTGTCCTGCACTTGTGAATAAAATGATTACCAGATTGGGGTCAGAGAGGAATTTTTTTCTAGGTGAGACCATCACGTTGTCAGAGTTCTTTGTCCTTGTTCTACTCAGCACAGCTGTTAAAGCCTGACTAGCAGTTCTATTTAGCCACTAGCAAATCTTTCCCCTTCCCCCCCTACCCCCTAATTATTCTATGTCACTGGTGACATACTTGCTCCTCTGAGTAACTGCAGCTTAAGGCTCACTATGTGGTAGAGAGTACTCTGGGATCTGTGCCACGGAGAAGAGTTTGGTACTTGCTTTTGACCTGGATAATTAATGTGTGGTTATAAGGGGTTGAAGAGATGGGACCCAATGTGTCAAGGCCATATTTTTTCACCCTGATCCTGTTTCCTTTGTTCCTTGCTACTTCACTTGGTCATCCCCAGCAATTAGTGATTGAAGCAATGTTAGGAAAAATTATATAATAACAATTTCAGAGAACACCTTGCTCTTTTCCTAGGTTAAAGTTCAAGTTCATTCCTTGACTTGCATATCTTTGCATGCTGGAGTGCTTGGGCAAGCTTTAGCCATGTGGCATCTGTGCCACCATGAAATCATGTGCCTGAAAGAAGAGGGAGGGAGAGAGGTGAAGGTAGTCTCAGTAGAGATGGGGATTGGAAGAAATGCAGGTAGGTTGAGCAAATGGCCAACAAGCTTCTTCTAGCAAAGACATTATAATTAAAACCAGAAGCTGATGCAATAATAATGGTTTCTTATGTAATGCTAAATACTACTGTTTTACTCTAATTTTGATGACAATTTTTCTGTTTCACTGAGCACTGTGCTGAAAGCTTCTTACAAACAAGCTTTTAAGTGCATCATGTAAAATTTGAGCATGTCAGAATAATCTGCTCATTTCAAAGGATCCAGTGTACTGAGGCTTCTTCCTAACTGCCCCTGCAGTGCTTTGGATTGCTTATTAGAGAAGGTAGGCATGTAGAATATTAATAGGAAATAGCATACTTTTCTATTAAATTAACTGGACAGTTTAAAATTCAAGTATTTTGTACTGTCTTTTTTGAATTGTGGGCAGTTAATGGAGGAAACATATTCAAGGAGATTTTTAGATCATTTTTACAGGAAATCTAATCTAAAAGACAAGAACTCGAGTTGCTGAATTTCAGTGCTGCAATGATAATGCAGCTACTGTTCTGGATGATCATGAAATTAACTTATTCATGTAGACAAGCTGTAAAATTATGAAACTGCCAAATTTAAAATCTGAGTGATAAACAAGTTAATTTGTTTCAGGCACTTAAAAAATGTTTTAAAAGGACAACTGTTATGAGGGTGAATGCTCATAGAATTTTTCTGTATGCATGAGTTTTCCATATATGATACAGTATTATAACCATGCAGTAATAGAAAACAGATCTGGAAGAAATATCATTAACTCATCAAGCCTGTGTCCCTGACTTCTGCTGTACCAGAATGAAGAACCCGTCTTTCATTGGTGAGCAGTTCATTAACCACCGATCACATATCATCACATTTGGTCATTCTTATGCCATGCATAAATTTTTCAAAAATTATTGTGAGCAAACTGTAGTGCTTCATAAAGTTTTGAGGTGTATTTCCATGTGCCTTTTTCAAGGACAATGCAACAGTCCGTGTTTGCAAAAGGCACTCAGCTTTTACGGAATTGTCCCTGGGGAATTGAAACCAATTTCAGAGTAAAGTGTTACAGGCTCTTGTCAGAGCTGGTCAACACAGCTGTAAGACTTTCCTATTGTAGTCTGGGATCAGTACAGCTCCTGATAGCCTGGAAGGGTTTAAACATTATTTCTCATTTCAGTTTCTGAATTTCCAAAGTCTGGAAATTCACCAGAAAAGTGATAGATTTTGCATAGCTTTGGAGGGGAAGGGGAAGGACAGCTGGTGGCATCATCTCACTTTTGTAGATTATAAGGGATGGGGACTGACATTTAGGTCTCCAAAACCATTGACACTAAGACTATTCAGATTTCAGGGGACTGGACTGAAAGTTGGATTTGTGTTGCTTTAATGGGTAATGCTACAGGTGTAGAGACTTAATGTAAATGGGATTTCTCTGATCAGGTGTGATGCCTCAGTCTGTGCATGACACACACAGAGCACACGTGTGGTTTCTTAATGTGTCCCATGGTAGGCTCTAAAAGCATTAACTGAATCTGAAGGCTTCTGAAGTCCTCATTTTTTGACTTTTTCTCTGCAAATCAGTGGGTATTCATTGCTTCCCAATCCTGTAGCATAGGTTCCATTGGGACTACATGAGATGTTGTGCAATACATGCCCCTAAGCCTCTGCAGTACCTTTACCCAAAGCTTGCCTTGCCTCCAAGTCTCCTTCGGGCCACAGAGAGCTTTCACTCTTGAATTCCTTCTAACTCTTGTTCTGTTTCTGCTGAGAACATTCCCAACCAACCCTCTCTGTCTACATTGTCTAGAGGAAGAGCCTTGGCAAAGGGAAATTCCTCTGAAGAACCCTGGTTTTCATGACACAGATTTGTCTTGTCACATTTTATTACCATATAACACTGCAGTCCTTGTAGCAGAAAGTTCATAATCTAAACAGACAGAAGAGTTAAAAGGTGAACAGGGGCTCAGGACATGGAATTGGGAAGTTATATGTCCAAGGTCGCACAAATGATCAGTGCTAAAACTGGGAATAAAAGAATAAGATCCTTTCCCAGTGTGTAGGTGACGCTGAATGCCTTCCAAAGCTTCTGAAGTTGAATAAACATCAAGTACATTTTAAAAAACATTTTTCTGCTGGAAAATAATTTCCCAGACCCCTTAGGTTCTCATGATTTCCCCAACTCAGACTTTGCCATTTTACCATCAAATTCCAAGGTCTAGTCTACCTAACACAAGCACACAAAAACAAGAGCACAAATCCTGAAGAGAGAACCCACAGACATTGGTGCCTCCTACCTAAGGAAGTGCTGCAGTGAGATGTCTGTTTTGATTGCTTTTGACCTGTGTTTTCTTTGTAGTTAATGGAAGGAGATAACTATCAGAAGGATGATTCAGGCTCAGATGGGAGGCAACTTAAGTAAATGTTACAATTTAGGAAAGGTGAATCTGGCCTCTGTCCTAAGAAGGATGTTTTGCATCTCTGCACTGTGAAGAGAGGGATGACCACTTCCAAAAACTAATAGATGCTTATCACAATAGAGTGTTAAAGACTGGTAGAAATGAAATATATTCATTGACATTCTATACAAGTAAGAGAAAAAAAAATTGAAGATTGATGACATCCTTTTTTTCCCCCTCAAGTTGATCTTCCTTAGTAGTATAAGAATAAAGGAAACAACCAACTAGTTCAGATCCACTTGGGCATAAAATTTTTGTGAACTGGTCAGAGGACTCATCTACCAAAAGGGTCCTACATAGTTCCCCTTTGTTTTCTTAAAATGTTCAGCATTGTCATTTGATTTAAATGATGATAAAACTGTTTCTGAAGCCTTCAGCATTTGGCTGCAAACCAGGGCAAGTGCCGTCTTTTTATTTCATAAAATGGCTGTGTTTCAATGATAAACATAGCCAAAGGGGAACATTTTGGTTAAGCTATTTTAAAAACCCTGCAGTGTATTGTTTCCAATTAGTTGAAATCTGCTTTAATAGGGCAAAGCAATTTTTTCCACAGAAGTTTTATTCAAGTTGTCATCTTTCCTTTGTGACTTATAGGGGAGGCTGAAGCCCTTCCATTCTTGGGTGGCCATTTAGAGTTTGAGTCAAAATGTTGGCAAGCATTTTGAGCACATTCAAGTCAACATAGATAGAAAGATTTGGAAGGTGCTCTGGATTTACCCTGACTGAGTTTGGCAGTTCAAAAATACAGTCTGGAGGTGGAGAAGGCTGAGCATCCCCAGGCACAGAAGCTTGGGGGGCCTTGGTAAGAAGGGGTGAAGTGGTGGAAGCTTAGGGGATATTTGTGGCAAAGGAGAACACCTGTATTACTTGTACCAGAGAAAGGAAGGTGGGGAGTGATAGGAAGTATGGATTATTTGAGGAGGGAAGACAGAGTATCACCTCAGTGCTGATAGACTGAAGCAGAAGTGGGAGAACTTCACCATCTCACAGAGCAGGAGGAAGAGCAGAGCAGGCAAAAGGGTCTCTTTGCCATTCCAGCCAAGATGGAGGGTTACTTACCCCCACTCTCCCCCACTTCAACATGCAACCAGTGCCTCCTTTACTGCTGCTGTTAGCCAAGTTTGAGCCTGTGCTCCTGCTGAGAGTGCACAAGGGAACTCTCCAGTGTGGACTGTGTGTGAGCTCTGGGCCACTCTGGCAGGGACAGCCCAAGCTCTCTGTGCACAGTAAGGGTTTTGCTCATCCAACCCATTTTGAACAGGCACAGCACAGCTAAGAGTCCTTTCATTTTTTTTTTCTCCTCCAGCTACCTCAAGTGCAGCTCTTCCAAAGTGGAATGCAGGGGCATTGAACCTGAGGGTTCAGTTCCATGGTCCATTTGATGTGACTAAACCATCTGCCCGGTTGTTTCTTTTCTGTATTTTCAGTTAGGTAAATTACCTGCTCCAACCTTCTGTGCATCCACACAAGATCTTGTATTGGCACAAGTGAGAAAATGTGGCTGGGGCCAGAGAGCAGAAGGTAGAGCTATCCCTTTAAATAACAGCCCAGATTTAGGTCAGCTCAAACCAGTTATCAAGCCAAAGCTTGATCTTCAAGGACTCACCATCAGCTTCATGGATGTTGACTTCCAGGCAGTAAAATATTTTTTTCAACCACTGCCTATTTCAGTTTTGCCCTACACATTGTGGGGTTACTAATACGTCCCTATATAAAAGAAATGTTAGGCATAGTTGATCAGTGTTTGTAAAATGCCAGATGCTACAGAAAACTGGAGTAAGAGGCACCATCTCAGCTTAGCTTTGAATAAGATGCCTAGCAAAGCATGCAATTCTTATGTATTGTAGCACTCAAGCCTTTCAAGCAACCCACGTGTTGTACAGTGGGTTAGGCTTTAGAGTGACACTAATGACAGAAACATTCAAAAGAACCTCTGGGAGGTAGGTACAGGCTCTCAAAGTCCTTTGCAATGACTCAACCCCACAAGTTGACAACGTGATATTTTGTGTTCCTGCAGTGCTGAACACACTGGGTTTGCAATTGAACAGGATAGCTTATGCGTAGAAGCCAGTGCAGTAACAGTCATAAATAATAGTAGAAATAAACTCACAGTACTGAGGACCTGCAGACAGTGGCACGTAGCAGAGTGGTAATACACAGTATGTGAAGTAGGGAAGTTAGAGCCTTTCCTTATTGCTATCTTCCATTTTCCTCAAGAGGAAAAATGATACGGATTTTCATGTCTTTCATCTGAAACACTGGGCTCACCTTGTTTTGTGGCAGTGGTTTAATGCGGTTCCTCTTAGAGATGAGATCACAGTGCTGGATATAGAAACCTCATCAGGTGAGGAGCTGCAGTTGTTGACTGTGCTGTGAGACAGATATTGTGATGATGGTTATAAACTAAAAGTGCAAAAGCGATTAGATCGCACAAAATACCATTTTTTAAAATCATGAAAAGCTAAAATAGAAGGAAACCTCCATTTGTTCCTATTTAATTTTTTCTTCTGTATGTTGAGCTCAGACTCTGGATGACTTGGAGTGTGAAGTGTGGTTTTTGGCATGCGAAAGACAGTTTGACAAATTAGTGCTACTATAGAACAATAATAGAGGAAAGTACATCTTGATCCTCAAGTTGAGTTCTCTCCTACTCCACGCAAATATGCAATTTTTTCTCTTTTGTAAGCATATCAAACTCAGTTGTTTGTTGGTGAAAGCAAGGGGGAGAATTAGGAAAACCTGTAGCATAGCTAAATGTTTCATTGTGTGTTAAACCATCATTCAAGTTTTAATGTTTAATTATTAGAAAGGTTGATAGCAGCAGTTTGGGAAACCTGTCAAAACAGAAATGACAGGTAAAAGAAAATCCAAACAAAAAGCAAAATCGCAGGCTTATATTTTTTGCAATATCACAGAACGGCTCTGAGATTTTTCTTCACTTCTTTCTTTCAGGTAGAATTTCTTAGCTCTAAGCACATGAAAATGGAAAGAGCAATTTTATATTATACTTACAAAGGAGCAGATTTATTGAGTACTTAGACCTGCTAAAGAAAATCACTTATCTAATCTAACCAATGTACTGCATGATCTTTTTTGAATGGCTAAGACTTCTGATGGAAAAATAGTTGAAAAATAAATCCAGCAGCTCAGATTCAGGAAAGAAAATTAGGGAGTTGTTTGTGGCCTTCTGTTAGTCCCAACTGTTGCCTGGTAACTGTCTAAAAATTAACTGTGCATCACCTGGCTTCTAAGGACCATGGCATCACTAGAATCCTGGCATCTGCTATGCCTTACGTTGAAAAGCTGAACTTCATTTCCAGGTTGTGATTTTTTTGTCATAATCAGGGAAGTTACTCAACTACACAGCTAGATAGTCATGCTAAAGTAAATTAAAATATTGTAAAAAATAATATAGAACACATATAGTAAACTACAAAATGAACTTATTTTAAAATATGGAAATTTCACATACTCTTTTTCTGATTTTACTATGTAGAACTCCATTCTTTCTCTGAGTGGTGTGGTATTTAATTTCTTTCTTATGTCTGCACCTACTGAGCTTCACCCAAGCTTTGCATGAGACAAGAACTGAGAACAAAGTGCATTGACAGAAGCTGTGGCAGGGGTACTCCTGAAATGGAAATCTAGCGGGTGTACCTAGATCATCACCTATACCTTGACCAGATTTGTAAAAGAAACCAGTTTTAAAAAACTTTCCAGGTTGTTTGATGCTCTGTTCTGCTCAGATTTTAGGGTCAATTTCCACCTGCTGTTCCAGTAGTAGTGCTGAGAAGAATGTGAAGATTTAGATGAATATTAAGCGAGAATACATAACCGAAGCATTAAACTGAGTGGAACTTGTCATAGACTCATTTAGAATAGAAAACAGCCCCAAGATCACCAAGTCCAACTATAAGCTATTCTGTTTAATTGAGCAGTTAACCTGGGACTGCAAGCTACTCCCCTCTTTTATACTTTTGGCCACTTAACACTGAAGGCCCTGCAGCAGAACTTATTTCAATGCATAAGAAAATCTGAAGTGATTTTTAAAAAATTGTTCACTTACAGATGCTGTGTCAGGTTATTATGCAACACTCATCCTAACATTAATTTTCTATGCTTACGGTGCTCTCCTTTGCAGAACCTCAGAGCGTCCCGCACACATCAGTTAATTAAGTTTCACAATACCCATGTGGGTGCATTGTTTTATTGTCTTAATTGAGCAAAAGGGAGAAGAGAAACACAGAGAGATGAAGTGACCTAGACAAGGTCACTCTGCTAATTAAAAGTTTATTTCAGAAAAGAAGATAAGCACATCATAAGTGAAGCAAAGCGAAGGTGAACTTACTGTTGCTAAGGTTTATTTGCTATCGTAGAACTAACTTAAAACTCTGAAAATTTGGTTTAGGTAAGCTTCTAAAGGAGGTGCAGAATCAGAGAATGCTGACTTCTCTCACTACAAATTTTATTCAGTTCTCCTGATACTAGGAAGATCTTGACTGCTCTTCCTGTACTGCACATGGTCTGAGTGGCAGCAGCAGCCTATAGGAAAAGCAGGTAAATCTATAGATGTGCACTGTGTTAGTGTCCTTGAGCAAAATGGCAGAGGGAGTCCCAGTAAACCAGTGAGAGATATGAGCCCTCCCAGGCTGCCACAGGGAATTCTCAGCCCCAGGGGCTGATAAACAGCCAAAGGAAGAGGCTCTCAAAAGCACTCTTCAGACTGACAGGCTCGCTGCGGAGGGGTGGGTATCACACACTGTGTGATGCTGAGGAAGTACATTAGGAGATGGTACAGGACTTTTTATGGGCTGTTCAGGGAGGTGAGGAATGGTAAGGATCAAGGTGGTCTGGGCAGGAACAAATGTGCAAAGGTGAAGGCAAAAGGAGCTGTTTCTGTGTGAACAGCGGCTGTCAGCACACTTGTCTGGCTGTGCCCTGCTCCTGGTCAGCACTGTCTGGCTGACTTCTCATTAAACTCCATTCCTTATTTCTATTTTCTTGGTACAGGGACTGTGTATTCTGGGGACATGGGGCTGCAGCAGCCTCACCTCTACTGAGCTCCTTGATTCATCAGCCCCTGGCAATAAATATGTATATGTTTATAGATGTCTGTATATGTATCTATATGTCCATATATGTGAGCCACAGTTTTGCTTGTGAGTATTCCTGTCACTCGGTTACATTTTTCAGGTGGAAAGAGGGGAGAAAACTGCAAATTAGGGTCATTTGGGAACGCCAGTCAGCCATCTCTGTTGACACCAAGGACCTCCTTACACAGCTGAGCTATCTTTTTTCCAGAAAGGTGGCATCAAAGGACATAGGCAGTAATTTGTTTCAGGAAGGTCAAACACATGTGGTCCTTCAGAAAGCTAAAAAAGCCTCATTCTGCATCATTAGAAGCCAATCTTTTATATGGCTTATGAAGCTTTCCAAACACTGCTTTCTAGCATTGCAGGTGAGACTCATCTAAAATACTTGGAGAAGAAGAACATTAATGAGCAAGTTTTTTCTAACATCAAACCTTCAAGAACAAGCAAACTGAACATATTTGCATTTTCAGCCCTCCTCCTCATGAGCAAGGCAGGGAGTATGTCGGAAACAAAATGAAGAGGGCTTTTTTCCTCAAGAGGAAAATGAAAATCCAAATTGAGGTCAAAACCCAATAATCATTACTGTCTTAGAATTGAGAAATCTGTGTGTATCAGCACAAGCTCTTTTTTTGTGGATTCCTTGCACAAAACCACTGATGACAATCTATGTGATAGATAAATTACATCCCGCTCATTTTGATTACAGCTTTCCATTTCTCCTTTGGAATGAATGCCCCAGTACTTTCACATGAGTGAACTAAAGGACTAGAAAAGACAAACAGCTAAGGGGAAAATAACAAAGCAACAGAAGTGGTGACAGTGAATTGATGCAGTGAGTAAAGAAGGGTCATTCCCAATCACTATGTCAGCTGGGGCTGTGGAGACATGAAATAGTTCCAGGGAAAAAAAAGAAAAAAAGGACTAGGCCATTTCATATCAGTTCTGTGCTATGGGTAAAGGTTTGTTTATTAAGCAAAGTCTTCAATTTACAACCCCTTTAGAATATCTGTGTGTTGCCACAGTCCATGTAGTACATACAGTAATAACACAAGACCTTCTGAAAATAAGAATGAGTCTTGTTATGAAGCTGATGCAGATGAACTGATTGCTGTTAGAAAAAGATAACTTTAGAGAAGAACACCCCAAAGTCACACACCAAATCCTAGCACCGAGCTGTTAGAAAATATTTGTTTTGCAATAAACTGTGTAGAGCAGAGGTACAGCGTGGGTCTGTGGAGGCACAGGGTGATGTCCCACAGCACCTCATGCTGAGCACACTGCAAAAGCTGCACAGAGGCTGCTCAGCCATGCAAGACCAGGACATTGTCTCTGCTTCTCCGCAGGGGCTATGCTGGGTTGCCTTTCTGGCCCTCTTCTGGTCCTTGGGAGTGTGCCCACTTTGTGGCACATGCATCAGTAGGAGTAGCCAGCAGAGCTGTAACCTGCCACCAGCTTCTGCACTGGTCATCAGCTCGTGGAATTGTAATAATCCAGGGGGATCTGGAAAATCAGTGCTTGCATTAGCATTTTAACAATGGGGCATCTTTCAAATTTAGGCTTATTATTAAAATTTTTATGGTTCCTCCCTCCTCTGGCAACACATGAATGAATTACTGATTAATTTTACAAGGCTCAGTTTTCACTTTAATATTACCCATCACTAATTCCTGGCAGGCTATTGTAGAGTGCTGATGAAATTTGTCTGGTATTAAATGGATCACAAAGTGATGAATCAAGGCCAGAGTTCCTGCACTATCTTTCTTAATTCTAGCTAGCATTTATGGCCACCTGATGTGGAAAACTAGCCTCTGCCCAAATGCAGCAGGGTTTGACTGTGAATGGCAAATTTAAAAGCATCTGATGAAAGTGTCTCTGGCGTGTTTGTTTTTTGAAATAGGAAAGATGCCATTTTCCTACACAAGCTTTTTGAAATACTGGTAAAAAATTTGGGCCTATTCAAGGCCAAGTTGTTGCTTGCATGGGATCATTTTCTGAGGCAGTCAATTACCTACAGGCCATATGTCACAGCTCGGGAGACCTGAGGCAGGTGTATGTTGGAAGAACCCACTGTTCCATCTGCCAAGTTTGTTTTAAATGTACATAGCATAAACAAGCCTGAAGTCCAGCTGGAGTGCCACAGCCAGTGTGGCAAGGCAGATGACTCTTTAATTTCTTATGGAAGCAATGGACAGAAAATAACCCCAACAGACTGAGGGAATTTATCAGATCTTGACAAAAAAACTGTTGATGTTTCCTATTTAATACACTGAACTATTAGCAATAAAAATGATCATGTGGTTTGGAGAGAAGTCCATCTTGGGAAATGGTCAAGGGCATTTCTGTTCATCGTGTGCTGAAAACCAAACTCTCATCTTACAGATCATTTTGGTTTCCTTGAACTTGTCCTCCAGTTCCCCTGCCAGGAAATGACCCATATTGGTGCAGGTTTGTTCCCCAAAGTACTTCCGTAATACACAGCCAAAACTAGATTGATTTATGGAAACTTGACACCTGGACACCTAGGTAACACCTGGGCTTCAGGCAGCATCCTTTGTTCATGGCAGTGTCTGAGAGAAGGAAAATAGGACTGTGAGGTGATTTTGATAATGATGTGGGTTGAAAAACATCTCCTTATTCTCATTTGACATTTCTTATTGAATCCTGTCTAGTATATACATAGTTATACACTTTCTGACACAGAGATTATCCTTATTCTGTTTAATAATACTGAGTCAAACTTATTGCTGATGTTATAATTCTAGCTGTGTACACTTAAATATTCTGTGAGGGTGCCACTCATGGGGAAATGTCAAGTCTTATCATTGGTTTGGTAGATATGCTAACTGATTTAATTGCTGTTTGAAAAAGAGAGCATGTCAGCAATGAGCTATTCTTTGTCATGGCTCTGTCCTGTAGATTTTATGTTCATTTATGAAATAGAAGGCCTTGTGCTCAAGCCAGCCTATTAATGTGGAAATAAATATGTGTAGGACCAACAAAGAAATGGCAAGGATAGTTCCATAAGCCTGGTGTGAATACAACTATATGTAGGCCTTGTTGTTTTGGATTGTGTGAAGTGTTACCCTTTTAAAAGAAGACAGTGTGGCCATGGAGATTCATAAAACTGAGAAGTTCATATCGTGAACCTTTCCCCAAGGGCCTTGCACTTGGGTTAAATAAATGAAAACAGCCAGAGGGAGAGTGAGCTACAGCCAATTGCACTCATACAGTAGCTACCTGAGGTTTGCTGCCAAGATAAGAGCAATATCTTTGAAGACTGGTCCTGGGTTCTAGATCTGTGTGAAACGGTAATAGGAAGACGAGGTGGAGAATGTGCTTGTTAAACTCTCATATGACAAAGACTTGTGAAAGTGCATGCAAATTGGAAATGGAATTTGGAATTTTTTGGAGAAAACTGAGAAAAGTTCTTGAAGCTGATGGAGTGTCTGTATTCAGAAAGGAAAAATCTGTTGCATAAAAATTGAATGGGGAAAACACAGATTAAATACTGTTTACAAAAAAAGGGACTTGGAGTTTACTATGGTTTATAAAATAACCACAAGTCAATATTTTTAGGCTATGACAATAAGAAAACCAAGCATTTGGTTGGGACATAAAAAGGGATCCCTGGAAATAATCTTCCTATTCAGAATGGATATAGTGTTTAGTTTGGGAAACTGTATTTTGAGAAAGATGTGCAGGAATTGCAAAAGGCTTCTGAATGATGTGGCCTAAGAACGACAGATGAATGAATTGCTATAGTTTATGCCAGAAAAGAAAATGCAAGGAGATGATAGGACAGCAGTCTTCAAGTATGGAAAATACAGTTGTAGAGGAGAAGACAGAGTGCTGTCTTTTATGTTCTCTCTCTAAAGAGAATAAAAGGCAGTGGGGTTTACTTCCAGAGAGAGGAAATCAGTGAAAGAAGGACCCCCTAAGGCCTTTTCAACAGTAAAAATTAACCCCACTTTCAGCAGTGGGTGGCCTACTGATAATGTCTGGTACAATCCTAGAGCAGAGTCATGGAAAAGCCTTATTTCCACCAGTGGAACTCACTCCTGTTAGTGACTCTTGACATCAGGGCTACATCCCAGTACAAACAACTAATTTTGGCAACCTTGGATTTCTTCTTTTTTCAATTTTAAGCCATTTAACTTTGGGAAAATGACCTATAAAACACTTTGCTCGGCTGACAATGACCGTGGTTGCTTTATGTGATTCTAAATTACTATAAGCAGTGGAGCAGGGTTCTCCCAGAGGACAACCAAGTCACCCTTAATTGTACTGAAGGTAATGGTCCTTGTGCCAGCAGAACATCCTACATTCTCCACTGAAATGATTGATCCAAGACAATGAATAGCTGGTCATGCCTGCTAGTTTATGGCAGCCTTAGGCTGCACTTGGTGTTGAAGGATGATGCAACACAAAATGCTGTGATATTTGTGCAGCTTACACTACACTAAGCTGTAACAATCTTAAATGCCAAATCTCCACGGAAAATAAGTGGGGTTTTTTTGTTTGGTTTTGTTTGTTTGTTTGTTTGTTTTTGTGAAGTTTTGTTGATCTAATTTTTATCTGTTAATTTAGGGCAAATCCTGCCTTCATTATTTAACTTTAGTTGATCCTTTCCTTTTTTAATGTACAAGTTAACTCAGCAAAAATAAATAAATAACAGTTGCTAATCTCAGCAAGGGAGTCTGTAACAACACAAGGGACTGTGATTAACAGGGGAATTTGTAGTCAGCAGCTGTAGAATGGCTGGATATCTGCAGTGTGGGAAAGTCAGCCCTTCCTCTAAGCCTGCTCTTAAACATTTTGCAATTCCTTCTAGCTTCTCTTTCCTTTCCCCGCTAGCAACTGTCATGTGATACTGCTGGGAAAACATGTCAGGGTAATCCACCCTTGATTCAAGTGCATTTTGGGTACAGCCTGAATGTTAAGAAACAGCAAAAAAGATCACAAATCTTATTTTATTTATTTATATGACCAGGAGAATAATATCAATTTCATTTTCTTTACCTCCCTTCTCCACTAATTTTAGGACTGCTTCAAGCTCACCTTTAGCTGATTCAATTGATAAAGATGAATAATGTGCATGATTAATGCACATTATTTGCCTGAAGTCCCAAGATTTTGACTCACCAAAAATTTCAGCTGTGCATTGCTGTTAGAGGGTGTGTTAGATGCAGGACCTCTGTGCTCAGTATATCACAGCTGCCTGTATATACTGACTTCCAGAGGCTTCACTGGGATTAGCCACATAGTGGAATCAGAAATGAAATATGTCACAGGATTCACAGAATCCTATATTTTTGATTCTCTGTTTCCTAAAATCGACTTTGGTGTTGCTATCTCTCAAAAACATTGCACCACAGTACCCACACCGAGACATGGCAGGGATTGAGGCAGAGTCTCCCCAGAGAGGCAGGAAGACAGGGATGGAGAAAGCCTCTCAGATTGTGCTTCTCATCCCCCAACTTGACTAGACATGTTTTTGCAAAGGTGAGTTTTGTTTGCCTCAAAACACTGTCTGTAAAGTGAGCTCAAGAAATTACAGTAATTCAGCAGAAATTAAAATCTCTTTGCTATCACTGAAGTGACTTTATACATCTGGCAATAGCAGAGCTTATGGAGTGGTGAAGTTAATTCAGCAAGAATTAGGCCCAAATATCCAAAAAGCAATTGCTCTATGTGTTCATTCTCCCTTTGCTTTTAAAGTCTACATTTCCTCTTATTAATATAAATTGTCAGGACAATGGCTGCAGTGTGTTTATACTGCCTTGCACAAATGTGGCTGCAGATCAGGGCTGTGTGTCAGGGATACCTTTACTCACTTTATGTGATGGATAATTCCATCACATAGTTACAACAGAACCACCCTCAGCCTCTAAGTACATATCAAGGGTTCTGGCTGCCCCTGTACATCTTTTTTTCATGTATATGGCAAACACTGCTGGCCTGAAAAGATGAGGCAATTGATCGAAAACTTGAAAATGGTAAGGAATAAATATGGCAATCTGTAACTGTCTTTAAATTGTTCCTGGCATGAAAGTCCCATAAAATACCACTGACCCTACAAAACAATGAATTTCTATTTTAACACAGTGACTGTTCTCTGTTATCCCTTCTTTACTGCATGAGACTGTAAAATGCTCAGTATTGTCTTGGGATCAGTTTGCTTCTTTTACAGATCTGGAAAGGGTGTCTGGGAGTAGCAATTAGTACAGGCTTCTAATGGATGCTGCACCTTCCTGGAGAAGCCTTCTGGCTCTCAGTAGCTCCATGTTGAAGTGCATTGTGTCTCTTAAGGAAAAGATAGAGTAGGAGGAGAACAAATATAGTAGAGAACATAACCAAGCCTCATGAAGGAGCAGGACCTTTTGGGTCAGAAAGCCTTGTGCAGCCCCAAGCAGCATTTAATGAGCTTTTCACATGCTGAGCTCCCCACCAGACTGACCTAGCAGCACCAGTGACTACATGCAAATTGCTCAGTTGATATTCAGACATTCAAGTTCGCTATTTAATCTCTTTAGGAATTAAAACATATTCTGCTCTTATTGTCTTTAGATGAACAGCTACTGTCTTCAGCATATCTTAGAGTGAATAACTGTCTCAATTGCTCCTTTCTTATTTCTATGTCTAGAGTTCACTGTTTAATTCCAGATTATTTTTGCATATTTTTTCTGAGGTTTTATCAGTTTCTTGAACTTTACTGAGCTTTGGGTAAGCACAGCTGGTTGAATTTAAGTAGTTCAATTAATTTTGCATAGTAGCTGGGTACAAATGAAGGTCATTCTTGAATCATTCTTAGCCTGCAGTAGGGCCAGGTATGACAGGGAAATGGTATAGTGGCCTGAAAAAAATCCATTCCCCTTTCTGAGCAGCGAGTTTGTTGCAAAGTTCTTGGAATGGAGAGTGGTAGTGCCCATCCCAGAAAGATGTCATCTGTGGCTGTTTTTTTTCAATTTGTGTACAGAAAATGCTCACATTACATACAGCACACTGCACACAAGGATATGCATTCTTTTCTGGTTTTCAGAAGACTCAATGAAGGCAGGAAAAAAACAAAATGTGAAATCCCCAGAATGGAAACCTAAATGATGGGTGTTGCATGTGCAATTTACAGCATAGTTCTGTTATTTCCTTGTAGGAGACATCTCTAGCTATGGCATTACAGCTGATTATTTGGGATGAAATGGTTGGGCTGCAAAAAATATGGCCTCAGCAGCAGCTGCTTTATGAACAGTGCCCAGCTGACAGTCAGAGATAGCAACTCATCTTTGCGGGGGGGCAGCTCACGTGGGGTGTCTCCAAACTTCTTCTGCCTGGCCAAAACATGAACCAAGTCATGGATGCTAGTCTTTAAAAGAAAGATGTTTCCTTCTGTACAATCTAGAAGTGCTTGATTCACGTCAGGACACTACAGAAACTTGGCTTTGATTGGGCTATTCTCCTTCTCAGCTACTATTGCTTCTTTCCTTGACTCAAATTCTTGAAAATACATGCCTGTTGTATTCCATACTTGACCTGCATTTGCTTGGAACTGGAGACAGACCTGTATTACCTCTTCAAATCCCTTCCAACCCAGTCACCTCCAACCTATGCTGTGATGCTGCTAACACTACCTTCTCAAAAAGCCTTGGTTTCTGCCTGTAATAAACACAAAGCCCAGCTCTGCTGCTATCTTGTAATCAGCAGGTGCTTTGCCACAAGTGGTCTGTGTTTGACTGCTAATAAGTACAGTGAAGATATCTTTTTAAACATCATCAAACTACATGTGAAATTTATGTTTTTACTGTTTGCTTCAAAACATAAAAATACATTGAAATAAATCTGTCATCTTGCACTTCAGTGACTTATTACACAGACTTTTTATAGAGTGAATAACTTTTTGTTTTCTCCAGTTTTTTTACAAAGATAAGCAAGTGCTTTCTTTAATAAACAACAAGGTTCACAACACACAGCTATTGTGCATGCACTGTTTATTTTGTGTGTGTAGGCATAACTGTGTATTCATTATTTTAAGGACGTGTTAAGACAGTCAAATGAGATGAAAAAGTGTTTGGGTTTTTTAATGGAAAAACACATCTAGAAAGCTTATTTTAAAATTAAATTAGTATCCCTGCAGTCTGTAAATCAACATTCAAGAAAATTTGTTCAGTAAATATTCTTCCTTCTGCTCACAATTTGGAAATGACAAATATTTCGTGACCTCCAGATTATTGTAGAAATTTTAATTAAAGGCTAAATAATATGGTTTAACTATCTATATAACAATGCAGGCACAACTCTGGTCCCACCAGTGTCCATGGAATAAGAGCCACTGATTTTGTTAGTTAATGATTTCCATTTTAAGCAAGTACAACTAAAAAGGGGTAACCTTTTAAACTGCTGTCTACCTTAAAATTTTATTTTAAAAAGTTCCCATACAAATCTATTTGTAACAATGCTTCATGGAGTTAGGCTCTGAACTAGTACCTAGAGGTGGCTATCTTGAAATTACTAGTATTTGTCACAATTGTTTTTAAATTTGAAATTATGTTAATACTGAGTGTTTTAGGCAGTTATGTAAACACCATCTGGGCAAAATATTTGTAATTATTTACAAACAAAAAAAAGTATCGGGGAAGCTTTTTCACAACACCAAGCTGGCACATTAATCTAAGGGAATGTGTCCCCCAGTGCTGTCCATATGCTGGTTGCTCTTAGGTCAGTGATGTCCACTGCAGTTTCCCAGCTGTTTTGGTTTTGCATTTAACTATTTTGGTTTCATGAACAAAGAGAAGTCTGAAGGACTGTGCCAACACATGCAAAGGGAAGTGCCTGGTCATTCCTAAATCAATGGTCTTCCTTGGTCCATGGAGATATATTTAGGCAGCACAGAGGCAGCACTTTTGGTGTGGTAAAGGGTGTCCTCCACCTGCAATGCTGACTGATGGCCTTTGGGTGAGGGGCTTCAGAACTAAGCCAAATGCTCTGTCTGCAAAGTCCCGAGAAGGCCCTGGGGCCATGTGTCACCAAAAGAGAGGTGTTTGTTTGTACCCCTTTTGCTACCTAAAGTTTGTTCTCAAAAGTCAGTGTCAGGATGACATCCCTACAGACACCTATAAATACATGTCACTGAGTGGCCATGACAACACACTCACAAAATCTGACCTGTGATAGTCTGGGCATCCCATCTGGAGGGATGACTCAGGATTTGCAGTATTTTATAGGTGTTTAAAGAAAGCAACCTTCTCCTAGAGTTGTTAATAATAACAGGGAAAAGCATCTACATGCTAAGGCACAAATTCCAACTGGCTGTGGTATAGGTAAATCATCCAGCTGCATCTGTCCCTGAATTAATTATGCTGAGCATTTCCAGGAGCAGACGGGCCAGTGTCCCAGCTGCTGACCTGGCTGCTTCTACCAGCCTGTCCCTGGATCCAGTGGGATGTACCAAGTGCCAGCAGGAGCACAGGCACCAGGAAGGCTGAAGGATGGCGGCAGTGATCCAGCATGTAGCCCTTCACAGCTTGGGCTTTTTTCTTTCACTTTTGGTACTGCCCAAAGTAAGGAGATGTTTGAAGTCCTATTGTCCTGTACTGGTCTCCTTGTTCCAAGCTGCCACTCAAGGAAGGGCAGCTGGAGCCTTTGGCTGCACAACTGCCTGCAGTGATTTCCTGGTGCTGTGGGGCTGATCCAAGGCAGCAGCAGCAGCAGCCAGTGATCAGAGCCCCAGAGTGAATCATGCACCATCTGTGCTCGTGGGCCGACTGTTTGTGTGTGCAAAGTGTTGGCTAAATGTGTAGCCACAGCAGAGGAAGGCGAATCCCCCTCGCTGGCAGGGAGAGGGGCATGTGCCTGTACCTTTTCACAGGGCTGAACAGGTGGGGCAGGGGGTGCTGCGGTGTCTGTTCAGCCCTGAAGGCTCCAGGTGCTGCTCCTTGTGCTGGCTGTGAAGGGGTGTGTTTGTGGCATTGGTGTTTCCCACTAAACCCTGCTAATGAACTGGGGGTATAGGAATGTCCCCCCTGTTGACGGAGTGACAAAACTATCCTTTGTCCCCTCAAAAAGGAAAGAAGCCCAGAAGTTTCTCTCCTTGATTAGGTGAAAAAGCCACCTCATAGGCCTAGGGAACTTCACCTCAAACTTAAGGATAGCTAATTGGACAGAAGCCAAAAAGTCCCACCTGGGCAATTTACTAGAAAAAGAAGTGAACAAAGAAATTAATTGCTTTTGTAAAGTGTTTTACCAAGAGCAAGAACCTATAACACCTCGCTTGGTTTTTCTCTGTTTGTTATTTTGCCTTTTATTAAACCTTTTTGTTTCCAACACTGCAACAGAAGCCATCCTGCTGATTTTTATGCCTCCAAGGGTAGCTAAGCTATCTTAGGTGTGTTATAGACCTCCGAGAGCTTATTAGACCTAGCTCAAAGAGGCTACTATAACAAGGGGGGAGATTAGACAAAGCCAAAACTACTTCTGGGGCGGTTTTTGGAGCAAACTAGGAAGCAGCCAGGTAAGGAGGGAGCTCTCCTTTTCTTGAGTGCAGAAATGGAGCAGGAGTAGAGGAAGGTGTATCTGGTCTCTGTACCCCACGTGCTCTCTGCTTGGCACACCTCCTAAGCACACAGTGGCTGTGAGTGGGTCCCTTGGTGTTGGATGTTTGGACACAGTAGGGGTGATGAGAAAGAGGTTAAAATTGAAGATGAAGGGGCCTGCAGCCCTCTTTATGCTGAGTAGGCTTGGCAGTCAGTCATGAACCAGAGCAGTGTCAAAAGGCTGTGTGTCCTGCCTGGGGCTGATCTGGGGACATGCACAGGTGTAGGAGATGGTTTGCATGGCCCAGCTGTGCTTCTGCATGAATATAACCAAAGAAATTACTTCTGTGGTCCAAAGAGGAACCTGAAGCCTCTCCAGTGGGGAGATGGGGAAGGTACACCTGCAAATATGTATGGATCTGCCAGCAAACACTGGCAAAGCTTCTCTGAGTACTTCTCTGCTTTTAACACTGTGTAATGGGCTCATCTCCCCTGGACAGTAATAAAGGTTTCCTTTTATTCCCACTAAATCACAGGTAGGTCACCAAAGGTAAATGCAAATATCTGAACAATTTTGTGTTCTGCTTCACAATAAGTGGAGAATCGTAGAATCTTTAAGGTTGGAAAGGACCTCTAAAATCATCAAGCCAAACATTAACCCAGCACTGCCCAGTCCATCACTAAACCATGTCTGACTCCCACATATACACATCTTTTTAATACCTTCAGGGATGCTGACTTCACCACCTCCCTGGGCAGCCTCTCCCAGTGCTTGACAACAAGCCTTTCAGTCAAGAAATATTTTCTAGTATCCAACCTAAACCTTCTCCAGCACAGCTTGAGGCCTTTTCCTCTTGTTCCTATCACTTGTTGCTGGGCAGAAGAGGCTGACCCCACTTGGCTGCACCCTCCTGTCAGGCAGCTGCAGAGAGTGATGAGGTCCCCCTGAGCCTCCTTTTCTCCAGGCTGAACACCCCCAGCTCCCTCAGCTGCTCCTCACAGCACTTGTGCTCCAGACCCCTCCCCAGCTCCGTTGCCCTTCCCTGGACACGCTCCAGCCCCTCAATGTCTCTCTTGCACTGAGGGGCCCAGAACTGAGCACAGCATTGGAGCTGTGGCCTCAGCAGTGCTGGCTACAGGGGGACGGTCACTGCCCTGCTCCTGCTGGCCACACCTGGCTGATCCAGGCCAGGATGCCATCGGCCTTCTTGGCCACCTTCTTGGCACACCCTGGATCATAATCGGGTTTGCTAATCCAAATGCAGTCAGGGATTTGGGAATAGGAGGGCAGGGACCAGAGCTGTGGTCTGCTGTGTCCCACGATGAGCAGTACACCACACTGCCTGGGAACAGTCTGTTTAAAATTAAGGTGAAGCATGTCGTCATTGTCCCCTTGGGAATTTCTCAGTTTCTAAATGAGTGCAGAATTCTAAGCTTGTAAAAGATGGAGAACTCCAGCCTCTGGGCTTCTGTAACTAAACTATTAAAAATAAATATAGTGTAGAGGAGACAAACCTTTAGGGAAAGAGCTAATTGTTTATTCTTGCACTGGATTATTTCTTTTTTGCAAGGTTGATTTTTGTCTTGCTATTGACAGTAATTTCAGAGCAAAAAATGATGGAAACAGTAGCACAGAATAATAAAAATACAGTGTGAAAGACCAATTACGTCCTTATATAAGACTGCCTGTACTTTATTCAACTTCACTTTCAATCATTTCACCAAGAGAGATTACAGATTTTCCTCTGGGAAATGATTCTTCAGTTGGGAAAATACAATAACTGGGATTTTTTTTCCGATTTCCTTTCTAAAGTCGTGTTTGTTTAATATCCTCTTATTTCTTCAGATGCTTTCTCTAATCAGTTTCTCATGCTTCTTTTTGGTCAAAACCTTTAGATACTTGAAATGATACTTGCAACAATGGTGGGAGCAGATTTGACAACTCTCAGCCCTTAAGATATGCTCAACTGTTTCATTTGCAGTTAGCTTTGTTTCTGTATTATTGTGTTGTATCTGTACTTTTTCCTCATTTATCTTTAAACTGTGACAAACCATCAGATTCAATAATGAAAACAGATAATGCCCCTGCTTTTTCTTTAAATAACAAATCACATATTTAAAATGTTAATCTCTTGTGTTGATTGTCATGGGAGAAACTGGTAGCTATGCTTCAGAACTGCTCAGCCATTCCTAACAGCAGGTTTTTCATTAGAAAATTTAATCACTAGATTTAATCATGCCATAAAATCCCAGAGCTGTTCACAAATACAGTACTATTTCCAGAACTGTATCATCTATATATTTTCATAATTTCACGAGTCAGCCTATACCTGCTACCAATAACATGTTTAAAGGTTACTGCTTTCTCACAGATTCAGTTCCAGTTCCCACCTGTCTTCTTTTCCTGGATTAAGAGAAAATAATTACAGGAATTGGGGCTGTGGAAATTTCACTTAATGTGGATATTGTAAAATAGGAAAAAAGATTAGACAGCAACTCAATGTATTAGTACAAGCACTGGGTTTGTAAGTCAGCATTTGCACTTTTGATAAAACTTTATTTCCTTCTTAATTTTAATCCATAAACTGAAATTTATATTCCTGATATTTTTCCATCAGTGCAACTTTCTACAAGCTGTCATCTCCCCAGTCTAAGTGTGAAGGTCATTATGAGATGGGAAGAAACTAGTGGCAAGAGACAGAGGGCACTGTCCTTCAGTCCCAGCATAACTTTGATCTCAGTGGACCTCCCTAGAAGTCTTACTGCATAATGCAGGATCTAGCAAGCAGACAATAATATTGCTCAGGCAGCAGACAAGCAAAGAAAATACCAACCAGAAAAAATGGAATGTTTTTTACATGGTATCTTTTTCATCTGTGAAACCCATGACCACAATGAATTCCAAAAGGGATGAAGAAATTCAGAGCTTTAAAACGCAGCCCAGCGGTAATGCTCCTCTGTTGGAAACAGAGTGCCAGTAGACTTGGAGAGAGAGCGGGATGTCTAATTTTTATTAATATTATTTGTTTCTGAATTCAGTTTCTTGGATTGTGGAAGCTGATTGCATACTGGTGAATTAAAATTAAGTGTGCGCTAAACTGGGTGCAGAACAAGGCAGTGGGCAGCAACCCCCTCCAAAACAAACAGCTTTAAGGATACCAAGGCTGGCCCACATAGATTTGTACAACTGATTCACTTCAGACTGGAGGCCTAAGGTATCAGATTCAAAGTCAAAGGCCTTGTCTGCTTCCCCTCTCTTCAGTTTCCTGTATCTCATAATAAATTCTTTGAATTAGATCCTTGTAAAGAACAATATCGTTTGTACTTCCCTTGAATCACACCAGCCCTGGCTGCAATATGTACAGGCAGCTGAGAGCACTGTGTAATTTATCATGAAAAAGCAGATTTTCTTGTCATGGCTGTGTTGCTGAGACTGTCTTGCACTAGGGACAGGAATCTGTCCTAGTCTTCTTTTCCCCCACTATATAGACCATATTTCAAGTTTACTGGAATTAAGTCCCAAGGTGCTGAATACCAACCACTGATCACGTAAGCTGGCACAAGTTAAATTTCTTGTCAAATTGCTGCTTGCTTTCTTGGCTAGAAGAACAGCTAGGGAGATTCTTACTGAAACCTCCTCCTTCTGTATTGTTATTTCCCTATCCACCTGCTCACTCCAGTCAAAGAGAAATATCAGTGTGCTCTGTACCATCCCTTCAGCTCCTGCTTCTCAAAAGGACAGTCTATGGGATGTCAAAGAGCTGTGTGGAGAACAGCATGGTGCAGCAGCTCCTCTTCACTGCCTGCTCTTCTCCAGCTGTCCCAGTGTTCACACACTTGAGAGCAGCCGTGTTGCTGATGCCAGGAACAGATGCTGGGTGCCAGTGGATGCTCAATGGATCCTATAACAACCAATAGGTACCTACATGCAATGGCAGCAGAGTGATGCAGAATTGTCCACCAGAATTCAAACTCTGGTGCAGCCACATTGCTGAGGAGTCAGTGCCCTGGAGCAGCTTGGAGGGGCCTTCGATCTCTGCATTGTTTTCCCTGTGAGCAAACCATGGTAAAGACCATGCTGCACGACAGAAATGCCTGGTCTCTCACAAGCAGCAGTAGCATAATTTATTATTTATCAAGTGCAGGCATCACACCAAAATGCAGTGGAAATAAGACTCAAAAAATCCAGGCACTAGTAAACCTCTTATTCTTTCAATGTATGAATAAAGCTGAAGCCTCGCTTTGACACTTTCCCTGCCCCCTCCTTTTTTTTTTTTTTTTTTTAGTTTCTTCAAAATGTTTCCTTAATCCAAGTGATTTGAAGGGATCAGGAAATATTTTTTGGAAATTTTTTCCTGAAATGTGAAATTAATAAATAATTTTGAGTGTTTTTTCACCTTCAGTAATTCTTATTGCAGAAATGCTGTGATCTGTCAAGGTCTGCCTGAAAAAGGCCAGAAGAGCAATTCCTCCCTAGGGTGTTAATCACCTCTGATCCCATCGAGCCACCATCATATTTCTGGGACTGTCTATGGGCTCACCACCTCATGCCTTTGTTGAGGGCAGGGTCTTTATGTAAACTTCTGTTGAGCAAAATTTGATAGAGGCTATCAATTCTTTCCATGCCTATTGGGTATTGATGCATGAAGGACAAATTCTACAAGGTATGTAGGAATCCAGAGCTGCAGATGGGCACCACGTGCATTTTCAAAAGCATGCAGGTCTTTTTCAGTGTCACTGTAAACCTGTAGAGCATGAGATCACTACACTGGAATCAAACAAATTACACTAAGAAAATCTCTCTGAGCTGTAGGTGTTAAACACCTTGAAAAATTTAACTCCAGGTGATTTCTGTAGGACTAAATCCAAGTATGTAGATGTAGAAGATACATTGGTTTCGAAATAAATATCCTCAAGACCTCAGAACTCTCTTCACTCTGCTCTCTTGCCTGCCTCCAAAGTAATCTGTACTTTGGCTAATGGCATTGTATTTCTTTCTACAGCAACAGCTTCTGAGAAAAGAATAGAAGAAACAGAATAAGTTCCATTATGTGCCATGGATGACCATTCATGTCATGTCAGATAATTAAGTCCTTGAACAGGGTTGAAAGAGGTTTCCTGTCTTTATGGCAGAATACAAAAAAAAAACATGAATAACCTTCCTGCCAATTAGAAATAAATACAGGAATATTGACAGGAACACAAGAAAAACATCCAAACTTGGCAATTACTGCCACATATCTTTGTTGGTGTGCTAAGAGAATTCATGAAAGGCATTTCACAGCTGCTTTCAAACATGACCCAAGCTCTTACAGTGGTTTTATTTACAGAGAATCTTTTTTTCCAGCAGTAACCACTGAAAAAATTCTCAGACAACATGAAGGTTCTTTAGAAAAATCTGTGCTGGGCTAGTTGCTCAGACTGCTTTCTCACTGAAGCAAGATGTGTGTTTTTGAACGAGCTAGATGGGAAAAACACAGCCTTAGGATCAACTTCCTACAGGCTGGAAACACAGCTGAAAATGAGGTGATTCAAGTCAGAATTAGGGATTCTGTTTTAAAGATGCTCCTTCCCTGGTACATTTCTATCAGTGACTCTTGGATAGCCAGTGTTTCCTAGAGCAGGGGAGCCTTTTCTCCTCTTTTACACCTTAATATCAACACTCTGTTTAAAAAAAAAGCGATCCTCAACTCCTAAAGATGCTTCTACTCCCATTCTCAACCCTAAAGTCAGCAAAGCCCAAAATGATGAGTGGATTAACCCTACAGCAAAACACCAAGCTCATTTCTTAACCTACAAAGACCTGTGGTTTGTTTTGGCCTTAGAATTTTGAGCTCGTTTATGTGAGAGGTGTGTAGCTAGGAATGAAGCTATCAGCTTCATTTCCTGATAAGGTTTAGGTTTATCTCTGAAGCCAGTCTATACAGAAAAACTCAGCTGAGCTTCATCCAGTTGCAGAGAGCCAGCACAGGGAAATACAGCTACAGGACAGTATGATTGTGTAAAAGCATTTTGGAAATTCCATCAATGCCACAAGAAATAAGTGGTCTGAACATAATGCAAAGGGATTTGCAGGTTGTCCCTCAGACTTCGGAGATCCCCACATACTACATTCAGTCTCCAAGAAAAGATTTGCCACCACATGAGAAGCAGGATACCTGGTCAAGTGCCATAAGACTCCTGAAGTCACATAGCATGTATACAACCCCAGAAATGTCAAGTCACAAGAGCATTCCTTCCTTTTTCTTTGTATTGCAAAGAAAATCAAAGTCAGATTTACCATGGGTATTGCAGCTGCAAACTTAAACAAAGAGATGTTATTATTTCTCCATAGTAAATGTGAAATACGAATCTCTCAGCTATTGGATATTGTTAAATTCTCTCATTCAACCTAGCAAGATATGGGTGACATTCATTTCTTTAATAATTTAAAGGCTTTATTCCTTTTTCTACTGCAAATTACTAATTCATCCCTCTGGCAATTAGAAACAGGCTGGTATTTATTTTTCTAAAAGTGCAAAGAAACTGATAGCAACAATTGTACGTGAATTTTCTGCTCTGTGTTTGGAAGGAAGAATCAGTCAACAACAAGTTTGCAAATGTTTTGCTCAAAAGCTTTCTGCAGTTTTAATAAATGTTGACTGGGATCTTTAAATTATTATTGAATAGTATAGCCTGGATATTGTAATAAATAGGAATCCTATTTGTCTCCAAATAGGAGTTTCTTTGACTTCTGAAGGAGAAGATGACAGAGAGTTTAAAGAAAAAACAACACACCAAGTAAATATGGATTATTTGTCATAATTTTTTCTACCCCACAGACTCAAATCCGAGATCTATCTCTGTTTTATAATCTTAGTACATTGCGAATTTTGCATGCAATATACAGCTGTGATGGCTAGGAATATCATTTCACCTTAGTGAAATGATCAAGAGCTCCACAGAAATCAGTCACAGATATGTGGCAAGTTAGTTAAAGCTGAAATAGCATGCTATATGAAGAAAGAGAAAATAACTTCTCTTTCATTTACTTTATTTTTTTTGAGGGTCTACACACTCTTCATACTTTAGAGGAATATCCTGAATGTGAATGTGATAGCTCAGCAAGGTCAAGTTTCCCCTGAAACCTGCCAAATTGCATTGAGCTGTTTGTTTATTGAGCAGCTTTAAAATCCTGACTAATTTGCTTTTTTGATAAAGAATTGACAGTTTGCTCTTACAAATCACACCTTGAAATACTGAGACATCTTTGAAATGTCTAGGAAAGTGCAGGAGATAAATTATCTGCCAACAAGAGTGAGGGGGAATAAAATGAAGTAGCCAGGAGAAAGAAGCAGAGGAAGCAAAGGAGAAAGAAGTGAGGAAGGGAGCAGGGGCTGGAGAACAGCTTACTGTGCTAAGGCTTGTTAAACTCCATGGTGTGTCAGGGCTGAGAACAGACCTCTGCTCTCTGTCATGGCAGAGGCTGAATGAAAACCCTGCTGGCTCAGGGCCTCATGGTGTGGTTATCTTCTCCCAAAGGAGAGATAAGGGTCTTTTTCAGGTCTGAAAAATACCCTGGCTTCTTCAGAGTCCTCGGTGACTGGTGGGAGGCAGCTCCCCTCTGGGAGCCTGGGTGTTGATCTCACCTGTGTGACAGTGGTAATTCCTTTATGCTGCAGGGTCTGCTACTGTTTCTCTGTCATCAAGGAGTGATTGTGTCATTTTAATTTCTTCTTAACATTTCATATCTCATGGCTATAGAGTAAACCAGTAATTTCAACCTTTTTGACTTGTGGAGAAATGAACAATTTTCTGGGAAATGTGAGGGCCCTGTTCAAGGACACTGACTGAGCTGGTTATAGGCTGCTTTTTCTTAGCTCTTTTCCCAGACCCTCTAGAAATAGTCCCTGGACCTCCAAAGGAGTTGTAGAACAAAGACTGTAAAGCAAACGTGGGTTTTGAGGTGAAGACTTCTGGGGGTTTATTACAAGAAGCTTGGTAAAAAGGAGCCCAAATATCTGCTTGCAGGTGAGAGGTCATGGTTGTGCAGTCTGTAAATAAATAAACACTGCTAAAACAAGTAGGAGGAAGGCACAGGAAAGAGGGTAGAAGCAAAGAGGAACAAACCATTCTAACAAAAAGCAAAAGGCAAAATGCTGCTTTTGACATAGGAAGTCTCTGAGTTTGTTATTTTCCCAGTTCCATTAAAAGAGAGAACTGCCAGCTCAGTTGGCAAAAAAAGAAATAAGCTCTGATGAGCAGCATAGTAAAGGAGCAATCCCTCCTGCCTCTTCCTGGGGTTCTGATTGCTGTGGGAGAAGATTCACAGGCTTAGAGTGAAGGAGTTTCTCTCAGGAAGCTGCTGCTGCTCCCAGGTTTGCTTGTAGGCTGATCTTCTGACATTTGGCCCTAAGGTTCACCCTCAGTTGTTTCCAGGGGGCTGTCTGGATAATCACCTAGGTGATATGATCCCTTGGGACACCCATGGGTTGCATGCTCCCTGGGGAAACATCCAGGGACCTGATTATTTTCTGGCACTGATCACAATTCTGATCAGATCCCAAAATCAGAAGAAAACTGTATCACCCTAATTCAAATTCAAGCTGTGTGAGCAGCTAAATCTCTGAGTGCTGTAAGGAATCTGCAGTTTAGAAGTCTCATGTCCAAAGTTGGTAGTTAATAATGACATAAAACCATAATTAAAAGGGAGGGGGAGAATGTTTGCAGAGCTTAATTAGATGACAACAAAAAGTATTGCTAGCCTGTTTTCCCTTTTCCCTCAGGTATTTTACCAAGTGGAAAGAAATCAGTCGTCTACAGATGTACAGGTTTAAAATCTGAATAAAATTTTTGTTCTGAATAATAGAAATAATACTTCATTTGAAATGACTGAAATTCCTTTCTATGCTGTCAGGAAGTCTTGGCTCAGGAGGGTCAGACCAAAGTCATCTCACTCTGTATCAGCCTTATTTCTTACATCCTTTCTTTGCCCCTGGTCACCGTAGCGGATAGGATAGGGGGCTGTGTGGACCTTTGAGTCTAACACAGAAGGGCTCCTTTGTTATCATAGAACCATAAGATATCTTGGGTTGGGGTGGACCTTAAAGGCCATCCAGTTCCACCCCCCTGCCATGGGCAGGGACAAATTCCACTAGACCACATTGCTCCATTCAACCTGGCCTTGGACACTGCCAGGGATGGGGCCTCCACAGCTTCTCTGGGCAGCCTGTGCCAGTGCCTCACCACCCTCACAGTGAAGAATTTCTTCCTAATGTCTATCTAAGCCTACTGTCAGTTTAAAACCATTATGTTCTTGAAGTGAATTTCCTCTTCATCTGGCACGATGGAAAATAATCCTGTTTGCTTCAAATGACCTAGTTATTAATTCCAGGGAAGAGAAGGACAGTGTGTTCTGTTTCTAGAAACACCTTTCCTTTCACACAGGAAAACAGGCCCTGCTGAAACTAAACCCATGTGTATTCCATTAATGGACCTTTAATACAGAGCACAAACAGTTTCCCAGAAAGGCAAAATGCTGCCTGCTGGATTGCACCATGTGCCCACTCGTGATGACCTGACCAACAGGATACTAAGCAGGATTAAATGTTTTCCTCTCCAACAGAATGCTTCCAAACTGGATAGACATCTCTAGGTAATTACAGGCTAGAGTGTATTAGCCCCTGAGGTGAGGACTGCAGTAAGGCACTCCTTCACAGTGGATTATTTGCTCAGAAACTCAACTGTTTGCTGAAAGCACTCTACTGCAGCACTTCACACCCCCTGAATCTGTCCCTTAGTCTCTTAACTCAGTACAAGAACTTAGTCCAAATGGCATCAGTAAAGAGCATAAATTTGTTAAATATACTGACTCTGATATACTTTTTCCTTCCTTCCTTCCTTCCTTCCTTCCTTCCTTCCTTCCTTCCTTCCTTCCTTCCTTCCTTCCTTCCTTCCTTCCTTCCTTCCTTCCTTCCTTCCTTCCTTCCTTCCTTCCTTCCTTCCTTCCTTCCTTCCTTCCTTCCTTCCGCCAAATTCCTGGTTTTTTACTAAGTGGAAACGGACTTATTTCTAAAATTAATAAAAAAACTCCCAAAGCACTCACAAAACATTCAACACATAAAGCCTGAAAGTATATACACTTAGCCCCAAACTGCCTTAGGTAGGTAAATTAATAAATCCTGCCTTAAGCAGGAAAATTAATAAATCTAAATATCAAGCTGCCTTTTCTTTTAAAGCCATCAAGGTTGCTGAGGTTGTAAGAGACAGTAATATCTGGGAATGTAATTTTGTGGACATTAGTAGGATATAGACAGTCTCATTTTTATTTTCTCAAATGAAGCCACCAAAGGGATGAAGAAAACAATAAATTTCATTGCTCATACATCTGCAGACCTCTTAAAGCACAGTACACAGGTTAAGCTCCAATGCTCAGCTCTCCAGACATTCCCTTGCAAATATTATGTGAAACAAAGGTTATGTGAGCATTTATTATGGACACTTTTGCTACAGAAATGGACAATGAACAACTAGCCAAGCTGGATCAGAGGGAGCTGGACAGATCCTGACCTCCTGTTGCATGAGGAAGGAGTTGGCACTGCCCTCTCTTCCCTACAGCTTAACTGCAGTCTCGCTGGAAAGGTGCTGCCCCAGTGAAGCACAAATGGAAATCTCATAGTGAGTTCTGCTCCCTGTGGCTTTACTGCCTGATTTGCCCCATATGCCTGATGTTGGAGATGGTTTGAGAGGGGCATGGAGGAAACAGTCTGACATTTTCTGTAGCCTTCATCCTGTAGGTGCAGAACATGAATTCACAGCACAGCTGCACTTTGAAAAAAATATTCTCTGTGTTTCATTATTCAAACAGCATAAGGACCAGTTTCACTGTGCACACATGGCACATGTACATGTTTTGCACTGGGAACTACTCCAGCTTGCAAGTGATACTTAAAATATGTTTTGTTGTTGTCACTACCTGCGTGTCCTGGCTGGTCCAGATCACTTCAGCCCCTTTGTGCCTTTAGTCTGCCATCAGCATTACCTGTCTCAGCACAAGAGGTTTCAAACACTCCTATTACATCCAATTTGTCTGTCCAGCTACACCTAATGGATATGACTTTGTCTCCAAGCACTTCAGTGTGCTGTGGAAGCAACCATGCAGTCTTTGTAGATTAAACAGAGAGAGGAAGTAACTTCCAGGACATTAAACTTCCTTCTGCCCTTCAGACTGATGATTTCCTGAGGCTGGACAGCTTCTGCATGTCACACCAACAGTGGTCCTAAATACCTTTAGTAGCCTGGCTGTGGTGGAGGGCATTGCTTTGGAGCTGGTGTGCAAGGCTGGAGGCATACTGCTAGAACAGGTAACATATTCAGTATTCTTTTGTTCAATACTTTGTCTTCCTCATGATCTAAATGCAGCTGTTCCTTTTGGAAAACAATACCATAAGCAGTGAATTTGGATTTTACCACTAAGAAAGCCAATAGTGGATTTCAATACAATATATTTCTATTTTTAATGAATGCTCTTTTGCATTTGAATTGGCTGTTTTAAAGGGATATGCTCAAATACCAGACAATTATATATTTTTGTCTGGCTATTTATTGCTGTTTTTGGTGGTGCATAATTTTTAATATGCTGAGCAAGAGCAACTGAAAGTGGAGTCAGCTTTATTGCAAGGCCAGATGAAATTGTCCAGACTGAAACTTTACGGTTTTTTACAACCAACAATAGTAATTACCATATTGGAGGTATTATAGTACAAAATAGATTGTGTTGTGAGAAATGAGGCCAGATGGAACTCCAGCTGTCTCCTTAAAAAAGAAAACATTAGAATCCAATTAAAATATACTTTGGATTATGTTACAGAAAAAGTTGTGCAATAATTAATTTCAGACCTATACAACTAGTATCAGTTTTAATTTACAGCTTAACTCTTCAAGCTATTTTTGTGCTTGGTTTCAAGTAGCAGAAGTTTCTCTGTCTGGGCTGTTTCTAATTGCTTCCAACTACAATGGCAGGGTTAAGGTCCTTGCTAGTTCATTGCTGGATCATGACTGAAGTTTTGTGTGTGTCCACTCAGTAGCACAGTGGAAGGTACAACACTCATGGTACAACACATGGTCTTGGGTATGAGGGCTTCAGTTTCTTGCTCAGTGGTGGATCTCATGTAGTCATGGTCAAAAAGTTTTTTGAGGGACATTTTCCATTGAAAATCCTGATTCAATAATGCAAAAATTCTCTGCAGAAATAAGTAGTTCTCAAATTAATTTCCTGATTTCCAAATGGCCTAAAATGTTATTATATTGTATTTTATGCACATACCGCCATAAAAATTGAAATCAATAATTTTAATTTGATCAAAATAAATAGCTTTGCTTCATCCAAAGATACATTTTTAGAAATGTAGTTTTTATATTTGGCTTGAAATTTTAGATCTTCATACATTCTTCCAACTGAAACCTAAGATGGACTTCAGAAGTCTCAAAAAATCTTGACTTTTGCCCTGGCATCTTTGAAGACAAACTGGATGTCTGAAGATATATCTCATATTTTTCCCATGGCAAATCACTCCTAGGGTTTTCAGTTGCCCTTGTTCTTGTACCAGTGAAGCACAGATACACTGTCCAGTTTAATTATCTGGGGATTTATGCACTGGGTTAAAATGTTCAAGCCTGGCTGTTTATAGAGAGAGACACATAAACCCACACTTAGCACTTAAGTAGGTGGCCTCATTTTCTGAAGTAGTATTTATCCAGGGGCCATGTTTATTTAATGTCAGGCTCTCAAGTGTTCTAGCCTTATCTCTTTGAATTTCATGAAATTAGAAGAAACAGACTACCACACTTTTTATGCTAAATATACATGGAAATCACCCTGAGAGCTATATAGTACACAAAAGAGAAAAAACCAGAAACAAGCACACCACATAGGTTTTTTTATGTGTTCATGCTTCTTGGGCTGTCTCCTTGCTCCAGACAGTGAAGCACAGAATGTGATGCTCTCTTTGACTGATCATTGCTTCTCATCACTGAAAGACATGCAGAAATTGCTATCACTTCATACAGACAACATGAAAAATTAATAGAAAGGAAAGACACAATGGTTGACGGAGGGCTATACATATTCTTACCAAGCACAAGGTTGTGAAAAATACTGTAAACCTGAGGATTCTGCAGAAAAAAACTAAACAATCCTCCTCAGTAAAGGCTGCATGGCTCTTGAAATTACATATCCTGTGGGAAATCCCATTTTTAGATAAGTCAGTTTTGATTTATTGTGTTTCTGATAATGATGATTGCTGGTATTATTATTTATCATATTTAACACACTGGCAGTACAAGTAGCAAGCATTCTTACCAAAAATCCTTTCTTGTAGCTATATTGTAAGGCCTTATTTCCTAATGTCTCTGACACTTGACTGAACAATGCCACACAGCTGATTATTATGAACAGTTGACAGTCACACTTTGCTTTCTTTTCCTGTGGTTCTAATGAAATGGGAGGCATTTTCTTCCCACAAAACAAAACAAAAAAATCCTCATAAAAACAAACCAAACAAATAAACAAACAAAAAAATGGAAAAAGAAAAAGTTTCAACATTTCTTAGTAGTTAATATGCAGCTAAAAATAGCAATGCTTAGAGTAGTAAAAAAAACCTGCTGGAGTTTGAAGCCATGCAAAACTTTCACAATGACATGGACATTTAGGTGACTGCCTTTTGTAGCTGCCATTAACAGTTTTCTTGCAAGGGAAGAAGATGGAGAAAGGGTAAAAGGTGTTGGTGAAAAGGGAATGTGTCAGTAGGGGCTGAAACAGGGCTTAATGTCACACAGCTGACCAATTCTCTTTGTCATCTCCCACATCTGCTGTGGGTGAATATTAAAACTGCTACACAGAGAGATCATTAGAAGCAACCACCCATTACCATGCCATCACCTCTCAGCTCATTACTGCTTTATCTGTCTGCTGTAGTGCCACTCCTTCAGAGGGTTTTCCTTCAGGTTCCTGGGCAGACCAAGGAACAAGCAGAATATTGATTTTGGCAACTTACTGCTGCTGAAGCTGAAAAGTTCAGGAGTTCATTCAGAAAGGTATAAGAATACCATGTAGATTCCTTGGTATTTGCCCTGGCTACTCCTGCTGCTGTTGCTTGTCTGTATCTCACATTGAAGAAAGAAAAAAAAGATGAAAAAAAAAAAGGAAAAAAAGGAGACTTTTGAAGTCGATGTCACAGACAAGCAGAATATAATACATGAAAAGGCCAAATTTGCTAGGAGGTGCCAAGAACAAGGGCAAACAGATGAAGCTTTTATTACTGCAGATCACAGTTTTGCTGAACATAGCATATACTGAATGTTAAAAGAAGAATTAATAAGAGGCAGAATAATTTTTGGCAAAGGAGACAACCAGTTCATCAGCAGAACTTACACTCAGGCCCAGATCACTCGCTAACAGCAGCTGGAGCAAAAGTGATGCTGACCTACATACTGGCAGCACAGAGGAGATTGCAGCAGACCAGTGAAGAATAGGAACACAAACATGAAAAGAGCAGCTGCAAGCACTTTTAATACCAGAAGTAGTGCTCAGTGAGTGAGGGAAAAAGCTAAGAAAATAGCTAAGAAGCTTTAACAGGAGAGAAGATGGAAAAGTTGTGGGAGTCATGACAAAGAACTATGCCCCACAGGCCATGAAATCCCTGTGAAGGCTCAGAATGTAAGAGATGCCACAAGGGACATCTTCTCAGAGCAGATTGGGTAGCAGGGAAATGATCATTAAGCCCTGTTTCTATTCTGCAACCTGAAAGGACAATACTTTCTTAGAAATGCACATTGAATTATCAAAATCTTGCATTTGAAATGGGAGTATTTGACAGCAGTCCCTACAGTTCCATGGAAAGATAAGAGCAGTAGGGTTTGAGATGGAGGTACAAGAGGACCACACAGGAAATCGTGTGGCTTACAGCATTACAGAACACATTTTCAGACACTTTTCTGGGAGCCTCAGAAAAGGATGAAAAGCTCTTCCACAAATTATTTCAAGGTGCTCATTCTTGCACTGTGCCTAGAAGAAATACTCAGTTGGCATCCATCTGGCATATTTTTACCCCCTGGAAATCTTGAAATGAAACTATGTTAAAATTTGACAACAAATCTTCATTTAAAGACCCTTGACTTTCCCTTCTACCCTGCAAGTGCATAAAAAAGTTTAACAGAAGTCACAGTCTTTTCACAAGTTTGCATCTTGATAAGGAATGATAACATATGGCTGGAAATGTGACAGTCATCTGACCCTCTCAAAACATGTCTTGTTGCCCTTCATTAACCAGACTGGTTTTAAGGAGCTGGGTAGGTTTTTGAATCCATATGTGCTGGATTGTTGGGAAGGAATTTGTTTTTCCAGATTCAGTAGACTGATATTTTTTGCACTATATTTTACCACAGGCTAAAGAACCTCTTCATGAACAGAAATGGAAATAAATTGGACTGGTCAGAGTATGAGCAAAGATCAGAAACAGGCAATGTAAACACATAATTGAAAAATTGAGTGTAAAAACTATTGCTGTGTGTTTCTAGTCTATATGTATATTATATATATTATATGCATTTGTCTTCCACTTGCCTGGTCCATGGCTTTGGTTAGCACTGTGTTTGAAATTATGGCCTGGAAAGAGAAGCAATTAGTAGGTTCATTTACTGTTTTGACTGCAGTTAATCACCAGTGACACCAGTGCTGGTCCCTTCATGTTTTTTCACAGACTACATTTTCTCCATTTTCTGACTCCCATGGTCAGAAGGATTGACCAGAAGCCTGGGCCTGTGCTGTAGGTGTGCAAGTGAAAGAGCACCCTGGAGGCTGTGCAGAACCTCTGCCAGGTACAGAGGGACAGAATTATCCTTTCCTGTTCTGGGAACATGCTGGTTCTTGTGCTGGGGAGAGCAGGGCAAGCCTCTCCCTGCCCACAGCCCCTTCAGCTGTGGGAAATGCTCTTCACCCTGTCCTGGGGACTGGGAACTCCCCACTGCGGTCACAAGGGCTTGCGTGCTGAGGGAGTAGAATCCATCCCAACTGTGGCAGTCCAGGAGCATTTAATTTGTCTTGCATACAGTTTATTATATATTGTAACTGAAGGGAATAATTCTGATCTTTAAGAAAACCCTCTGGAACTGTGGTCTAGAAACCATTCCAGAGAACCAAGCTCCATCTGCCTTGGCATATAACAACTACTGGGAGCTCATAGTTTTGTATTCTGCAAAACATTTGGAATTAAAAAATGAGAAAAAATTGTTTTTTATTTTAAAAAACCTTACACAACCAAATTCACTTTCCAAATGCTTGAATGTTGGTGAAAATGCTGCTTTTTCAATTATTTTATTATCATAAGCAAATGGGTTTATTTTGTCACCCTCTGTGCATTGTATATGCATTGAGGGTGTGTGTAGAAAGGTTTTTTCCAAAGATTTTGAGTGTGCTGGCCATTCAAATACAGTGGCAAAGGGTTAGAAATGTCAGAGGCATTCAGTATTGGTGAATTAATACAAAATATGTTTGAAGGTCACACCTAGCCATTAAGTATGTTTTTATAAGGTTTTGTGTCAGTATTTGTGAATATTTTAATGTTATCAGTAGTGCATGGTTCTCCACAGACCATTAGCCCAATAAAATCAAAGGCCTAGCAAAAGATTACAGATAAAACGTACACCAAGGTGGTGAAACAGAGTATCATAAACAAGCAAATGATGGCAAGAAAGTCACTAAAACATCTGCATTTACATAGTTTGAAATAAAAATTAGTTTCAAGAAAAATAGATTGGATCCTAGAAATGAAAGGATTTTATATTTATCATTGTGGTTGGCAATGCTTTTTCAGGGCATGCTCTGGTAACTGTAGAACATTCTCAAAGGAATAACTCCAAGTGGGATGTCAGGAAAATAAAAAATGTATTAATTTCAAGCTTAGGTAATGATAACATTAAAAACAAAAAGCAAAATTGGATTTTGAGGGGATTGTGTTTGTAAGTGAACTTCCTAGGAAGCTGATGCTGCTGCTTTATTTATTTATAATGTTTTCTAACTGGATGACATTATGTTTAGAGTAGGCTTTCTGTTTTTTTCTTCCAAAGGGGTTCATAATTTAATAAACGTCTTTCATTCTGTTTGTTTTCCAATTCTGACCCTGGCTACTCAATATAACAAGGCTTTGATGGCTTGCATGGGGGTAAACTTAATTGTTAAGCTGCAATGCAAGGTTTTCATGCTGTGGAAGCTCTTCCAGGGAACATACAATTTGTCCAAGTTAAAGAGCACTGTAATGTGAATCTCACTTGTGTGATTGTTCAATTTTAAACAGAGTTTGGGCTCAGCAGGTCCTTTTGACAGATTTTTCCATATCCAATTCTGCTGCTTGGAACATGCTGTATGGAAAATCTCTTAAAACTGAAGCAAACTATTAGAGTGCTGAAGAATGCTTCAGTGTAACTAAGAAATTTCAAGATAGTAATAGTGTTTATTGTTTGTAGTACTGTATTGCTTACAGGTCCTGGAGCAGTAAGTAGTGGCACTGCATGAAGACTTCTTTAAGGCCAAACTAGAAAGTTTGTTCTCTCAAAAATCTTGCAGTCTAAAACATGTATTAAAAAGAAAATAATAAATATGTTTTATTTTTTACTTATTGGAATAAGGGCAAGCAAAGAAACAAGATAAATATATTTTAAAATATTGGACATGCAGTGACCTATGTGTATTTTTTTCATGTATATAAGGTCAAATATAAGGAGCAGTTGCAAGTTACACAGGGTACAAGACATGACCTTTCTTAGCCAGCCCTCTGCTGCCCCTGATTGCCGTCCCCAGCCTCCCAACAGGGGGTTGGTGTCTTCTTGTTTCACTGCTCCTGAAGTGGTTTCTGCCAAAATAACCTGATTTACCTTAAACACTGTTGTCCATGTTTATAAAACACATCCTGCTGACAGGATGAGCTGATGAAGTAGCTCTATGGGCAGTTATCCTGCTGTAAGGTGAGGAGAGGGCTGATGAGCAGTGCTCGTTCCAGGTACCTGCAGCCAAAAGAGCATGTCTGGTCTGTGCCTAACACCCATGGGCACGGGCTGTCCCTCAGGGCAGGCAGGAGCTGGAGGAGGCATTCAGAAAATGGGAAGCCAGGTTGCTGGGTCAAGGAGACCAAGTATACAATATTCCTGAGTGGACTTCTACTGCATTCATATATCGCCAAGTAAAGTAGTGAGATGAAAACTGAATAATACTGAAAACAAAGACTGAAAAAGCAGGGAACAGTTTGAGAAGGGTTGTTAGCCGCAAAACCCCCACTGGAAGCACCCAGAGACTGAGTAGAATATGCATGAGCTGCAAATATGATATGCAGAATGTGTCCTGGAGTTCAAGTCCTGATTTGATATTCCTTCCAATTCCTCAGATACAGGATGATTGGGATGTTTTTTCCATTCAGAATGGATGTAAGCATTGCTCTGGAAGCCAAATTCTGTCTCCAAAGCAGGGAACTGTCTGTATTTACTTCTTCCAGACCTAACTGTACTCCTCAGTGACTTGAGTCTGTGTCTCTTTTTTAGCCTAGTGAATCCAATTTTGTAATCCTCTTTGTACTTCCTATCTTTCTGCGTGTCAATGCTCTTCTGTTTAAGGAGAAACACACTATGCACATTATGCCTTTGGGTCTAATTTTGTGAAATGTTTTTGATGAGAAATACCTTGTCTCTCTTCTCCTCTCCCTCCTTCCCTGCGAGTTTCCCCACTGATCCTCTGCATTTTTTTTTCCCCAGATGTTTCAACCTGCAGAGCAGGAGTTCTTGAAAGCAGCCTTATTGAGTGATCAGTTATCACAGCTTGAAAATGCCTGCTGAGGTGTTTGACACCCAGCTAGCATCCCCAGAGTGGCTGGCTGCTCCATTGTGATGCTTTAAAATGGGTGCTAATGAAGCAGATTCTCAGAGCTGGAGCGCTCTGCAGATCTTGCTGCTCTCAGTCTCTCAAGTTGAATGCTTCTGATTCAGAGATGCCTGCAGTCAGGGATCATTTTCATAAATCTTCTCAGCATCACAGTGTCCTCCGCTAGGTTCCTAGATCAAATGCTCTTATTTAACTAGTCTGAAGGAAGGAAAATTATTCAGGAATAGTGCAAATGAAAAAAAAAATATGGAAGAGGAATATGAAGCATAAACAGTTCTTCCATTAGTCTTTCTCCCCAAACCCACGCACACAAGATGAATAGCAAAGATACCAGAGAAGAATCACAAACTCTTTCCTTTTACAGCTCTTCTAAGGCAGAAATTAAGGAAGCTCTTTGTCATCCCTTTCACCCAGCTCTTTAGCATTTTGGTCCTGCCAGCACTTAGAAATTTATTCATAGCCTAGAATATTTTGTATAAAATTCAAACTTATAGTGAATGATTTATCCAAAAGCCTCTATTAAACAGTTTTTTCAAAAACAAAACAATTCTTAAGACTTTAATTAAATAGAACCAAGATTAAATTAAAAAAGGAATCTAATTTCCTTTGCATGAAATGAGGTGGCATTTGGAAAGTGTAACTCAGCATTGCTTCATGTGAGCATTGCTCAGGGTACATGCAGAGCATCGGAGTGAGGATATTAAATACAATCAGGAGGCCTCACAGTATTTTATGGATAAAAAATCAAATTTAAACATAAAAGTGGTAATTAAACTGGGATTTCAGCTGAGTATTATGCATTATAGCAATCTGATAATTGTGAAAGTATTTAAGGAAACTAATATACTTTTAGCTTAAAAAAAACCCACTTTCTGATACACTGAAAAGTGCTATGTTATTCACTCTTCTCATTCTCCATGCTTTGCTATACTTTCTTTAGAAATAGAAAAATTCCACTAATACATTTTCTGGACACTTAGGGATATATTATGGGCAACTACTATGGGTGTGTTATTTAATCCCTAAAGTTAGTTCTTCCTATGGTCTGCACCAAGATTTGGTGGTCCTGGATAAAATTGGTTTAAAAGGTTGATTGAATTGTAAAAGTAGGTTTCATATCTGGTCTCTAGCCTAGAGCATGGTCTGAGCATCACTTTCTGGCCAGACTTGTACTGCAGAGTTGGTCCTCTCTAATATGTTTTCCCATACAGTGTGTTATTCAAACTATCCCTTTACCAGTGTTTTGGGTCAAATCCAAGTGATTTTTTTTTCTTTCTTTCTTCACTGAAATTAAAAATTAATGTAGATGAATAACATATTGTGTTTAACCAAATTACTTGTCTTTCTTTCAGTGAAATATTTAATTTTATTTTATATTTTCTCTGTTACCTTTTTTTGTTTTAATATTCGGCCTGGGGAATTTTTAGGCTTATTCATGAGGATGTTACATTTGAAATACCTGAGGAAAAATAATTTTGCAAATTCATTTGTTTTGGTTTACTTAGTCACAGCCATTCAGATTGCATTTGTCCAGATCTAGGCTCAAGCTCATAGTCTCTTGCAGCTTCTAAAACTAAAGAGTCAGGATTTCCAGTGAGTGTATTTAGTATCTGTCGTATCAAAAAACAAAGGCACACAAAATGAGAGTGGTTGCAGAAATGAGCTGAAGAAGAATCCCCCTAGCTGAGCCTTGCTGATTTCAGTGACATCCAGCATGTCCAAGTTGGTTGTCTACACATTTTTCAAGAGCTGGACACTGGTCTTCTGGCAGTCACGGGCACACAGCTTTTTTCAGACACCTCTGTTTTGTCATTTGCAGACTCTCGGCTTGCGCCCTTCTCTATGTAAAATGCAGGCACAAACATATATAACTTCATAGATCTCACATGCTCTATACTTACTTTTTGATGCTTGGATTAAATATCTAGAAGATAAAGAGGTGGAAAATAGGTCAAAATAATTTTTCACTGAACTATCATCACCCTATTTGCCTGTTTGTGAAGGTCAGGTTAAAAATACCCAGGCTTTTCAAGGTAGTATGCACCCAGGGGAAAACCTTTCATTCAGTACATTTTTAGAGAAAAGTCTTTGTATTGAAACTTTTTCTTCTCTGAATTTGTCCCTAGTATATTCATTTCTTTGTCCAGACTTCCAGGGTTACTCCTTAAGTACAATTCCACAGATTTTTTTCAGCAGCTGCCCCTGACATTCATAGACAAAAAAAAAATCAATTCATTAAGCACACATAGTGATATGCAGAAGTCATGCTAAGGGGTTAATTGTAGCTCATGGATGTGACAGGACAAATTTCTAGACTCATCTAAAACCAGAGCAAGAAGGTGACAGCAGTGTCAGCGCCAAGATGGGATGTCCAGGCTGCACAGGTGGCAAAGGCCAGGTGTGTGAGAAACACCCAAACTCTGCAGATCATTGGTATTGGGGGCCTTTGTGGAGTAGGCCTAGGCAGGACCAACAGGACCAATAGGTGACCATGTCAGCAACACCATTTGGGGCCAAGAATATCCAGGTAAATGAGTCAAAAATACCAAGCTTGGTTATTGATGTGACAGAGCTGTCTCCAAGGCGGGAATGGGGTTTAGAGGAGGGTTGTGTAGTTGGGCCAAACCTGGAGTCTGGGAAGAGAGATACAAGCAGCAAAAGAAGGGCCAAGAATCAGGAAGGATCAGGTTGAATGGGGCTCTGAGCAACCTGATCTAGTGAAAAATGTCCCTACCCATGGCAGGGAGGCTGGAGCTAGATGACCTTTTAGATCTCTTGCAACAGAAAGCATTCCAGGATTCTAAGACCATTAAAGATTTGTTGTAACCCAAATTACTCTGTGATTCCATAATTCTGTGGTAGGGATGATGAGATGTGCGATTTCCATGGGTGGTGCCTGGGGGATGTGCCGTGTTTGCTGATGGCAGCTGGAGCAACACAGACACCCAAACCTGCTGTCTTGACCCTGCTGTGAGGGCTGGGCTGCAACTGGAATGGGAGAAGGTGGGTACTTTCCCTGGCTGGTGAGTGGACAGACAAACACAGACAAACAGATCAGGCATCCTGGTATGACTGTGCTGGTGCTTGTTTCAGGCCTGACAGCTTCCACAATTTCATAGCACCTTTCCTTCACACTGTCTCCTCACACACATGAAAACGGCTCTTCTTTCACACCTGAATGTACTTGAAACTTCCTGGATGCTTTTTCACCTTTACCAAAAGTTTGAAAGTTCCTTCTGCCTTTTCATTGCCCCCCTTTGCCTGGTGGCAGATGTTTTTTGAATGTGCAAGAGACTACCTGCAGGGATTGTGTTCATCTGTATTTCATGGAATAAAGAGGCGAGTTACAAACACAGCACGGTCATTGTCCTGCATTAAACAGTGAGACAAAGCTTGGGTTTGAGAACAGGAGGCTCAGTCCTCCAACACTTCTGAACTACTATAAATCCTTTATTACAGATGCAGGAAAGAATAAAAATATTAATTCCTTTGATGCTTTATGGACCTGTTTTACAAACAGTTTTCATTTTTTATCTTCAGCTCAAGGAAATTTTGTAAGGAACAATTTTCTTATTTGGCAGTCTTTCTTTACATCACTAAGGCTAGAAATTACTAGATTTTTCAGAGAAAAGTTCAAAGGCTGACGAAAATATGTTGATTTTGCTGTAAATTCTTCCTTCAAGACAAAGAGGGCAAACAAACACAAAAGGACAGGAAAGAGAGTCATAACATAAGGCAACTTTCTGCCCTCCTGCTGCTTCTATAATTTTGCTGTTGGAGAAATAGAAGGTTTGCACCCTCTTTTACTTGTACCTCATGCTAAGTTCAAGTGTTGAACTACTTAGCCACTGCTTTTCACTTCCTCTCTGGTCCTAGGCTCTCAACAGTTTTGCAGAAGGTGCAATGTTAGCTGGCTAAGGCATCATTCTTCCTTTTTGTGCCAACACAGAGCAGCTGGAGAGAGAAGGCAGGAAAAAGAAATAATGTGAAGGGGGAAAAAGGGATCACAGCCATATACAGATTGGAGAGACTTCGGGTGGTCCTATTGTCCCAAACTCACTTGAATATTCTTAGTTCATCTGTTACTTTCACCAGAAAGTGAGCCCCCCCAACAACTGCTGTGCTTTTATTTAGCTCAGGATTTCAGTGTTTAGCTTTTGTTTTTCCAGACCAAATCTCACCTTAATTGCTCTTTGTATTCCTAAACTCCTGAAATCCCGCTAGAATACTTAATAATGCTTCTCTTTTATATCTATTATTATGGGCATCTGACCTCCCAGTTCAAGCTCCTTCACATATGTGAGTAAGGTATTTCCTGTCTATACTCCCAGGTAGTTGCAGAATCTCAGATCAAGCTCTGAACTAAACAGAACACCCATTGTTTTTGGGGCACTCTGGGCACTCTGATCCTTTACAGTTTACTCCTGTCTTTTGTTTTGGATTTCTTTGTTGGTTTTCATGTACTGTGACAAAGACAAACCTCAATTCCTTGGTGTGCAGACTTGAGTGATACCACTTCAAGATGGCTGGGGAGATATTTGAGGGGGACCATAAAGGGACTACCAAGATAGTGAAGAATCTAGAGTGTAACAACCCCAGTGAGAGGTTGTGGTGTTTAGTCTGTGTTACTGAACATGCTGCAGTGCCCACTTTGATGCTCAGCCCTCCCATACCCCCTGTAGCCACAGAATCACAAAGTAATTCAGGTTGCAAGGACGTCTCTGGTCCAACCTCCTGCTCACAGCAGGGTCAGCTTGAGGTTGGACTAAGCTGCCCAGGACTTTATAGAGCTCGGTCTTGAAAAGTTCTAGGGATGGAGAGCTCTGGAGCATTGTCAGGGTTCAGGCCTGTTTGTGTGAGCCTTCTCCAAATCTTTGCTGCCTATGGGTTTAGAGGAGTGGTGATTGTGAAAACTCATGTGATATGCAAAGAAGACTTGGAGCACATGAGAAGATCTTTGAGGATGCGGGCTTTGAAGTCCTGCCTGTCTCCTGTTCATAGCAGTGTCCCTTCAGCTCTTGTCCTACATACATACATCCCAAACTATGCTTAGATTATCACTGAGGTTCTTTGGGGTTACTTGAGTCCTGTAAAGCTAGATTAGGATATCCAGGTCCTTATTGCTGTGTTATAGATTAGATTAGATCCATCTATGCCCACCTTGAAAAGCATTGCCCTAACTAAAAACACATTTTCTGTAGTTGTCACTGTGTGTTTCAGAGATTGCTGGGAACTTATTTTTCTCCTTAACATTCAGTAACTAAAGCACACAGTCATGATTGGTATCTTCTTAAAACAAAAATGACTGAAAGGAATGTGCATCAACTCTAATAACAGTGATTCAAACCTTCACTTTTTATATACTGCAATAGCAAATTTTATTTACTTGCTTTGCTAGCATTATATGGCACACAAATGTCTATATTTTTATGTTTATAGACACATTTTTCCTCAATTGCCAGTTGTCTCTGTGGTGATGAGGGTTGCAAAATGTCATCCATTTTGGGTATATTTATGCCTTTCTCTACACAGCATACAAGGCTATGCAGGCTCAAAAGCTTCATGCTTGTAATTTGTCATTATCAGTATCAGGGCAGGCACTGAAATCTAGGAATGCTCTGCTTTTCCCTAATCATCTTTAAGTGGGTGGCTTGGAACTGGACACAAGTATAGCCTCACCAGTGCTGAACAAATACCTCTGGAAATGGCACTCCTTTCAAACTCAGTTGTTACCAGAACGACCTGCTTCCACTTGGAGAAAATAGTACCTCTCAGACTATTTCTGAGTGTTGCTGGAGCGTGTCCAAAGCAGAGAAACAAAGATGGTAAAGGGTCTAGGGAATGATGAGTGGGTGAGGGAATTGGTGGAAAGGAAGCTCAGTGGAAACATTATTGCTCTCTACAACTGCCGGAAAGGAGGGTGTAGCCAAGTAGGTGTTGGCCTCTTCTCCAGGTAACAAACAGTAGAATAAGAGGAAACAGCCTCAGGCTGTGCCAGGGGAGGTTTAGATTGGATATCAGGGAAAATTTCATACCTGAAGAGATTGTGAAGCACTGAAACAGGCTGCCAGAGAAGTGATTGAGGGGGCATCCCTGAAGATATTTAAAGGGTGTGTAGATGTTGCATTTAGGGACATGGTTTAGTGATAAACATTGTCATGCCAGGTTAGTGGTTGAATTCAATGATCCTAGAGGTCCTTTCCAACTTAAAATTATGCTATGATTTCATGATTCTATTTCCCACTGACACTTAATTGATCAGGTGAGATGCAGGTGTTGGTGAGAAAATGGAGGGAAAAAACTTCTCCTTCCATTTAGAACACAGTTCTGCCATGAGATGCTCTGGAAAGGAGAATCCATCACCATCCCTGATAGTTCATGTGTGGAGTGACAGGATAGAATCAGAAAGCACCTTTTCCTCTCTTGACCACCTGAATTATTTTCAAATTTTTTTATTAAAATGCTGCAGACATCCTAGGCCCAGTCTTAAAGTGTTTACTGACAGAAAGAACAGTTTTGGCTTTTGCCAAGATGTTTGGCAAAGTACCCTTTTCATGCTGAGTTCTCTGGAGCTAGATGGGAGTTCTGGCTCCCATTTCCACATTTTTGGCGTTAATAAAGCTTTCCAAAGGAAAGGCAGTTGAGCTGTTACCGTCAAAACTTCACCTTGGCACAGATTTAACTCAGAAGCAAAGCCCAAGCAAACCAGCCAGGCTAATGGATGCAAAGCCTGTCCCCTGAGTAGTTTTCCCATGTGCAATCAGATTTGTGAAGCCCCATTGTGCCAGTGTGCAGCAGAACTCTGCTCTGCTCCTGCACCCTCACAGGCAGAACTGGGGGGTTAGTAAAGGGCAATTCATTTCTCTGTTGGTTTTGCGAGGGTAAAGTCTAAATCTGCAAAGTAGAAATTGTTCACTTGCAGCATTCCACTTCTCTTGGAACGACTGAATGGAAATAAAATTATTTATGCACTCATCAGCATTCTTCACATCTACACTTGTTGCAAATACTGTCAGCTGCATTTAAATGTATTTACTTACTTGTGCATTTAGGAGTCCTCAGGCAGTAGAATAAGGTAAAAAATTCTCTCCTCTCATTTAAGGTACTCCTTTAATTTTAGCCTAATTGACTTAATTTAGATTATTACCATAAAATGATTATCACAGTATTTTGGAAAGCAAAATCAAAATCAGAACACAGTAGGATTGTCTGGAGATGTGTATGTCATGACTGTACTAGTAGGTTTTGGTGACCCTGATCCCCTCCCCTGAGAGCTGAGGTGCTCTCATCTGTGCTCCTCTCAACATTTGGAGACTGATGCCAATGGAAAATCCTGGTGAAATGAATAAGCCTGTGAAACCTAAAAAGTCAAGAAACCTTTCAGGCATTTGGGGATCTGCAACATTAAGAGTGACAGTATCTTCTTATTGAACCTCAGAACACTAAAATCTGAGTCTAATTTGCAGTTGTATAATCCTTCCAATTTTGAAAGAGATGCACAAATATTAATCAGTGCACACATTTATATACTGAAGCAAAGGCATGCTGCCATCATCTTCTGGTACCATCTAGGGAATTCATCTTGCAACCAAGGCCAATATGCTCCAAGAAAAGACTAATAGCATTTCAAATAGCAGCTCAGACTGGAGGCCTGCTGTTTGTGGAAAGATGCTGCCAGTGTAAAGATGTCAGAGTAAAGCCCATCCTTCCGAGCTCACATCTCTTGGGTCTGCAGCTGGCACTGACCTTTGAATGCAGCTCACAGTTCATGTGTGGTGTCTCCTTTAAATGGGACAGCTAGAATATGCTGTTCTGGATGCTGACATTCTTTATATTTTGTAGATTCATTGGCTGGCCCATTTTTTTTCTCATGCTAAACCCCTATTAGCTGGTTTGATTTGTTGTTGGGATTTGGGTTTTTAAATACATAGAAGGGTAAGCAAATTTTGTTAAAGAATTTTCTGCAATTATGCCTAAGGCCTAGGAACTTTTGGATTATTTGATCCATATATATGTGTGGAATAATTTGAATTTTTATGTTTAATATATATGTGAATAAGTATATATGTGTATATGTGTGTGCATGTGTGTGTTTGTGTATATATATCTATAGGACAATAAGGTGATTAGGAGTAGATAGGATGGATATACAAAGGGGAAATCAGGCATGACTGACCTGATATCTACAGGGAGATGATTTCCTTGATGGATGAGGAGAGAGCACTAGATGTTGTTTATTTTTGCTTTACTGGGACTTTTGACACTCTCTCCCATAACATCCTCATTGACAAGCTTATGAAGCATGGACTAGATAAATGAGCAGTGAAGGGCACTGAAAACAGGCTGCATTGCTGGGCCCAGAGATTTGCAATCAGCAGCGTAAAGTCCAGCTGGAGACCAGCCCTGTACCCCAAGGACTGATACTGTGGCCAATATGGTCAAATATCTTCATTAATGATTTGTACAATGGGACAGAGCACAGCTGCAGAAAATTTGCAGATAACACAAAACTGGGAGAACTGTTTGATAAACTGTATGGCTGGGCTGCATCTGGAGGAACATCACCACCAAGTCAAGAAAGGCGATCCTTCTTCTCTACTCAGCTCAGGTGAGGAGGCACAGCTGCAGTGCTGGGCTCTGTGCTGGGCTTTCCACTGCAAGAGACACCTGGACATGCTGGGGTGACTTCAGGAAAGCACCACAAAAATTAGTAAGGGATTGATGCAAATAGGGTCTGAGAGAGTTTGGGGTGTTCATCCTGGAAAAGAGAAAGCTCAAGAATATCTTACCTTTAAGTGTAAAATGTCTGATGGGGGGCAGTAAAGATGACACAGACAGATTTCTCAGTGCCCAGATACAGGTGAAAAGGCAAAGGGCACAAATGGAATACAAGAAAATTTGTTTGAAGTTTTGGGATTTTTTATTGTGAGGGTAGTTGAACACATGAACCAGTTTCCCAGAGAGATGGTGGAGATATTCAAAACCTGGATGGACAATGTCCTGAGCAACCTTCCAAAGGTACCTTATTTTGAGCAGTGGGGCTGGAACAGAAGAACTCCAAGTGTATCTTCCAACCTCAACAATTCTGTGGTTTTATATATGTGTCCAAATATGTATGTGTATGTACACATTCAGAGCATTTGATTACTCTATTTTATTTTACAGCAATTCGAATTATTCTTTTCAATTCACATTACTGTGTCGGTAAAACACTGTAATTTTGCTGTCAGTTCTTTCTTTGGTTCCACCAAGTCTTAGACAGAACCTGGTAAGGAAGAAAGAGGGAAAAAAAGGTTTCTCATAAAGGGATGTAGAAATAGCTGTACAGTTCTTGTGAACACTGTTGTAAATATCATTGAGGGTTGTGGGTAGGATGGATACTGCATGGAGAAGAGACAGGCTGGACACAATTCAGTTAACATCTGCTGACTGTCAGGCAGAGCAGTGACTGATAGGCCCAAAGCTTTTTTTTAAGGTAGCATTTCCAGCTTGCTGAGTTATAATGTCATGCTAAGGTTGGTAAGGAGGGAATTAATAGCAAGGTCTGATGTTGAGGTTAGGTGGTTAAGTGTGACTCATCCCTGCTCATGGACCTCAATGATCTTGTTGGACAGCTTTCAAAGAGCCATAGAGCTCCCATTGGCACATCCTGGCACACTCACTGCTCCAAGAGGGAGCAAAGGCCTTCCTCCTTTGTAGCAAACCCCATGAAGTTTGGGAAAGCTCCACGGAGGATTGAACAGTAGGAACTGCTGAGTCAGGATGAGACAGCAAAATAAGTTCCTGTCTCTGACCTCCCACCCCAAAGCTTATCCTTGTAACCTAATAGGTCATTCTCCCTAACCCTATTGGTCAAGTTTGGATCCCCCTAAACCCTATAAAAGGGCCTGTTTTAGCTCATTCGACAGAAGAAGAGCCGTCTCTGGACCCTTCACGGTCTCTCCCCCAATAAACCATTGCTGCGGAACACCAGGGCGCTCCTTCTCCTCTCTCGCGTCTGCTGCAACCTCAAGCCAAGGGCACCCTACCATAGCAAGCAAAGAGCTGATATCCTAAGAGAGCTGATATCACTAAAGAGCTGACAATCACCAAGCTTGCTAAGGAGTAGCCTGCAGTGATGGCCACGAGCTAGCTGAGCTTTCGGGCACTCTGTCTCTCTGAGGGACTGGGCTCCTGGACCATCTTGCACTGCTCGATAATAAGGCCGAGATCGAGGCTTTATTATACTCCTTCTCAGGTCTTAAGCAGCTACAGCTGCTGAGTGGGGAAACAAGTTGTACAGCAAAAGAATCTGAAGACTCTGCCCCTATCACACAAGCATTTGTGCTGGGCAGGAGCCAGCATGAATGGTAGGGCAGACAGCAGGCTCCCCAGTGCTGGACAGCCATAGGAGGGATATTGTGAAGGTATGGAAAAAGTAGGTAATTGGAAAGCATAAAAATTCCCAAACTTAAAGTACACAGCTTTATCTCACTCATGTTCTGTACAGGCATTGTGATGCTGCAGGGACCTGGCCTTGTTAAGTAGATGCAAATTATGTATGTAATTTATTATGTTCTGTTTTCTCAAGCTCCTCAGAAATTAAAATCACATTGTGCCACACTGTCCTGACCTCAATAAGCACCTTCATTGTTGTCACTCCAAAAAGTTTAGTAGGACCAAACCCCAAAGGTTTTAAACCCTATCCAATCTAGGCTTGCTTTTGTGGGGTTGGCAGAAGATGAAATTCTGGCAGTTTCTCTGGTGGCTCACCAGCCTTCATGGCTTGGAGATCAAGGTCCAGAGACAATCTTGTCTCAGCCATACCTGTCAGTGTAAATCTAGTGGGGCCCAACACAGTCAATCACTATGGTGCCAGCTGCTCAGTGTAAACATTCTCTCCTGCTCTTCAGGCTCTTCCCTGGTCTGTGTTATGGCTCAGCCACAAAGCCATTAATATTTTCTCAGTTGGCACTGACTGCTCAGCCATGTTCACACTCTGCAACTAGGCCAGACTGGTTTCCATTGTAGCATCACTGAAATTTATTGTGCTAGTAGGAAATTCTGTGTTAGAATGTCAGATTCTAATTTCAGAAACAGAGAATGACAGCAAGGAGAACAAATGATAGCTTGAGTGTGATGCAAAACAGGGTGGAGAATGTTTGAAACTTATTTTCTTAGCAGATCCCACTGGCCTCCTTATGTCAGGATGTAAACTGTTATTTGCTGAAATGAATACAGAGTATTGCTCTTCACATGGAAAATTCAGGCTTTGACTCAGCCACACACTGCAGATGGAGGTTTACTCCCACAAACTGCAGATGGAAACCTCTCTCTACAGCCCTGGCAGCCACCCCCTCACACCACCCCAGTGTCAGCCCCCTGCATCCAAGGCCCCAGAGCCCAGCTCCTGGTGGTGTAGCCACAGCTCAGGCTGCTGTGGGTGCTGCAGAAGCATCAGGAGGAGCCATGGGGCAGCTACAGAACAGAGGCAAGAAAGGACATAATGGTGACACTCCTTGAAGAATGTCTTTTACACAGCTAAAGATGCCCAAAAAAGATGGATGGAAAGAGGATGAGAGACAGTGTTGTTGCTATTTGTCTTTTTTTTTTCAAATCTGGGTTCTGATAAGTATTTTAAAGATCCGGAAAATGATTCCTCCTAATTTCTAATCTCCTATGAATGAGATCAAATGTTTAACACAACTTCAACTTAGCTGACAAAAGCATATGACATTGCATGCCCACTGCTGTCTTTGTCCAGCAGTTCAGGAGCAGGACAGCAAAGTCGAGGTTGCCACTCAGTTAATGTGCTGATGTGCTCTCCTTGATGTCACTGCCCTGCCATGAGGTCACTCGTTCTGGAGAGAGTACCTCCAATGGGATGTCACAGGACTGTGGCAAGAACACTGATAGCTCTGGCTTTGTCTCTTGGAGGAGAAACTCATGCAGAGAAGAAAGACAAAAGAGAAAAGGATATATCTGGACAGTTTTCAGTGTTTCTTGTTTGGCTTGATGCCTTGAAATGGACAGAAAAAAAAAATTCAGAACATTTTAATTTATGGGCCAAACAAGATGTTTTTTAATTAAAATTTAGGAGCCAATTTCAAAAAGAGACGTTTAAAAGACAGCCCAGGAGAAAGAAGACATTTTGCTATGACAAACTTCAAAAAGTCAAAATCCATTGGTAAACTGAATCTAAAATAAAGTGAGGAGCAAACCAGGGAGCAATGCAGGAGATGCTAAGAAGCTATGCTGCATGCAAAAGATTTAATCCTAAGAGAATTGTATGAAATCACAAAAGAGAACAAGTCAGAATTTCAGCTGCTCTTGGCCAGCCTTGGGAGGCAGAGGCAAGCCCTGTCTTTGGAAATCCTCTCCTCGATGGCAAGACTTATCGCAGCACTTTTGCTCACAAATATTCTGTTTGCTGTGATTCACTTCTCTGAGAAGGGGCAGGGTACTTCTCCTCAGGAGAAGGATCCTGAAGAAGCAGCCACAATTTCTCACTCTCAAAAAATTTATGAGTTAGGGTAACAGGTGGGGGTTCAGACTGTGTCTGTGATATGAGGCTGTTCAAGATAAATGATGTGCCTGTTTTGTGCTGCCAGAATAACTATAAATAGAAGAAACAGGAACACCAGGATTTATGAACAGATCAATAGAAAATAATAAATTTTTGGATTTATTTTGGTAGCTGTAGCAGCTGTATTTTGGTAGTTGCTTGAAGGTTTCCAGGTAACTGAAACTCCTTTGGATAATTCCCATCTTATTTTCTCCACAATCAACCTCCCTTTTTCTGTACTCTGCTAAATGCTGTCTTGGCCTGTCAGCACCCAGTCACCATGGCGTTAAAAAGGAGATGCTATTCCTATTACTGACTATGTAATTCTCTTTTTAAAATCCTTGACAGGTGCCTTTCTGATACTACAGCAACCCAACCCACTTATTGTTTTCTGACTTCTTTAATGGACTGCTTTCACCCTTGTGTTGAAAGGTCAGTTCTGACACCCATCTCAGTTATACCAGACCCTGACCTATTGCAAGCATTCCTTCCTAACCTGGATACCTTTCAAGTGCGTGTTTTCACACACTTGTGCCTGCTGTCCTTTGCATTTGGGACAGTTGTTGTGCATTAGTGTGCCTCCAGCATTCCTCTCTTAAGCCTTCATAACTTCTTCTTTCCCATTAGACCCACAATAACTCCACACAGACTATTGGTGTGCTCAAACCACCTGGCCACAGACACAACCAGTTCTTCTTCCTATTTATCAGTACTCTTTTTGCATCCTCTGTTGGGTGTTCTTGCTGGCTCTGAATGCCTGGAGGCACCTTTACACTCTATGCTTGTACAGTACCTGGCACCATGAGCTCTTGATTCATTGCTAAACTCTTACAGAATACAACAATGACAGGAACAACCACGAGGAGGAGGATTGGGTCGTGTGGAAACTAATTTGGCATATTGATGTCATTTCCTAGACTGACTTTTTTGAATACAGTGCTTTTTGCACCACTAATAACTTTCTCAGAAAAGATAAAACATGAACACTTGGAGGAATGTAGGAGCATCTTATCAAAGAGGGAGTTTTCTTTCAGCTGAAGTTGATATGTGAACTGATGTGAGGTGACATTTCACTCAGGAGCTGAGTGAACTGCTGTCTCTGGGCAGGGGACAGATGGTACTGGACTCTAGTGCTCCCAATAATAAAACAGGGACTAAGAAAGAAGGGAATAGTTCTTCCATCTGCTGCAATATATTTACTAACAGACCTAGCACAAACAAACAAATAAACAAAAAACCCCCAAACAACCAGTTTCTGTTCTAGAGGGAAGCAATTTATGGCTTTTCTACTGGTTTAATCTTGTACCACACAAATCTTTTAGTCTTGTACTATGATGAATTTTGCCATAACCCCGATGCATGGCTCACATGGAGCTGAAGGTCAGAGAGTAAGTTCTACTCGTAGCCATCTGTGTATCTTAAAGTGCTTCTTAGCCATGAGCTTCTCATAGACTTTGAGACTAATAAGGTCAGATGAAGCCATTATGATTTTCTAGTCTGGCCTCCTTCATGACACACTGAGTATCACTTAATGATTCCTGCATCCCCGCAGGGGATTTAATGTTCTTTGGTTTTTTTTGTTATTGTTGTTATATTACATAAAGAAATACAGTTAGGCTCTCCCTAGATGTTCATATTGTCCTAGAGACTTAAACCAGCATTGTTTACTTTTGTCTACTGTAGTCTGAAACATCCTAAAAGCACCTCCTTTTAAGAAACTCACTAGCATCTGCTAAGGAGATCCTTTGATCTCCTTATAGGCATTTAAAAAACTTAACCTCTCAATTTTTGTTTTAGATCAGAGCTGCAATCATTTGGCTTCAGATTCTAACACTGAATTCTAAATCCCTTTGGAAATTCAGAGGAATCATCCTGATGAACTTGGGCAAGCAGTGCCACTGTGTTGCAGTGCTTTTTATCAAAAAGGGTATTGCTCACATTATCTTAAGTTCCTCTTCTTGTTCATTCTGAATGCCTGCCATTTCTTCATTTTTAGTGTCCCACATAAACAACAGAGTACAGATTCAGGAGGTATCCTTGATACAGGGAAGATTTGCTCATGGCTAGTCATTGTGCTGGCCATATGTACCACAGCATGCTGCAGTATGCATTTTTCAACTATCATTTAGTTATACTAAATGAAGCTTTCCAAAATGTCATTTGATTCTGTGCAAAACCTAATGCAATAATTATCCAGCCGTCCAATAATTTATGGTATTTTCTAATTTCTTGTAATTCATAAAGGCCCTCATAACTTTCTCCCTTGCATGATGACAAACAGTAGAACTGCATATCTGTCATAATCAATGAGAAGTATTAGGGCTAATCTGCGTTGAAGAAGATCTGCTTGTGTAGCTTTTACTCAGTTTAACTGATATACATTTCTAAATGACTGCTGAAATCAATTCCTAAGAATGAAGCCTAAAATGGCATGAAGAACTCAATATGAATCCATAGTCCCAGAATTTTCATGAAATTAGAAGATATAACAAGATCATTGCATACAAATTGATTTTTACAGCTGTCAGGCCATAGTATCAGTACCTAGCTGGTAGAGGCACATGCTCATATACTCTCTCTCATACACACATATTGTGTTTTACAGAAGTAAACTTATAATTGTTTAAAGGATTAATTAATGCTACATATTAGTATCTACCTGATTGAAGTTGAAATGCACAAACTCTGTAGTCAATATGTTTTTGGAACTAGGAAAATCCAAAAGCAAAATTCAGAACTGGTGAAGATGAACACAAATTCTCTGATTTCTATTTTACCTGTCCTGTTTCTGTTTATAGCAGAGCTGAGAGTCACCTTTGTAAATCACAAGTGTTTGGAAATTAGATGGTGTGGAATTCTGGATGTACCCGGGTCAATCATAAATCCCACTGTTCAGCCTGCCAGTGATTTCAGTGGGGCCAGGATTTATGCCTGCCTTCCTTCCTAGCTGCATGGTGAGAGTGAGTCATTCACACTGGCTCTGCAGCACCATGCTGAGGACTGGGGACTGTGGCCTTTTTCTCCAGAGAGCAGACCTCTGCTCCCATCAGGGAGAGTTTGTTCCAGCAGTTTGCTCCAGAGAAGAAAGACTGCTTCAGGTGCCACAGCTAAAACCTACATCCAGTGTTTTATTGTGCCACACACATCTGGATATTTACCCATTTACCAGGCTGTGAGTCCTGGCTCCCAGAAGGTGTTTTCCCAGCCATATTTTGAATCTCTGTCTCATTCATGGTGCTGTGTTGTCATAACACAGCAGCAAAGCAAACCCAAAAAAAATTTCCAGCACTAAAGTTGTGTGGTTCTGGTTTCCTACATAAACTGTCATTGAACTCCTGAGCATGGAAAACAACACTTTTCCTTGTGAGTGTGGTGTTCCAAAACTGTGGCTCTGCTGGTCACAACTCAGCCCATACAAAGTGAAAGTAGACAGGGATGTTGGATGACAAATTAATTGACCTGAGACTCAGTACATCTTTTCACCAAAGGGACAGAATGGCAGCATTAAGAAGATTACTCCACTCTCCTTATTTTAGTAGAAACCAGCTGCAAATGGCCTTTTGGAAACTTGTTTCTGTTTCTGCTTGTAGTTCTAGTCTCAAGATATTTGCCTTATGAATTCATCTCTCAGGCTATAATATTCTGCGGTGGTTTGTGCCCTGTGTTCAAAGGTCCTTATTTTTTACTGCTCAATGAGACATTGGAGCCTTTCACATGTCCACAAGTACACAGACCCATTGGTATCCGCTCATATTTCCCAAAGCATGGCCCAAGTAAGGTCATGGGGACCAGTGGGAGTTGTGGAAGGGAAGGCTGCTTGCCTTCTCCTTCAACGTGTGTCTGCCAGGCTGCTGCACAAAGTTGAGTTCACTGGAGTGGGGCTATAGACCCTAGAGAGTCACAGTGAATCACTTTCTGAGCATCCTATTTGTTTAGCCTGAGTGAATTAGCAAAATTGTGGAAAATAGAGCCAAGGAGAGGAAGAAACAGGAAACAGGGGTGTAAACATTTGTGCTTAGTCTTTCCCTTCTAGTGTGATTTCACCCCCCTCTCTGTTCTCGACCCTGCCTTTGCTGTTTCGGGCTTGTTTGGGATTATTTTGGCTTGTTTTGGCTTGATTTCTCTCTTTCATAAAGACACGAGCAGAAATCTGAGCTCCTGTGCTTCCAAAATTATCATGACCTCGGAGAAAGAATAATTTTAAATGATGTACACTAAAGCTATCCTCATGAGTAGAAATGAAATATTTAGCGTCTGAGGAAGCTTCCATTTTAGATGTTCATCTTCTTTTCAGTGTGACATTTCTATCCAGCTTGTACACACATACCTCATTTCAATTACTGACTTAGAAGAAGTCAGACTTGCGTAACTGCTCATAATAGCCAAGTGAAAGGTTTCAGAGTTTTATATTTATCTAAGCATCTGTAACAAAGCCTACAATCCTTGCAAATATATTCCCAGTGTTTGAAGACATTTTATTTCTGAATCTTGATCAGTGGAAAAAGGAATCTGGTTTCCACAATTCTCTGGTGGTAGTTCTAATGCATTTTGACTAGTGGCAATCTCCACATAAATTTTTGTAGTAGGCTTTTATGTGTGCATGCATGTGTATAACACAAGGGGGTTTTAAGAAAACACTAATACATAACTAAAATGGAACAGGTTATACATAACAAGAAAGGTGCAGGTTATTCATTATCAAGTCAATAGTAACAAGATTAAAATATTTAGTTATTATATTTCAGGAAGCGGAGAAATTTCCATTACCTTGTAAATGAGCTTTTAAGCTTTCTCCCATGCATTGCTTATCACTCTCAGCCCAAGCTGACACACACCTATCTCTGTAAGCTTGGGGACAGATGGTAAAATCCCTAGAGATGTACAACACAAATGAGTGAATAAATAAGAACTACTTCTCACCTTCTAGTGTTAGTTAAAAAAACAAACAAACCTGCAATTAAAAAATTTTTAAGAAATAAAGGAAAATAGTTTTGTGTTTTGATAAGTTTCCATAGGGCAGTTCCAGCTAACCAAAAAGGGTTCCTAATGAATTATGCTGCCTCTGCATACTAGAATTAAAAAAAAATAAACAAAAATGCCAGTCAGGATTATAAAGTTCTGGTGGGGATGGGTCAAAGTGTCCCTACAATAAGAACCACCCCTGAATTTCTGGTTATTGTGAGAAAAAATCCTGAATTTCAATTTCTTGTTGAATATCTGTTTCATTTCTTCACATCAGTCTTACATCATCAGTAGGTTGAAAGAAGAATATTCCCCTGGGTGCCAGGGGATTTGAAAATGCAAATGATCATGTGTGGTCATCAAGAATGAGAAAAGACCCAGAAATGGGTAGTGTAAGCACTTCAGAAAAATTGCAAACACCACCAAATTCAGACTTCAGTTTTCAGAATTCAGTTTCTCAGACTTAAAAAGGGTGGGATTTTGTCAGCTAAAGACATGTTGGTGACATGACCTGGAGGTCTCTGAGCCAACCTTCCACCAACGTGGGACTAACTTGTCACCAGGCCAGATCAGCCAGGGCTCTATCTAACTGAGTCCTGAGCACCTCCCAAAATGGAGAAGTGTTTCACGCCTCTGGACACCTTGTTCCTCTGCTAAACAATCCTTCTGCTGAGAACTGTTTTGCTGAAATCCAGTCTGAACCTTCCCCACTTCAGTTTGTTGCTGTTGTCCCCTCTTACCTCATCAGACACTAGAGATGAGATTTGTTCTGCCAGCTTTACAACTGCATTTTGAGTAGTTGTCAGGTGTCATGGTAGCTTTCCTTAATCTTCTCCACACTAAATATAGTCATCTCCACATTATTTCCTTGGAGTTTGTCCACTTTAGGACCTTGACCACTCACCATTTTGTTAGCACCTTTCTGGATTCTTCTTATCTCCCCATCCCTCTTGAACAGGATTCAGTGTTCTATTGCCAAGTAGTTGGAAATAATAACAGTAATTTCCCAGGATCTGCTGATTGTATTTCTCCTGATGCTGTATCTTTAATCTGAACATATACAGCTGAGCTGCTTCTGCTGATTTTGTTGATCGAGAACTGGAGAGAAAGAAGCATCTCTAAGCATGATTCACCTCATATTTATGTAGCTGTCTAATACAGGTCAAATAAATCATGTGCTGGTAGTGCTTTTTACTTTCCATCAGAATAGGGAATAACTGTGCTGATGAAACATACAATGGAAATGTCTAACACTGAGAAATGAATGCTGCCTCTTCAGTTCTTAGGAGCACTGTTTCATTAACTAGTAAATAAGAATGACAGAGGACAGGTAATTATCGTAAGCTCCTAGGGAGAAAATAAATATTTTATCATTCCAGTGTGCTGAAGTCTTGATGATGTTTTCTGCATGTAGGGACAGATTTTCAAAGATATCCAAGCATCTAAATATACAGATAGTCACCTACTGCAGATCAGCTAAAAGGACAATTGGGTAGGGTATTGAAAAGCAGTAGTAATCTGGGCTCCTAAACTTGTCTTCAGGCTTTGAAAACCTCCCTAGCTATTTCAGTTCCTTTGCAAGTCTGTTTTTTAATGTTCTTTTGATCATGGACTTCTAAGTTGCTTGGTTACTTTTGGAAATCAGACCCAGCAAGCCTACATTTCTTGTGTCAGACAGAAAAACATATGATTATACTAGGTACATCAATTTCCACATTCTGCCTGGGAAATATCAGCTCATGGTGCATCCCCATAAAACCCACAAACACTGTGTTCTCTACTCACCTATAAAAGATGCAATCAGAATATGTATCTAGATGCAAATAAGTCTTGATGCTAATGCATTTGCACTGCAATTCTTTTCAAGTTTGAATGTCTTTAATTTCCCAGATGCAATTCCTGCAAAGAATTGACAAAAGAGTTTCAATGAAAAAGACATTCTCCAAGCAACTAGAGGGGAAAATCAATTGTCCCTGACTGTCATCTCCAATTTTGAGCTTGCAGGTGGGCCACTATGGGATTACATATCCATACTACACACACACACACAACACACACACACACACACACATTCCCACTTTCTCTATATCAGGATTATTAGTTACGATGTTGAAAGTCTCTTTTTCAGAATTACATGAAACTAAACATTTGTTTCCCAATAAACTGATAAACGTGCCCTGTGATGCTTTAAAATGCATATTTGCCAGAGGAGGACTGTCTGTGTTTGAAAACAATTACAAGAATGAACTCCAGATGGTCCCACTGTCAAGGTACAATAGGTGTTTTTTTGGCTTAGCTAACATGAATTGTGGCAGAGAGAAATCAGATACTCACAAAGCTGAACAAAGCACACATTCAGTGACATGTCTCTTCTTTTCTGGGCTAGTCGAGTAGCACACTTTGAACTTGAGAGGGAGAGAGAAAATAAATAAGCCTCTGTGAACAGGAAAACAAGCAGCAGAACACATAAATGCTATGTTTGGTGTCATATCTTCCAATCATTCATCTATATAGTGTGGTGTAGCATTGAATGTTTATATATATGAGTCACAAGCATATCCATTAATATATGTATTTATGAAATAACACTTAGAAAAAAAAAAAAAAACTACAACAGACAAGCTGAGGGTAAGAATCAGGACATTCTTTGTAAATGCAAACAGTGCTATCTGCTGCTGCCAGAATCATAATTTTCTGCTTGTAACTGCTACCTCGTCACAAAGCTCAGTTGAAGGAGCTCCATGGCCAGATACCCAGCTCCAGTGTGGTATCTCTGAAAAATAGGATGCAGCTCTCCTCAGTCCTTGGATATCGTCAAGAAAAAAGTTCTGTTTTGCCTGGCATGTGTTCCTCTTTTTTTTTTTTTATCCACCCTGTCTTTCCATCATATATTTGGAAAAGTTTTTGTGAATTTTCATAGTTTCATGGATTTTGACACATCATTTTTGACAACCTAAAACTGTTTTGGGAAGCCACCAACCATGGTGGCTTTTAGCCATCAGAAGCTGTGACCATCCCATTACTTATCACATGACTGAAGGTCACCAAAACAATCCATGCAATGTTCAGCATCCCATCTGTGTCATCTCTTCCTAGCTACCCATCTGCAGTGCTTTGTGCAGCACCAGATCAAAGTTGCTGGGCTCTTCTGATCTGTTTAGCTGAAGCTCTTTTATGCCTCTACAACAGGTTTACAGCAGGGTCCTTTATGAACTCTTTTGGACCAATCCTGCAGGTGACAGGATCTGGCTTGTGCTGCAGCCAGTCTCTTCTGAGATGTTTCACCCAGGTTGGCCATCACAAAATCAAATAAGCTCTGATCAACTGAGAGACCTACAGGTTTTTTTTTAGCTGCCCATCCCAGATATCTTTGAGGGAGCACAGGGGATGGACAGTGCTGATTCAGTACAGGGATTTAGGAGAACAATCCCCACTGTCTGAGCCCTTCTTCATAGGAAAAGTGTTCCATCTCTCTGATCATTTTTGTGGCCCTCTTCTGTACTTGCTCCTCCATGTCCTCCCTGTGCTGGTGCCCCAGAGCTGGTGCAGCCCTGCAAGTGGGCTCTGAGCAGAGCAGAGGGGCAGAATCCCCTCCCTGGCCCTGCTGCCCACCATGGATGCAGCCCAGGACACATTTGGCTCTCTGGGCTGTGGGAGCACACTGACAGCTCATGGCCAGCCTCTCATCCTCCAGCACCCCCAAGTCCTTCTCAGCAGGGCTGCTCTCAATCCATTCATCCTCTAATCTGTATTGATAGTGGGGACCGCCCTGACCCATGGGCAGGACCTTGCACTTGGCTTTGTAGAATTTCATTAGATCTGCATGGATGCACTCCTCAGGCCTATCAAGATCTCTCTGAATGATATCTCTTCTCTCTAGCATACAACTGCACCACTCAACTTGATGCCATCTGCAGACTTCCTCAGACTTCAATCAATCCCACTGTCTGCCTCAGAGGTAAAGATATTTAGGAGTACTAGTGCTAGAATGGATCCTTGAGGGACACCAGTTGTTACTGGCATCCTCTTGGATATTAATCCATGGACTGTAACTCTTTTGGCAGGGCCCTCCTGCCAATTCCTTATCCACCTAACAGTCCATCCATCAAACCCACAACTTTAAAGGTAAAAATGTTGAAAGGCCTTATGGAAGACCAGGTTGACAGCACCTGTAGCTCTTCTCTTGCTCACTGATACAGTTTCTCCATCCTAGAAGGCCACTACAACAGGGGACTCTTTAGACAGATGTGACATTAATGACACCTGAGAACTAGTGCAAACTAAACATTTTCCAGCAAACCTTAAAGACAAAGAAAGGTGGTAATCTCTGAGAAGAGGTTAACATTTCCCAGATAGTCAATAGCATGAAAATAAGCAATCTGAACTATTTATATGGGCATTATTAAAGTTCTTATAAAGAGTTGAAGAAGAGGTCAAAAAGAAAAGAAAAGGATAATGAGATAATTATTGCTATAGAAAGAATAGATTAGAAAAAATGGAACTTTCAATAACATCAAAAAGTGGGAGTCTCAAGTTCACTTAAGGGAAATAATTCATAGAACCAATAGGTCAGCTGGGGAACTTCTCATCAAAGGATGTTTTTGAAACCAAGAACCAACCAGGACATTTTTCTTAGTGCCAGAATTACCATAATTAATGATGCACATTCTGGAGGGTTTCAGAGCTGATTATCAACCCTTGTACCTCAAATGAGAAGAGGATGGGGAGGAAAAACAGATGACCTGATACACAACTTGCTGCAGTATCTTAATATATCTTACTGTAAAATTTCTTGTCTGTCAGAGATGGAGTACAACCCACAGACCTCAGGTTCAGCCTTAGAAGACAACGTCTGCCTTGCACAGTTCCACAGCCTGGCCACAGCCTTCTGAGACGCTCATTAGTCAAGTGTTATTTGTACTGCTTGTTGAGGATATGAGAGGATTAGGATTGTCTAGCAGCACTGGAGCATGAGTCACCAGAATAATGTCTTTTCCTGGATGTACATGAGGAACTTGTTTTGTTTCACATCAGCTGTGATGATGACTGGGTCATCTAAAAATGTCCTGAGACAGCCCAATCTAAAGTTTTAAGCCTTTGCTGATCCAAAAATTTCTTTGCTCTCCAGTAACCCTTTTTCTGACATGAGCAGTATAAATATCCTGACATTCCAGTTATGAGACCTGCCTTTTCACTTCAGTCTAAAGCTCTATAGTGTGATGCTCCACTTGTTGAAGGACTATGTTTATGAACATCACTAAGCATAAGCTTGAAAAGGGTACTGGTGTCCTTAAATCCATGGAGTGTGCCTTTGAAATCAATGCATGACTGAGGCAGGAAGAGCAAGGATACATTCTAGTTTTGTATGGTTTTGCTTGTAGCAAAGTTAACTTGTGAGGATGATGACACACGGGAACAGGTTGCCCAGAGAAGCTGTGGGTGCCCCATCCCTGGAAGTGTCCAAGCTCAGGTTGGATGGGGCTCTGAGCAACCTGGTCTTGTGAAAGGTGTCCCTGCCCATGGCAGGGGAGTTGGAACAAGGTGGTCTTTGAGGTCCTTTCAAACCTAAATCATTCTAGGATATGATTCTATGATATGATAATAATCAAAGAAATATTGTGGGTCTTCTTCAATTTCATTTTGGGATTATTCATATAATTACACACCCTGGACTCATATTCATTAATAAATTGCGAATGGGATAGACAGGAGTTGAAGGATAATTGGGTAGTTTACATAAATTAGATCCCTTAGGTATATCCAGGACCAAGTCAGGATATTCAAGCAGAAGAAGAGATGTGAAAATATACAGAAAAAGTTGGAATTAATTAAAAGACAACCTACTTAGTCACATTCAGAGCATGTAGCTTACTAAAACATACAACAGACCTAAAGGGCAGTAATCTATTTTTGGTTCTTGATCTGACTGCAGTCAAATGACTACAGAGCATGTATTCTGTGCTTTATCTCTATTATCTTTTTAATAATAAGGTGGTGAATGATTGTAGGTGGGTTGTCATATTTTAGAAGAAAAATTCCTCCTGATTTCCACCTCCACCATACAATTTTCTTCTCAAGCTGGTTCTGCACTGAGCTATTTGAGTTTCACATGTAATCTTCTGTATTTTAGTTATTATCTGTTTTCCCTAACCTTTTGGCATGCTGATTTCTAATAAGATTTTTGAGATATGTATTGCCCTTCCACAGAATAAGCATCTGCAAGGTTATGTCAGGTTATAATGCTAGATATTGCCAGAGACTAGACAAGATATCTTTTCCTTGTCAAAGTTGATTATACAGGTTTGAGACACAACATCTAGGAGTAGGAGACATATAAAATGTTATTTGAGGTGGCTGCAAATAAAGAACATACTTGGACAGACAAACAACATGTTCCTTTATTTTACTGACTTCAGCAAGGGACAAATAGAAAATAAGATGCAACCTATCTACTAGCAAAAAAAGGGAGGTGCTTTGCTGCTATTTAGCATTTCTATTTAGGAAAGCAACTTATTTTTAAATAAGATATATCTTTATTGTCAATGTTTGTCCTGCACAGCTACTAGTTAACAACCTGGATAGTGTAATTCTCTTCTCCATAGCAATGGCAAAAAAAAAAAAAGTTTGCTTTGCTTTCAGTACCTTGGAGACAGGAGGGGAATGAAAAAGAATAGCTCCCTCTCCAGTCAGCAAGTATGAGTCTGTGGTGGAGAATAGCTTTTCAGACTGCTTAAGTGACTGCGTAAATTTTGAGATACCACAATGATGGATGTTTTATAAATGCATAGGTAGGTAGATAGATATGACAAAGAGAATAGTTTTAGGTTTAACCTGAAATGAGACACTCCATCACCATGTCATCTCTGGAAAGTCACTTGACCTTCTTGTTCCTGAATCAGACCAGCTGTAAGAGCTGATAAAAAGCTGCTTTTCTCAGAAACCAAGAGCTTAATCAAAACTTATGGGATTCCAGAGAAGCCTTTTAGTTGATTCAGTGGGCCTGGACTCAGGTCTTAAATATTTCACATCAATTGAGCAAGTCTTTGCTATGCCTCATTTTGCTCTTCTGCCCTCCTCCTCACTGCCTATGGGGCAAGCACTGAACATTAGCTCCCAGAGATGGCTGAAAGGCTGGAGAGCTTGCTGGTCTGGGCTCTTGCCTTCCCTCTTTTACTCCTTCCTTTCTTCTTATTCTTGTACACATGACTTTGCTTATCAGGAGTTTAATATTTCAGTGTTTTATAAGTGTATTGTCGGACAAAGCAATTTACCCTACAGGGATGAAGCTGACAGCATGGTAATTAAGAATAAAATAAATGCTGAGGGTGGGAGCAGACTGCAGTGAATGACTGATTATTTCTGATAAGGAAATGGCTCTGCTGGTAACAGAATCCACAGTATTTAAGAGCTGAATGGAGATGCCAGAAACAAATACAAATTAATCATGTCTTCATCAGTGTAAATGTATTACCTGTGCTGTTCATCTGCCACATATAGTCTAGCTCTGACAGTATCTTCCAACAAATGGGTGACCATCAAGAGAAGCTTATTATTTGCACGTAGATAAATTGGTTGGCAAATTCAGAACCTCCATATTATGATGTGTCTGGAAAGTGAATTTCACTCTCATTGCCACTGCAGCAAGACAAAGCAGGAAATTCCTTTAGAATTAGATATCTGGCTCTCAACAGTTTGTGTGAATAATGATGCCTGACATTGCTCTTTGGTGAGGATCCTGAAAGGCTTTAGAGGCATGAATGCATGAATGCCTCTGACTTCCTTGTCAAGTAAGTAATTGTTACACTCATTTCACAAATGAGTGAACCACAGCAAAAAGCCAAGAAGATGGCATCTTTGTGACAGGCTTGGGAACAGCCTTCCAGAGAAGCAAGTTCTCACACAGGGAAGGATGTGGACAAAGCAGGTGACAGAACCAGCATGTGGAACTGTTGTTCCAGCTAACTGATATTGAATTTATCCCATCTCCACAAATTCATCCATACATCTCAATTAGCCATACAGACTTGTGAGAACAGGGTCTCAGTTACCAGTGTGTGTTCCTGAGATGCATTTGTGCCTCATTCCATGCAGCTCTAAAAACAAAAGGATGCCCAGAGGGGCTGTAGATGCCCCATCTCTTGATGGATGGTCAGGCTGGACAGGGCTCTGAGCAACTTGACCTAGCTGAAGATGTTTCTGCTCATTGTGGGGGTGGTTGGACTAGAGGACTAGTGCCTTCCAACCCAACTATTATATGATTCTGTGCAGACCCCTGGCTTTTGGAATATGCCAGGAGGTGTAAGTTATCAGAGAATCCTGAGTCCAATGACACTGAGTCCCCCTGCAACCCATCAGCACACATCCATCAAAAAAAAACTCTTCTCCTTCTAAAGGACACATTGTCAGCTCTCACATGTGAACTGTTCCTCCTATCCCAGATCTTCAAAGTGCTTAATATGTCTTGTGGCTCTCAGCCAGGGAAGCTTTTAGGATGCAGCTTGTAGGATCAGGAAGGGTGGTCAATCTGCTTCTGGCAGAGCATTGACACCTGCTGTCATCACTAAACATTTTGTCTCCTATTTGATTAGGAGGACAACTGTGAAGAAGATTCCCACCATCACCAGTAATTCTACTTATATTATGCTATCTTATCTATCTGTTCTATTTCTCTTCCTCTTAAGGGATGAGAAGAAAGAAAAATCAATCTGCTGAAAATACAGAGGGGAAAATAGAAACCCTTTTCTCCAACAAATCACACATTCCTAGCAGTAGAATTGCCTGGCTTTTAATTTCACTGAAGGAGAGGCAGTAATTATTTATAGTTTATCACAACTGGGGAAAGGTTTCCTGAGGTACAAACTAATTATGTTTTTAAATAAACTGATTGTCCATGTAATAAACGATCACATTTTCTAATCATTTGGAGATTTATGTTACTTTATTCAATCATCTCTGTGTAGAAATGAAACTATAGTAAATCAACTGGAAAAAAATATCTGGACTAAATTGAAAGCTCTGTCATTACAGGGCATTATGAAATGAACCAAATAGGAGAGAGCAGGCTGCATGCACAAAGCTCCCCGATACACACAGTTTCATACATTAAATGAATGGTGGTAACTGACAGCCAAACTAGAATTTATATTCATTTAAGGTCAAGTCTCAGCCTGTGCTCCATAGATTTGACATGTATTAAAGGACAAAGGTAAAGACAGTCTTGTCGGCTACAGGGTATCTCAGTCACAGTTGGTTGTGTAAGGACAGTAATTAGAATGAATTCAAGAATGTAGAATAGATGACTGGGTATGACATTTCATTTATGACAGGCAACAAGTGACATGATCTTATCATGAAATTAGTCATCATCATAGACTTCTCGTGTCAATCTATAAAATGAAATGCCATGGAGAGCAGCATATTTCTCACGGTTATGCCAACATGTCTTTTTATAGTGTACATCATTAAAATAAGCCTGGGAACTGGAACATGCAATCATAGTAATAGCATCAATAATGTTTAATTTATGTGTTATGTGCATAAAAACATTTTGGTGCCTGAAAAAACGATGACCTGAAAACACAATTTTTCCTTAGCAAGGCAGCATGCTGCACTGCAAAGGCATCTGTAGAGTGAGAAAAAATCAGGATATGGACTGCTGAACAGCAGTGCAGTGTGGAGGTGTGCTGTGATGCAGAACCATGGGCAGAGACCTCTTGCAATAGGGGCAGATCCTCAATGGCTGATGAACCACTTTGTGGTCCTTAGCTATGTTGTGCAGAGCAGAGAGTGGCTGGTAACTTTTGCAGGAGGGCATGCCAGGTTTTGTTCTCTTCCACATTCAAAATCAACCCCACTGGAAGAAAATCAGTAGGAATCTGAGAGATTTTGACAAAATAACTTCTCATAGGTGACTAACCATAGAAAACACCAGTCTAGCTTTTCCTTAATCTGAATATATGGGGGGAAAAATATAAGCATGGAGTGAGTGCAAATGCAGCAGTGCTGGGAGGCCTGAGAAGGACCGGAAGCTCCATCAAGGACTTGGTGATGCACTGTGTCAGGGCACAGAACTGCTGTGCATGGGTAGCCATCCAATATCTGTGAGCTCTGGACACAGGACCTGCCCCAGTGTGTTACAAGAGAGAGGAAGAGGCTGAATTCACCACTAAACTTTCAGATCCATCAGGTATATCTCTCTTCAATCCCACACCCACACATCAATATGTCTTTGATTATATGAACATGGACTGAGAGATTCTAATTGGACTTGCAGCACTGGCAATCCAGATTTCTCATGAAACTGGATTGCCAGACACTGGAAACAGCTACTTAAAGGTTTTGTTGAAGAGCTGATGGGCTAAACTTCTCCTTCCTCTGATTGAAAGTGAAGGACTAGTTGATATCCCCTTGATGAGCCAAAGCTAAACAGGTAAGTTCCCAACTGGGGCAGGAAGCAGTATTGCAGGGCACATGGGATGAATTTGAGGGACTGAGTGAAAATGCAGGGCTGGAGCATTGCCTGTGAAAAAGTGAAACAACAGAGGAGGTAAAAGGAGCCCTGGGTGACTGAGCCATGAAAGATTTCTCTGAGCAGAGCAGTTCTCTGTCGAGGCAGAGAAGATGCCAGCTCACTTCTTTGGAATTGTCTCTCCATCAGCCTCCCTCACATCCCTGCTGTGACACAGAGCAGTGGGATGCCGTCAGACTGCTGCCACCTGCCAGCTCTCTGCTGCTCCTTAGTTCCCTGAGGAAGAGGCTGATAGGTAAGATGGGAGCAGGTGGGACTTTTTCTCACCCTAGGGTGAGCCCTGTGGCTCTTGGCTGTAAGCAGATTTTGCTCATTAAGGATGGATGGAGAGAGGGTTACTATTCACTGAGAAGTCCTGGCTGTTCTCTTATTTAAAGAGGCAGAGACAAAGATCAGATATAAATATAAGCAGATTATTAAAAAAAAACCGCTCTCCAAACCCAAGCCAGAAACTTGGGAAAGCGTGCTAAGCCTTATTCTTGATGAGTTACTCTTTCCACTCACAAACATTAATTAAATGGCTAATAAGCAACAGTTTATTAAAGACAAGAAATTAATTAGACCAACAAATAAGTCAACAGTAACTAATTACAAGACTATTATCATAACAACAGCAGTTTTCTGTCTTTTTTCTCCGGAGAGGTGCCTCCCACCTCTCACGGCTCCATGCCAGCCCCATGTCAGGCTGCCACTTGTGGTGGCTGTCATGGCTCTGCTTCCCCTGCTGGGCTCTCAGAGGCGTTGCTGACACTCTTGGCAGAGGATGAAAGCACCCTGAGCTTGAGGGGGAGAATGTGAGGACCAGCTTCCACATGAGGCCACCAGTCTGGTGCAGATGGACTGGGGGACCCAACCCCTCACAGCCCAACCCGACTTCAGACTGGTGCCACCAAGGGAGAACTGACAAGCAAAGGGGCTCCAGAAGCTCAGGTGGAGCCCGGAGCACCAACTGCACTTGAAAGTTGATAATACTTTCCCTGGCTGTGTCCTCCATGCTCCCACCTGCTCTCCCTGAGAGAAATCTGCTATGGACAGGCCACCAGCTGGGTGCAGGATGCTCCCTGTCACTTGGCATCCAGGTGCAGGGTTGGGCCCTGACTTTGTGTTTAGCTGCACAGATGTAAGTAGAGAGAGAGAGAGAGACCTAAAAACTCACATGGATCACAGTGTGTCATTAGGAACCTGCTCAGATTCAGACAAATCTGGGGGTTGTGAAACCTAAATTTCCAGCTCAGATTCCAGCCAAAGTAACATTTGGCAGGTAGAAGTGTTAACTACATCTACCCTGATTATACTAAATTTCCAGACATACTGAAATCATCAAAAAGTGGAAGAATTTGCTCTAATGTGCATCACATTATTTCTCGAACACCTCATTTCCAAGGGAGGCAATTTTCAGAAGAGTAAGAAAATTACAATAGTTTCAAAGCACACACTTAATTTGTGGGAATCAGGGAAAGGTATTACATTAGTCAAAGTGTAAACTCTCAATCAGTGGAAACTTGTATTCTGTGCACAAGGATAATCTGAATAGATTGGAATGAAGTGTCTTTGGTCAATTATTTCCATTACAAGGAAATGCTTTTGGGTGAGGATAGTGAGAAGTATTTAAATAAACTTGCTTAATAGTAACTAGAGGTACAAATTCATCTTGCTCTCTAAAAATTCAATGGTACTGTACTCTGGGATGCTAACATGCAATGCTGCAATCTGACAGGCTTTTGTAGGTGTAGTCATGTAAAAATTTCTCTCATCTATTCCCTCCTCCTGACTGTGACCCAGTTTGCAGGTCTTGAGATGATGCTCCTGTAATTTAAGCTTCAAGAACTAGCTCTACTAAAACAGGCTAGAAGGGCACACACTTGATGTGTGAAGGCAGCTGTATCCAGCTGTGGGGAAATGAGAAGGCAAGGAGGGAGGGAATAATAGTTATCTGGAGGTTAGTGTCTTCTTAAACCACTGCTACAGCCCCCCATGAATCCATGGTCCCATGCTGTTCCACTGGGGAAGCCACAGGTGCTTGAAGTTTTGGGTTCTGACAGTAACATTGGCTGACTGTGATGTGTATTCAGCTATCATCTGTTGTTCTGTAAATTATTTGACAGGTTGAATTCATACCATACAATCTCCATTTTAAAATACATTCTGGATGAGACTGACACTAGTCTTGTTGAAAAAACAAGCAATCATTTATGGCTAAGAATCAGGGGGAAGGCCAACAGGGCAGATATCCAGGTCATCTATCCTGTTATAGACCACCCAACCAGCATGAAGAAGCAGACCAAGTACTCTGTAAGCAGCTGGGAGAAGTCCTAGGATCCACAGCCCTGGGATGAGGAATGCTCCTGTATGTTGTCTACCTGGACTTTAGTAAAGCCTTTGACACCATTTCCCACAGCATTTTCCTGAAGAAACTGGCTGCTCATGGCTTGGATGGGTGTACTCTTCACTGGGCATAAAACTGATAAAACTGGATGGATGGATGGATGGATGGATGGATGGATGGATGGATGGATGGATGGATGGATGGATGGATGGATGGATGGGGAGATGGATGGATGGATGGATGGATGGATGGATGGATGGATGGATGGATGGATGGATGGATGGATGGATGGATGGATGGATGGGGAGATGGATGGGCGGTTGGATGGATGGATGGATGGATGGATGGATGGATGGATGGATGGATGGATGGATGGATGGATGGACAGATGGGCAGATGGATGGGCGGATGGATGGATGGATGGATGGATGGATGGATGGATGGATGGATGGATGGATGGATGGATGGACGGATGGATGGGCACAGAGAGTGATGGGGAATGGAGTTACATCCAGCTGGGGGCTGGTCACTAGTGGTGTTCCCCAGGGCTGTGAGGTATTTGGGCCAGCCCCAGTTAATATCTTTATCAGTTATCTGGGTGAGGGGATAGATTGCATCTTCAGTCAGTTTCCAGGCAACACCAAGTAAAGCTAGCTGGTGACTCAGGTTGGTTCCTAAGTTGTTTATTTTGCCATACTCAAGACCTGATTACTCTTGTCTCCTTTAAACAAGAATGCAGACTCGTACCCATGGGGAGCCAGGGAAGGAAGGATTGTATGCATGCGTTTGAATGACTACAAATGTGTTCAGGTCTCTTCCCCAGTTGTATACTGCCAATGGTGCTGGGCAGATGTAAATCAGTAGATCCAATTACTTCAGCAGAGCTGAACTCGACTTTTTTCCCATGGGGAATTTGGCCAGTTGAGTGTATGGATAACAGTTCAGTGCTTGGCTTTGTATTTTGAAGAGGGTTGTAGTTAAAACAGCTTTGCTAGGCAGGGAAAGAATTTTTCCCAGACCAGGACTTTTCTGTAATAGCTGTTATTTATTCAGAACAGTCATTTCAAAAGCAATGGACTTGCTCTTTTGAACTATTTATAATTTATTTTAGGCAGACAAAAAGCAGAACTATTGCAGGCAAAAAGAAACTGCCCAAACTGTCTGAGTAGCAAGTTGGATGGCAAGCTCCTCTCAAATCCCTAGGGACCTCACTTCCCCTCTTTGCTGCACATCCTGAATTTACTCATCAACCTATTCTTGCCAGTTTTGTAGGCCAAGGTGATCTGAGGAAGATTTAACACAAGAAGATAACTATTAAGGACTGAGGTGGGCTGAAAAAATTTTTTCTTCTTTTCCTTCAAAAACAGAATTAAGCATATTTGAGTGACAAGGTGCTACTAAACCCTACTCCAGGTCAATTTAGTGAACAAAGTAGTATCAGCAAATGTCAAGTGCCCAGAAGAGAATATATGACCCCAAACAAGCTTCTATTCTATCTACTGCCCATTAGCTTGTCTCTCACTTTCTGATAATTCCTTGCATGCTAAAACAAGACCAGATATTTCTGCTAGCACAGCTCCTAATCACCGAGTACTGGCCAGCTTCCTGGCAAAGCTGGGGACAGTCATGGCTTGTTTTTGTTAAACCTCTGAGTTTATTGAAATTACTGCAGTTTCACAAAGCATTCAGGAGGACACAGGAATGAGTCTGTGTAGGGAAAGGTGAAGGAATAACCAGAAGTTATTCAGGAGACATGAACTAAATGGATTGGTAAGCTCTAAAGGCCTTTTCTATCAATTCAGAATTTAGGATAAGATTAATTCACTTCCCAGGCACTGTGAAAATCTTCATTACAATAATACAAAAAGAGATACACATGGCAGTCTATCAGTATGAGACTGAGTCAGACAGATGCTACAGAAGGAGATGATACATGGTACTTAGAGCCTGATGAAAAGACACCACAGTCTCTGTGCTAGGTATGGTGAGAGAATAGCCTACCAAACCCTGTGAGAGTTCTAATGAATGTCTGGATTATTGCATTTCACAGAAAGTGGCCACAGCGTGAAACAGGCACCGCTGAACAACAAAAAAAAAACAAGTAACCAAGCAGTGGAATATCTGAGACCATACCTCATGAATGTCTAAGAACAGAGTATTTCATAGCAGTACAGTAGAAAACGGACACTATTGGCAGTGGCATATTGATACCCTATCACAGACTCCTACCTGATCATCATCTGGACAGCCCCTCTGAGATCCAGCTTTGACATTTATGTGATGATGCAGGCAAACATGAAGTGGGAAGACAGTGACTGAACTGCTGCAGAAAAGCAATAGACTTTATTGTACACCAGCACAATGCAAATGAGTAATGCCAGATTCCTGTCTGATAAATGTCTTCTGAAGGGAAAACTTCAGGGAAAGATGATGAGAAAGTTTTGACTGGAATTACCCAGCAATCATTGAGGATGAAAATTAATTTTGCTGAACTTCAGCTATCTAAATGTTAGGTCAAAACTAGTTTTGCTGAACTCTTCTGCAGTCAGTGGAAAAGGTGGGTGTCACTGTCATATATTCTGGAAAAATCCTCTTTCCCAGGATTCTTCTCCTGGGAAGCTGAGAAGCCTCAGAGAAAAAGGAAAACAATATTATCTCATTTGTTTCTCCTGTGTTTTGCTGCTTTGGAATATGGTTGGAGATTGTTGAGATTGTTTATCCAACATGTGAATTTTTTTTATTTGTTTTGACTTAATGACCAATCACAGTCCAGCCATGTCAGGACTCTGGAGAGAGTCACGGGTTTTTCATTAGTACCTTGTTAAGTTTTCTGTAAGTATCCTTTTTCTATTCTTTAGTATAGTGTTCTACATTATCATATCATATCACATCATAATAAATTAGCCTTCTAAGAACATGGAGTCAGATTCATCATTTCCTTTATCCATCCAGGGGACACTGATAATACCACAGGTGGGCACCCCCAGAGGGTAAGTCCTGTACTTTAAGGAATTTACTAGCACAGACTAAATTCAAGACACTATGTAACATAAGTAGTCTGGTTTGGTTTGTGGATTGTTCTTGTGAAGGGTTTGTGCTACCAGTGGAGCAGCTTTGATGATTGCTTTTCCTCCAAGTATCTACAGAATTTTTATCTGAGATAGTCCCCACTGACAGCTCTGGTGGGCAGCTGGTGACCAGGCCCACTGAATCAGCAGGGATTCTGATCTTCCATTGAAGACACTTTACTAAATAGCAACAGAAACAAACCCTACTGTGAAAAGAACAAGAACCTTGCTCCTCTGTCAGTGAGGGCATTCCTGTAAGGAGCAGCATCTCCAAAACATTTGAGCAGGCAGGAAGCAGCTAAGGTGAACATCTCTGAAGACCACAAGGTACTTGGACTTCAGCAAAGAAAATCTCCCACAACTCATTTTGTGCAGTGTTTTACCAGATCCAGACACTGCTTGGTTCTTCAGAGGTGTTGGCTGCTCATCCTCTGGGTAATCAATTACATGCTACAGTGACTCCTTCCTGTAGTCCTTCAGGTACTTTTCTCCAATCTTCTGACAATTTAGGCATCTCAGTGCTTCACAAGAAACACTTCCACTTCAGTGTTGTTATTTCTCTCCACAAAGAGAAACTTGTAATAATCTGGAAAGAAAGGAGAATGATAAGAAATTCATCTGTATAAATATTTTGAGGAGCTGACAGTAGCTCGTTGTAAGAAAAGCAGAATAAAGCATGCAGTGACTTGTCCCCTTGCTGATGGTGGCTGAAGAACTAGAATTTTATACTTTTAAAAAAATTTTAGAATTAAAATTTTTAAGTGGCAAATATTTTATTTCTCATTATTAGAGAAGCCAAGACTTATGAAGTCTTGGCCTGAGTTACCTGAGTGACCCTGAGAGGTGACCCTGAGAGCCCATGCAGCTGTGAGTGCTGCAGGGGCAGAAAGCTGGAGCAGTGCTCCCAGAGCCTACTCAGATCTGCTTGCCAGCAGTTCACATTTCTCACATCTACTGGAGACCAAATGTTTTGTTTCCTAGGCCAAGACACCAGAGCAGGATTATCAGGCAGATATTTGATTAACAATAAAAGGATCAAACAGATGTGGGTAGGTGGAAATGGTCTGTGCTATGCTGCACTCAGTCTGGAGTAAGCAGAGTAAGCAGTAGGTAAGCTGTGCCAGAAAGCCAGGACTTAAAGCTACCCTCTGTTTCTTGAGACATCACAACAGATGCCATTAGTACTAGGAATAACTATGTGGCACCTGCCAAAAAATACTCCTTTTCTAGAGTCTACCAGTGGAAGTGATTTTCTGATTTATCCCAGATTCATTCCCTATATATATTCTTTTTCTGGCATTGGTAGTGTTAGCTGAGCAGGTTACCAGCCTTACATGCTCATCCCCCCTCTTCAAGACCTGCATCTCCCTGCAGCCAATGACCTAAAGACAGTGTGGAAGCAAAAAGTTACCTTAAAAGCCATGCTCTCCCAGGCCCTGAGAGCATTGCAGTTGTCACTAAAAGATGCAGAGATCTCAGAAGTCCCTCTCATATGTTGTTGTTGCTATCCTGTGATTCATCTCTGTTGTTTGTATTTTCCTATGAGAAATAGTCTGGGCTTGACTTTGAGAATGTGTACCTGGGCAAGGATGTGTCAGGAATACATATTCTGGGAAAAGTAAGTTCCCTAAAAGTAGAGCTGAAGACCAAGGGTGTCCAGCATTTGCATTTGGCAGCCCTGCAGCTGCTGCTGGCAGATGTGCTGCTGTGTTCCAGCAATCATCACCGCATGCTGATCAAAGCTCATTTGCTCATTAAAATCTCAATGTAGCCTTCTATTTTCTGTGCCAGTTGCATTTAAGTGTGCTGGTTATGGCTGGGATAGAGTTAAATTTCTTCACAGTATCTGGTGTGCGGCTGTGTTTTGGATTTATGCTGGACACAGTGTTGATAACACAGAGATGTTTTTGATATTGCTGAGCAGGGCTTACACAGAGCCAAAGCCTTTTCTGTTCCTTGCCCCACCTACCAGTGAGGCAAAGAATAGCCAGGACAATTGACTCCAGCTGACCAAAAGGATGTCCCAGACCATGTGGTGTCAGGCTCAGCAAGGTTAGGGGGCAAGGTTGGCCAGGGGGGAGCTGCTTCTCAGGAACTGGCAGGGCAATGGTCAGTTGGTGGTGAGAATCTCTTTTCATTTGCATAGTCTTTCTTGGATTTATTTCTCTTTGTTAGTTTCTTTTTCAATACATAATAGTACTACTACTAATAATAGTAATAATTACTACTATTATTATTATTATTATTATTATTATTATTATTATTATTATTATTATTATTATTAATATTAATATTAATATTAATATTAATATTATTACTACTGCCATTCCTTTTATTACAATTATTAAAATGTTCTTATGTCAGCCCATGAGTTTTCTTACTTTTACCCTTCCAGTTCTCTTCCTGCCATCCCACTGTGTGGACAATGAGCAAGGGACTGTGTGGGGCTTAGCTAACAGCTGGGGTTAAACCACAACATTAAGTAATCTGATTCATTCGTTTTCTTTTACACTTTCATATCATTAATAATCTTTAAAATGTAGAAGGATATTAGTAGCAGGTGAGAGTTTCTTCATAATGGTATTGAGATCAAATCATCCTGTAAATTAAATATGTATTTTCCTTCAAATAGGTTATTATTCAGCACTGACATTAATTATAGTTTTTCTTAACTATCTTAGTGTCTCTCTGTGGCTGTGCTCTGTCTGCTGTGCTCTCTCTGTGCTCTGTCTTTCAATACCCTGTTTCTCATTTTTCCTGCTTTCGCCATCACCTGACAAAAATAAAGAATACATAGGCAATTATTGGGATTTTTTAGGCAAATTTGGCAGCCTCTTTATTTACTTTGATTCAGATGACAGCCCTATCTGACAGTTTTTTCAGGAGCAGTGTTTGTCAGCTGAATAAATGTAGGCTGGCAGTGCTAACAGAGAATTTCCATTTTGTCTAACCCCCCTGAAAATCTACTTTGACTCAGTATTGAACACTATTTACCTTTACAAACCCACAGAGAATGAAAAACAACTGGAACCCAGGGTATTTCTCTGTAGGCTGTGTTTTTGTATGTGATCCATCTCGGCAGTGGATATTACCCCACAGCTCTCTGCCAGCTGAGGTCATCTATGAGCCCATGTCCCATATTCCCCGTGGAGCTTGACCGTAGGCACAGCCTGGGGTTAGCATGGATTAGGGAGGGCTCTGGGTACAGAGCTTGGACGTGGCCACCATGGGTGGTGGTATGAGATGTCAGCTGCATGGACACCAGCCATGCTGCACCAGCTGGCCCCTGGGACACAGCTTGGTCCCTGGACATCTAGGTTCTTGGGAGAGGGAGAACTGCCCAAGGTTGGACATGTTTTGTAATGCCATGGTCAGGGTCAGACCCTGGGCAGCAGTGAGGCAAAAAGGATGGACCCACTTTGCAATTATCTTCTATCATTTCTTAGAGAGCTACCCTGGTGCAGCCCACACAAGTCTGAGAGAGGACCAAGCCCCAGCTCTGTACTTGAGGTTTGTGGTGGATGTTTCTCCCCTGAGGCTGCCCACACACTTCTCACTGCACAAAGATGGCCCTGTAATCCTGCAGGAGAGTCTCCAGTGAATTCACTGCCCTGTGACAGAGGATGAATATCCTTATGTAGATTGGATTAGACTGAAATGTCAAATGCTCATAGGTGTCCTCACTTTCCCCAGTGGGGAAGCAGGCAGCTGAAGCTTTCTGATGTTTGTACTATAAAAGCAGAAAGATGTTCAACAAAATGGATGTGGGGTGTAGATGCTTCACAATTACAGCATGTCCAAAAGTGAACCTGGTTTCACAGGACAGATGCAGATCTTTTCACAAAGAAATCCTAAATAATGACTGAAAACACACATGAGACTGAAGGAAATATACGTGAGCTGCTCCTCCTAAATTCCATGTTCTGAAGATAAATTTCAGGTACCTTGAGGACAGCTATTTCCAGGGGCTGCATTATATGACCTTGCACCACAGCAGCCCCTCAGAAACAGCTGGTGAATTGTACTTCAAGAGTTCAAGCTCATTTCAGCAGTCTTCAGCATAGGTCTTGTGGGAGAAACTGAATTTCCTCCCAAACTGCTTGCTACAGCACCAGCAGGACACTTGATGACTGCACATCGGGCCCAGGATGGGTAAAACATCACAGCAGGAAGGATGCTGAATTAGAGCAAAAGGGCCTCATTCTACACTCACATTTTCTGGCATAAATCAGGAGTCATTGGTGCAAATGAGGTTACTCCACAGCATATCTTGTAGGGACAAGATCAATGCTGCCCCTGATTGGATTTTTTTTATAGTAGGATAAGAAGATGGTGTGCTGGATGCCAGTGGCATTGCAAGTTGTTTGCTGTATGAGCAGACATCTGTGGAAGAGCTCTTGACACTGCCTGCACATGAATCATAGCACGCATCATAGCAGGAGAGAAAAGCCAAGCAGGGCCTATTTCCCTCTGCAAGGTGTCAAGTCACATTTTAATTTTTAAATATTTCTCAGGTTCTCCAAGGTGAGGGAGAAAAAGCAAACCCTAGGAGTATTTGCTAAGCCTGATTAGTTTCATGTCTGTAGGTGACATCCACCTGCAAACTGCCAGAAGCTGCCTCTTGGATTTGGGCTGTGGAATGATGGACTGAGGTAGGGCAGAAATTCCAATTGCTGATTGCCATCCCCTCTAACTACACATTTATCTGTCAAGGCTGTTTGACAAATTGCAGGCAAGCATGTGCCCTGTCCAATCAATTGCAGGATAGCAAATACCATGATTCATCCCAATGAAGGGCTGCTCTCAGTCCTGAGACCCAGCTGTACCTTGGCCTGACATTGGATTTGTGCTTTAAGTATTGAACAAATTGTCTTTTTTAATAGGGTCTTAGTGTAAAGAAGTGTACGGGAATTGAAGGGAGAAAAGCCATACACTTATTTTCATAACCCCTCCCTACCCAGATATAGAAGATCCCTCACAAAAGGAAGATAAGAAAAAGAATATTTTTCTTCTACAAAGGGCATGGCAATGACTAGATGGCTTTAACCATGCAGAAGCCCCTTTAAAAGGATCATATTACAGTCATTTATATGAAAAGCTTAACAATACCTTTATGTTCTCTGATCCTCAGAAGCCTCCATTATGGGTTCTCATGCTATAATAATACATAAAACCTTGTAATAATTGAAAATATTATTTGGCACAGCTGTACTCCCATTCAAACAGGCTTTTATAGCTGTATATTAGAGCCACCATTGTCTTTTCTCAATCACAGACATCAAGGGCAAAATTGTGGACTGAATCAATTTCTACTCTCCTGCTACTTGATTATGCCTTGTTTTGATGCAAACCCAGAAAAGTCCAAAGCACGAAAAGTATAAGAATTAACTGGGATCAGACTTCATATGGTTGTGTTTTCTGAGGCCATCTGGTTAGCAGCATGTATTAGGAGAGCAAGACAGCTCCTCTAAGTATAACAGTAAGGTTGATGAACATGCCTTAAACCAGGAGTTTAGCAGCTGAGGATATCAGCCCAGGGAGACAGTACACATGCCCTGGTAAAAAGCTTCATGCCATCACCTGAAATATCTTCCATGCACTGACTTCTAGAATTGGGTCTTTTATATAATACCTTATGGTTTTGTCCAGGCCATCTGGAATACAAGCTGCCAAAAGCCGTGAGAAGTTTGGTGCTAGATTCCTTCAGTACACAGAGTTGTGGAGTTTTTTAAAAGACAAGAGAAATGTGAATAACAAGGTGTCAAAATATTGGAGGAGAATTTCACTAAAACTTTACTCTGGAAACAGGTCGTCCTTTTCTATGAAAATTTTTACATATTGAAATAAACACACTGGAGCAAGAGATTGTCTTGCCATTTCTCTTCCTTGTAAGCAGAATTGCGTTTCTTTAAGATACATCATCATCCTTTTGTACCATAAGCTTCTGAAACACAAAATACTTAATTTTTTTTCTGCAGAACACAAAAGTGCAATTCAGTGAAGGGAGCAAGCTTATCCTTCCCTGAACCTACTGGGATAAGTTGTGCTCTTCAATTTAGGTGTGCTCAGAAATGTTTCACTAAATTTTAGCCACAGTCTCCTCCTTCACAAAGCTGTTATTTTTGCTTTTCTCTTCTGAGTTAGACCTCACAAAGGCAAGAGGCCAGATGGTAAGCACCTGACACAGAGTGAAAAGTCATTATCACCAGTTGTCTAACACAGCTTTGTAAGTGCTTACCTGGAGCTGGCAACATAACAGAGCTGGCTCACACTGGGACCCTGTTGGTCCAGCTGCCTGCCCACCTGACTGAAGCTCTGGGTCTGCATTTGGCTAACCTGAAGTTTGAGGGAATTCGGGACATAGAACTTTGTGTCCATAAATGTTGACACAGCTGAAGAGGTGTTAAAAGGCAAAGTGGATAGTACATCCTGTTAATCTGTGATATGTGAAAAACTACAGAGATTTTGTGTCTGTTTACTTTTTGTTGTTGGTGGTGGTGGTTGTTTTGTTTTTTTTCTGCTCAGATCAAAATTTGTTTGCCCTATGCTTTGTGAATTACTCTGATGGCTGGAAACAAAGCAAAGCCAAAACAATTTATAACAAATAATACTCCATGAAATGTAACCTGATTCAGACAGAATTAAACCTTTATTAGTTCATTTAAGACAGTCTTTTGTTTTACCCTTGTTGACACATATTTAACCGTAATCATTAACTCTATTGAGGGAGAAGTCTTTGTTAACAACTTGCATTCCCTCTGTTTCACTTCAGTTTGAAATGCCAGGTGCTTATGGTTGGTATCACGCAATAGATTGTTTCATTTTCAGATGCATTCAGAGTTGCACCTTCCAAGCCTTTTCTAACAGGAAATACAAAATTACATATTATCATGGCCAACATCATCAGATGCTGATATTACCCATTTGGAGACCTTTCCTTTGGCATGGATTTTGCCAATGAAGCTTTTACTTGCTCTTACCAGAGCTGGTCCTGGAAGCAGTTTTGCTGCCCTGGGTATGATTCCTGGAAAAGCTGCTTGCTTGAATACTTTCTGTTACAGAACTGGTGAACATTTGTAGATAAGATACAGCAAACACATTGGCAGTCACCGTGTCATTGCTTTCTTCTAGGCAAGGGAATAGGAACACATCAAATCTCTGGGACGTGATAGGAAGCAGACAATGCTCAGGCTCTTCCACCTGAACTGCATACAGGAGCATCTGCTCACAGGCAGCTCACTGTGGGACTGGGACCACAGCCTGACTAAACATGGAAAAGACAAACCATGGGAGTTGCAAGACAGGCAAGCAGTGCTAATTCACCCCTGGGAACTTAAAAGATTTCAAACAATCAGGGCCAGCCTCACCTTGACATTTTTTTCATATTACTAAGGTAAAAACAAGCAAAAGAAATAAAAAAGAGACTCTCTGTCTCATCTGAACAACATAAGGGAGCACAGATGACACATTTTTGCCCATTTGTAGGTGACATAAATGAACTCTGTACAACATCAAAACAGCTTTCTTCTCTGTTTATGAGCAAGGTCCCAATTTGCATTATAGTCACATACTGAGGAGAACAGAGACATGTGTTGACTTTCTCATGGGTAAAAGCAGTGGTGCTTCCCACAAAAAGAAGAGATAATGTGGGGGGGTTCCTCTGACATACATATGTACTCTGTGATTTTACAATTGGTAGCAAAGTCTGCATGAGGGTAGCAAAAACAGGTAAGAATTTTGAGTATGGATGCAAGAAGACTGTCAAGAGCTCGGTGATCTGGGCAGAAAGCAAAAATAAAACTCCTCAAATTGGAGAAACATAATTTCTTAACACAGTACTCTCCAACTTCCATATGGAAATTTCTCTATTCACCTCAGGACAGCTTCTACAAACAAGCAAATCTGTATAAATATAGGATCTTATTCCATGCTGTGCATAATCTGAGTTAAATTGCCTAGTTTGATCATAACTGCTGTGCCAACAAGTACCAGAGGAAGCTGGACTGGACATCATGGATGGCTCTTTGAGGCATTTAGTGCTTATTTGGCAAGGCTTACTTCTGCTCTAATGGGTGCACTAGGGACCCATTCCAGAGAAGAGACAAAATCAATTTGCTTTCACAGAATTTTCAGCACTTTCCTAGGGTTAGAGATGTGTTTATTCATGCTGTTTCTGATATTGAAGGAATTTGCAACAAATTCCAACAATGTCAACAGACACTTATGTTAGTTATTAATTCAATGGACTGATATAATTTGGAATCTCACTGTATCTGTGAATACATGAGTGGGATTTTAAGATGTAATATGTGATGGCTCCTGTCAAAAACGAAATTGCAACCTTGAAGGAAAGATTATGAAGCATCATCCAAAAAGCTATAGGTGTATTTTTATAGTAGTGACTATTGGACAGATTTTTGACATATGGTCTGATCTGTCATTCTTCTGATCTTGCTCACTGATTTGGCAGAATGTGCAAACCTGTCTTCAAGAGATTAAGGTGAGAAGGGAGGAAATCTGTGACAAAATCAGAGGAGTTACCAAGAACTGAAAAGAGGAACAGTTCCCCTTAGCAAAAAATAATCTAGTCCAGAGATAAATGTTTTAGATCTTCTGAAAAATTTAGAGGACCTTCAACTCTAATTACCTTCAGGATGACTTAAGCACTTGTAACACTCAGGAGAGCGATGCTGGTCCTTGAAGGGCTGCATATTTGCATTTTCAATCCTATTAACCTTGCTGGTATCTGTTGGTTGCACACCACATTTTATATGCTGCACGTGTCTATCTGACCTGCTGTCAACATCTGTTCTTCCAATGGTACGAGTGTGCCTAACTACAAAATATCAAACTAAGAGTATCTTATTGCCACATTTTATTTTTGTCCTGTTTCTTAAAAGTATGTCTTCTTGGAAAACAGGTACTGCAAAAAGAAAATAGATGGTTTCCTTTTAGTAGTTAATAGCAGCTGAGATCTGGGAAATTTGGGACAGAGAAGCAGCTTTTTCCACCTTGTCCTCTGTGTTTTCTGCCTGGAGAAGTGTGGGGCTCCCTGCACTAGAAATCTTCATGATGCAACCAAGCTAAGTCTGGAAATGAGGCCATACTAGTACATGTGGAGGGAAAAGGCTGCAGTTCTACATTTGTCAAGTCCTTCTGTTTCTCTGCTAAGGAAACAAATATGAAGCAATGCCATAACAGAGGACAGGGAAGAATAATACCAATGTAAGTGTCATCTCACACTGATTTTCAGTCTGATTCAAAGTTAAAAGTTCACATTGTCGGGCAGTCTAAGAGGATCTGTAAATACAAGAACAGATTTAAAGAGCTTCAGGCTTCCCAGCTAGAAGGCTGTTCAGCAAATTTGAAGATGGCACCAAGATAGTGATTAACGGAAATATTAAATGCATGAAAGGATTTTGTATTTATATTCTGAACAGCATTACACTACCAATCAGTTGTTTTGTTATAATGTGCTCCAATTATCCCGAGCTACTGATGCAAATACATTTTGATCTGTTGAATCAATAAGAGAATTTCATTATTGCAGCTTCTTGTTCAATTCTGGAGAGCTGGGGAACAATGAGCTCTTGATTATCCCCTGTGTAAATGTTGACAAACTTTACTCATATTGACTAATGTGCTCCTGGAAGACAGTGAGGTTTTGCAGGGATGGTGATGGGCCACTGCAGAATGGAATGGAATGGAATGGAATGGAATGGAATGGAATAGACTAGACTAGACTAGACTAGACTAGAATAGATTAGACTAGACTAGACTAGAATAGAATAGAATAGCTCACTGTAGGTATCTGATTTCTGAACATAACAGTGTTGGCTGATTTCAGGGAGTACTCTGCCACCTTCCTTTAGTCATAGGCTGTGTCTGCAACGCCTTGGAATGGGTCTGTGTAGAAGCATTGATGCTGAGCTGTAGGAACCCATGTCTCTCCCATTTCAAGGCAGTTTCCCTCAGATTAGATCTGGCCTGGCCCCAAGGATGCACACCCACCAGAGACATTGGTGAATTCATGAGAAATATCTCCTGGTTCTGTTTCATCCAGAAGGAAGCTTGTTTGTACACCTGAAAGCTTTTCTGTACACAATGAAGGGGAGCTACTGTCTCAGGTTTAAATAGTACTCCTGAGTTGATTTGATCTGAAATGCCACCGCCAGTGAAATAGCATCACAGTTCTCTTGCAGTAAGTATTTTGAGGTGCTTCTTCCAAAGACAGCTACATTTAATACCCTAAATATTTTTCCTCACTCTTTCTTTCACTCTTTGTCTCACTACAATTGCTTGCGGCATCAAGAATTCTGGTTTTTTTTCTATATTCATCCAACAGCACAAATCCTGCATCCTGATCAGTGAGCTTAGCTATGGTCAAAAAGCTGAAGAAAGGAAGACATGACAGCTCATTATAAGGCTTCATAACCACTGTTTTTTAATGTTTCAGAGAGTACAATAGAACTGGTCAACATTTTTGACTTAAAAATACTTTTTGATGGAAAAATGAAAAGACACCGAGAGATGAATCTGTGCTGTAGGAAATTGTTGAAAATCAGCTGGCTGTCTGAAACCACAGCTGATAGTGAAAAGGATGAACGTTAAAAGAATACAGATGCTTGAAATAAAAGCTAAAAAAGTAAAACATTTTTCTTTGGGCACATCGTCTGACAGTAACCAAACAACTCCAGTTTAGAGCTTGTGTTTCAAAGCAAGGTGGCAGGAAAACCAGAAAGAGGAAAGCAGAAAGCTAGAGATGATGACAGTGTTACAGATGAGACTCAAAAGAACCTGGCTGTTACACCATTCTCTTATCATCACAGCCATGAAAGATTGCAGGAGCTGATCAACAGCTTCTGCCTCACAGATATTATCCACAGGGGAAAATCACCCACAGTTTCTCCTAAATATTATACTTTAACATTTTTTTAGAAGCCAACATGTATTTTTCCTATATTTAAATTCTTGTTTCTCTTCTTCCCCCTTAAATTTCATATTAAAAACATAATTCATATTTTTCAGCAAGTTTTACCCAGTCTTAGGTATGTTTGGGTAATTTGCAAGTAATTCTGACATGATTAACCCAGTGAATGCAGAGATCGTTATCCAAAAAAGAAGTATGTTAGATTTTTGATTTTTTAAAGAATTGATTTTCAGAAGCTTATCCAGTCAGGAAGAAAAATCAAATAAAATATGGTAGATTTTACTTTCTAGTTCTGGGTTAGCCTTTCAACTTCTTTCAACTCCATAGAATCTGAGTTAAATCTGTGTGTAAAAGCTGGCTTTTACATCTTGATGTTTGTTCTTAATGAAACATATACAATCATGTTAATTTTCTATTCCTTTTTATTTTCCCCACTGCAGGACTGAACACATGTGCAGAAGTGCAAAGAACCCCTTAAAATACGTACCTGGAGAGTCTCTCCTTGCTGCAGGAAGATATCCCAGTAAGGGAGAAGAGCAGGAAGAGCAGGAAGACCACTGAGAAGTCAATGCAGATCACTGCACACTGAGAGCACACCACGCAGCTTACCACAAGACAGAAACAATTGTGGTTTCTAACAACTCTGCACTGAAGTGACATTTCTAGCTCTATTTGCTACAAACATGACTCTGGTCACCCTTCACCATTTTGACTCTCTTTAGTACACACTGAAGATGGATCCAATCAGAATTTGCCATCCTGAGTCTGCTCTCAGCCGTGTGAGTCAGTCAGACAGCAAAACATTTGGAAGTAGTAGGCTGGAAGTGTAGGGCCCTCCTTATGTCCTTAACTGTAAGAGTGCCTGATCCATTCTTGTGTCATGAGATGGCTCCCCTGGAGGTGATTGTCCCCAGCCTCCCAGTCTGGCACTATGGGCTTTCCTTCAGTCCCTCAGGGAGAAGGTGGGAGGTGGGAAGGTGGGACATGATGGATGAGTCCTTGTGAGTGAGTCACTTACTGACCTCCCCACCTCCACATGTGATGTCCTAGATGTGAAATATACTAATTTAATTTGATAGCATAGAGCTGTTGTAATAATTTCTGCAGTGTGGGAGGGAGCATGGTGTGGAGCCAGCGCCTGCAGCTTGGTGAATTGAGAGGGTGAAGGAGGAGGTTTAGGGTTTCTGCACAGCTGCCCATTGGAGCATGGCTGGCTCCAGCCCCCCGTTTGCCTGGATGGGCAGGAGGCCACCTCACCAGTCAGTCCCTTGGGATAGCATCGGCCTGGACAAGCCCCTTCATGCCCTGACATGTGGGCTCAAGCAGCAAAAGCAGAAGGACACCATTGCCATGCCAGTCCTCAGGTTTCAGCAGGAGTCAGGGGCAGTCCTTGAGCCCAGAAAGGGTTCTGGACACAGGGGCCACTCCATGACACTGTGGGTTCAAAATCTGCAATACATTACTTGTGAAATGACACAAACCCTGTTCCTCTGGCTGTGAGGCTTGCCCTCACAGAGCTGGCCTTATGTGTGCAGGTGTAACAGTGTCCTGCCCTAGCACAGCCTGTGAAAGCTAATGGCCAAAAGGGTAGCCCCCGGGACCAGGCTGCGCATCCTTCCAAAACTGTCCCTTACAGTCCAACAGAGGGCAAGGGCTCTGAATTGTTCCCCATATCTTGCAAGGCACTCAGTGCAAAAGAAATATTGGTGAAATGGGAACGGAGCTGTTGTCAATGGTCAACACAGAGAGAGGCCACACAATGCTGAGCAGAGCCCTGAGCCAAGGATCCTAAGTTGAACATCCCAGTGAGAAGCGCTCAGCAGAGTGTTTCTGAGGAAGCCAGTGTCTGCCACTGTGACAATGCCTCTGAGGAATTTCTGAGTTTATTCAGCAAGCATATATCTGTATGTGCATTCACTAGATGCCCATATATTTTATCATATCATTTAAAAGCAGGAATGCATGCAAATACTCTCTAGCAGTTAGACAGGAATAACTGCTAAAGACTAATTCTAGAGAGAAAAGGGATTCCCTGGAAGAGGTTGATGACTATATAACTAGGGAGGATTTTAACCCCAGCTAAATTCTCAGAGGTACAATTTGCTTCCAAAGACATGGACAGATCTGCTGTCCTATGTGCTGTGAAGTCCAACCTCATTCTCTTTCTGCAGTAGGAGCCACTTAATCCCATCCTCTATCTCCCAGGCATTAAATCCTGAAAAGTACTGGTGAATTTATTGGCCTGAGGCCACCAGAAGCCTTGGTGACAAGCACAGCAGCTGCTCCAGCTCCCCCCACTCCCAAACTGGGCTTTCACTGCAAATCTGGCTATGTAGTGCTGGACAGCCTGTGAGAAATACATTACAGGCTATACATAGTCTACTGGCTATGTATAACTTTGGCTGTTGGCTCAAAACATCTGTAAACAGCTTTCCTGGAAGCCCGGCAGAGATATCAGGGGAATGTAAAGGAGGTATAAGATTTTTTTACCTTGGTAATATTGCTCCCTGAAGTGCTTGTGAGATACAGTAACCTTATCAGATTTTACAGCATCCTCCTCCATCCCATCCTAGGGGTGGTGACCAAAGGAAAATAGGATTCAGGCTGATTGAAAAAGGCCAGGTAGAGGGACAGCTCTAGTGATGGCTGATGGACAGTGTGTCTTGACTATCCCTTTATAATTTAAATCTTGAAGCTTGTTTGTTTGGGGTTTTTTTGTTTTTGTACATTTACAAACATGCAGTTTAGAAAATACCTGTAACTCAGGGTGATAGGAATGGGAAAAGCTGACTATAAAGTACGTGGTTATTCCTAGCTGGATATTTCCCCATTGCTGATGCAGATGGGAAATTGGAGCTGCTGTGACTCATCAATTTTCCTGTTCATGGTGTCAGGTATGAGTGTCACTCTATATTCAGAGAGATCCTTAGCAAGGATGATTAAAAAAAGATGAAGCACAAAAACAAGTCAAGCAAGAGGAAAGTCCTAAACCACTGAAGTGCAGGACAGGAGCCACTAACAAAAATTAGAATTAACACTCAACTTTCTGGAAGGAATCACCATGGAGTTGATTTAGTGATAGCACTGACTTAGTGGGAAACTGGGAATTCAAACTGAGCTTTTCAAGAGACCATAGTCTGTTAGAAGTAGAAATGTTATTAAAATGTAATGGGATTTTGGAAAATAATATGCATAGGCTCCTTTTAAAACCCAGCCATCATGCACAAGTTAGATTCATTTCAAGGGCAAGATTTGTAGCAAGTATAGTCAGAGAAAGTCTATTAGAAATTAATAGCTTTAAACCAAGGCAGTTGTCTGCTGAGGTATGTAGGTACCACCAGATCTGCACTGGTCATGTGAGCATTATTCCAGTCTGTGCACCAATTTCAAAGGTGTATCCTTTACTCATTCCTTAAAATTCTTTATTAAAGTGATACAAAAATGAAGAAGCAAAATCTGCGTGTCTGGGTGGCAAATATGTCAAGAAAGAATATCTGGGGGTTTTTTATGCATTTGTGATGTATCTAGCACATAAGGAACTGTACTAGTCCAGATTAAGAATTTGAGAGTTGTCACAATGCATAAAATATAGATGAAGACTTTAGGAACCTATTTGTACATTCAATTTTGCCTAGAGTCCTGTCTCCAAAACTTTTACCAAGCCTTTTTCTCAAAAATTCTGCAGGGCAAAAAAAGGTCAGCAGACTTGAGGAGGTGCTGCAGGTAGTAATTATCAACAACTCCAATAAAAATCACTAGTGAGACATGATTCCTTCCTGATCACACCAGCAGTCCAAGGGCTTCAACCTTCTAAAAACTGTTATCAGCAGATGAAAGGAAGAAAGCAGCGTGAGATCTGGAAAAAAAAAGAAAATGTGACCCATGACAGATATCTTATACACTCCACAAATAGGCTGTGTTTATGCCTCTCTTTTGCCCTGCTGAGACATCTGACATATGAAAATACACCTGTACAGACAGTTCAAACAACAGAGCAGCAATAAGAGCCTCAAGGATTCTGCAGCGATGAGCTTCTTGCTTTCTGGGACTCAGCAATGTGATAATGGGTGACTACACTGATTTGGTGTAAACTCTGTGTAGTCCTGCAATGCCTACCACATCTAGGGGGGTCAGACACATTCCCAGCACCCTAGCCACCCCTCCATAATGGAGGCTGCTTTTGATCTGTGCAGCCACATCCATATCTTTACTCAACTGCTCCCTCACATGATCTGCTTACACCCAGGTCCAAATGGCAGATTTATGCTTGGGGAATTCAGGTGGAAATATAAAAGTCATTCAGGTCAGAAGGTCATTAAGCACTGACTAACAATGCAGTGCCATGTGTCCTACAGCATGTAGATCCACTACTGATGCTGCAGGAAGTCTGTTAGCCAAGCTAGAGAAGGCATCAGTAAAAATTCTCTCTTTTAATATCTTTAGACAGTTTCTTTAAACACTTTCTATGAGGATTACAAAATGATCTGTTTTTCTGTCAGTTCCATATAGCCATTTTTTATAAAAGAAAAAACTATGTTTGCAAAACCTCAAACGCCTCTGCAGCCCAAGGGTAGCATAGTTAGCTGACTGTATTGGATAATTCAATTTCATTAGCAGCTTTTTCATACACAGTGAGACCAAGGAGAGTGCATACTTCTGCCTGCCCATCACTCCACTGTGTATTGTGTTTTGTGAATTGCCACCTTTCAACCCTGTCAAGGTCTCTCTGGATGGCATCCCCTCCCTCCAGTGTGTCAGTCAGACTACACAGCTTGGTGTCACTGGCAAACTTGCTGAGGGTGCACTCTATGCCACTGTCAGTGTCTCTGACAAAGCTGTTAAACAGCACCAGTCACAACAACAATCCCTGAGGAATGCCATTCATGCTGCTCAACACTTGGACATTGGGTTGTTGACTGCAGCTATTTCAGTGTCCGCTTAATTCCTGTCCACCACTGGCCCATCTGTCAAATCCATGTCTCTGCAGATAAGAGACAGGAATACTGTGCAGGATGTTGTCAAATACCTAGCTCTAGATTATGTCTGTTGCTCTTCCCTCATCCACCAATGCTGTAATCCCATTGTAGAAGGCCATCAAATTTGTCAGGCACCCTGCCCTTAACGAAACCATGTTGATTGTCACCATATGTAATTTTTCATGTGCCTCAGCATATATCATATAAATAACTATTGTATAGCTATACCTCTTCTTTTCTGCTGCCTTTCTCCCTCTCTCATTGCTCTAGGTGTTCTGGTTGTAATCAAGATAAAACAGAATGATTATAGGAACATAAATGGATTAGGACAAGCAGTCAGCTGGAATTGTTTTTCCACACTCTTTTATGAATAGCAGCTGAGCAGTCAATGGAAAGAGAATATAAGCCCTTGCTACAGTTCACTGCTCCCTACATGAGTTGTGAAACTTACACTCTCAGTGCAGTTCTGTGACTGAGGCTTTTTACACCTCCTGTCCCTTTTTCAAGTGATGGACTGGCAAGCAAAGGCAGTGACATATATTAGGGTGGCCATGGAATGGGTACCTGTGTGATGTATTGCAGGGCTGTAGAGCAGCTAATGTTACACTGCTCCTTGTACTACACAGCAGCTTTGCAATGACTTCCCTAGATCACAGAAGAGTGCAAGATGACTCTTCTCTTCCAGTTATATAATTAGATCCATTGCTCATCTGTCACACCAGCAGCAGACACTCGTCCATCTGTGACAATGCTCTGCCTGCATCTCAGCCAGGAACACTGACACATCTGCATGTTGCCATGTGCCCTGGGAGCAGGAGCTCAGACCTCTGGCTTGGGGCTACTTCACTTTGGCTTCTACCAACTCATCATCAGAGATGCTGTCCCTGGTTCTGACAGCAACAAGGAGCAGAGACAGCAAGTATAAAGCTGGATAGAAGCATCTTCTTCTCTGGATATCTACTTCTTCCTACATCTTTTGTGCCTTGCTATCTCTTTTAGTGTGCTTTTCTTACACTGGATGCTCCCTAGGGGCATGAATCTATCATTATTATTTAGCTTTCCTTGTGCCATCTAGAGCTGTAATAAATCCTGAAGAAGGTCACTGTAATCAGCATATTGCAGTACAAGCATCACAGAGAAATGGAGTCTGCCCCAAGAGGGAGGAAACATCCTGAGCCTCAGAGACAAGAACCCATGTTCTTGTCATGTGCCAAAAACTTAATTTATTTCTAGTAGCAGTCCTGTCAACTCCTGAGTCCAATGCATTGCATTATCAGAAGTCATGTTTCACTTTACTCTTTCATGGCAATCCTCTGCCATGATGGAGGACACCATCCTGTAGCAGATATGATTTATCTGAACTTAGGGCTAGATTCAAAAAATGAAAGCAAGGTATTTTTCAGTTTTTGTAAATATTCCTGCCCAGGTGGGATGAAAAGCAGAACTGTAGCCAATGTTCAAAGGCAGATAAGGAACAAAAAATAGATCCTCACACATCTATTAAAATGCCTCCTTTCTTCCACAGATTGTTTATTTATGGATTTTATTTATGCCTTATAGCTGTATCTGAAACCTTTGTGACACTAGTGAAGGCACAGCAAGTCTCCAGATTGTGGCCATGAACCTGCTTCCTGAAGCTGCCTGGTTATAAACGTACCTGAGAGTGCTGGGGAGGCTGAGGACGGCAGTTTCCCTCACCTGCACACAGAGCTGCAGAGCAGTGCCTCACTTTCCTTGGTGCCAGCTGGAGCAGGCTGAGGTGAGCACCAGGGGCTGTTTCCCATAAAGTTCCATCGTGAAAGGGCCTTAAGATTTTGTAGTTGCTTCCAGCCTCTCAGCAGCAGATGCTGCAGCTGTGAGTGGCAGCAATCACTGCTTGTAAAAGGGGAGCTGGGGACATGTGACACCTCCATCCTCATATCTTCCAGCACCACCACTTCCCTTAGGGAACCTGAACTATCCTCAGTGCTCACTTCAGAAATAGCAGCCTCTGCTACTCTTGATATTATTTCAGTCATCTCTATTCATACAAAATGAGGATCAAGCATTTTTCAGCTGCACTCTCTGGCAGGCTCTAAAATCATTTGAGCAAGGTGTTTCCAGCAAAAGCAAGGAGGGAGATCCCAGGTTATCAGGTCTTTTTACAGGCAGAAGGAAGATGGATGTACTGCTGAACTCCTGTGGGTTGCTTTCAGCCATGTCAGCTTTAAAAGCTGAGCCACATCTGATTTAGATGAGGTTCTCCTATCTGATATGTGTCATAGAAATCATGTCTTCAGCTGATGCCTTGCCACCAGAGACAAAACAAATAGTATCAAATGATATCAAATGTCTCCAGAAAGGGTGGTTCTTAAGGAAGAAACTGCATATTTTTGCCCCATGTCATATGACCGAGGATCTCATTTTCTCATAGCAAGATCTTCACGTGCTGGACTTGTAATTGAAAAGGTTGTTAATGTTCTCAGCCCCCCATCCCATCTCTTCTCTTCGTGAGGTAAGCATTGCTCTCTTGAGGGGAGAAGAACCAATGGAGAAGGTCAGCTCTGAGTTCAGACCAGGCTGTTGAGTGGTTCATACAGTTCAGTCTTGAAAGCCTCAAAAGCCAGAGACTGCAAAGCCTCTCTGTCCTCTGACCAATTGTCCTGATAGACAAAAGTGTCTCTTTATGCCCAGGCTGAAACTCTTACGTCTCAACTTTTATGCCTTCTGTGTCTTTCTTCCTGCCCAGATCCACTTTGAAGGTATCCTCAGTGACTTTCCTACAGGCACTTTGGGCTGCTGCTAGGCCACCTAAGGCCATCTTTGTCCCAGTTAAACATGTCCACTTCCTTTGTGGGAGTTCTCCAACATTTCCTTGTAGGATGCATGCTCCAGCCGCAGCATCTGCCCTGGGCTCACTCCAGTTTATCACTGTCCTCTTTTTAGTGGGAGGGGACAAAACTGCAATGTCTAGGTATTGTGTAATGAGTGCCAAGTAGGGAACTGAAAACTCCCCCTGATCTCTGTCTCTGTTCCTGCTCATTCAGCCATGCGCTATTGTAGAAGTCAGGACTCACTGCTGGTCCATGTTCCATTTGCTGCCCACCCAAACCATCCATCTTGTTGCACAGGTTCCCACCATTCCAGATGTAGGATTTTACATTTGTCCTTGTAAAACTTCATGAGGTCTCTGTCAGCCTATTCCTCCAGCCAGACAAGGTCTCAGCATAACCACTGTCTCCTCAGTTTGATGTCATCTGGAAAACTAACAAGCAAGTCTTCTGTCACCTCCTGCAGAGCAATGGTAAGGGTATTGAAAAAGAACAGTCCCAGGACAGAGCTGTGTAGTGCTCCAGAGCTGAGCCAGAGACAAGGATCCTGCTGTGCTGCTCCAGCTGGTATTGGGGACCATGTGTTGTGGTATGTCTACATCAGTACCAAGCACGTGTGTTCCTGAGTTTTCAGCCTCTTCCTGGGCACCTTTCTGCAACAATTGCTTTGTCTTTGAGTTGTTTCCCTCCAGTGTGCACTGGGCCTCCAGCTGTTTAAGACTCTAAACTTTGTCAATCCTTGTTGGGACTCCCTCCTGAGCTGCCAGCTGGAGACAAGAGCACCTTAATACGAAGAATAGCTGGAATTTTCTGATAAAAAAAGTTTGTCCAGCCACCCTTACCTGACAGCAGCAGCCAGAACTCTCACTCACTCACTCACTCACTCACTTACTCACTTCCCATAAGTCTTCAAGGACCCTGTAAGATTGGGAAGATCAGCTGTGGAAGTTCTTGCCACTGTTGGCTGATTCTGTTTGCTGCGCTGCGGGGAGTACAGACCATGCTGTTAGTTGTTCTGTGCACCTGCTTCCAATGTTTGTGTATGTAGCCGTCACTAATAGAAGCTCCTTCCCTTATTTTAAAGACCGTCTATTTGCAACAAAATGGCAACCTTTGAACCTTTGTTGTGAGGTAGGAGAGGATTTAATAAATCATTAAAAAAGTTGGGGACACTCCCACCAGGCCATAGAGGTTTGCAACAAGACGCTGCTCAGTACCACAGTTTCAATAAACTTTGCTAAAACCACACACTGTGAGGTTTTGGCAAAGTTTGTTCTTTTGTCTTTTGACAAAAGTAATTATTCTGAGTACCCCTGTTTTCCATGGGCCATGTTTTCCCCCTGCTGTCTGGCAGGAATGCCCTGGACACAGGGCAGGATTGCAGAGGCCCCATCACCTACCCCACATCATCTTCCCTGTGAATGAGGCAATCTCATCCATCTGGTGTCCTGTGCTTCACAGCACAAAGGGCATTGTTGCTTGAAGAGAGGATCACAAGAAGACAGGAAAGTTCAGGAACATGGTGGCCTTGAGACCAGGATTTGTGGGAAGAGGTGTGGACATGACTGGTTGATGGAAGGAAAGACTGGGGATCTGATTCTGCCATCCTTTTCACAATCAGGCACAGGCAGGTGTGTTGTCCCTGCATAGCCACGACCACTCCTCTGCACTGCTCATCCCTATCACCACCCCAAAACAGTAGCAATGGGCAAAGTGGAAAGCTATGTCCTTTGCCTGTGGCTGGAGATACAAAAAATGTCTTGGAGTATACTTTTAAATACTTTTCTCAGTGTTTGCAGTGAAAGTGATGTGAATAGGACTAATCTTTAATGAGAATTCTGAGCTGTCAGTACAGGAAAATACATAATCTCCAGTCAAATATGGAAAATAAAGTCAACATTTTATCTGCAGCCTCTGCAATTTTAGCTGCGGGAAGATAACATGCTATAATTTTGAATCATTGATTGAAAACTTGTTCACCACAAAGTATTATCACTGTGCTCAATTTTACCACATTCACATTCGTGCTGACACAGTTCCCATGAAATGTTAATCTTGTCTAATCACTAGCACAGAGCAGTTAGGAAGCCTGTAGGGTTTTTTGAGGGTATATATTCAGTACACCAATATAGCTGCATCCGTGGAAAGCCCCAGTAAATGTATTTCTTGATTGGTGTAATTCAGCAGCCTCGTTAGAGGTCATAATTAACTACACCCAGTCCACAGACAAAAAAATCTTTGAGGCTGCTGCTAGAGATAAAGCATTTGGGAAAAGTAGGACTACAGTGGAGAAAAGTGATAGAGTGTGTAACTGAATTATTACCAGAAAAATTGTTCTATATAAGCTCATATATGCTTACTTGCCACAGTCCTGTAGACAGACAATGAAATGTATGTGCCAAAATCAATGAGACCTTATGAAAACTTCATCAAAACTTAATGCAAAGTATTTATGGTAAATAATTCAACCCTAGATAAAGCTACATTTAAAACCATTTTGATTGTCACTTATTTAAATTGAGTGAATACTGCAAGGACCAGAAACTTTGTTGTCATGAATTAATCTAAGCACAGTCCAGGAATCAGTTTGGGGTAAACCTTTTGCTTGTTAGGATTTCTGAATTTCTGAATTTCCTGAACTAAGAAGCAGTTTATTACTTTAACAAATCCCTTCCAGTCTAATGTGTGCATTGCCCTCAGAGCAGGGACTAGACCTCAGCTCTCTCCCTGTAACAAGCAAGTGCCAAATCCTCAGCTAAAACATTAGATATTGGATTAGCAAATCCCTCATTCCTTTACAAAGCACAGAATAAGTTTATCTGAAGGACTGGAGGGTGGCCTCCCACTGGCTAGCCAGTAACACAGGGACTTGGGTGCTCTCCATGCCAAGGATGGGGAAAGTTGCAGAGTATTTAATGTAAGAGGGTTTTTTAATGCATCAGTGACTTCTTTTTCTCCTTCAGACACCAGTCTGAATGTATCCAGGTGTATTTTCTGCGTAAATAAAGAAGACCTTGCAACAGAGTCAGGTTTCTAGATGGTAGAGTCCATACAAGTTTTTAGGCCTTTTTGAAATCAAGAAGAGTCCATATGAACAAGAAAGTGATTGCAATGTTCATATCTGTCCATTCCTGTGCTGGCTGGGAACTGACATGGCTAAATTTATACTTACCTAGAAAGCCTAATATGCATGTAGGTAGCATTTGTGTCTTGTGTGTCTGAGTACAGCCTGCAGCATTTGCTTTGGCCAAAGGAGAGATGGTTTTTGGCACCCAGATGGGGGTTGAAGGTTCTGGAAAGTAATTCTAGAAAGCATTTGAGGAAGTCAGAATGCATAAACTGCTCAGCATTTCGTGATAGAAAGGGTTAAAAATATTCTTGACAGTGTAAAGAGGGAAGTAATGATTAAGGGTGGAAAGATGGCTTTTACCTTTATGTACAAAATTGGCTAGAATAGGTCTAGGATAATGTTACATTCTGGCATACTTATATTAAAAGAACAATGAAATGCTGCTGAGAGTGCAAAAATACCCTAAAAATTGTGGAGACTAGAGGAAATACAAGTCCAGGAGAGATGTAAAGAGCATCATCACTTTAGCTCAGGAAAGAAAAGTTTAAGGTGACCTCAAAAGGAATTTTATTAACTGGGAATAGAAGTGTTCTTTAATTCACTTCTTTAATTCACTTTTTAATTATGGACAATGGCATAACAAGAAATAATGATTCAAAGCAAGGCTAGACAAATTTACATGAGAAATTAGGTGCAAATATATTTTAGGGAGGTTATAAACTATTGAAGCAAAATACAGAAGAAAATGGTTCGTTCTGCATCTCCCCATGTGTCCAAATGCCTTTCTGAAGTTTGCCTAAGTCAAACAGAAATTATGAGACTCAGCACAGAGATAACTTCGTGAAATAAGGTGGTTGGTGTTCTGTTCATATCTAATGCTGCGAATCTGGATTTTTATCTTTTCTTCAAATCCAGATGATATAGTCTTGCTTTTTAAGTGAAAAGTTTATTAGTATTCTTGCAAAGCATTCACTAGGTCTGTAAACATAATCAATCAATTGGGTATTGATATGGCAGGTAAGGGTTTGATTAGAAATGCAAAATACCCAGACTTCAGTGTGATTAATGAAGCAGCTGAGCCATGAAGGATTCCACATTAGTGGGGCAGGTGTTTGGTCTAAGAGAGCAAGTGGGGTGTTGTTACAGAGTAAAATCAATGACATTGCTGGAGCTTCTCCCAGTGTGAACAGATGCAGGAACATATTCCCACTGGTAAAGGTCAGATCAATTCAGTGCCTGTCATAATTTCCCACAGATAAAACACCTACTTACAATAAATAAATTAATAACTTCTAAATTTAATACAGTATGAATTAATTAACAAAGATCAATGTCTCCACTGTACAGGCAGCTAAACAGTTATATTTATGTTTCAAAGAATAACTTCAAAAATGTGAGAAATCATCACATTTCACAGGGATCTCCCTCCTTCCACATTTGTCCTGTGCTTGGGACTTTTCAGCGTGCACAGGGACAGGTAGAACAGCCCCAGGGCAGCTGCTCAGCACTAAATGTCTAACCAGGGGACACATTTCTGCTACTAGCTGCCTGAGTTAGGGGGACATCCTTTCCTTGCCCATATCAAAGCAAGCCCTGGACATGTGACCATCAGAGAACAAATTTGAGTTTCCCCAAAACCTATTTGTGTAACCCAAGCCACCCTAGAAGAAGCACTGTATGCCAGCAAAGTCATCCAAGCCCAAGATCTGTCCTTTCACCCAGAGACTACAAGAAACAAAAGCCAAGGGATGAGACATGACACCTGCTGCCCAGTCACCCCTGTGTGCCACAGCTCCAGAGGAACATGAAATGAAGATCCATGTTAATCTTAAACAGACAACCTGTCCTTAATGAGAGTTTTTGATCCGCTGCTCCTTTGGGAGTGAACTAAATTGTATCATCAAAGGCAGCTATAATCTTGCATGCAGGGGGTTATGCTACTCCATTCAGAAGTAAATTCAGATGAGCTTTCCTGGGAATTTAAATAGACAAACCCTTATTCATATCTGTGGGAGCCAAAGTAGACTATTTCAAATAATCCTAAATGCACTGACTGGGTCATAAACAGTAGCCCTTAACTGCTTTCAGACATTGTCTTGCTGCTATTTATGGCACATTGATATCATATTGCACCATGAGGATGCCACTCTGCTATTGACATTTTTGCAACATAAAATATCAGGCAGGAGAATTAATATGCAGGAAGTCCAGACAATGGGCTGCCATTGGTGTGTAGCATATATTGGTCTTTCTGCCAGCGAAGCCTTTCCACAGGGATTTGACTTCCCCTGGGCTGCTGATGAATGGTTCTGTGAATTTGTTTTGGTCCCATCCACTCCTTAGGGTTCATAAAGGTGAAGAGAAGCTAAGGAAGGAAATTAAAACCTTTCTTCTCAAGGGATTTGGTTAATCATATCCATCTGGTAGATTTTGATTTTCAGGGAGAATAACAAGAAAAACAGAGGAACTGCACTGGAAGGTATTAGCAAATTCTTCACTCCCATTCCCACAAGAGAAAGCCCTTTTTGCACATCCATCTTATATTAATATATTTCACCTCCCTTTTTTCACTTCTTTTCTGGCTTTCTCCAGATAACACAACATAGCTGTTCTTCTCCTGTTCCCCAAAGTTCTTAATGTTCGATGAATAATTGTCATTTCTCTCCTTCTAACAAACCTGAGTACCTCTTCCTTGCCATGAGTCCTCTCTAACAGTGATACACCCAACCTATGCTTTCAGTTCCTTCTGGGCATGCCATGGGGCAGTTATCATCCCCATATCTAACAGGAACATCTCTCAGCCTCTTTTCATTATTTTGCAAAAGGTCAGGCTGCCTCCCAGCACCAACTCCTTCAGCAGCATCTCAGCATCCAAGTGCTTCCCAGTGGTGAACCAGAGGCTCTGGAGTACAGGCATCTGACATACTTGTTGTTTTCCTGAGCTTTGAAGGCAAAGTCAGCACCTTGGGTGTCTCAGTGGGCTGAAAGATGATGGTTTTCCTCAAAAATGTGATGTTTGCGCTGATTAAATCACCCTTTTTAGGGGGTGAAAATTTCTTCCACAAGTACAAATTTCCTGGATCCATGTCATGGAAGATCTAGAAGGCACTGAAGGAGGAAATGTCCTTGTTTGTATTAGACCTGCATTCCCATGATACTCATTATGATTTTGTGATGCTCCACCTTATTCTCAGCTATTCCAACTCCTGAGTCCCTTCCCAACAGCCCAGCTCTGCACCTACATTTTGAGAACATGGTTTGAGTAGCTAGGGCAGCCAAGTGGACATCCAGGAATGTGTTTCATATTCCTGCCTCTCTCTGCTGCATACCTCCCTCTCACTGTGTGTCTGCTGCTGGCAGGGTAAGGCAATGCCCCTCAGAATTTCCCAGGATTTGCAGAATGCTCCTGCATCCCCAAGCACTTTAGGGAGATGGTAAAGAAGGAAACCTGAAGGCTCAGATAAATGATACTGGCAAAAAGCTATTTTTTTCAATTCTTCATTTTTTTGCTTTAGGTACGAACAGATGAAAGGAACTCTGATTGCAGGTAGGTACAAATTGTGGTTTGTGGATTTGTTTCCAATGGTGAAGTAGCAGTTGGATGCAAAAGCTTCTGCAAACACTGCCACAGTACTGTTGCATCAATAATTGCTCTTTTCATCTACAGAAGTCCTGAAAAAACTTGTTTTCTGCTAAAGTCACCATGTGGTATGCAAATATATTTATGTGCTTGCATTATCACAACTTTAGTCCTTGGGCCTCCCTGTGCAAGGACACTGAAGACATGGACAGCTGATCTGCCAGGAAGAGCAAGGAAAATCTGAGTAAGTGACTAAAATCAATGCATAGGGGCTCTGCAAAGGAGCTTTGCTGGCACATTGGCCCTAGAGAGCCCTCTGGCACATCCCAGGCTGACTTGATTTAACTGTTCAGTGGTCAGACCAAAAGGGAATGTGGTACTTGGCCCACAGCTCTGTTCTCTTGCTCTGCAAGCTTGAAGCCTTGTTTCTCACGAAGCAGTTTGCATCTCAGCCACTGTGTGCTCTGCTACCTCACCTCTGTGCACAGGCTTGTCCACCACAGCTGCACTGGTGGGAAGCAACCAGCCAGGTCGAGTCAGCCTTCCAAAAGGAGTTTCACAGAATAATTTGCCTTGGTCTCCCAGTGGTCAGGGTGGCACTGGGTGCTTCATTGTAATTGCCAAGGTTAATGGGGAGCTGAACTGCAGTGAAGCCTTTGCACTGGCCAGGCAACAACAAGAAGACTGAGACAACTTAATTCAGCACTTGTTGGAGGAGGAGGAAGCAAAAATTACAGATCTAGTGAGATATTAGTATTAATCATAGATTTCCTTCAGCTTCTGGAAGATGTAGATTTTTTTTTAAACTACAGTTTAAAAATTCCCTAAAATGGCCTCAACCGACTTTGAAAGTCTGGAGCCACTGTAACAGGGATCACTGAAGTTTTCCCAGGCTCTACAGTATTAGCAATATGAGGACTCTGAGGGGATTCTTCTGGTAACAGAAAAAATCTGGAAATTCATGCATGGTATTGATTGTCCAGAATAAATGTAGGTTGGGGAGCTTCATAAGAGGTAGCCAATGCTAGATTTTAGAAAGAAAATTGTTTTATCTATTGTATCAAATGAATAATGTCAAGCTTATTCTTCCTCCATCTGCATTATGGAGATTGCCCATAATTCATGATGATGGGCTAGATCTCCAGCTGAGTGGTGTTCATTGACTTTATTAGGAGGACTTAATAAGGAAGGTTACTTGTGCAAGGAGCTGGGGGATCGAGCAGAGGGGCGTGGGTGAAGTGGCAGCAAATGACCCTCAGCAGAAAGGGCCAGGAAATGAGTCGGTAGCTTAGATGCTGGACTCAAGAGAAGATGAGACTGAGTGGAGCCATGTACAAAGGTAAGGATCTGGGCTGGAAAATAAGTCAGTTCCTGGAGTCAGCAAAGGGGAAAAGCATGTCTGCAAGTCAAAGTAGAAAAAGGAAGAATAATTTTCTTTCAACAAAACTCATATTTTGAGACGTGTGATGATGAGCAGAAATACTTCAATTCCAATTAGTTTGAAAGTCAATTGAAAAAGAGTTCTGCAGCAGAATTTAAAGACTGTTAAATTTATTTTGGTTTCAATAGAAGAACTAGAGAAAAGGTGGGCAGTAATTAATGGAAATTGCAAGTAAGAGCCCAGGAAATCAAATGTTAACAGCCTCCACAATGAAACAAAATAAGTAAATCATAATTATCATTATTACAATGAGTATCAGGGGAATTAATAATCGTTAGTTAATTGTCAATAGTGCCAGCCTTTCTCCTAGTGTATTTGCATGTTTTCCACCTCTTACTTTGTCTCATTAGTTTGAAGTGATGCTATCAACTTGAAATTCAAACCTTTTAAAAAATATTTAAAAGTCATTGCTCTTTCCCTTCTGCTAATTATTACTTTGAAGTTTACTGGTATTTAGAAAATATTTTTTCTTCCTCATGTACAAAAATTGCAAAAGGAAAACAAACTACTGTGGAACAGTGACAGTCATGAAAAACGATGATACCAAAGATTAGTAAACAAACTGGAAAATCTAGTCTCTTCTAGGATTCAAAATCTAGAGACCCCAAATGAATACAGTACCTGATCAGAGCTGTTCTTTGAGATAAATGTCATGTGGAATTGCAGACAAGAATCAGAGCTTCAGCTGTGTCTCTCTCATGTTTCTAAAGAGATCTTGCACTTTACAGAAAAAATTATCTGAGTTTCTTATCAGTGGGGAATAGACCCTGGATAAATGCAGGGATTGCTGAAAGATATATCTTGTGTTGAATTTAAAGTGAAAATTGAAGCTTCCTAAGATTATGTTATGATTCTAGGGAATGCTGTTACTGGTGATATTTGAACCACTGTTATTTCTCCTATTAGGGATAGACTCATCACATCCAACTCAGACACAATTTGACTGATGCTCTACACAATATGCTGTCTGTTATTTGTGTCTGTGATCCTTTACACCTGGTCACAGTTTTCATTATTTATGCTGTTATAATATCCTCTACATACTTTACTACCTTGTGAAGACCAAATAAACTTTTTTGAAGCTTTATTCAATTTTCTAAGACCACTCTAGAGTGGAAGAATAGCTTGGGGAGGTCCATACTCCAGGCTGTCCAAGGTTAAAGACCCCACAGATTCAATTTGTATACTGCATTAAATGTTTACAAGGCCCATTGAAAGTATTGTAAGACTTGAGGCTAGAGGTTGCATCCTTTTATTAAATGAGCTACTCAGGCTTGGAAAAAACTATATTGATCTGTCTAATAAAACATATTTATTTTACCCACATAGTAGTTTTTATTAGGAAGCTGTGGGAAGTTTCCAGTGTCATTGGGACTGAATCGAGCACAGCCATGGCAATACCAGGATCTGTCTGTCCATTCTGTCTGTCCCCTTGCTGGTCAGAAAAAGCACTCAACTTCTCCTGACCCTCACAACACAGCCAGGACAGCAAACACAGGGCTTCTGGACACATCCTTCAGACAGCAGAGTCTACATATGTACAAACACATGTTTATACTCTGCTCTCTGCAGAAGAGTACCCTGAAATCTGGTATGTGCTGAACCTGTGGCTCTGTGAAAATCCTCTTTGTCATTGACTTTTATAATCCTGAGACTCTCTTGTATGGCCCCCAGGCTGCCTCATTAGCTCTGACTGGTCCCACAGTGCAAAGGGACTGGAACACCTGGAGAGAATTAGGCAAAGTATTAAGTGCAGGATCCAACCAAAAGCCTTACATCTGGCCTGGAGAAAGCATAGGGATTCCCCGTGGCTGTACCAGCTAGTCACTCTAACCCCAGTCTGAAACAGCTTAGAAGGTGCTCAGGCCTATGCTGAGCCCAGCCCTTGGCTCTCTCTAAGGGTAGGAGCTGCTGTTCCTGGAGGAGCAGAGTTCTTGTCTCATCCCCAATTCCCAGCTGAAGTCTCTGGGCCTCTCATTCAGTGGAGTCTTATAAATAACACCCTGAATCTCAAGGGCTTTTGCATTTCTGAAGCCCTGATGTTCTTCATTTCCTCTGTGACTGGGAGAGTGGCTGGCTGTCCTCTAGGTCATGACAGACTGTCACTTCCACTTAGATGCCACAGAAGATGGACTGCTGGATCGTGAGTGCCGGGATGCAGAGCTGCCGAAAGGTCTGCTCCAGGGTCCCTTGGGATTGTAAAGCAGCTGCCATAACCCACTGTGGGTTTTGATGAATTAAACACTTAAACAAGTTTGTTTTGTAAACTGAGAGCTTCAAAAGTGTCACAGTTTGGTTCAGCTGTAAAAGCCCCAAGGGCTGTTTATCAGAGCTGCTGTCAGTGGTGCTGTGTCAAACCGTGCTCCCAGGTGACAAGGTGGCTTGGGAGCCTGCCACACCGTGGCCATGGGAAACACTGGCCTGAGTAAATCTCTCTGTCTGTTTGTCTGTCTGAGGAGCTACCATCCATTCTCAACACTTTATCCTGACTACTCATTCATTCATTTCATTCACTGGTTCTCCACTTGCAGGCTTCTTTGGAATTCCTAAGGAAAAAGAGTATTGTGTAGGAAAGTGTAAAACCTTTCAGAGAAAACAGGACTCCTCATATGTTTTGAGAACATTTTTCCTGTTTTCAAAATCTTCTGAAGCTTTATACAGGTTTTTGAGTCCTGGTCACCATTAAAAAAAATGAAGGGCCAAAAAATTTTAACAGAGCATTTTTGCCTCCTCTTTCTACCCATCCAACAATGGCAATCCTCAGGAGCTAGGATCTTGGGTAGAGCTTGTTCCCACAAGCTTTCTAATGTTGTGAAGCCAGGGGTTTTGCAAACTGCACTAAGGATACTGAGAAGTTTTATGACCTCACATGTTCAACTTTTTAGTTTTGTCCATTGGTATCTTAAAAAAAAGTTTTCCCTGGTCTAAGTATTGTGTTTCGTTCACCAGCTTCCCAAAATGACTGCCTTTACTTCTATCTCCAGCTGAACACTATTCACTGCAATTTATAACTACTGGATTTAATTTCATCATGTATCAGCTTTCATAAAACATGGATACTTGGGAGACCTGTCTTTAACTGAAAAAAATAACCTAGCAGTTTCTCCAGCTTTCCCAAGGACATCTTGCTCCTGGAGGACTCATTGTCTTTGTTCTTTTCATCATGTAACCTGGCTCTGTTTAAGAAGGATTATGAAAAACACCTGTAACCTTTTTGCACTGTCAAACCAGCATCACAGCATGCTGGTTACAGAAGTGCAGGATGGGAAGGAACTTTCAGATTTATCAGGCTCCCTCCCTTGATGTCACACACCAACACATTATATAATCCTCTTCTTAAAATACTGAATTGCATCTTAAAAGTAGCTTTGGTTTTTGCTCACATTGTTCCTGTTGAAAAACTGTTGCTAGGACATAATTCTTATTAGTGCAAACAGTTCCCTTTTTTTCTGAAATCTATTCATGGCTGTACTCATTTATTCTTCTGCTAGAACTGCCCTGCAGCTTCATTCTTGGTAGACAACTACCCCCTGATGTTATATATAAATCTAAACTGTTTCTCTTCTCAGTCTTTGCTTTCCTGTTTCAAACAAGCCAAATTTTTCCTGTCATCTCTGGTCTGATCATTTCCACATTCCTCACTTCTCCTAGGTATATTATAACCTGGACATGTGCCAGGCTAAATTTATCTTTCTGGAACATGAAAACCAATATGCATATAAGAAACAAAGTGCATATGGCTTGTACAATGCTGCAACTATTTGTCATTTGCAATTATACTATATTGCCCCTCTGGACAATGTTCTAGCACTACAAAGTTGATCTTCTTCTACAGGAATAGCATCTGTTACACTGACACAGTTGTGAACGTGATGAAGAGTTGAAATTAGCCACATGCCTGGGTTTGCCTTTATTTTCTTGCTGTCAGAGTTTACTGTGGAGATACAGTGCACTAGGTCCACATGCCCAAGTTTTCTAATTCCTCTTCAGAGGTGTTTAAAGGACATGTAGTTGTGGCATTTGGGGAGATGGTTTAGTGGTGAACTTGGCAGTGGTGGGGTAAAGGTTGGACTTAAGGGATCTTAGAGGTGATTTCCAATCTAAAAGCCTCTCTGATTCTATTCAAAAGCCAAAGGGGCTCAAGCATCTGGGGATCTTACCTAACCAGGCCTCAGGGAAAAGTACATTTACCTGGAGATGGGGTGTTGCAGATAGGCAGTATGATTTCCTCTGAGGAAGGAATTAGCTCAGGACAAAGCCTGGAGACTGGTGTAAATGATGAGCTTAACTTTGGAGGAGTTGGCCAGCTGTATTCCTTCTGTGATTGAAAAACAGAGCAGTCTGAGCAGACAAGCTTGAACTTGCTTTCTTCTGTGATCTACTTTTATATTTTTAAGACAGTGGTATGAAACTCCAGTTTTTAACATGTAATTTTTTGGCCAACATAAATCCATGAAGAAAGTTTTATTTCTGATGTGGGCAGGGGGGCTGAACATTGCTACTGCAGGCAACTATATGATATTTTGGTTATATGCTTGCTGTATGCTCAGAGGATATGGAAAGAAAATAGCAATATTTTGCATATAACTGAGATACCTCTCTCCAATTCCTGCTGCCTACTTCAAACCAGTGCAGCCTATATTCTGCTGTTTCTCTGTTCCTGGTGGCCTTACAAGTTAATTTCCCATGTTGATTAAGAGTCTATTAAAATCAATGGACCACTAAAGCCTGCCCTGTAAATCTGGCAGCAGTCAACAGATTAACTTCAAGGTCCAGCCAAACATATTAGAAACAGTTTCTTGCTGACCACAGCCACTCTGACTGAGACTTGTGCCTGAAAATGAAATACTGTAATCTCTCCGGCTGCCAGCTAGCCTGCTGTTATATGTGCTCAGGCTTCCCCTGCTGTGAAGATAGCTATATTTACAGTGGTTGTTTATGCAGCAGCATATTATATTTAGCTATTAATCACATGGTGACATGCTCTGCCATTTGGTTAACTGGAAGAAAATATCTATAAAACTCAAACTTGCATTCATCCTTTCTTTTCCAACTTGGGTTGCCTGGTCTTGATACTATAAAATTAAGTTTTATACTTTCAAACCATTTTGTCATACCAAGGTCTCTCTGATGCAAAAGGCAAATGCTAAAAAATGTCCTGCTGTTGACTGCCTGTACCTCAAACACCCCAGCATACCCTTCCACTCATACCTCTGCTCATGGAGTAAATTCTCCTGGCATGTGTAGAACTGCTCCCAGGGATTAGGTCATGCACCTTCAGAAGCATTTGTAAGATCTCAGCCACAGAATATATTTGTTCCTGTGTAATTTTAACATTTTATTAATGACCCTTCACTCTTCTTATGAATTAAGCTTCCTGTGTATAAGTAGAGTTTCTTACGCCCTCGCAAATGCAATTCAAGGTGTCTAAAAGCTAAGCATGCAGCTCTGCTGAGCTGACCAGGGCTTCCATCCAAGAAAAGAGAGATGCCTGTCTAAATGACAAACCATTCTGAGGTTTCAAGCAAAGCCTCCCTTAGGAAATGGCTGCATGGCTTAGACTAGGCAGCCAACATTTTCGGGATGAAAGCAAGCAGAAGAAATTCCCTCCTGTCTCACAAATGAATGTTATTTCAGAAAATAACAGCCTGCTGAACAAGAGAAAATAGTAACAGTAGAGAGAGCTTGGTTCATTTTTGTAAGACAAAATAACTCTTCAGTAGATTTTTTTTTTCATTTTATATGAGCCTTTCTTTGGTTCCCTCAGCAAAGGAGAAAACTGATTGGACAGTCATAACACTTATTCAGTTTTAACCCAAAACTACTTATTCACCTAAAAAGAAAAAAAATATTGCAAACTAAATTTTGATCTTTTTACTGACAGGTAATACACATAAAAAGTATGAGATAGAGTAGAGATAAATATGACTAAATAGCAGCTTAGTGGAGCCATAAAATAGCTTATGGAATGACTAGAAGCAGTATTTGATTTTTTTCTGAAAAGCTAATTGTTAAATTAATCACACAGACTTTTGGGTATAAACTCTTGTTGGCAAAGATGTATGTATAGCCTTATTTTATTACTCATATCTTACCTACAAAAATTTAAATATACTGTAAAATCATGCTCAGTTAGATGGGAGCAATCAGACGAAATTAATAGTAATTTTTTTCCAAGTAGTTTGCAGACTGGAACTAATAAATACTAAAAATTATTGCAAGAAATACACTTAGTATCAACCTCTGCCTTAGATTCTTTTTTTCAGGATGCTAATAATTTATTAGTAGCTTCAGATAAGTTAAGTGCTACTGTAATTTTTATGGTGCCACAAGTATAGTACTTTTTCTCAGTTTAATCATCCTAATTTCAATCTTTTCTCCTCACCCACCAGAGGGTCTTAATTGAGAAACATGTATTTTAATAAAGTATTAATAAAGTGTTTAATAAAGTATTTACTTGCAGCTGCTGGCTGCAGTTCAAAGTCTGAATCCTGAGGTATAGGGAAGGCCTTCATCTCTCTTTGGCTTCCACAGGATGTATAGAGATGTCCCCTTTTATGACAGACTGATGTGTAAAAGAGATGGTATTGCAGTGTTTATGACATTGTTTACAATGTTCATAACATCCTGACCAGTCCTGTCATGCCAATGAATGTTCTTTCATTTGGGTTTCTGAGGACTTGTGCATGGAGTCACATGTAGTTCAATATGCTCTCCAGGAATTCCAAGATAATTTGTTCCAGAATAAATTGCATTATTTTACTGGGTTTTTTATTTTCTTTCTAGCTGTGTATGAGGAGTTGCACTTGACATTTGCATCTTGTTTTTTCAGTGTGAAGTTGTAAATTAGTCTCAGATTGCCTTGCAATTTGGGCAAGGAGACTCATGAACTTCTGTAAACCTTTTGATGTTCTCTGTCTGTGATTAAAGGACTATAATAAATCTACCCACAAAGAAGATGTTAGGAACCTCAAGCTGACAGCTTCTTAAGAACAACCTTATCATCTGTCTAAAAATATGGGCTTGCATCAAACAGATAAATAGATTTTTGCTATAATTTCCAAGATTGACAGATTTTATATGGGGAACTTTAGACGGTGGTGTACCAAACACCCTCATCTTCTCTCACAACACCTGATGGAGTTGGAAGATAAAATGCTTTTTCATATTAACTGGAATTCATTGTGATATCACAAAATTGTGACCAAAACTGAGCAAACTCGCCAGCAATGTTAAATGGGTATGAGACATCTTTGAATAAAGATAATTTGGGAAATGTTTTTTAACGCTAGGTGTAGATTTAGAGGCCTAATTAAGGTCTTCCTTCTCATTTGTTCTGAAACTTCTTCAAAACAACACCTTCAGAAAAGGCCAGAGGACAACCAAGGAAGCACAGACCAGTCAGATTCTCTTTGGTCCCTGGAAATGTTATGCAGCAAGTCTCTCAGAGCACGTTTCTGGGTGCAAGAAGGAGAAGAAGTGACTGGTAGCAGTCAGCATGGATTTACCAGTAGTCAGTCATGCCTGGCCAGCCTGATTTCCACCCAAGACTATGTTGCAGGTCGATGGCAGAGTAGCAGATGTTATTTTCATTGAGTTTAGCAAGGCATTCAAAGATTTTTCCATCATATTCTTGTATTCAAGATGGGATGCTACAGTAAGAATGGGAAAAAGTCAGATGGTTTGTAGTCTGGATGGATGTTTGGGTTTAGAGGGTGATTGAGTAATAACTCATCTTTACCTGGAGTTTGGCAACAAGGGAAATACCAAAGCAGTCAGCACCAGGACCTGCCCCAAGGATCTGTTTTGAATCTTTACCAGAGGTTGAGAGGAGGGAACAGAGACCTTTTTCACCTGGTGTGTGCAGTGACTTCAGATTGAGCCACAGACATTGCAAGGGACCTGGAGGAATGGGCTGACTAAGAGAACAAAAAATGAAGCAATGGCGAATGCAAACTCCTTTCTGTGGATCAAAGGGTCCTTTCCAACAAACAGACTCAAAACTGCTCAAGGAGCAGCTCTGTGAGAAAGGCCCTGAAGGTCCTGGTGGGCAGTGAGAGGGGCATGGGCCAGCAGCAAACCCCAGTAACAACAGTGGCCAGACAGTGGCCTGGGCACACAAACAAGGACAGAAAGAGAGATCAAGGGCCATCATTGCTTCCACCTACTCAGCACTCATTAGATCACTGCACCCAGTTTAGTGCTCCCCCCTATGGAAAAAGGACATTGATAAATGAATGAGTTCAGGTGAGGGCCCCAGGGTGTTCGGGAGCCTGGGCTTGTCAAGCCTGGAGCAGCAGCAGCTTTGGGGGCACCTAAGAGCGGCCCCCAATGCCCCTGGAGATCTCCTCGAGGGGATGGATATGGGCTTTTTACAGCCATGCAGGGAGGGAGGGTAAGAAACAAAGAGAAGCTGAAAAAAAATCTTCCTTATGAAGACAGTCAGGTGTGCAGATTATGCAGTCTTTGGAGGTTCTCTAGACCCAGCTGGAGGATCACAGTGTTGATCTGCTGTAAGCAGAAGGCCAAATCAGTGGCCTCTTGAGGTCACTCCAGTCTGAGCTATCCCATGGTCCTGTGACTTCTGTAGAGAAGATGCCTAGAGTCATGAGCTATGTTATGACATATTTAGTGAGGGATTTCTGTGAGCTGTGCCATGACATGGATGGCTAAGGGATTTCCATGGGCATGATGACATGCTGTGGGGGGATAGGTTATTGGGCAGAGGCTGGATGACCCCTACCACTGTGCAATCAGCCAAGTGGGAGAGGGAGTTATTCTAAGGCATCAGGGTCCTGTTCCATCCCTGCACAAATCTCTGTAATCTCTCTCTTTCTTACTCTCTATATTCTTCATTTACATATAAATTAGCTGCCCCGCACACAGACCCCATTTATGATTGTAGTAACAGAATATTTGGCTAAAGTCTCACATCCTCTTATAAATTATAAATTGGCATTTGGTAGAGGATGAAAATATGATCACCTTGCAAACAAGTCAACAGGCTTGTTTATATCTTCTCCCCAAAGCTGGAGCACCTCTCTCAGTAAGATTTGCACTTTAGACTGTGTCAGAGTATACCCGGGAACAAATGTACATAGTGCAATATATTTTATATTTTGCAAGTCTAGTGAATTTATCAATGGCAATCTAAAAGAATCTATAATCTGTTGTTCCAATAAACCACACTATTTGTGAATCTATGTTTGTGAAAGTTCCTGCTGAAATCAACCAGACTTTCTTAATGTTTTCATTCTTGAAGTAAAATCCCACATACATTCTCCATTTTCAAGGATTTGTTGTTGTTGTTGTTATGTGGACTCCAACCCTCACTCAAAATAAAAGGGCCCACAGCACACTCAGGGGCTTGGGAGGATAAAGGGAGATTACAATTTATTTTTTTTACCCTCCATATGAGGCTGTGCAGGCTGTGCTGTGTAAGGCAGTTCACAGTGTGCTGCCAATCCTGGCCTCTGTTCCCTCTAACTTAAGTTACTACATCTTCTTTCAGTTAGGCAGATTGGTGTCCACCTATGCTCCTTTTCTTTCAACATCCTCTCTTTTCTATACATATGCCTCTCTTCAGCAACAGCCTCTCAGATATTATTTGACATGTGTGAATTTATCCCAGTTCTGCTGCTCTGTGTGTTCATTGGTATGGTTGTGCCACAGTGATGCTGGGACAGGGTTGATTTTGCCAGCATGCTGAAGGGCAAAGTGGCTCTGTCAATCCTGAGAGCATGAATTGGGTCATTCATGTGCACAAAAACTTTTGAACTGATTTGAAAACCTCATAAGCATGAAGGTACTTGTTTACGTAAGTATTTGCCAATTATGGTCCTAGGTCAGGAAGAAAAGGCAAAGAGCCTCAGGACACAACTTGGAAAACTGAAGACATAAAGATTCAGAAAACTTCCTCTCTCTTTGGTGGCTTTGTTTTGATTCATCACTTTGTGGTTTTGTACTTCAAGTAAAAATTATGGCCATTTTGCACATTTGGCTACAAATTCTTTTTTCTTATGACCTTTGACTTGTTGACTACAAAGTTTTTCTTCTGTCATATAATTTCTCACCAGCTTTCTGTTCTGTTCATATCTAGTTCTTTCCATCTTTCTAAAGAGGATTTGTCCCCTACTCTTTTTATCACAGACTTTTTATCATTTCCTTTGCTCATAGTTGGAATCTCTCAAAGTTTATCAATATCCTCATGTAGTCAAATGCTTAGGAGTTATCCAAGTGCAATCTTTTCTAGAGACATACTAAAGAAGAGTAATTACTTCTCTGGCCCTATAAATGATATCTCATAGTATAATAAGCTGAAAGACTTTGTCTTCTGCAGCAGAAATCACAGTACATACTCATACTTAGCATGTTTAATTTTTTATCTACTATCAACTCCAAAATTAATAAGTTATTAGTAATTTTGGAGCTCCCAGAACCCTCTGGGACTTTTTCCTTTAGATATAAGCATCAGCCTCATTAATGCCTTTATAATTTATTCATCGCTCTTTAATGTTCTGTTAAATTCCTCTCTACTTTCAAAGTTCGAATTAAATATGTGTACGAACCATGTTCATTTCTGACTGAGTCGAGGCCCTCCAGGAACTGATGAATTCAACATTTAGCTGATGAATGACAGTCAGTCCCTTGCAGCAAGCTTAGTTATCAGTCAGATTATGAATTTTGGAGGGGGGAAATTATTGGGTGTGTTTCTTTATTGTGATCTTTCATCACTGATGTCAAAGGGTGCTGTACATCTGGTGTCAGTGAGCTGATACCAGGAATGCATGTTATCTTTTACCTTCAGTAAAGAACCTTATTCATGGTTTGGCAGGAGATGCAGTAGGACCCATGTTGTTTGGAATCATTAAGTCTGCTTGAGCTGGTAATAGAACAGATGTTATTGCTCAACCACAACTTCTCAGGCTGGATAGGAAACATCCACTGACTCTCCAGCTCCTCTGTTAAGACAAAGGTAAGAGGATATCATAAATAATTAAGGGCTAAAATCCACCCAAGCAATAAAGTCTTAGATTGTTCTGATATTATCAGGAAGTACTTCTGCACACAGGCTGGAAACAAACCCTCAGCTGCTGCATGCTGAAGTCAGTGCCTCTGCCTGCCATGGATGGGGGAACAGCAGCAGAAACACTGCAGAAACTGAAAGCCTCTGACTTCTGCATATCACAGCAGCCTGTATTTCCTGGCCAAACTTCACAGGGACAAATTAATCCTCCTTTTGCCCTTGTGTCTAGAGACCAAATTCAGCAGTCACCTCCAGTGGTGAGGAGATATTGAGAAAGATGAGATATGGGAAGAGCCTTGACAGCATCCCCCTATGATGCATCTGCAGCAGCTGCAGGCAGAGCTGACACGACATCAGGGGCTGTCAGCACATGCTGCTGAGGAACAGTGGCAGGTTGCAGTTCCCCTGAGGAACAAGTTTCCCCTCTGGAGATGAGGGCATGCTGCCCTGCAGTGAGAGGGGACTGTAGAATTGAGAGATCTGCCATCTCCAGGGATGTAATCTCTGAAGTGCTGAAAGAAAGCAATTGCTAACAATTTTCTGGGAGAAACAGCATGTGAATTATTGATTGATTCTTACTGTCAGGTAATCTGAGCACAGACTTTCTGTGAGGAAAGGCCAAAGTGTCAAATATACGTTTCACCATTTTCAAGAACATCTACATCAAGCTGATGACGGGCAGAACTAGAGTCCCCTCACTTTATGAAATATATGCTTCCAAAGTTCAATAGCATTGTCATATAATTCAAGGGTTTGCTTCAATCACTATTCATAACTTCTGTTAGCACTGGAGTTGGAAAAATAATGAAAATATTATTCATAGAATTCATTAGTCCCCAAATTCCATGAATCTCATTGAATAGATTATTCAACTATTATTATCTCTCTTCCCCCTCACTCCTCCTCCCTTTCCCCAGGGATTTTCAGATGACTACCCATAAGGAGAAACAGGTGCAGATGCAGGTGTTGACCCAAGCTGGAGATGCTGCAGCTGTCCTGTATGACCCAGGTGCATGAATGGTGAGCATCCAACACACAGTGTGCATGGCTCCTTCATTTAATTTTATGTGTGGGACCCAGAAAGACATTTTTGCACAAAAGATCAAAATGACACTAGATAGGCATAGACAACTCAATCACATCCTGAATATTTAAGCAAATACACTTTCTTCAGAGGTAGATTGTGTCCAAGGTGGCCCTTCTTGTCACTCCCCTGGGGGATGGAGTGGCAGCAGCAGCTTCTGCTTGGTGTCTGCAGCTAAACTGTGCTCTTGTTGTTTCTCTGAAGGTGTCATGCAGGAGAGGGGCAGTGCTTTTCCAAATTTGTTGTGGCAGTATGAAAACTGTGCTCTCTTATAAATGGTATCTATCAAGAAAATTTTATAAGCTCAAAGCTTAAAATTTGGACTATTTGCAGTTATTGACCTTAAAGCTGAATTCTTCTTCCTGTCTGATGAAGGAAGATTTAGAAGGCTGCACTCTGCAGCCCCTTGTGGAAGTGTCTATGTCCTTCACATGTTTGCAACCAGGAAGATACTTGTGACAGTGTATGCCCTGTCTGTACCTGCTGAAGGGTGGGAAAATACCTGAGAGCCAGGCGCACTTTATGGGGTAGAGTGTGGGGTCTGGTCAAGAGGGCCCTGACCTGAAACTACCAGTACCAACCTAGCCCAGGGCAGCTCTGTGGTCAGGTCCCAGCACTGCTCCTCCTGTTCATCTAGGCAGTCTGGGTGTCAGGAGACTTGGGTATATGCTTCTCCACAGCATCTTGTACAAGGTGACATAGGGACAGTCACACCAAGATCTGCTCCCTCTCATGGCTCAAAAGTAAGGAAAGACAGCAGGGAAAGCCTCAAGCTTATAAAATTATCTTAATAGATACCATTTATAGGTATAGTGCTCCCAGCCTGAGGACTCAGGAACCTTCAACAAGAAGGGGAAATCATGTTTCTTAGCTCCTTTTTAAATGACTGCTCACTTCATGGTGATCCCTGCAGCTGCTTGTAGTAGGTGCACAGGATGAACCTTGTCAGCTCACCAGTGAACTCTTCAGTTGTGTCCTGTCTGCACAGGGTAGAGGTTGGTGAAATGGCTCTTTCAGGCACAGCATGGGAAGAATTGCTTATCACATTGACTAATTTCAGCCAAAGAAAGGAGGCAACTTGTCTGGCAATGCCTTTAGTGATGAATGTCTGCAAAGTGGGCTGTAAAAACAACCCCTGGGATAGCACCCATCTTTTTACCTCAGCATGCTCTGGGGTAAAACTCAGAGGTTTACTTCATTCTCTGACTAAAATCTACCATGAAGCCAGTTTGAGCACCTCATGGGTGCCTCTTCCTCATGAGAAGGGAATTAGGCTCACCATGGTTGCAAAGTGGACTAGAGGGCTGCCTGTGGGTCCAACAAGATGATTTAAAACCCCTGGCTGACATGAGTGGACCAAATCTGATCATGGGTGTGAATGCAAAGCATCTTCTCAATCACATCTCCCATCACAGGAGGAGGAGCAGACCCCACATGAACCAGTGGGGCTGCAAAAGTCAATATTTGTCTTGTAGAGCTGAGCACAAGGCACAGAGTGAAAGAAACATTTCCCCCAGCATGTGTATGCTGCTGTAGTACAAATTAGCACTGTTTTAGGCTGTGGGTTTGGGACATAAATTTCTGCACGCATGCAAGACTTGCAAGGCCCAGACTGTGGTCCTCCAGGGCATCCCCTAGAGCAGCTCCCGGGAGGGAGATGCAGGCACGTGCTGGTCCCATCCGTCCTTGGCAAGACATGATGGCTCTCTCCCTCTTGCAGCCTCACCCCAAGTTGTGAAAATCCCCCCTGGTCTGGGACCTGCCTTCATGCTGCTTGAGGATTGCCTGTGGCTCAGGGAGCCCAGCTTTGCTGCTCCTGCCTACTCCTGTGAGAGAGCTGAGGCAGCCTGTGCTCTTTCTTCTCCTGTAAGAGCTACCATGTCCTCTGTCACAGGGGAAAAAGTGCTTAGCTCAAGGGGTTTTAAACAAATCAGGATCAAAGCAATGTTGAGATTATTTTTAATGATGTATAATTAACAGGCAATCAGTGAACTGCACATGCAGGATCAATACCACCAATATGACAGAGAAACCACAGCACTAGATGGCTATGAAATATTAATAACCACCTACAACTTTCAAAATAGACTTTACATCTGATCCCTCTAATCCCACAGTGTGCACAGCTTCGTGCACACCACCTCCTCATGGGTCACATGGGCCACTAGCATTCTACCCCTCTCCTAGAATGGGGCATTCCTCTACTCTCACATCCCTCCTGTGAAAAGTGGGAGCTGTCCAAGCCCACACCAGTGACAAAGACCCACCCTGAGCTCAGACACAGGCACTGAAGGTGTGCATCTCCACTACACTACAGATCTCCACTCCACACTGTCACCCCACCAGAGCAGGACAGGACAGACTGCTTCAGTTGGAAGGGACCCACAGTAATCACCCAGTCCAGCTGCCTGACCACCTCAGGGCTGACCAAAATTTAAATCATGTTGTCAAGGGCATTATCCAAATGCCTCTTAAAAACTGACAGGTTTGGAGCACTCACCACCTCTCCAGGAAGCCTGCTCCAGTGTTTGACCACTCACTTGGTAAAGACATACTTCCTAATGCTCAGTGTGAATGTCTTCTGGTGCAGCTTTGAACCATTCACAAACATCCCACCAATGGATACCAGGAAGAAGAGCTCAGCACCTCCCTCTCCAAGTCCCCTCCTCAGGAAGCTGTGGAGAGCAATGAGGTTTCCCCTCAGGCCCCTTTTCTCCAGCTAGACAAGCCCCAGGTGAGCTGCTCCTCACAGGCCATTCCTTGCAGCCCTCTCACCTGCTTTGCTGCCCCCCTTCAGAGGCATCCAGGTGCTTTCCCACCCTGAAATTGTGGGCAGGGAGCTGCACGTGGTCCTGGAGGTGAGGCCACAGCAGTGCTGAGCACGGGGGGACAATCCCATCCTGTGGGACTGTCCCATGGCTGGACATGCTGTGCCTGATGCTGGCTGTGCCCCAGGCTGGGCTTTGCCCTCCTGGCTGCCAGGGCTCCCTGCTGGCTCACACTGAGCTGCTGCCCTCCTGCACCCCAGGGCCCTCTCCAAAGGGCTCTCCAGCCACTCCTCTCCAGTTATCCATGTGTCTGGTACTACTCTGTCCTAGGTGAAGGAACCAGCATTTGGCCTTGTTAAATTTCATCCCATTAATCATAACCCAATGCTCCAATCTATCTAGGTCCCTCTGCAGGGCCTCCTGTCCCCTGAGAGAGCCAGCAGCACCTCCCAGTTTGGTATTATCAGCAAACTTGCCAATGGTGCATTCACCTCCTGCACCCAGACCATTAACAAATATAGTGAACAGAACTCACTCCTGAACTGAGCCCTGAAGGAGCAACGCTGCTGACCAGTGGCCAGCCAGATGCAGCCCCATTCACTGGAACACTCTGAGCTCTGCCCTTTGGCCAGTTCTTCACCCAGCACACCATGAACTCACTCAGCCCACAGCTGGGACCAAGACCTTCTGGGGGGCTTGTCCAGAAGGGTGCTGTGGGGGACAGTATCAAAAGCTGTACTAAAATCCAGAAAAACTACATGCACTGCCTTCCCTTCATCCACCAGGCTTCTTTGTCTCCTTTTCTGACATCCTCCTCACTGGCATGGAGATCTACCTTGCCTCTCTACCTTTTCCTCATACCCAACCTGCCCAAACCCTTTTTGTCCACAACTATGTTGTGCCATCCTTTCCATGTCTTTAGACCCTGGTCCTGTTTCTTCTTTTCCTTTTTGGGGAAGAATTCAGTCATAACCACATAAAGGTCTCCTGGGGAGGACTGAGCTAAATATGTCACACCCCTGGAAGTCACCCAAAAATACTTTACCTTTCCAGATTTACAGTCTTCCAGATTTCACAGAAAACAAGGTAGAACTCTGTCCATTTTTGCCCAGAACATCCTCTTTGAAGTTATAGAAGAAATTGGAAATGCTCTTGAAAAAATATTCTGTCACAGTCAGAGACCAGACACAGGGCCAGAAAAGCACTATCAAGATTTGGCAAGTTCAGTCAGTTCCTGTGTTTTCTCTTCTATTTGGCTCTTAAAGGGAGGGCTTTTAACTCCCATTCCTTCAGACCAGGCTGATTTTCAGAGGGTATTTTTCGTGTGTGTGTGTGTATGTTGTGTATGTTTGTGTGCATGTGTTTGCTTTCCTGTAATGACTGCTACAAATGTAGTATTCAAGAACCAGGGTTACCATTCAGTCATATACTGCTAGGCATTTGACTGCAAAGACACACAGTCTGCATTTCTCATCAATAGTTTCTAGCATGTTTTCTTAGTCTTATTCCCAACCACATGCCTTAAGATACTTTTTCTTCTTCGTTATTTTTAAGCAAATTTCTAAATGCAAAGGATTAGGATGAAATTGAATTACGCAGCAACAGTAAGCTGAAGATATAAATAGTCCTCACTTTGTCATTTATAAGAGATGAGGATTATTTTTTTAAGTGGTACCCAGTGAGTGGCCAATTCTTAATTAACAGTGTTAGGAGAAAATGCTGAGTATTGCAATATGGCTTGATTTGTATAAATGGGTCATGGAATGGCCTTTCTGTAGGTCTCTGCAACAAAAGGAGTTTGCTTCAGAGCTGACTGCTCTTCCCCCAGTTTCCAGTCAGGCAGAAAACAATTCAAAAGACAGTTTTTGAGCTTATCCTATTTTTGGATAGGTGTCATAGAGTTTGACACACTTTGTATTTAAAGGGGATGGCTATCTCCTATTTGTGTAAGTGAACATGGTGTGATGTGTGTGGCCTCCTGCAGCAGATGTGTGACTAAATCCCATGTGCATTGTCACTGACTAGGCAGGCAGCACTGGGGGTGGCTGCTGCTGCCTTTTATTATCAGCTGCACTGGGTAAGTTTTGTGAAGCATGTTCACACTGCAGCTGAGACATCTGCCTACCTTTCCCTTCTTTTTTATTTCCACCTATTTGAGTGTCCTTTCTGAAAGACCTCCAGCCCTCATCTCAGTCCTGGTGCTGGAAAACATTAATTATCTGTGGGTAGGTTGGAAACAGCATAGTACATGCTGGGTAGCATAGTTGGCATGGGTGCCTCAGAGGTGGTAAAGGTACTGTAGTGGCAGAGAATCACAGAATTATTCAGGTTGAAAAAGACCTTCAAAATTATTGAGTCCAACCATTAACCCAGCACTGTCAGGTCCCAAGTCCCAAGTGCCACATCTACGTGTCTTTTAAATACCTCCTGGGATGATGACTCCACCACTTCTTTGCACAGTCTGTTTCAAAGCCTCACAACCCTTTCCATGAAGAATTTTTCCCGAGTATCTAATCAAACCTCCACTGGTGTAACCTGTTTCCCCTTCTCCTGTCACTTGTAGCCTGAGAGAAGAAATTGACCCCCACCTGGTTGCACCCTCCTTTTGGGGAGCTGTAGAGAGCAGTTAGGACCTCACCAAGCCTCCTTTTCTCCAGGCTGAACACCCCCAGCTCCCTCAGCTGCTCCTCACAGCACTTGTGCTCCAGAGCCTTCCCCAGCTCCGTTGCCCTTCCCTGGACACGCTCCAGCCCCTCAATGTCTCTCTTGCACTGAGGGGCCCAGAACTGAGCACAGCATTGGAGCTGTGGCCTCAGCAGTGCTGGCTACAGGGGGACGGTCACTGCCCTGCTCCTGCTGGCCACACCTGGCTGATCCAGGCCAGGATGCCATCGGCCTTCTTGGCCACCTGGGCACACTCTGGATCGTGTTCAGCTGCTGCTGACCAGCACCCCCAGGTCCTTTTCCTCTGGGCAGCTTCCCAGGCACTGCCCCCAGCCTGCAGCACTGCCCGGGGCTGTTGTCACCCCAGTGCAGGACCTGGCACTTGGCCTTGCTGAACCTCATACAATTGGCCCTGGCCCTGTGATCCAGCCTGTCCAGATCCCTCTGCAGGCCATTCCTGCCCTCCGGCAGATCAACACTCCTGCCCAACTTGGTGTCATTTAGAAGTTTATGGGGTGTGCACTTGATCTCCTTCTTTAGATCATCAGTACAGGTATAAAAGCTCACACCCCACCATCCTGTCCCCAGAGCCCAAGGCCCCTTTACCTCCTTCTCCTCTTCCTTTACAAAGATCTTCTTCATCTACGAGGATAGTCTGAGTGCCTTTCCTGAAGTGAAGCCCATTATTTCATGCAGTCAGAGACAGCTCAGGCAAGAAAGAGAGTTTTATTCATTTTTCCTTTCTTCCACTGCAGCAGGAAAATCCTATCAAAAGGAAGTTGATTATTTAAATGCCTCCTCCATTTGAATTGTTCATTCAGAGCTGTTTCTTACACCTCTGTCATCCTGAGGTTTTTCCTGCTTTAAGCAAACCTGTCATGGTTTTATATTATTTACCAAATAATGCCGCTGCTGACTATGAATTTATTAAAGAGGTACTGAAGACAAAGCAGCCTCAGTATTACAATACAATTTTAGTCTGCACTGAATTGAAAATGTATTGTGCTGAAGATAATCACATGGAAGGCAATTATAGAAACTGAAGAGGATCAAACAGAGTAATAGGGACATAAAAGGAAACCTGCATTCTCTATACACTACTCCCCATGCATATGAATGCTTCCCTTTTATCTTATTTTTAAAGACATTTCAAATTACATAGTAATTACAAATTCAAAAGGATTTTTCACACAAAATGATCTCATCTTAGCCACTCTCCTGAGTAACATTGGAGCAGCTTCCCAAGGCTTGCAAGTTAAGTTATCCATCTCTGCAAACACAGGATAGGTTCGTACAGGATATATTGTAGTTCTTTTTGGACTCAGGCCTTGATCCTGAGACTTCTGCATGGATCAGAGGAGATGATCACTGTGGCTTCTTCTGGTTCTATTTTCTATGACAAGACATAAATGATATCTTGGTCAGAAAGTTGATTGATCTGAATATTACTAAAGTATCATTGTATTTTAAATCACTAGTTAACTGACTGAGAGTGCAGTGAAGTGTCAGGATAATTATGTGAGTTAGTTATCACTTAGAGCTGCCCTAGAAGATTTGTCCTACCACCTAGGATGAAAAACCAGCAAGGTGATTATGACATGACTTTGGGAGGTGCAAAAAGGTGGATTGGTGCCCAAGGAATGTGTGTAGTGGCAGCTGCAAAATCACTGTGTGAGGAAAGGTGATTAATAGGCACAGGAAGAGCCTTCAGTTCAGATCTGAATCAATTCTGCTTAAAACGTGTAGGCAAGTAAGGAAATCTGTGGAGCACACAGAGCTGCATTTCCTTGTAGAACTTGCATATGGAGACTTCCAAGGGCACGTGTCTATATCTTGTTGGAATTTGGTACAACAGGATGATCAGAGCAGAGAGGCAATCACAGATACCATTTCATTGTCTCTTCAAGGAGAAGTCCATGGCAAAAATCACCTGGAAATGAGAGTTTTTCCATTTGCACCATGGGGTCAAAGCCCATTTATCTTGTGCACTGAGAGCCAGTGAAAGGGAGCAGGGCTGCCCATTTGCCCTATCCAGAAGAAGCTCATACTGGCAAGAGGTGCCAATGGGGAGAGGAAGGTAGTAACTGAGGTTTAAGAGTCCCTAAGTCATCCTACTAAAATCATCCCTGTGTACTGTGTTTGTAGTTAAACTCTTCCAAGATGTTCTGGAAAATGCTGCTATATATTTTCTTTGTGGCTTCTAGCAGACTGCTATTCCTTGTTTGTGTGAGGATTTACAAGAAGTATTTTCTCTATTATGTTGCTGTTTGACACAATATTTGCCAATTAAAAGTCATCATAACAATATGCCAATCTGGCACCTTGCAACTTTTACCTTGCTCATTTGTCAGCAAGGTCAATGCAAAACCAGAGCCTCTTCAAGCTCACACCAAGCCTTGAGACTCACTTCCATGGCCTTTGAGGTGCCTAAAAAGTTGAGTTTGGCCCTTTTTTTTTCCTTTATCATTCTCAATCAGGTTCAAGGATCAACTTGAGTATTGTATTCCATTAAATTGAAATGCCATGAAGTTTCTGTTCAGGAAGTCTCTCCCTCTATTTCTGGGAGAACATTTATGTGTCATATATGCCTATTTATAGACCTTTTAGAACACATTGTTAACAGAAAATAACATTGCAAGAATGAGAAGCCATTGTTTTTCATAGCTGTGTACCATATAACATAGACAAATTAATCACCTAAGCAAGCAAAAATTTGAATGGCATGCTTACATTGATTTCTCAAATGGGTGTCTCATGATCCATTTTGAATGATGTTTTTTGTGCTTTGGATTACATGAAAAATGGATGTCCTTTATATCTTCTGTGGTAAAGGACAGTGTCTCTTGAAAGGTCGTTGGGGATTATACAGAACTATGTGCCCATAGTAAACAGGGTACAGCAGACAATAAGGCAGGATGAGGAGCCTTCAATGTGTTCAACTCCCATGAAGGGGATGTCCCACCTGCTGCAGTGACCCCCAGTGCCTTTGCAAGCAACAGAGATAGCTTCTGTGTGGCTGATAAAACCTTCTCTTTCACACCTTCTCTTTCACACTTCCCTGAAATAAAGTGTGTGAAGGAAAATAATAGAAGAAAGATAAAGAGAAACCCAAACTTTCCATTTTCATTTGCATTCTACTGATTTATGTTGCCTTGTTTCTAATATTTCTTCCATTTCTAGGAACCAGCTCTGCTTGGCTACTTCCTGGCAGTAATGATTAAACCAACAGATGTGCTTGTACAAGAGACAGATTTGGTGTCTTCATTCACTGAAAATGTCTGTGTTGGTCTGGATATATACTCCTATGCATCACAGCCTTCTGGGCAGAACTAGGTTTGAAAATGTAAAAGTCTTGTGTTATATTGATACCACCAGTCATTAATTAGGAAGATATTTTTCTGTTTGAAGAGGGGGGTCAGAAACACATCACAAGCTTCTGCCAGCTTATGCTCTTTATGCAGGGTCTTACTCAGCGTCATTTATTTTACAGCGTCTCTGGATTTCCTTCATCATCACCAACTTCTATATTTATGGTGTAAAGAGCAAACTGGAAAACTTATCTTTTGTCACAGAAATCTTGACAGTGGGCAGGCAACTCCACACCAAGAATCTTTTCTGACAGCCTGATATTGCCATTTCCCTCTACCATGTGTTGCCTCCTAATTTATATGTGGTTTATTTGTTTGAGACGGTGTCTTTTGTTTTTATACAGTACCCAACAAAACAAGGTGATGGTCACACTGAAGATGGAGGCACTATACCATGCTTTGATTGGAGAACAGGAAAAGAAAATTAATTGGTACTGCTTTGCTGGGATTGCATCTCTCTGACTTCCAATGACTCAATTCATTAGGAAATGAGACACTATGAATACATACACACTTAGATTACTAGGGGATGGCTTAGCAGCTAGGTGTGTACCAAACATTCCTCCTGGCTGTGGCTCATAGCAGCTGAGCCTGATTTATTATCACTAAGCCAGATGCCAAGAAATGATTCTGATATACTGGGAGCTGGAGACATGCAGAGGAGTGAATAAATAGTACTATGCTTCTCAAGATATGTTGTGTGTGAATGTTTGTGGGTTGCCTTTGTGCATTCTGGTTGCAGAGAGGTATCTCTATTGACATAAAATATTCAGGGTAGAATTGGACACTGAAAAGATTGCTCTAAATATGTTTTAAAAGAAGGTAGCAGGGAATCAGTAGGGAAAGCATTTGATTTTTTCAGTCATAAAAATAGCAGAAATTTCTCCTTTTCTCTATCACTTTGTCTTGAAGTCAATGCAGGGGTGTTCACAACCGCATCCTTCTGTTTGTGATGTCTGACACAGACATTAATCACAGCTCAAATGAAAAAAAAAAACCAGAAAACTACAAACAAATAAAAAACCAACCCAAACCACAAAGATCCACAGGGGTTTTCTCCTGTGATTTCTAAAGCCTTGTCAACACCCTGTGCAGTACTGCCATCTGCACTGTAGATTGTGTCTAAACATGTCATCGTGCCAGTGACAGGGCAAATGTACATCATCAGTGGTGCCACTGAAAAAGAAGGAATTAGTGCACACCTGCAATATATTCTGAGTTAGGCAAGTAAAACCCTGAACACAACAAAATGGTGGTGAAAATGTTGATCAGTTATTTCATGGAAATGTGATTTACATGCCAAATTCATCTGGCAACCAGCATCACCCTTCCTCTCAGGAAGGAAGGTTTCAGAGTATTTTTCAGATTTGATTAATAATTTATTTGGCATCTGGAAGTCACAGCAAAACAGCTCGTATGGAAAGGAAGGGTGTAAATTGCCTGCCTCTGCCAGGCACTACTTGGTTATTATTCACAGCTAGAATACTATTTGTAGAATATTTGTGTATTTAATATTTTAAAGAGCAGCTCTGGCACTTGGGTTGATTTCAGCATTCTGGAGGCTGTGTCTGTACTACAGATATTGTCATCTGGAAGACATGCTCTCATTGCCAACTGAACCAGTTGAGGATTTTAATATGCAAGGAAGCAGGCACTAGAATAAGGGGAGATTACTGTGAGTTTAGTGCATTTTGAATGAAGGATGTCATCCATGGAAGACAAGGGAAACGTTCCCAAGCTGAGTCTGCAGTGCACACAGTCTGCCTACTGTAAACAGGGCATTGCTGGAGCTCAGGCCAGAGCACATTAAAAGGAAGAAAGTTGCTGATAGATTTTACAGCTGTACATTGCAGTAATCTGTGGTTCTCTGGGCTTTATATAAGTCCGACCCGGCTAGTTCGAACCCTTGCCCACATGGACCGGCATGGGCTGAAGATAAAAGACGAGGAGCGCTCTTCCAGCACGTGGGACGAGTGTCCTGTTTATTGGCTTGTGATGGGACACTGCTGGCCGCAGCGACCATCCAGGTGGCAAAAGAGGCTGAACCTGTACCTGCAGTGGGGTTTTATCCCCCAGGGGAAAGGGGGCGGGGAAAGAGGACCGTGGCCAATGGGATGCCATTGGGGAGGGGTGAGGGGAGGGGTATCCATGGGGCAGACCACCAGGTGTGGGAACTCAGCACATCACTCCGGTTGTCCAGAGTTACCAAGAGAACCCTTGGGGGTCTCGGAAATCCTGGAATGTTGCCAGGAGTGTTTGGTGGCTTGATTTTGATCCTTCTACGGAAGTGACAGCAGTTTGAGGACGTGAGAATCACTTGGGAGTGAAGGGTGCAAAAGAGACACATTTATAGGGTGAAATATAGGTTTTAGAGTTTTTGGTACAGGGGGGTTATGGAGACAAGATGGAGGGATCAGGGCGTGTCTCGTCCTTCTTCTTTCTTCTTCTTGTCATCCATTTTCTGTGGTGATGTTGGTACTTGGGGATTGGCTCATGGTGAAGGTGCACTTGCTAATATGGGTGAAAGGTATTGGGAAATAAAGGTAAATATCATGTACGTAGATTTTAGTATAAAAAGACATGACCGCCCCGTGGGTGGTCAGAGTGCCTTTGGCTGTCTTGCAGGTCAGACCTCTGTTGGGCAGACAGAAAAATTTGTAGATAAGAAACAATAAAAAATCTGAAGATCGAAAAACTGAAGAGTCCAGACTCGTCCTTTGAAAAGCGGGCCACCCAAGAACCACCCTACTCATGTCCGGGCAGAGACAGACAGCCGAACCCGACAACCAGGTGTGTAGAAAGGAGTTCATGGAGAGAAACCATGTGATGAGGAAGGGGGAATAATAATTACATACTACACTCAGTACAGAATTCCCATTACCCAGTGCAGAACTACTAAATAAACTATTTAGTGCAATACAACAGTACATGTGATATATTTCTGCCTTTCTGCATTTATCACTCAGTGATTACCTCAACCAGGTTATGAAAGCTCTCCTGATTGTCTTCTAGGAATTCACCTGATAGTATAACACAGTATTTTAACCTATTTACAGTGCCATGCTATTACTTGTCGTATGCTATCTGCAGCATTTTATTTATATATTCAGGGTTGCAATTCTACTTACCATCTGTGGGAGACCAAAGTGTTAATGGCTCAAACAATGGGCCATGTGGGAGGCAGCAGGTGCTTTGCTGAGACCAGGTTTGCACCTCCCCAAAACCAAAACCCAAACCCAAGGGGAGGAGGGGAGTTTTTTGAGTGTGGTGGTAAAACCTCTGGTCCACATAGGACAGAGTGGGGAAACAGCCACCACCAGAGGCTACAAGCTGGGTTTTGAACCAGATAAGGGAAGAGGACAGTAAGAAACAGATCCTTTGGAGACTTTAGTCATGCAAATGACACAAAATTACAGTTACACAACTGGGTCAGTTCTAAACCGTCCCCCTGTGCCCCTGGGAAGATATTGGGTCATTCACATGCAGGCCTGACAGTGTTCATCCCTTCTGATGGAGCATAACTGGCTCAACTACACTGACTTGATAGAAAGCTGTCATGCCATAGAAAGTGTCATAAACCATCAAAGATCCCCAAAATGCCCCCAGACTCATTTCTGGGGTCTCCCACCAGACAACTGAGCATGACCCACAGCATTCCAGCAGTGTTAAACTGCTCACTCACCCTCGACAGGGAGGTACCCTATCATTCCCACCTTGCCTGAACATATATTAACCCATCAAACTGTGTTTCCCAGGCTTCCCCCACTCCCAACAGAGCAAGACTGGGACCAGCACCTCAACCAAAGGATATTGAAATTGCAACAATCAAGTCTCATCACTGGATCCACAGGTGGTGATATCTTTCTACTCTTATCCCTTCTTTCTCCTTCTTCCTTTTCCTTATGTATGTTCTTAAGCAAAATCTTTATTCTTTTATATTGCTATATTAGTATGGATAATAACTAATATGGCTACATGCCTGCTTTCCATTGCAACCAAATTGTTCTAAAAGAAACCCTACAAACACACACACATATATAATTTTTTTTCTAAGCACCAATCATTGTGTTGTTTCACTCTAATCTGCCCCAAGGAAGAACCTGAGTTACCCTCTCTTTTGGAGGCAGGTGGCAACACCAAACACACATTCTTATGAGCTGCTAGAAGGTCTCATTTTCTTATCAAGAGGTTTTTAATAGAAGAGGACATTTAATCAACTGAAAAGGGAAAGAAAAGCACTAAACGCTGAGTCATATTCAAGATACAATAATTTTTTCCCTTTTTAAGAGATTGAAACTGCTGTAGCTGAAAAGCTCTAGCTGCTGTGCTCATTCTTGCCTTTCACAACCACAACATTCAGAGTGCCTAAGTCTTTATGCCTAAATCTACAACTTGACCTACAACAGCAGCAGGAACCAAACATTCTCTTCTGTTTATTTGACCCTGTCATGTGGATTATACCCTCTTTACTTGTTAATCACTTTCAGGGGATAGCATTCACCATGTCAAAACCAGACCAGCTTTCCTCCAAGTTACATTCTGCTCATATGCAGTCCCAAAGACTGAAGAACAATTTGGCTGGGATGGGGGGGATGGACTAGATGACCTCCCAAATTCCCTGTGAAGATTTGGTGTGCAAGGGTGGTGGATGGGGACATTGCTGATCTGAATAAGACACAGAGTGTCCGGACATGGCTGTGCTGGACCTTGCAGAGGCAATCCTAAGGATGTGAACCACAGATGCCTAAACAAGCATCTGGACTCTATGCAGTACCCCAGAAGCAAAGATGACAAAGATGAGAAAGGAAGCAAACAGGAGGTGAGCTGTGAGTTTGTGACAGAGTCAAGATTTACCGAGCAATCTGATTGCTGTTCCTTTACCCCCCTGCCTCTCCTGGCTAATTTCACAGCCGAAATGAAATTGCCGGTGAGAAAAGCAGTGCAAGCGTGCACAATGCGCTGTGATTAGAAAGGGCACTGCTGGGGAGAGGAGCATCAGATCAGCCAAGCAGAAGTTTTCTGTGTATTCCCTCTGCCTTTTCTCCTGAGAGGTGCATGCCTTTTATTCTCGGCTCCTTTGCTTTCAGTTCTGTTGTTGCAACTTGCCCCTCCTCTCTAAAACGTAAAATGTAGCCTCTGTCTGTCAGTGTGATGGAGGCAAAGCCAGCTGATGTTCATTCTGCTTCTAGAAGGATAAAAATGCCACAGCACTGATTCTGCATGGCAGGGAGGGGATATTGCAGCTCTCAATAGCCAAAAGTAATACAGTTACTGACATTTTAGTTACCCCTGCAAGGGTACACATCTTCAACAGTGCTGTGCACCCAGCAGTGTCTGGATAGTCAGTGAGGAAAACAGGAGGAGTTTGTTTAGATTAACAAAAGCGCTTTGTTAGATTAAAAAGCACTAAAAAGGTTAAAAAACACAACCTGTCTCTGTTAAGGCTCCAAATTCCTCTTTTTGGGGGACAGGAGAGCAAGAACTTAGGAAAGAAGATCAGGATTTGTGTGTTTAACCCATTCAGCCTGGTGAAGGAAGAGCTATGTTTCAAAGCAGACTTTGAGAAGCTGCAACCACACCAGTGATTGTCTGTATATTAATCCTCAATAAATATTTTCAAAATGAGTGGCACAGTTCAGAAGTTATGAAGAGGGACAACACCCTGTAAAGCACTAAGAAGCAAGAAAGCAAGCAGATACAGCATAAGATGCAATTAAAGTAAAGACAGCTTTGAAAAGAAGAGAGACCTTACAAGCCAGGGTTACTTTAGCCTGCAGTAAGGGAAGATTAATAATGAACATAGATTGCTCAAATGAATCATATCATAATGGATGCCCTGAATGTCTTGTGATGGATGGCTAGACAGAATTTAGTGCCATGAACACTGGTGATTGAACTGGCATACAAAACAGGTAGGAAGGAGGTTTCGGTCAGAGAAGGGCACAGGCAGCATCTGTCAGTAGGAGGGCAGAACTCTCCTCCTGGAGAAGAGCCACAGCCTCCAACCTGTGATACTGGGGAGAGAAACCAAAGAAAAGAGAACAGCCAATGCTCGGACAAGGGCAGCCACGTCAGGCTGCACAGAGACTGATGGATGTGCTCAGGAGGAATCTTTATCACCTGGAGCTTCCCCGTGGGTAGCTGCAGTGATATTGGATTAAGAGCTTGCTCAAGACTGCTTTTCTGCCCTGTGGTGTGTTCAACCCAAACAACATTTTGAATTTGCAGTTTGGGTAGAAGCCTGAGCATTCCACGCCTATTCACTGTAGACAGACTTAAGACTATAAATAGGTGCTTTGTATATAATAAAGCTTTCCTGATACAGCAGTGGCTCTTCAGTCTTCTGGCTAAGGTAGCAGAGTTTGCTACCTGGCACCTGATAAATGCTATATCTGTGTCCCTGGGGCATCTGCCACTAAGTAAATTCAGTGCAAGCTGTTAAAACTTTGCTAGGCAGTGAACGAGTGTCATATAGGGCTGGCTGGCTGGACCAGAGCAGCCACAGAGGTTCAGAAACCTCCCACTCCCTCCACATGCCTCCACCAGCCCCACCAAGGCCAGCTGTGTTCCTCTCTCATGCCTCTCTTGCCCAGGCCATGAAAAGTCTAGTTGGTCCACTGGGAAAAAAGTCACAGCCTCTGAAATTGGTAAATACTAAAAAAAACACGAAGAAAAAAATAGCAAACCTTTTCCTGCACTGGTGATTGGCACATTCTTAGGGGGAAAAAAACCCAAAAAACCAACAAAAAGCCCTCCAAAAAGGAAACAACACAAAAAACCCCAAACCAACAACAACAACAACAACAAAAAAAAAAAACAACAAAAAACCCCAACCCCAAAAAAACAACCTAAAGCAACAACAACAACGAAACAAACAGAAAGCAAGTGTCTCTCATTATTCTCCTTGCTGGATAGAAGAAAAAGTAATTAAAAAAGCAGCAGGAGAACGGGGTGTGACACAAAATTGCACTGCACAAAACATGGTCCCTTTCTTCTTCTTTTCACCAGATTTTTTATATGTTTTCAAGTCCTACCCAGCAGAAGCTGTAGGGTAAAAAGTCAAATAAGCTCCTAGACATGGGACCAGTCTTTCTGCAAGTGTGAAGAAATGGTGACATTCCCAGCTGCACCAGGACTGCTCTTGCCCTCCTGACTGCAGCATAACCTGTTGGCTGCTGGAGGGGAAGGAGGGAGGGAGGGAGGGAGGGAGGGAGGGAAGGAAGGAAGGAAGGAAGGAAGGAAGGAAGGAAGGAAGGAAGGAAGGAAGGAAGGAAGGAAGGAAGGAAGGAAGGAAGGAAGGAAGGAAGGAAGGAAGGAAGGAAGGAAGGAAGGAAGGAAGGAAGGAAGGAAGGAAGGAAGGAAGGAAGGAAGGAAGGAAGGAAGGAAGGAAGGAAGGAAGGGAGTTAGTTCTGTACTAAAGACATGGGAACTGTGTGTTAAACTGTATAATAAATACACCAGTAAATAGCATGATTATTATCAACCCATGGCCAAATGTTCTATCAATAACAGTAAAAATGTACCAGTTAAATATGGCTGCTTCAATTTCCCTGTTAAAACTGCCACATACACTGGAAATGTATGACCAAAGTCTCACTGTGGTCCTGCAATTCATGTGAACTGATCCCTTCAAGTCAGTCCTTAGTCTGACACAGCCTTCCCTTCAAGCATTGGCTCTTTGTCACATATGCTGTATCAAAGGTATGAAACAAAAGAGCAGCTGGAAAGAAATGTAAAGTCTGAAAACTTCACTCTGAAAAGCAACTCTACCAGACTACACATTCCTATATTCAGCAGATCTGCATCTATGTCAGTCAGATCATCTCTCAAGTGATTAAAACAAGCTCTCACTCACAGAAGAGCTGACACAGCCCATAAAAATATTTACATAATGCAGAAGAAGAAGAATTTCTTCATTATGCTACTGCTGTGATTAAGACTGCAATAGGAGCTGACCACTCAAATATTCTCCTCCAGATAATTAAGGTTTGAGTCTTGATTATAATTAAGAGGGTCTTTCAATTTATATATATCAGGGCTATGCAGCAGCACAGAAGCTGCTTTCCAGGTATCACTCCAGGCCACTATCTTTTCCACAGAAGCAAAAATGTCCACCTTCTTCACTGGAAAACAGCAGTGCTGGCAAGGACAAACATGCAGCAAATGGTCTCACACAGATCATAAGTCTTTATTTGTCTTCAGCTCTGCTTGGCAGAGCAAGTGGATTTCACATCTTTAAAAGCCCTTTGCATCAGTTATCATTTATAACCCTGGATGTATTTACAGGTTTCCTGACTCCTTCTGTGTGCACGTTAAATGAATTTATTCCTGCACTTCTTCCTTTCTTTCCTTTAACTCCAGCCCAAATCTTCCCCTTCAGCAAGGTTGTCCTGAGGAGACACCTATTTGGGGGAGAAACCCTTGTCTGATTTTCTGAGGATATTTTGAAAGTATACAAAGTCTCTTCAAGTATTAGTGTGACCACCATGTCACATTTCAGTGAGGTTTTGATGCTTAGAGCTGGGCTTCCTCATCTGCTTTTGGAAGCCTAATATGGAGTCTGAATTTCAAGTTTATAAATCATGTAAATATATCTCTTTGTAGATTTCACTGGGATCTGAAATAAAGTCCCAGAAGCATGGTAGAATAGAATAGAATAGAATAGAATAGAATAGAATAGAATAGAATAGAATAGAATAGAATAGAATAGAATAGAATAGAATAGAATAGGTTGAAAGAGATCTTTAGCATCATCTAGTCCAACCATTAACCCAGCCAAGTCCTACAAAACCATGTCCCTCAGTGCCACATCTACACATCTTTTAAATACCTCCAGGGATGGTGACTCAACCACTTCTTTGGCAGCCTGTTCCAATCCTTGGCACACCTTTCTGTGCAGAAATTTTCCCAAAATATCCAATCAAAATCCCTGATGCAACCTGAGGCTGTTTTCCCTTGTCACTTATTACCTGGGAGAAGAGACCAACCCACACCTGGCTGCACCCTCCTGTCAGGCAGCTGCTGAGAGTGATGAGGTCCCCCTGAGCCTCCTTTTCTCCAGGCTGAACACCCCCAGCTCCCTCAGCTGCTCCTCACAGCACTTGTGCTCCAGAGCCTTCCCCAGCTCCATTGCCCTTCCCTGGACACACTCCAGCCCCTCAATGTCTCTCTTGCACTGAGGGGCCCAGAACTGAGCACAGCATTGGAGCTGTGGCCTCAGCAGTGCTGGCTACAGGGGGACGGTCACTGCCCTGCTCCTGCTGGCCACACCTGTGCTGACCCTGATAGTGGAGCCCTGGAAAATGTTAAAGATAGACTTTGAAAATGTTAGGCTTTGTGTTTTCTCAGATCACTGCACCTGCGTAAGCAGTATGATAAATGATATAATTGTTAGATGTGATGATTGTTTAGTAATTAAATATAATTATTACATAATCAGAAGAAGAATCATGAGAAACTATGTTGGAAATTTAAGGGGGGCTATGCTTAGCTGAAATCTATGTATATATGTAAACAATATAAGTTTAATAATTAACATGAAAGTTATATAACGATAGAATATAAAAGCACGATCATCTCGAATGTATGGTCGGAGTCAGATTTGAGTTGAATACTCCTGACACCCAGAGCTCTTAATAAAAGCACCTGCATATAATCACTTATGTGATTATGTGTTTCTGAATGCTAACAACCCCAGGCAGGATGTTCAGCAGTGGTATAATAAATAATATTTTAGCTTGGTCTCATTTCTAGGTTTCAGTTGTTTAACTGTAGCAGCAAAACACTGCAGTAGGGCCTCTGTGAGCCTCCTAGCTATAAAAAACCCTAGATGATATCTATTAGTGTTGCTATAGAGCCAGAGTAGCATTTTAGGATTTAAAGAGATATGTGATATCACAGATATTTTCTGTCTGCCCTAGAAAGAGATATGGACAATAGGGCACTGGAGCTCATTTCCAGGTATGGGAAGGTTTAGGGACACAGGGCTCAGGAGCATGCTGATGCCTCTTTGCTGGCCTTGGGGTTTTACTACAACTATTTGGCAGCACCTTTTACTGAGGAAAGATAAAAACCGCAGGATTCAGGAGATGGGTTTCCCACCAAGAGAAGCTGTGGAGGTTTGCTGAACACATACACAAATCCAGCCTTAACAAAGTGCTGCCTACCTCTCAGCATCAGAAGAGAGACCATATTCAGCTGTGGCAGTGCCGCACACCCAAGTAATTCCCTGGGAACACTGTTCTAAAGTAAGCACTTTAGGGTAATGAGACAGAAGGGAAAGAAGGGATACAAGAGATGAGAAAGGTCACTGAGTGTGTGAAAACCAGTGCTTTTTTACACACAGGATTTGCATGTCCCAGAAACTGACAATGTCTAATGAGGCAACCCAAAGACTGATCAGGAGACTGAAGCAGTCCTTGAACTTTTAATTACCCATCACAGAGGTAGATCCTTTCAGCTCCACGGCAAACATAACTGTCCTTTTTCTCATACTGCAGTAAGGCTGAGCTTAATACTCTGGCTGCTGAATTACTTTATTTGGCTTTGTTGCTTTTACATTGTCAAGACTTTATTTCTGTTCAGCACCACATGCTCTTCGCCTTGTTGCATGCTGTACTAATCAAGCTTTTATTATGTATTTTTAGATCCTCCCCACAGTGTGCAAAGATCTGCGGGGCTCTTTTAGCTCAGAATATCAATAAAGCTTATTGCCAATGTTCCTGGTAGAGGTACTGCATCTACTTACCCTGGTCGTCCCTTGGAAAAATTAAATTGTTGCAGTGTAAGTGCAAGGTTCAAGGTCCACTGCATATGAAAATAGAATTGATTACTCCCAATGAACAGAGGCTTGCAGCTCTTAAGAACATTATACGATAAATGTGTTGGCACACACTGTGCATTTGGCATGCTAAGTAGTTTAGTGAACTACTCTCTGCAGCATATTTTAATGAAATGCTGACAGTTTGGCATCTTATTGGATAACTGCATTCAGTGGCATTGGTCACGAATGGAAGGCATGCAAAATACTCTGTAAAGGTGGCAGCTCCTCCACAACTTTCTGCTCTGGAATTTATCAGAGTCAGCAATTAGAAATCAATAATGAGCACATGGTTTTCCCCCAGTTCACATCTTGAAACTTCTCCCTCTAAGCAACCCCACCCAAAAAAAAAAAAAAGATGCAAAGTATTTAAAGTATTTTCCTAAAGAGCTTGGCTTTATCTGCCAAAGGGATGCCATTAGCATCTCATGTTAGACAAGGTGTGAGAAAGAGCAAGTTACTGATGGAGGGTCTCTGCCTCTGCTGGTGTCCTGCCTGCCTTGCTGGCTGGTGCACAGCGCAATGTGGCCAAAAAGATGAGGAACACAAGGGCCATTCCTGACTCCAGCAATCTCTGAGACATGGATAACACTGGCACAGAACCTGGGACTGGCTCTACTGGTCCACTTCATTTCTGTCTCTTTTTTTCTTTTTCTTTTTTTTTTTTTCCCTGTGCTTGAGGAGAGGGTTTACTTATGACAACAATATTTTTTAAAAAACCTTTAATCCCAGGTGGGATTTTTTTTTAGCTGAAATAGTTTCACAGTAGAAGAAATCAAACTTTACACAAAGTTTTTCCTGTCTTATATCCTCACCTGCTCCTAATCCTACCATTACCTGAGGTTTCCTTCTGGAATAATGTTTTTCTTTCATCCACTGCGTAAAGACCATAAACAAATAAACTGGTAGCGCCTCACTCTCCCAGGGTGGCAACTCCCTTGGCGAGTCTGGAGACGTGGCCCTGATTCTTTATATTCCTGGTGCCACCCAGTGTTGAAAGACTGGAAGTGGCACTGCAAAGGCACTCACTTGGGAAGTCACCCCCGACCGGTGCCTCTGGCGCACGTCCCGCAGCCAGGACCTCAGTGCCACCTGTTGTGACCAGGCACTGAAGGCCAAAATCTTAAACCATCTTCTTCCACAGACAGCGTGACTTCAGCTTCGTCCAGGCCCTTCCAGGACTATATAGTTCTTCTGCTCAGGTTCTTCTCTTTTCCTGATTAGTACTAAAAGGCAGAGGAAACTTTTCACCAGTGTGTTTCAAGGCTCTTGATCCCAGGAGGTCATATTTATTATCTATCTCTTTAACAAGGATTTTGGGTATCAGTCACCCCAGACACACTGTAGCCCCACTGTGATTAACTAGCTCAAGAGAAGTATCCATCACACCATCCAGAGCTTTGCAGACAGATAAGAGATGTGGGTCAGAGAATTACATTTCAGAGTATAGTGCTGAGTCACTAGAAGACAGTTTATTCTTTCTTTAGTGATCAATTAATAGCTCGTTGCTTTAAAGTATGAGAAAATTATCTGGCCTAAGAGAGGAGCACAAGCATCTCTAAGATTGATACTGCCTACTTCCCAGATCCAAAATTAACTTTCCCACACCTTTCTTTTCCTTTTTTCATATGGATCTCAGCTCTTTCAGTGGCTATGGTCTGGCTTCAAGGGCCAGGGAATGTGACAGGCCATGATTACAACAGCATTTAACCACCCTGTGACCAGCCAGACCCCACCCTCACTCTCCTTTGTCAAAGGATTCCTGCTCCTCACACAGAATCATAGAATATCCTGAGCTGGAAGGCACCACACCCTGTTCCTGAGAGTGTTGTCCAAATGCTTCTCAAACTCTAGCAGGCTTAGTGCTGTGTGCACTTCCTGGAGAGTCTGCCCAACCACCCTCTGGGTGAAAAACCTTTCCTTTATATCCAACCTAACACCCCCATCCTCCACAACACACAGGTCAGCTGTCTTAAGTTAGCTACAGAGATAAAAAACATGTCGGGGCTTCTGGACCACAGAAAGTGGTTTCTTCTTGGTTTGCCAGGGCAATACAAGTCTCCTTTCATTCACACTTTGTGGTCATACTTCAGCCATTGATCCCCACTCTGCTTGTCATCCAACAATTTCTTTCCTAGGTCTTCACAGAACAATCACAGAATTGTTATTGCTGAAGGAAGACGTGATTTTATCCCATATCTATTTTACTCTTTTAGAGGCTGTTGCATAGTGGTGACAGAAGTTAGAGTGGCTCTTTTACTGTGTTTTACAATTCTTGTTCCCTATTTCGTTTATACTGATTTTGACACAAGTCTGCCTCAGCAGTAACTCACTGCACTGCCACCAGGCAGTCTGACAGCATGTATAAGCCTAGATTTGCCATCCAAAACCCCAGGCAAATGAACAGTCATAGGTTATAAGGAGTGGGTTTGACTGAAATGCCTTACATGCAGTTTGTTAATGCGTGGACACTGGCATAAACTCTCAGTTGCAGAAAGGCCTTTTCCAGTCCTGGTTCCAGAAGGATGCCAGCAGCAGTACAAAGCAGCAATAAATCAAGCAGCCAGCCAGTCTATAAGTCTGTTTACCTGGTCATGCATTGCATAACCAGATAAACAAACAAGTACTGGGCACCCTGAAACACTGTAGGTATTTTCCCCTTGTCAGGCCAAGCCATTCCAGAAAATCAATAGGGGGTGTAGGAAAGGTCACCACTGCCTGGATTAATCTCATCAAAAAGCAACAGCCAAACTGCAGTGGCTCCCTGAGAACAGAAGGACATGGTCTTTCAGGAAACAAACACAAAATTATAAAGATGCAATAAACCAATATTTAAGCATATAAATACTATAAACTAAGTAAATGTTGTAGAAAAGGAGGATATTGGAAGCATCGGTCTTTTTTTTTTTGTTTCTTAAAGCTGCAGAGGTCTCTATTCTCTTTTGATACATAGAAGAGGAGTTCTGGAAGAAAACACTGATCTAACCCGGTGGATACAAGCATGGATGTAAAGTAATAGCTTCTCCCTGAGCAGAAGGACTTGGGGGCATTGGTTGATGTGAAGCTCAACATGAACCTGCAATATGCACTCACAGCCCAGAAAGTCAAATGTTTCCTGGTCTGCTTCAACAGATACATGGCCAGCAGGGTGAGGAAGCTGATACTCTCCCTCTGCTCTGCTCTCTGGAGATCCCACCTGGATCTGATCACAATACCTGGAGTATTGTGCCCATCCCTTGGATCACTAGCATGAGGAACATATGGACCTGTTGGAGAAAATCCAGAGGATGGACACAAAAATGATCAGAGAAACAGAACTCTCTCCAATGAGAAAAGGCTGAGAGAATTGAGGCTGTTCACCTGGAGAAGAAAAGGCTCCTACCTTCAAGCAGCCTTCCAGTACTCAAATGGGGCTTACAAGAGAGATGAAGAGGTTCTTTTTGCAAAGACTTGTTAGGATGAAGGATGATGGCTCTATTCTGAATAGTGTGGGTTTGTATTAGATATTAGAAGGAAATTATTCACTGTGTAAGTGGTGAGGCACTAGCACAGATTGCCTGGAGAAGGTGTGGATGCCCCATCTCTGAAAGTGTTCAAGGCCAGGTTGGATGTGACTGAGTAATGTGGTCTAGTGGAAGGCATCCCTACCCATGGCAAGAGTGTTGGAAATAAATTATATTTTAGGTCCCTGACTAATCCAAACCATTCTGTGATTCTTTGAGCTAAAACCAAGGTGCCAGGAGTGCTCAGTGCATCTTTGTTACCTTGTTAAACATATGGATTTAAATAAAAAAGGGTATGGTAGCAACAGCCAAAGCCTTTAACAACTCTATAGCTATGAAAACAGGAGTTAGTAAGGGCAAATATGGCCAAGCAGATGGCTTTTATTTAGGAAACTAAATGAGATCCCTCCACAGTCCTTTTATTAGCATCATTATATAAGAAAACAAGTAATTAACAGAAAATTACTGGAGTAGACAGTAAGCACCTGAGGATAAATTGCTCTAAGTGGCAAATAACCTTCACAGAGACACATTAAATTAATTGAGGTGATTGGGTTACTCAGACAGAGAAGAAGGGGGTGCTGGACTGTAATTTTTACTTGGGACAAAGAGGTTCTGACCCTGTTGCTCTATGATTATCTGTCAGACTGAGGTGTTTTCAGCAGTACTCACTGAAACACTGATGATATTTGAATAAAGTGCTTGTATGAAACTTCTGAAGTTTTCATATGAGGAAAGTCTTGGTCCATATTGAGTAACTGATAAGTTGCTTGCTGCCCTTGGCAGCAGGGGCTCACTTGCTTTTGGCAGCCTGCAGGAGGGAGGCAGCACTATGCATGTGTGTGCTGGCTAATGACCCCCTGCAGAAAAACTTAGAGAGCTTTTAGGCTCACTAATTGTTGCACTTTCTCTCTCTGGAACCGTGGGGTGCTAAGCATGTCCCAAGCTACCTATGCACCAGCTGTGTGGCTCTGATTAACACCACCTAGGAAGACCTGAGCTGGGCAGCCTCAGGAACACTAACTTATTCTGTTCTTCAGGGCAAAGTAGTGTGCAGTCATTTAGATTTGTGCAGTCACTTAAGACCAAACATGGAGAAATATTAGCTATGCTGTGAATCCCAATGACAAAATAAATATGTACCCAAGTACAATAACTTAAACATAATCTGTGTGCTCTCGAAATGATCTGCTCTTTGCAAAGGTATTGCATTTTGCCATCAAAAAAAATATCTACATGGAGAAACCAAAAATGCCCTAAGGGAAGGAAAAGGATCATTGGTCAGTGGTAAATGCAGAGAGAGAATAATTCAGATTTTAACAGAGGAGGGAAAGAGTTTCACTTTCTTCCTGATCTATTCTTAATATGCCAAAATGAATTAACAGAGTCTTTAGATATATGAAGTACTTCAGACCTTATTTCTCCTTCTTAAGAGAGAAAGATTACTGAGGAATTGCAGCCAGGGGAGCATGCCACACTGAGACAATAACGTTTGCTAAAACACTTCGAAGAACAGAACTACAGCTTGAACTCTGTCCATTGAAAATGAAAGATTAAAGGTTTATTGCCCATTATAACTGCATGGTAAGAAAACAGAAGAACTTGTGTTGATATTCACATGGCTAAAAAATGATTTGCAGAATTAGAATTTGAGACTTCTCTAAGTTTTATGGTAGTGAGGACAAATCTATATGGCTAAAGACCAAGCAGAGCTCTTAGGTCTCTGGATGTGTAAATAAGTTGCACTCACAATTTATCAGATTAATATCTCAATTTGGCATATACATTTTGCTGATTTCATTTGGAAAACTTTGCAAAACTTTAGGTAGTGTTGTAAAGCGCAATATCAGTGAGGAGTCAGAAGAGAAAATACTGACAATTAAATAAATTTCTGAACAAGCTATGAAAGGTTTGCATCACAGACTCCACAGGATCTTTCAGAAATGGCACCTAAGTCTCTCTGTTTGAGCTCTTCTACCGCTTGAGAGGTGCCTCAAGGCACACAAGTACATTAACTACTTCATTACTTGTGTAAACTTTCAGTCTCCCAAAGCAAGGTGCCACACATCAGATGCAGGTTTGTTTAACTTCATCTTTGAACCATAACCAAAGGAGGCAAGAGACTCTAGAATTAAAATGTGTCTTCTGTGCCTACCACGTAACTTTCACACAACCTCCCTGTACAGCTGTGTACTGCAAACCTCTACTTTCCTTCTGCAGAGGATGCCCCTAGACAGAGGAAGCATCTGCAGTTGCTTTGGCTTGCTTTCAGCATTTTGAACCAAATCCTATCATTGTTTAGCACACATCCATTGTCTGTAGCACTTGGGAGTGCAGTGTCTGGTGGCCTGAGGCAGAATTTCTAATTTGTCAAAAAAACATTCAGCATAAGCACCATATGATAATTAATAAATGGTCATTAAAGCAAGAGATAGCCATGATGTCTTTGATGTTGATTAAAGTCTCTTCATGGCATTTTAATCACAGTATTGCAATGCCAGAATTTCCTTTTATTTAAAACAAATGTTGTACCTTGCAAAATGCTTTACAGTGGGTGTTTTTCCAGATTCCTCAGAATCCTAATGATTCCTAATGATTCTTTCTCTCTCTCAATGACAAAATGAAAGCAGCACTGGGATTAAAATAGTACCTAGATCAGGAATCTCATGAATGTCAAATGCAACGGTTTGGTTTGGTTTGGTTTAAGCTTTGGTCCAGACATCAGGCAGCATTACTACACCAGAACATTCACTCCCCAGAAAATGCAACAAGACTAAGGGTCTCTGAAATAAGAAGACATAAAGTAAAATAAGAAAATAAAAGAAGGGAAGGAGAGAAACAAAATCTACCACCTCGGGGAGAAAGAAAAAAGATCTGATTTTCCAGAAGTGCAATATCAAGATTTAAAGCATAATGATTTTGAAGTCTATACTGACATTGAATCGAGTAGGATTTTAATTTTTTTTATCAGGAAAATAAAGTGTTATCCTGCTGCATGTTTCAATGTTTTGAACATCAGACTCTAAGGTTCATTTTCAAGACACATCTGGGTATTTGGGAACAGATCCTCAGTGATACTTAGGCATAAAACTTTGACTGAAATAACCAACAGTGAAGGGAAAGGAGAAGAAGCTGGACAGCTGGCTGTAGTGAATCCTCAGCACTCTCAAAGGCTGGTGGGAGTAACAGAGACCTGAGAACTGTGGGTTTTGAGCCCAACTCCTGACTGGTGAGGACAGGGAATGTTTAAGATGTCTATGGTGCATGGAGAAAGAAGTGGGTTGTTCAAGAAAGCAGAGGGTATTTCCCTTTAGAAGGCCTTATGTTCCCACAACAGAACATGAACACAGACACATATGAGTTAATAACCCTGCATTTCTAAGTCAAAGCAGTTGCTCTTCATCAGGGGATAAAACATATCCATGAGACCAACTTTAGATCATAATCTGTCATGGCTTGCTGGTACTCTCTAGGTTTCTAAGAAGGCATGGCAAAGAAGCTGTAACTGCAGTGGTAAGCTAAGGGGAAGATTTAGAAACATATCAAAACATAGATGTATATATACTTTCTACACATAAACTTTCACCTTCAGACTTGTGTTTGTTTGGTTTTTGTTTGTTTGTTTTTTCTTTTCCAAGCCTTCCCTGTTCTAGTTTTTGTTTTGGCACTACAGCATCTGAATTTTACAGGTTAACCTCACACCTGTGTCTCTCACATACATCATACCATCTTCAGCACTTCTTGACATTATAGCAGCATTACTTTACAGCTTAAAGCTTCCACTTGGTTGCTACCCAAAGCAATCCTCCTGAGTAAGCCCAAGCATTGCAACTCTACAGAAATACCACGAATTCAAGCCAAACATTTTTCTAACAAGCAAAATCACTTTAATATTTTCTTAGTAAAACTATACCTGCTGCAAATGTCATCCAATTCACAATTCATTCACTTATTCTGAATGATATGGGCCTTACAAGCAGCTAGTTTCTTCCAGTTATATCTCTGCTGAGCTGAAAACCTTTTAAGGGCTGACACCTACAATGACCCCATTTCAAGAAATGGTTATTTCAGTCAGCTAATTTGTATTTGTCATGTGCTAGTTTTGTCTAGGATGGAATTAATTTTTGCTTTACCTACTAAACTGCCCTTGTATGAACTCAGGAGTTTTCTTCACTTTTATTCTTCCATTTGTCTCCCCCATCCTGACATGGAGGGAGTGAGTGAGTGGCTGTGTGATGCTTAGCTGCCAGCTAGGTTCAAACCATAACAATCCTTTTTGGCTCCCAACATGGGGCTCAAAGGGTTCAAGATAATGGCAGTTTTGTTTGGAATGTGCTAGACTGAATTTATCACTTTTCTTGCTGTTCAGCTATTAATTGACAGACTCTGGTGCTTGCCATAGGGCTTGCTTGCCAGGCTGTAAATTAGAGCCTAGTGCTCTTGGGTGGCTGCTTTTTGCTTTCACTGCTTACTGTAGAGCTGTGCTGCTTATCATCAGCAGGAAACCTCTAGAGCAGTGCTGGAAAGCCTTGCAAGGAGCAGTGCAAGTGCAGCAGTGACCCGGCCTGAGCTGACTTAGGTGCCCAATTAACTCGATGCAACAGATCATCCTCTTGTCTTGAGTGACCACCGAAATAGGGGGAGCCCCAACTCGTAGACTAAATTTACATAGTGTACATTTGTGCATATTTTACATGCATTTTGCAGGGGTGGTCCATAGACCAGGGGAGTGAGATCTGTGTTTCAAAGGATGGGAAGGCAGGTGGGCTGTTACTAAGGATGTATTGGATAGTGAGGGACATGAGCATGACATAAATGGTATGGGTGGAGAATGTGCTGATTCTGGCTGGGATAGAATTATTTTTTCATAGCTGGTGTGGAGCTATGTTTTGCATTTGTGCTGGTTGATAACAGTGTTGATAACACGGAGTTACTGTTGAGCAGAGTTTAAAATAAAGTCAAGTTTCTGTCTCTCACCTCACCCTACCAATGAGGATGCTAGGGGTGCACAAGGAGGCTGGAGGGACCTGATGAATATCCCATACCATACAGCATCATACTCAGCATATAAAATCTAGGGGAAGAAGAGGGAAGGGGGGACATTCACAGTGATGGCATTTGTCTCCTCAAGTCACCGTTCCATGTGATGGAGCCCTGGAGATGCTGAACACCTGCCTGACCATGGGGAGTGGTGAATGAAGGCCTTGCTTTGCTTTGCTTGTGTGGTTTCTGCTTTACTATTAAAATGTCTTTATCTCAACCCACAAGCTTTCTCACTATTACTTTTCCAATTCTCTCTCCAATCCCAAAATGGGGGGAGTGAGTGAGTGGTTTTGTGGGATTTGGTTGCTGCCTGAGGTTAAACCACAACAGGTTGCCACACAAATCATTCCCCACAATATTGCTTTTGGTGGTAAAATAAAGTGGCAGTTTATAACAAGATCAGGAGAAGAGATAGTAAACTACTTAATCTCTTTTCTCTGAAGGGGCTGAGACTTTTTGGAAGTACTTCCTTAATATATCACCAGGACTAAATAACTTTGCTTGAAAACCCTGTCAGAGGAATTCTTCCTACTTGACTCTAGCCACATGGACATGGACAAAAGGATTGTTTAGGCAAGAATGATTTGAGTAAATACAAATTACATAAAAATGACAGGTCACAGCTGAAGTGCTCATTGGCTACAACATGTGCTGCTTCGAATAGTGATAGGGGACTTTAGCATGATAGCTTAGAATATTTTCCTAGTCTTAAAATTTGGTACTGTGATGAAATGATATTAATGAGATAAGTCAATTGTCAGTTTAATTGTCAGTTAATTGTCAGTTAATTGTCAGTTAACCAGAGACAATGGTCTCTTAGATAGTGTAGTTTAAGTTACAGACCCAGACTTTACACTTGTTTTTTGATAAAGAAACAGGCAAAACATATCTAGTAACATCTGCTACTCTGTTTTCAGAATCTCTTGATGCAAACAGCTTATTTAATATGATGCATTGTAATGCCAGTATCCATGGTTCTTAGCAGGATTTAGAGGTTCAAACACTGAAACTGAAAACTCCACAGGGGAATTTTACTTTTCCAATGTCTTCTTTTGATGAGCTGGTTGGTTGGATTAAAAAAAAACCAAAACAACAAAAAACAAACAAAAAAACCCCGACAAAAATAATTAAGCTTAAATACAAGGTTTAGAAAAATTTAAACACTAAATGATAAATCAAGCAAGTGCTTCAATAGAGTAACATAGACATATGTTAAAAGAGAACATGATAATGCTGTGGTTTTGCTTCAAGCTCAGCATTCTTCCTTTCACAGCCATGCAGTTGTATAAAGTCAATACTGGCAGCTTTTCAACGCTGTTTCTTTTAAGGGCTTTTAGTGACAAACTGGCAGCTCCTCTGCTTTTCCTAAGGAGCCTAGAAATGCCTTTTCTCTGACTTTGGCTGGCAGGTACAACAGATCCCATTCTGGCAGAAGGTATTAGAAATGGTGGTTGTTCTGCCAGAGGTACCTGTGAGTCCTGGGATCTCAGCAGCCAGGTCTGCATGTGCCTTCCACTGCCCACCTGCCCGGGGCTGGGCACTGGCCACTCTGCATGTGGGTATGGAGTTCCAAAGTGCAGTGGACTGGGGGCAAGCCTAAGGAGCACAGCACAAAGACCAATCACTCAGATGGACCGGCCAGAGCTCTGGAGAGAACCATGAGCTGAGCTGGGGGCTGTGGCAGCTTGCCTGCTCAGTGAGGTTGAACAAGGCTGCAAGGAGGAAGATCCTTGCTGTCCAACAGCTCAATGCCTGCGTTACTGTGTGAGAGAAAAGTGTTGGACAGTCACTGCTTGCCCAGGGACTGCAGACCCTTGACCCTGCTTACACATGTCCTTGGCTCACTGTATGCCTCTGCCTAGTCATTTCAGACAGCAGTCTCATCACAATGCTCAGCTTCATCCCAGTGCTTTTCCTCCTGCTCAGAACATACTTCCCATGGGTAGGGTGCTCTGCCTGGACAGACAGGGTCCAGCTGTCGTTCTACTCTGCTGAATTTACAAATGCCTCATGTTTAATTCACCTGCTCCTCTCCCTCAGGTACTGAGAAATTTTCTTTTATTTCTTTCTGAGTCGCGTAAGAGGAAATAAAGTAAAACCTTGTGCTGCGGTGGCTGGGGCATGAGCTATGCCTGAGGAGGCAAGGTTGGGACAAACATTGTACCTTCTGTCTTTTTAGCAGGAGCCAAAGTAGAATTTTCCACATTCAGAGCTGTAGCTTGGTCTGACCACACACAGTGCTACTGGATACGGACACTGTGTGCACTGTGGAGCATCCCAGGCACTCTGAGGCAAGGTACCAGCCAGCTGCACCTCAGGAAACAGACGATTCCCTGTCCTCTCCCCGACAGGCAGGAGGGGACCTAAGAGACAGGGGGGGATAGAGGCAGGTCCCTGCTTGAGGTGGCAGGCAAATCCCCTTCCTCTCCTTCCCAGGTGCCCCTGTGGAACAGGTGTGAGGCTCTGTAAACCAGGGCACAGGAAAATGATGAGGTACATGAAGGAAAATCTTGGGGATTGCCTGGGGTTAGTCAGCACGGTTTAAGGGGAAGAGATGATGGCTCCATTTCTGAAAGAGACAATAGTGCCATAGCAGAGCCATACCTGCCCCTCAGCCTATTCCTCCAACACAAGAATAAAACTCTATGTCAGTGTCCAGAGCAGAGAGGACATGGGGTGTGGGGTAATTCAGCATGTTTGGACTGCAGTGCTCCACAGGCTGTGACCTTGGCCTTCATTTCAATGGGAAACTCCTTTTCCATTTCCCCCCAGCACAATGTCTCCTGCATTGGTCAGATTTTCCTTGGATGAACCTGGTGAAGATAAAGACTGGCCACACCTTATACTGCTAGATGATGACATCTCCATCCTTGGAGTCATTGAACACTCAGTTGGCCACGGCTGATGCTGGCCATACTCAGCTGTTGGAGGTCATCAGGGCACTCTGGGATGGGGCTGAGTTCTTCAACTTATTTCATCCACCCATCCATCCATCCATCCATCCATGGCTTCGTGCAGAGCTGCCACAGACCACTGTAGTGTCACTTTAAAGGTAATTGCAGGATGTAGGTCAAGGTGTGCCAGAACAGGCTGACAGACTAGGAAATGCCTGAGCCTAGTCCATCACCTATTTCAAGGCCTTTCTTTGTAACCAGGGGTGAGTTGAGGAGGAGAAAAGAAGAGGAGAGGATGGAACTTTTTATAATCCATCAGATTTCACCCAAGAGGAAACTAAATTCTTCCAATCTCACCCTAGGCAGACAAGTTTGGTTTTACTAATACATCAAAATTCCACTTTCAGCTTTGTTACAGATTCCCACCAAAACAAAAAGCCATAAATCACAGAGCAGTGGGATGATTGATTTCCCTTAATGAATGGAGACAGGAGGAGGAGAAGGTAAATCATACAGATGGGCTTGATTTGCAGCTACAAAAGTGATGTCCCAGCCTGCACACACAGACAAAATGTACAATTTCCAGTTCTCTCTGCACCACTGCAGCTCAGTCCTGTTATTTACTGCACTCCTATAATCACTGCTGCTCAAACATCCTGCTGATACACCACAATTACTGCCAGTTCTTTTGCTCAGAGGAAACCTTTCTGTTCTGTGGAGGAGGGAAAAATCTTAATGTCATTGCTAGTGCTCACCGGTGTAGGTCTCTGCTCAGTGTTAAAACTTGCATGGTGGACACACCACCTTGTCCCAAAACTGATGGTGCTGGACTCAGGAATGAGATGTTGTGGTCCTGAAGACCTGGTACCAGCAGCACCCATTTGTTTATTTGAGCTGAGAAGGGGGTCACCAGAGTTGCCTCCACTGCAGCTGAGGATGTTAACCTGTCTGCAGTCCCAGTTGTCATCTTCTTAACCCCTTGGGGGACAACTCTCTGCACCCAAGGTCCCTGAGCCCAGCTCTGATACAACCCTTGTGGCTGCAGGGCCATGGCTTGGGCTACTGTGACTATTAGAGTTACCAGGAAGCCTTGGGACTTCTGCAGAACAGAGCTAGGAAAGGCCACAAAGGTGACACCACAGGCACACAGGGCAGCTGAGATGGCATCACTACCAGCTCAAGGGTTTATGAGAAAAGCCCTATCACAGGAAGGTACAAAAGAGTCAAGAAGCAAAAAGGGAGGTGAAATAAGGAAACTTGGAGCCATAGAGGATGTGCCCTGGGGCTACAGAGCCCAACTCTTCCCCTGAGGTGGTGGCTGTGCAGCAACAAAAGGGCTGAGTGCTCTGTGGGGTTGGTAGCTCCCTGTGTTCAGCTGGGCTCATCGTGTTCAAGCTTTGTTTTGCACAGGTCTGTGTGTCTTGCTTGCAGCACCTCCTTGCACATGCAAACCCCAGAGGAGGCTCATTTCTTTCTGGAGCTCCTGTGCTAAGCACCACAAACCAGGTACAAACAAGGCTGCTCCCAGGGAAAAGGCAGTCACAGGAAAGTTTAGGATCTGAGTCATGCAGTATGAGCCTAGCTACAGCAGCTGGTGAACTGCATGGGTGAAAAGTGCTCCAGAGGAAGCAGAAGAAACATTTACAGTGCCAGGAGAGCACTAAAGTCAGGACTTATTGAGGTTGTTGGCAATGGGCTTTGTGGAAAGTTGAAGCTACATTGACTACTAAAAATGAAAAAGGAAAGGCTTGGAGAGAAAATTGCAGGTCTAGAAAAAGGAAAGATGAATTTTAAATAAGAGACTGAATTACTAAAGAATTGATGCAGAAACACACGTGCCTCTGCAGCAGAGGTCCTCATCCACACCTGTGGGGGAGCAAGCCCGGGCAGGATGGGAGAGATGGCTTACAAGAACTAATAGAGCAGACACTTGAGATCAGGATTCAGCTTGGCAACAAGCACCTGTGAGGACAGTGGCAAGAGAGACTAAGTGGCATGGATCTGAAGCTTTGGTTTGCCAGAGGATGACTGAGTCTTTGGAAGAGCTGTCCAGGCAGTGGTTTGCAGTCCTCCCAGATTCCAGCGGGGTATTAATGCCTGGGCAAGGGAAGGGAGGGAGGTGATCTGATCCCAGGCTGGTTCACATGCAGCCACCAGGTCCTTCTTTCCCCTCTGACCTCTCCTCAGCAAAGCTCTGGACCCCTGACCCTCCTCACGTCCCTGGTCACCACTGGCACAGAGCTGCTGCTGAGGAGATAGAGTAGCAGGTTTGACCCAGACTGCAGTCAGAGCCTGGCACAAGCCAGAGCTGCATGGTGGCTGCTGGGACCGTGTGTGGATATTGCTGCACAGGAGTGGTGGGACCTGGGAATGGCTGGGAGTGATCACAACCCCGCTGCAGTGCTGTCAAACCTTGTCCCAGTGTCATCAGCACTGGAGGGACAAGCTGTGGGAGAACAGCAGCTCCCACTGCAGAGGACTGCAGAGTGCAGGTGTTCAGCTTGGAGGAAGAAAAAGCTGAGCAAGGACTGGAGGGGGTGGTTTTAATCAAGAAAGCAGGTACTGAATACAAGAGCAGTTCTCATGCAGGAGGCACTGAGACACCAACCTAATGCTGAGGTTCAGAACTGAACCTGCAGTGATGGATGAATTGGTACCAACTGCTAGGGCAATTACTGAACCCATACATCAACAGCATTTGACTCAGCTCTAGCTTAAGAGAAAAATCATTCTGGCAGAACAATTTTACCAGGCACAGATAGCTAGAAGACGTAAAGAGAAAGAATAAGGTCTGTGAAACAATCCAAGCAGCAACAATGTCACTAATTTTTTGCTCCATAGAAAAGAAGGTTAATGGAGAAAACCAGTGTTTCAAAGTTGAGGCAAAGGTCAGAAATTTTGTAGAACATTGGAGGCAGAAACAGAAGAGGGAATTTCAGCAGATCATGGAGCTGAGGACTTAAGGTGAAAATATAACTGCTGGCAGAGGGGAGAACTTTAGTGCCTTTTAAGAATAACAACTCAAATTAACTAAACCACAAGAGCTGGAAAAGGAACAAAATGTAAAGCCTGACCCAAAAAAAACCCCTGATGCCTGTAAGGATGCCCACCTGCTCAAAATCTCCAGCTACTCCTGCCAGACCCATCCATACTTTATGTCAGGCAACCAGCAACTGAAGCACCAGTCACAAAAAATTGAATGCAAATTGTCCCCAATAAGATACATCCTCAATCGTAGTTCAAGCCTTGAGAAAATGTGCTCATGGGGGCTGGAGTGAGCAGGGGAATCTCTGCTCTGGAGCTGGGGCACATTCTGCCTCTCCTTCTGAACTGGCCTGAGTGTCTGCAGGGCTGTTCCTCTCACATTTCTCACTCCTCTCTCTGGCTGCAGTTGCACAGCATTTTTTCCCTTCTTAAATACATTATTCCAGAGGCAATTTCCAAAAAAATTGTGCCATTTCTGCCTCTGCACATGGTGTTTGCTTTGCCTCTATCCACCATAATCTCTTTTGAACATGGATATGGGCGTGTATCTTGGACACATAGAAAAGTGTGTTATACCCATCCTGCTGCAGCATGAAAAATCCAGTGAGCCACAGTAGTGGCTATAGTGGCATATATTTTACCAGGTCCACACTTTCCTGTGTCTGGGAACTATCCACAGAAGTCATTTTAATCTATCTCTTCATGGGAAGGGTTCAGAAGCCCTGAGATTATCCCTGGCTATCTCCATGCTGTCAGGAAGCTGTTCACAGCCACTCTCACCCTGCCAAAGGCTATCCTATCTTAAGCCTGGCCCTGTGCTTTCTGCTTCAATATGATGTGTGAACCACTTCTTGTACTGAAGGGCAGCTCCACCACTGATTAACAAAAATTAAATTATAACATTCAGTGTGCATTTATCCTGCTGTGGTTGCTGAAGTGTTTCTAAATGGGCAAATGTCCCTGTGATCATGTCATTTGGCTCTCATAATGCTGCAGGCTGGACAAGGTATAAATATGCAGGAGCTGCTCCATTTCACTGTTGCATGGATACTAAGCAGATGGATGGATGAATGAAATTCTTTCTTGCAGAGGACTGCCCTTGTCAATACAGACTGCACCCTTCTCTCTCAGTTCTGCACCCGGCTTGGGGAAAAAGAAGGTGAACACCATATTTAAACACTATTGCATTTTTCTGAGCAGAGTGATAGGATTAACAGCTTGGTGCTCTCTTTCCCTTTCTGCAATGGCACATTCTGAGTCCCGCTGGATGATGATTCTGGTGCACAGAAAGACACTCTGTCCCCACTTGCCTCCCTCCCTCTTCTGAAAAAATGGGTACAGCCAACACATGTGCCCAAGTATTATCACAAACCATACCTGCAAAGGAGTGTCTGGGCTGAGGCTGCACCATCCAGTCCCCCAGCTAGGGTCCAGCAGTCTCTTCCACAAGATGCTGAGGGCATTGTTGGCCCAGTCATTTGATGCCTTGAGAAGGCTGACCTAGAACAGAGGCTAAACAGAGATAAAGTATAAAGTAGGTATTTATTAAAAGGCCTCAATGGATACACTTTGGGCAGTACAAGAGCCCACACTTGGCTATGCCCAAAATGAACCCAAAATGGTCACAAAAATGGCTGACTGGTCATGGGGTCTCACACTTTTATAAGTTCTGGTCCATTAGCATATTGGAGTTAATTGTCCAGTTATAGCTTTAGATTGTGAAGTCCCATTTTTGTTTTTCTTTCTTCCTTCCACCATTGTTTGTGCTCTTGGGCCTGAGATTTGGATCAGTTGTCCTTGGTCCCCAGCTTGAGAAGAAATTGTTTTGTCTAGCTCCTCTGAGAAGAGAGCTCACCATCCCTTAATATGAAGCTCAGAAGTACACACTAAAGCAGTACAGAATCTGAAAAACAGAAAAGCTAAAACCTAAGGCATCACATTGCCCACCCCTATTCAAGCAGTGGGGCCAGACCTTCCTCTAAACCCCTGCTGCCCAAAGCAGCCATTCACAAATGGCAGCAGAGACCAGGACTTGCTGCTCATGGCAGTGCCCTGCTACCAAGGGACTGGAGGTGGTCTGGGTTGTGTCTTCCCACTGCTGAGCTGACTCACACTGACTCTCACAGCTGTGTGAGCAGCAGAACCAGGATGTCCCAGCATCCAGCATTTCCCTTTCAATCCCAGCCACCTGGGCCGGGTTCTCTGGTGTCTTGTAAGACAGGACCTCCTTTTTTGCCTCCATGAGAAACCAGGCTTCTCTGACTAACTTCACTAAATATGTGCTGACATTTTGGATTATTTGGTTATCTGATATATCTACTTTCCTGTCCGGTGGGGTTGCAACTGGATCCAAAATTACTAGTGGGAGAAGCACAGAGGGAGAGCACAATGGCCTGATCACATAAACCTCACATCCTGAGAAAATTCAGCCAAGAAACAGCAGAAAGGCTGTCTGAACAGACAGCCAAAACTAGTCATAATCCTGGTATGGATCCACTGGCCTTATTTGTTACACCAATCTTCCTCTCACCTTCTCATGTTAAAAAGAAAGGATGGGCAAAACCAGTACAACCTCAAAGGAAATGCATTCTGAGAAGACAGAAATTTGGCCAAGATAGATGGTGATTTTTTTCTAACTACAGACCCCATGATAATGCAGGTCACCACTCAGAGCGATCAGGACAAGCATCCTGAGGGAGCTCTGCCAGCGAGAACCAGAGCGGAGTGTGCTCCCATGGCCAGATCAGCCCCAGAATTCAGGTGCTTCCTCTCTGGGAATCAGAGGAACTCAGGGCAGGTATCCAGCTCTAAGCACATGCTCCATGGCCTGGGTGTCTTCCTCAGCATCCCCCATCCCACAGATCTGACTGAGAAGGACTTACTGAGGCATGTTCACAAAACTGTGAAGCTCAAACAAAGTAGTAAGCAGACAGTTCTTTTTCCACCAAGGACAGGTGCTTCTTTTAAGGGGGGGGGGGGGGGGAATTGACCTTTTTGCAAAGTTCTTACTTGCAAAAAAAAAAAAAAGACAGATGGGCAATCACCAGCCATATGACATTTAACAAGGCCAGGTGCTGAATTCTGCACCTGGCATAGGGGAACTCTGGTTGTGGGTATAGACTGGGGAATGAGAGGCTGCAGAGAAGCACTGTGGAAAGGGACCTGGGGGTCACAATTGATGGCAAATTGAATGTGAGCCAGCAGTGCCCTGGCAGCCAGGAGGGCCAACCCTGTCCTGTCCTGGGGGCATCAGGCACAGCAGGGCCAGCTGGGCAAGGGAGGAGATTGTCCTGCTCTGCTCTGCTCTGGGGCAGCCTCACCTCCAGTGCTGGGAGCAGTTCTGGGCACCACATCACTACCGACTCACCGTCACTCCTTTGATTTCTTGCCTTGCCTACATGCAAACATGCTAAGTCCTTGCTCTTAACTCCCAGGCACTTACAGACCATTAGAGATCCAGGACTTCCAGCTGTGGAATACTGAGTTCAACTACACAGATGCTATTCCTCCTACAAGGAAAATGAGAAGTGCACCTGGGAGCTGGCTTGTCTGAAACCCACCAGCAAGAATCAAATCACTCTAAGGCAGGTAGTTAATTATAGCTCATTCCCAAAGGCAGGGAATCATTATCATATTCTAGAGTTGGAGTTGTCCCTTAATCACCTTTTCTGCTGAAGATATGGGGAATTTGTGTGCAATAAACACTTTCAGAAACTATTTGTTTCAGTTTAAAGCAATGAATGCTCAAAACACTGGTATTGAGCTGTTTATGAACAGACAGAAAGGCACAAGAGACATTACTATAATAAATATTCAGCAGGCGTCCATAGAATAGAAGTATACATACACAAAATTGCTCAATTTTATGGTCATATTAGAAGGCACAAGCAAGCACAAATCCTTTTTTTTATATTGCTTCTGAGGGAATTTCTTTTTTAAAATTCAGTTATTTTGTTTCTTCTCCAGTTTTCAATCTGGCAGCTCACAGGGGATGCAGGACCATGGCCCATGTGTCCAACAGGTCCAGCTCTGCCACTGGCACTGGGAACCAGGCACCAGTCTCACACCAGCTCCTTCCCCGACGCCCTTTGCAGGGGCAGCTCTGCCCTGGGGGGCACACAGAGGTATATGACACCCCAGAGAAAATCCAGCCACTGGAGATCAAATAGAGCCTGCAGGGCTAGAAGTCTGGTGTGGTTCTGCCTTGATACTTGGTGTGGCTTCAGATCCGGGCATCTGCCATGCCCCACATCACACAGATCTCTGCAGAGCTCACCCCTTTCTTCCTAAGCATTAATCATGTGGAAACTACTGAAGGGCAAATGAGTGGGGAGTGCCATGGCTGTGTAACACTGCAGGCAGCTCTAGACGTGGGTCCTTTCCCTCTCCCAGCCTCTAATGCCTTGGTTATGCAGAATAATCACAACAGTTTCTTTTCCTGATGCCTCTATGAACTTAAGCATAGGCAGCTATTCTAAATTCTATTCTGCTGTGAAATGTGGGGGAAGTAGTAAATCTCATACCCACTGTGTGCACAGGGAGGAGAGTGGCACTGAGCAGGGCACAGTGGCCTGTGCAGCACAGCCCAGTCCTGCTGCAACTCACTCTCGTGTGTCTGCACTGGTCACTGCTCAGTCACTGCACCCTCAAATAGTCATGGGAACCCCAAACCCCAGGGAACAAAATCTCTGGCAGGACCACTTTTTCAGTTTCAGGGCAGAGGAAACAAACAATGTCACCTGCACTTTCATCTTTCAAGTTCACTGATCTCAAAAATTAACTAAGCCTTTCCTCTAACTATTGCTTGTGTTAACAGAAGGCACTAACTGACCTTGCAGCTTTCTTTTCAGAAATTCAACTGTTACTCACTGTAAGTGTTCCTGGAACATGCACTTGCTGCTGTCTTTCCAGAAATCTGCACATCTTCTTGCTTGTATAGAGTAATATTACCGCTAAAAACTCTGCAGAGCCAGGAAATATCCAGTGCGTCCTTCTCCCTCAAACTAAAACTGTTTCATTTCTGTCCCATGTGGGGCCAGTTTTATGGTCAGCAAATATGTTTTTCTACTTCTTAAAACATAGTTTCAAGAATGCAGTCAATGTTCAAAGCCCTAATTTGACGGCTGTACCCTGCAGTATAGGCTTTCTTTTCCAAAGCTGTCAGAAAATGTCTGTAATTCCAAGGAAGGGAGATGACCTCAGTAACACTTGAAATGTGCCATGCTGCAGACAGATGCATCAGTACTTTAGAGAAGTAGCTGGTCAGTTTTATGAGGCTAATGCCAGTAATATGATTCCCAAAGTACCATACATGAGCAAAGGAGAATTCTGTTTTAAAATGCAGACATAGAGCAAAATTAGAATCACAAAATAATTTACACTGCAGTGCATCTCTGCTGGTCATGTAGTCCAGTGTCTACTCAAAGCAAAGACAACTTCAAAATAACATTAGGTGATTCAGGGCTTTCCAAGTTTGGGGTATTTGCAGTGAGTAACTTTGGTCTCTTCTATCCTCTGGCCCTGAAACTGCTGTTCCACATCCTGCCTAACACCTCTGTAGACACAGGAGCACAATTTCTCCTCTCCTCCCCTCCTCTCAATAACCTGAGCGAAGCAGAGTCTCAAGCTGCTCTCAGCAGTACTCCCACGGCCCGCTAGACGGTGCCGTCCTACAGACTAAACCCCTCACTGTTGGGATCCAGCTCAGCATTTTCCTGGAGGATGCCCCGTCTGTGCCCAGGGGACCAGCGCTGTGCTGCGGGAGCAGCGCCCGGGGCCGCAGGAGGACCCCTTTGCGGGGGATCTGCATCCCTCCTCCTCATCCCGGAGATGCCCGAATCCCGAATGCCACCCGTGAGACCTGCCGGTCACAGGCAGCACTGCAGGAATGCCCCAGCAGGCCCGGGGATGCCGGGGTGCCCCGTTCAGTCCCGAATGGATGCGGCCCATCTCCCCTTGGCTGGTGAAATGAAGGGCTCTTCTTCCTCACAGAGCACCAGGCTCCTGGGTAAGGAAAGAGTTTCACATCATCCTGACAGCATCTCAGAGCTGCAAGCACATGAAACTTGGTTATCAAAGTGATTATCACTTCATGCCAGGTATTTCCCACTTAGCACCAAACGAGCAAATTGAGAGGTACCCCAGCCCTGCCCAAATTAAGGCCCTTGGCTCCCTTCTCCCTGAACCTGACTATTTAGAGGGGCTGTGTTTTCTGGGATTTACCACATCTCCTTTTCAATGGCAAGTGGCTGTGCCACTGCCACAAGGCATCCCTAGGGATGTGCTGCCCCAGGAAAGCATCACCGAGGCAGAGAGCACACCTGAGGAGGAAAACACAAGGGTTGGTCACCCAAATTGCTACTCTTATGAGGCACAAGTAATTTCTAGACCCTCAGAAGAGGCAACAGCATCACTGCCAGTGAAATCTGAAGCAGGAATTAGGGAGTCATTTCCAAGAAAATGCTGCAGTTTACTCATTGGATTATCTCTTTTTGCTCATATTTGTCGCTCTGAGAAAATACTTACCATTCACAGAAAACTTCATCAAGTTACATTACATTTATATGCTTTTATGTAATGTGAAGGTCCTGTCTTGCATTTCTGCAACCATGCAATTCACAGAAACAACTGTTATGCTCTATACCACTATCCCAGTTGGAGTGACTTACTCTCTTGTCCAAAACTCCAAAGTTTGCTTGTTTGTTTTTAACGTGGCACAAGCAAACAGAGATGCAAACACAATGAATTAGAACATGGGGTTCAATCTCAGCATCAGATCTTCACAGAATTTCAAGAGAAAACTCCTTTTAAGTCTCTTCCACTCTAGATTTAAATGTCACCTCATGTCTAAGGAAGAGCCAGCACAGCCCACAGCTTTTCCTCAGACAAGGCACAGTCACCTAACAAGTTCCCAGATAGGGCACCAATAAGGCTGTGTTTCCTTACTTCAGCCAAAATGTTCCTCTTGCTTTCCCATTCTTTCTTTCTAATTTTCCATAGTCTGGGAGCAGCCACAACCAAGATACTCCAAGCTTCTCTGTGAACCAACCCTACAAGAAATGGCATAGCAGGACACACAGCTCTCAAGGCAGAGGAAGAAGAAAACCTTTTTGTTTAGCTGAGGAACTATCAGTTCACATCCCCTTGGGCAGATGATTCAAAGTGAACTTGGGACTTACCCAGAGGAGTTCAGAGACTGTAAATAGGAAACCACCTCATAATCAGCCCCAAAACTGCTTTTCAGGGAAACTATTTTGCAATTGGGTCATACTCACTAATAGCCTGGTGATGACCAACACTGTGCTGTTGCAAATGAAGCATTCACCAAAAGCAGTTCACCCAGTGCTACTGACAGGTCTAAACAGAAGATCAGGGCCTGAGGCTTTGTCTAAAATCAAAGCTTTCTGTAATTTAATGGAATTCAATTAACAAAGCAAATTAATTAAACTAGTGCAAATGCCTGAGCAGGCTATCTAAATCTGCTGTGCCTTAAGGCTTATTTACAAACAGTTTTGTGCTGCATTGACCATTCCTGTATAGCTTCTTTATATCAGTGTAACTCATCTGTGGAGAGACCTCATTATATCACACCAGGGGATGCCCTGATTTAGCCCAAGTGATTTCCAAACAGAGTTAGTGAAAACAATACAAGTATTGTGTGTGTGAATTCAAACAACTACCCAATTGATTTAAGATAAACTGAGTTTCAATAAAGTTAAGCTGTCCCTACGATATTGTGTTGGTTGTAAACCACTGCATATGCTTTCATCTTCTCCAGAGGAGAACCAAATGGTCTCATTAGCAAGTGAGACTGTAGGACAAGACGTGCTCTGAGCTGCCATGAGCAGGCTCTGAATGCAGCTGATGTGTTAGCTGAAGATGACTGTCATCAGCACAGCGTGCTCACAGCACAAATGTACTGAGAACACGGCCAGTCCTGCATGGCTTCTGATTTTAAATCATCCTCATACTCAAACCACTTGCAGTTTGTTGCTGAGAGGCATTATCATCAAGCAGCAGCACCTCTTATCTTCCCTCCTCTGGGGCATTGCTCCACCATCACATGCTAATAGCCATAATCCACTTTTCATCCAGCACAACCAGGTAGCAAGATTAGTGCAGAATCTTGTCTGCTTTAATGTTCTCATCTTCTCCCAGCACAGCCACAAGCTAAATGTGCCTGAGTGGTTTTGGCACCAGAGCTATGAGATTGTCTTCTTAACCATCACATGACTGCAATTCCCAGGGAGAGACCTGCCTACAGTGAAGGGCTGCATAGCTGTGTTGCTTCTGGAGAAATTGGAAACTACATAAAAGCAGTGTTGATGAAACAGTTTGTTGGCTTCTCTTGACGTAACTTGAGTACCAGAGATCAGGCCTTTGCTCCTGGCTCTGTCACCAGCCCTCCATAGGGTCCTAACCCTTTCTGTGACTTGGCTCCTCTTCTGCCTCTCTCTCCTGTATGTGAAAGTCACAAATGTTTTGGGGCAGGAGCCAACACTTCATCCTAAGAGATTTTCAAAGCTCAACAGGATGAAGCCCTGAGCAGCCTGGTCTGATCTTAGAGCCAGCCTGCTGTGAGAAGGAGGTTGGAGCAGAGACCTCCCCAGCTCCCTCCCAGCATGAGCCATCCTGTGGTGCTGTGATTCACAGCAAATAGCACATAGAATCAGTGTGAGTTTGGGAGAAACAGTATGGAAAATGCTTCAAAGAACAAATCTTTTTGGTTGTCACATCATCCCTACTACAAGAGAAAAAAGTATTTTCTCTATTCTTAAATATATGGAATTCATCAAATTAAAAGGGAAAGTCTACCTGAATATTCAACGAGGTATTTATCTCATGGAGTGCTTTGGGAAGCAATAGTAAATGAAAAATAAATTCTGTTGTCTGGGAGTTCAGGCCATAACTTTCAGCCTTGTCTGTAAGAGTTTTAACTTGTCAGTACAAAACCAGGAAAGTTAAAAAACAGCTGCTTTGGCTAAGTGTAGGGGAAAGTTTGGAAGTTTGAAATCAAACCAATATAAATGAAACCATTGTGAAGGTCCAAGGTTAGCTCCTGTATACAGCCCCCTTCTTAACACAATCAATTCATTTCCTCTGAAGACTCAGAAGAATAGTATCAGTAACCACAGCAACACTGAAACGCAAGTATCATTTTTAGCTCCATGATGTAGGCTGCACAAAATAAGAAAACACATTTTGAAAGTTTTCATCACAACCTACTGTAGTTTTTCAGGGATCTATATTAATAACAAAACATGTATCTGGGGTTTTTCAAATCATTCTTAAAATTTGCAATGGCAGATGATTGGTTTACACTGTAGCTCAGTGAGGGAGTCAATGAAGCCTTAGCTTTTCTGCCTCCCATGGCATCCTTCTCAGCACTGAGGAGATAAATTTGGTCACCTACGCTCAGGCTTTCTGGACCCAAAGCAGAGTTTGAAACCCCTGTTGCAAACCATGGATGAGACCCAAATGGTCATTTTGAGCCCAGTGGATCTCAAATATCCAAATCAGTGGCTTCCCTCCTGCAGCTGGAAGACAGCCTAGGCTCATGCATGAGAGCTTGTCCTGTGAGCCCTGCAGCATCAGGAAATGTTCAGTCAGCCCTCGGTACTGGGGGCCTCTGCACCAGGTCCCCATAGTGCCTGGGGCATGCCAGGCCCTGCCCAGGACAGCACCCACCTGAGAGGAGCCTTCACAGCAGGATGCTCATCACAGCCACCTCTACACCCCAGGTGCACCAACACATTGGACACACTCTGGCAGGTCACACTCTGAGCCTTGAGAGGCATTGTAACCCTTCATTCAGAGGGGTACAGGCCACCAGAGCAGTTTGCAGCACAAAGCTCCATCTTGAGAGGAGCTGCAGAGGTGAGAGAGTCCTACAGTTCCAGAGGCACCCCTACAGGGTTCTTCTCTGTCATGAGATATGCTGTGGAAGGTCAAGGAACAGATTGTCCTGAGTGCCATCACATGTCACATTCAGGACAACAAGAGGATCAGTACCAGACAGCCTGGGTTTGTGAAAGGCAAGTCCTCCTCTAGCGAACTTCTACTGCAAAGTGACTTCTAACACATAAGGGAAAATCTATGGCTGTTGTCTACCTCAACTTTAGTAAAGCCTTTAAAACTGTTTCCATCCGCATTCTCCTGGAGAAGCTGGCTGCTTGTGGCTTAGATGCATGCACTGTTCATCGGGTAAAAAAACTACCTGGATGGCCAAATGCAGAGAGTGGTGCTGAATGGAGTTATGTCCAGCTGGGGGGCTGATCACTACTGGCATTGCCCAGGGATCAGATTTACAGACAGCTCTGTTAAACTTCGTCATTGATGACCTGAATCAAGAGCTCCCTCTGTCAGTTTGCAGATGTCACCACATTTGGCAGGAGTGTTGATTTGCTGGAAGGCAGGAAGGCTCAGCACAGGGAATGAGGTTCAGCAAAGACAAATGCTGGGTCCCACACTTCAGTCACAACAGCCCCAGGCAGTGCTGCAGGCTGGGGGCAGTGCCTGGGAAGCTGCCTGGTGGAAAAGGACCTGGGGGTGCTGGTCAGCAGCAGCTGAACACAATCCAGAGTGTGCCCAGGTGGCCAAGAAGGCCGATGGCATCCTGGCCTGGATCAGCCAGGTGTGGCCAGCAGGAGCAGGGCAGTGACCGTCCCCCTGTAGCCAGCACTGCTGAGGCCACAGCTCCAATGCTGTGCTCAGTTCTGGGCCCCTCAGTGCAAGAGAGACATTGAGGGGCTGGAGCGTGTCCAGGGAAGGGCAACGGAGCTGGGGAAGGCTCTGGAGCACAAGTGCTGTGAGGAGCAGCTGAGGGAGCTGGGGGTGTTCAGCCTGGAGAAAAGGAGGCTCAGGGGGACCTCATCACTCTCTGCAGCTGCCTGACAGGAGGGTGCAGCCAGGTGGGGTCACCCTATTCTGCCCAGCAACAAGTGATAGGATGAGAGGAAATGGCCTCAGGTTGCACAAGGGGAGGTTTAGATTGGAGAGTAGGGAAAATTCCTTCATGAAAAGGGTTGTTGAGCTCTGGAACAGGCTGTCCAGGGAAGCAGTGGTATCGCCATCCCTGGAGGTATTTAAAAGATACATAGACGTGGCACTTAGGGACATGCTGGACTTGGCAGTGTTAGTTTTATGGTTGGACTTGATGATATTAAAGGCTTTTCCAACCTAAATAATTCTATGATTTTGTGGATTCTATAGAAAGATTCTTTTTTTAGCCAAATACATTAGAAGAAAAAAAATAGAAACACCAGTCTTCACAGTGCAGAATCACTTTTGCTGAAAGACTTGACAGGAAAAGAAGAAACTGAATGAAATCCTGTGAGATCCTGACATGCTGCTGCTTTTATGCAACTAAGAGTCATTTGTTTCATTTATCACATGTCACTCTCGAAGGAAACGCTATTACATAAAAGTACAGCTATGAACTTCCTCAAAATACTTGTCTGATACCATCCCACCTCCAGTAAGAGATTTAATAACTCCCACAAAGATTCAAAAGTCTTTGAATACCTCTGGATCCATGTCTTCATTTTTCCCTAGTTTTAAATGAGTTATTAATCCATGAGCAAATGTGTTCTTTGATCCTTGGCAAGTTATTATCTTTGAAGAATCTTTAGTGTTGCTTTGTTGTTCCTGAAAGACTTCTGAAAACCCAAGTATATGAACCAGATTGCCTTAGACACCATGATAATTTTTTAAGGATGGCCTTACCTCAATCTTGAACCACAGCAGTTTGATGGTGGGTTTTTTGTTGGTCTTCCTGCTATTGAGTGATCATGCATTTGTTCAAATCTGTGGTATTGTCAGACACTTCTTATGTCACCTGTGAACACTTAACCCTTTCATTTGTTTCCTTTCAAATCTAATATTTATATTGTTGTTTGTTGCTTTAGGAGTTTTTTTAATTGACCATTGTGGCTTTGACAGTAGGATTTTAACCCCAGGCCTGTGCATAGCTCCATTTTCAGTCTGGAGCTTCTGTTCCACCAGCCTTTTCTCTGACTAGCTCCTCTGTGGTATATATACACAAGATATACCAATATATTATAATATATACCACTATATTATTTTTAGTGTATATATATATATATATATATATATATATATTTATATAGTATATATGCTGTATATATATATATATATATATACACAATATAAAATCATACTGCACATACTTCATTTATATAAAGAAGCTCATGTATCTCATTCTTATTGGGTTTGTCTTCCTGCATTGTCATCATTGTACTCATTCTATCTATCCATCCCAGGCTAAAGTATAGTCATAAAACTGCATTTTTGGTATTTAGATCTGGAGCTTTTATGCATGGCAACTGCATTTTGAGTCAGTCATTTAGACTAATTACCTGATTAGACTGTGTGTCTTCTTTAATATACAGAAGCACTGTTAGAGCTGGGCAGCCACTCTTTCCTTTTTTTTTTTAATAATAATAATATTTTTCCTAATTGCTACAATCTCCCAACAATTATTGTTTTCCTTTCTGGTTCTGAGGTGTCTGCTATGTCAACTTTCAAATGTAAAAGCAAACATAACTGTTCCATAATTTCAGCTTTTAGACTTCTAGTATTTCAGGGAAGCACGCACCCCTTGATACAGTTATCTCTGTGTGTCTCCATGTGTGTCTGTGTGTGTGTGTGTGTGTGTGTGTGTGTTTGTGTGTGGTCACATGCACATGCACCTTGTTCTAACAGGATTTTTTTCCTCAGAATAACCTTCACTGTTTCTCTCCTGAGCTATCAGCCTCAACACTGCCATTCATCTGAAGATGTTGCTTTTCATGCCTTTCTACCAGAGGACATGCTTTTCAAATGCTATAGCTCTTGGCTTTCTCATAGTTGTTTATTTATTTCCCATAAAACTTTTTCCACTTTGAATACCACATTCCATTTCTAGCATTTCTTAATGTAGAACCCACATTTTCAAAAGCTTCCCATGTGTGTCAACTCTGCATGATTTCCTCATTTCCTAAATCACAACCTGAGAGTGATTTTCAGGCTTTCTGTGCTGACAGGTGGCACTGGGAGCATTTCAGCAAAGACAGCCATGGGAAAAGGCAAACCACTGTGCAGCTACTCCTTAAAAGTTAGGTAGAGATCTACAAGATCTCCCACCGTTGCATCTAGCTGGCATCAAAAACGCAGTTATCTACATGCTGGACACCTAAAGCATCTTCCATTTTAACTTGCCTCTTGCCATCCATGAGGAGAAATTTCCCATTGCACTCCCAAATGGAACATCTCTGGTGCAGTCCTCACAGGGCAGAAGCAGTCTACCAATGGGATAATTTCCCTCTCTGGCAGCTTGCTGCCTTTCTGCCATTAAAGTGTTTTCTCTGCAGCAATCTCTGTAGTTGGCCTAGAGGTAAGATTTTTTCATTATTTGCATCAAGGTCTCGATGATGAATGGTTTTTTTTTTATTTCCAGCTTAGTTTTCTTTTTTTTCCTCTTAGCCTCACTAGAGAGTAGTTTGTACTGAACTAAGCCCATTTTCCCAAATGGAAGACTTCTCTCCTCTGATAAACTAGGATGCTCAGGGGGATATAAATCTTCAATACAGTGAAAGTCAAACTATAAAAATTATGTGTTATCCTACAGAAGACTGTTCACGTACCTGAACAAAGAGAATATGACAAAGCCCTAGAAGTGTTTATCAGATTTGAGAGATTGTGTAATAGCAAGAGGTGGTGAACAGTAGGTAGGTAGCATTTATACATGTCTTGTGAATCATAAGCTTCTTCAAAGTAGGGTTTAACACAAGAAAGTTATACCGAAAGTACAGTCTGCTTGTCTTCAGAAGCAGGGAAGGGGTTTTCTTCAAACAGACAGATACAGACCCTTTTATTTCATCAAAGAAATGTCAAGGGAAAGAAGATAAGAGGCACAATTACTGAAAAACATTTTGAAAATTAATAGCAAAAACATATTTTGAACCTAACAGGCAGAGAGATGCAGTATTTTGTCAAGATAGTGTTAGGATGTGTTGAGTTTGGGAAGTTCATCCCCACAAAGAAAGTCTCTGATAAGAAAATAGATGCAGGAATATCTCTGGTGGGTGCAGGCTGGTGGAGCACTTGTCACCCCCGTGCCATGCTGGGGCTTGTGCTCATGTGCCAGGGCAAGACATGAGACCCAGAGGGAGGCTTCGCTCTGACTTTGGCAGACAGTGTATGGCTCCTAATCAGCCTCTACAAAGGGGATGCCTACAAACAGCTTAGTCTCTCTTTGTGATACTGGCTCCTTGGTGATTAAAAAAAAAAAGCTCCAGTGTTGCAAATACAAAATTATATGGGAACAGCAATTACACTCCCCTCACCATAGCCCAAAGCAGGGGGGAAAGTTATTTCATTTTTCTTCAGGAGTTCATGTCTGCAATTCTGGGGAAACGGTGAAGCTCTGGACTGGTTTGATCAAAGCCTGCCTACACTGTCAAACTTGCAAATAATTCATGAAGTGTAAGAGACTGAAACCTGTCATAAAGTATGCTGTAATGGTACACTTTTTTAAAGATGTTGGCTATATTCTTTATAGCAGCACTTGGAAATAGGCATATCCTTTAATTGCTTAGCAGCTGCCAGTTTAATGCTTAAAACATGATTTAATTCACTGAGTCAATGAATCAATTCCTTGTGCTTCCGTGTGCTTCCAAGGGATATGCTCATTGAAATGCCTGGCAAAACATTTCTGTGACCTCTTCATTCACATCACTATGAAAATTCCACAAGTAAGCTGAAACTTTAGGTTCGGTTAAGTGGTGCACTCTGAGTAACAGCAGACAAATCCACTAAATCATCTCTGAATCTCTTAATATTAATGTCTCTTCCACCAAATCTCAATTGCATACTCTGATCTCAATGTGAAACATTGGGATCAATGTCCACATTTTAAAATTAATGTGGGATTAATGTCCACATTTTAAAAAGCAGATGCTGATTCTGGTGACCTTGGTATCTGAGGATGAGCTTGAGAAATTTGACATGAAGCTGGATAGAGGATCTGATTTGCACATGGCACAGAGCCTCCGACTCCAAAAATCAGACAAATTCGTCTTGACTTTTCTGATCCAAGTCTAATCCTCGAGTAGTTGTTCCTGATTGATTGTTCTGCATTGTCACTTTTATTGCTGGATGGGTTACAGGCGGTGGGAAAAGGAAAGCTCAAGAGAAGAGAGCATCCTGCTTTTACCTACCAGCCCATAAAGTCTCTCAAAATCTTCCAAATCACATCAAACCTTTCAATTTCTGTTCACTCAGGAGACAGCAGAGTCTCTTCATACCTTAGGGCAAGGACACTGCCATATCTCCAAGATGTTCTGTGCCAAATAGACCCATCATGACATGACCTCAGGTATGCAAGGGAATGTCATCTAATGGGAGTGCTCAGCTCTCAGTGTTGTAGAAGTAGTGCCTGTCTACGGGCTTTGAGACAGGCAGCTCTCTGAGGATGACCCATCATCAAAGGAGAACAAAGCTCTCCCACAAAAACTGACACTGGCATTGAAAAGGTGATGTTCCCATCAGCTACTAGCAGCAACAAGGAGAGAAAAAGATGTGTTTAAAAGAATCAGTGTCTGATGGAGCTCTCAGACTTACACATCAAAATATGAAGGCTAAATTATAGGCTATACATCTTTCTGTGTAAGATACTTTTTGGAGTCATAGGTGGTGAGTTTCTTCCTGTGCTGGTTTCAAATGGGGTAGAGTTAATTTCCTTGACAGTGGATCTGTTTTGGATTTGTGCTGAACAGAGTGCTGATAATGTCAAGATAATTTTTTTACTGCTGAGCAGGGCTCACACAGAGCCAAGGCCTTTTCTGCTTTTGTACTGCCATGATGGGGAGGGAGCTGGAGGTATTTATCAGGTTGAGAGGGGACACAGCCAGGACAGGTGACCCCAACTGACCAAAGGGACATTCCCGACCATCTGACATCATGCTGTGTGTATCAATGGGGGGCAAGAAGGAAGGGATGTTTGGAGTGATGGCTTTTGTCTTCCCAAGTCACTGCTACACGTGGTGGGTTGTTGCTCTTCCAACGATGTTTAAACTGTCTTAACCTCAACTCACAAGTTTTTTATCTTTTACCTTTCCAATTTTCTCCACAATCTCACCAGTAGGGGCGTGAGTGAGAGGCTGCATGTGGCTTGCTGCTGGCTGGGGTTATACCATAACACTTCCTCATCTCATTAAAGAAAATCTTGAGCCTTGAATATGAGAGTGTAGCATAAGCAGCCTTTATCACCTTAATATCAGAACTCTATTCTCTGATCTTGATAAGACACAGTTTGTAAATACAAGCCCCCTGCTTCTTTTGTTTTGAGATAATCAGATTTCTCAGTGAGGCATTTGGAAAACTGAATTATTTTTGTTGATCATAACTGCAAATTTATGCAGTTCAAATTCAGTAGAACTGGGATGAGAAGAGGAAGTGCGCAAAAAATATTGCAAACATACCCATCAAAAGGGAGATAATTTTCTGCCATAGGTTGAATTTTACATATTCATTGAAAAGGAGCAAAGAAATAATTCTATAATAAAAGACTTTTTTGGCACAAGATAAAGGGGACATATATAAAAAACAAACCTTGAAATTCCAAGTCTATATATATTTAAACTCTGACTGGTGTTGCTTGTCAGAGCCAAACTTAATATTCAAGGTCAAAAGAAAACTTGTACAGAAAATACTTTCTAAGCCAAAATAGCTCATTAATCTGATTGATTGAAAAAATAGCTTGGGAAGGGAGAAGTGTGCCTTTTGCTCCTAAACTTAAGATCAGTACATTTAGCAGTCAATGTTTCTGGAGTTTTAGTTTGACTGAATGAAAAGAATTGATTTTTCAGAGGTTGAGAGTTGGCACATTTGTCAAATCCAGCAATTTTTGTCAAGGTGTCAAGGTGTTTACTTAGGAAATAAGGTGTCTTAAGTGATTCGTCAGCTCTGAAGGGTACTGGCCAAGAACTGGATTTTAAAATTTCATCATTTCAATGGCCCCTAAAATGCTTTGTAACCATAATGAAACTTATTGCCCAGTTGGTAACAATTATCCATTTTTTTGTATTTCTGTTATGTTTTCCTATTTAAAACAGTAACCCTGGATTTGTAAAAGGCAACTCACAGTGGAAAATCAAGGTTCTTGGTGCTGTCATAAAAAAGCCAAAGGCTCATATGATTGATAATCAAGGTCCTTTTAGGAGATTCAAATCTCACTCTAAAATCAAAGCTGATGATCAAAATACAGTCCATTACATATGATTCACTGAAATGGAAAATAAGTGTTAAAGTCACACTTAGAGAAAAGCTAATATCAGGTAGAATAAAGAATTGTAAGCTTTCTGCCTTTTGGCAAACTTTTCACTATCAAACAGTCTTCAGAGCTACCAAAGTCCAATCCAACCTCTCCACTAGCACCTTTAACACTAAGTTCATTTCATTTGAAGTCCTGGAACGCAAGAGACAGGTACAAGTAATGAAGCACAATTAAGGCAACTGCAGAAATGAGTGGCAGTGATTGATAATATTATGCACAGTGGTACTTGTCAGTCTCAAATTCTGGTCTAGATGAAATGAGTAATATAATAGGCTGAGTAACCTGCTATACCATGCAGAAATTAGTAACCCAACCAGCATTAGTTACTCAGTGCACAGATAGAAAGACATAGAACTTGAAATGGTCTTTCCAGGTCTCTCCATTCATTAAGACAATTTTAAATGTCAAGCTTATTACTCAAGCCTCAATTTTACTGAAAAAAGACCTTTACTTGAAATCATAGCAGACACAGCAATTTTCTAAGTACAGAGCAAAAGGTTTCAGAGTAATACTCTGACAGATTTTGGACTTTGGAGGTATTCATGTCACATAACTTCAGCTCTCTAAAAGTGAGGTATCCAGCCTCAGGTAGAGATTAAGTTTTCTCTAGCCAAGGAGGAAGTGAATCACCCTTTGAAATGTCTTCCTCTGCCTCTCTGGCCATAGATGGAGGCTATTCAAATGCTTAGCCTGGACCTTACTTTTGGATGACTGGAGCTAGTCTGCCATGGCTTCAGGGCCCTGCTGGTACAGACCCCACACAGAGGGTCTTTGCAGTGTGAAGAAAATGTTCCAGGTGATGTGGTGTCCTTGTGACATTGATTTCTCAAGCATGTTAGCAGTATATGAAGGGTGTCTGTCACTAATCAGTCAGCATTTTGGGGTACCTCATCTCCTGTATTTGGCACTTCACATAACAGCATGTTGCCAACACTGACTTTTCAGCTGTTAGCAGTACATGTGCAAAAAACAGACAGAAATAACAGTGTAATGGAAAAACTGGGTTTAGAACAACTCTTTGTTGGAAGAAACCAAGTTTCAGACTTAATAATATAGAGCGCAATCAACCTAGCAAGGTAGATGAGATATATAGTAGTGAAATAATTTTGCTCAAAACAGTGCTTTGATAACTTCTACTTTTTAAATACTGTCACAAACAAATCAATGGATGTTAGTCAATTTATCGTTCTCTGTGGTTAGAGATTACTGCCTGGGAAATTCCTGCAATATCTTAGCATGATTACACAGTATTAAATAATTATTCAATATGAATGAATGCTCTTCATCACTGCCAGCAACCCTGAACATTGTTTTGCCTAAGTAAAGAATAAAAGTTCTGGTCTATATTCAGTTATTTTTGCCTCACTTGTTCAAAGGTAAGGAACTTGTACTCTACAGACAGAACTGTGTTTAGTGAAAGTGCCTTCTGGGTTTATTAGATGATGTCCCTGTCTCAAGGTATGGTTAGGGAAGGAGATAAGGGTAGCTAGCCTAGAGTTGCCAGCAGCTGCAGAGTGCCCTTGTACTCTTAGGAATTTACTTAGGGAAGTCTATCTGTGAATTAGGCACCAAGGGCCCACTGTGTTCAGTGGAGATACAGAGCCCAGTTCAGATTAGGTGTTCAGTGCCATCTGACACTTGTGGTCCCCAACTTGCAGCTACATAAGGCATTAATCTCCTATGGGTGCCTATGCCATGTGTACCAGCCCACATGGATGTCTTAGATACTCAAACACATCTCGACAGCATAGGCACCTATGTGCCAACAACTGGATTGAATCCTGAGGAAGTATAGCTGGGAGACCTCAGAGAACATTTCAGTTCACCCTGGTATATTTGCCTATACTAAGTTCTGCATACACAAGTATTTAGTGCTCTTTGGGGTGCCATAAGACACCCAAGATGGGGCTGCCAGACACCACTCATAACCTACAAAGGATCATGGCCTGCTGGAGGCAAGGCAACCGAAATGACACTGTGTGCTGCCACCCAACCAAGCGTGCAGGTCTCTAGTGGCTGGCCACTGAGCAGCTCCCTCCACCCCAGGGATATCTCAGCTTGGGTGCCATGACCTGTGATGTGTTCCTTGGCACTACAGCTCTCAGTCCTCCACACTGAGGTTTTGTAATCTCAAACTGAGTCCTGCCCTGAATGTTGGACAATTGTGTCTTGTCTTTAACTCTCTTGCCAAAGAAGCTGGGGTGGCCTCTAGAGACTTAATTATCAGGGCTTTAGTAATACTCATGGGTCCAAAAGGCCTGGAGAAATTCTCTTTTCCATTCTTTTCAGGTGCAGGGAACTCTCAAAGTAGATAGTGCCTGCAGCCCTCAAGCAGGAGACTCTTAGGTAAACTTTCCCTCACATCAGCTCTTCTCCCCTGACCTATCGCTTTCCCATAGCATATTAATCAGGTGAGACTTCAATACCCCAACCCAGTTTGACCTGGAAGGCATCTGCCTCTTACTCCACATGCTGCAAAACTGAGCTGCCAAGGAGGAACAGCAAAATAGAAGGCGAGAAAGAGGAGGCATGTTGAGGAGTTGTTCGAGAGATTGATGACTCCACTAAATTCACTCTCGCTGTAATCCCACAACCTGTAATAAACTGCAGAGACAAACTCACTCCAAAGCCCTTGGGCTCTCATAAATTGTCTTCTATGGGCCCAAACCAAAGGCTATAGAAAAGAATTAATCTCCTCTCCACGACTTTAATGATCTTCAAATGACCTTGGCATAATTTCTTCTGCTTCTCATCTTTTCTTCTCTATTTTCCTTCTGCTGCAAAATTTTACAGCAGCAAAAATATGCTGTGAATTATGACAACCAGCTACAGAAATCTAATTCTTCAAGTGTCTCTATTATGCTTTGCCAGATAATCCGTCTGTGCAAACCAGCCTTAAAACAAGAATTCAGTCCTGCTGAAATTAAGCTGAGAGGAAACAGAAAGGAACTACCTCTTGAAATGTAGGTCTGTTACTGAATTTTAAAAAGATGTGGCCATTATCTCGGTTAGTCTGTTCCATCTGTGACATTCTCCTATAAATAATACTGTTCTCTCTCAGTGTAGATGTCTTCATAAATCTGGTGCAAGCTGACCATGTCAAGTTTTAGCTACAAAAGTTAAAATTCTTTATTCATCTATTGAACCAGCCCCAAGTGCCACTTTCTATTATTATTTCAAATTCAGGGTGTCTGGACCAGGCTCATACCTGAGTTAAAAGCTAAGTCACTTTCCACATTCCTCCTGCCTTGGGGAACATGACAGTTGATGCATCCAGAATGCATCCAGCTGATTTGTATTATCCAGGCAACCAAGAGGCGTGGTAATGGTGTTGACCTAGTACAGCTGGGAACTTTGCTATGAATTAACCAAACCAAGATAAGAAGTGCTGCCTTTTTTCCCAATCTCCTGTGCTGAAAAACAAGAGAAAAAATAGTATTTCTGTTTTTCCTTAGCATAATATTTATACTTCCACACTTCCATAGTTCCCATTTACAGATTCTATATACAGGCAGAAAGACAAAGGAAAGCTCAGGAAAGGCTAAACCTAGAGAGAAGCATGGGATAAAAAAAAAGTTAAATTATTTCAAAGAGACATAAATCACCTCATGGGTGAATACACTGAAGATGAGCCAGCAGGAAACCTGGGGAAGATGCTCTCAACCAGCTCAGAGCAGGTGAGGTCTTGGCTGAGGTCTGCTCATCCCCATCATCCATAAGAACTTACTGGATAAACATGTTTCAGAGATGGCATAGTTTATTTTCCCTTAGGTAAAAGGACAAGTAGGTGACCTGTAAGGAGCCATCCAGCCCTGGTTTTTTTCCAGCTATAATTCTCAGTCACATAGGAAACTGGCACAAGAAAAGGGGCCAGGGTGTCCAATATCACACCTGGGTTCCCATATGGTGATTAGGAGTATAGCATGTCCCACAGCATCCCCAGCTTTGACACTGCTAGAGAAACATCTGTTTAAAAGAGTACTGATTCTGATTCCACTTAAAGCAAACAGCACATAGGTTTCCTGTGCTTTTCCATTTAATCTAACAAGCAATTGTTAAAGTGGCTTCTTCAATACAGTGTGAAAGACTGCTCTGCCTGAAAGCTGTTGAATACTGCAGTTGATTTACAATGAAAGGCAAGAGTAGAAAGCAAGCTCTGTTGCACTGATTTCTAAGCACATAGTGAGGCTTGTGTCCTATGACCAGGCTGAGAGTTTGCAGCCTTGAGAACTAAGGTTCACTGCAGAAATAACCTGCTGGATTTCCTGTTCTGGTATACCCAGGTAAATATTTAGCAATTGCACTGAGTTCAAGAGAGGTTGAAGTTAACCTAAATAATCCGTGATAGAGCATTTTCTGTAATGGATGGAAGTCCACTTCAGTAATTTCCTTGTTTTTGAAGAACCATGGGATCAGGCCTTTGTACTCTTCCAGAGTCAGGAACTGGCCAGGAGAGTTAAAGATTTTATGCTCAGGACGTTGCACACAGTATGTGTACAGCACTCCAGACACCTGGAATACAAATCTTGTTCTCTTAACAGTGAAAAACTGACCTTTTACTGCCACCTGTACAAAAAATAATTAATCATTTGTTAAATTGTTGTTATTAGGGTTACCTGTCAAACAGGTAACAGAAAATGACTGAGAACTGGGATTTTTTCGGCTTTGCATCCTATTTCATTCCAGCTATGCAGCGTGTGCCCTTGCATACCAGCTGAATGAGGAATGGTTGCATGGTGTAGGAGCACTGAAATGTTGTTTGTTAAAGGGGACACAATACTCCCTGGAGGGATCAGGATAGTGTCTTGTACTTAATGACCTTGCTTTACTTTAAGTCCTCAGATTTCCCTGATTGGCTTGGCAAGTGAGCAGGGCAGCAAGTGGTTCTTTGCTTCATCTCAACATAACCTAGGTGGATTCACTGGAAGGCTTCAATGAAGGGGTTGAGGACTTTTTATCCTCCAAGACAGCCCATTTATCTCAGTCCTCTCAGGCTGAAGTAATTACTAAGTTTCTGATCCCCATTCTACTATTAATGAGAATTTATCTGCACCCCCAAAGCTTCTAGCTTCAGTCAGAAGGATGGGACAAAGGACAAATGGGCAGCACAAGCCAAGCAATATTGCTATCCTGTTACCAGTACCTGAGAGAGCAGCCTAAAGCTAGCCCATATTTAGCCCTGTATGGCCCTTAAATCTGAGGCTGCTTGATAGGCAGTTTTTCAGGCAAACCAAAACCGTGACAGCCTCTCAAGAAGGGACTCTGTGAAATAAAACCTCTGTGCTATGCATAATCTTTTGGACTACAAATTCATATTATTCAGGCTTTGTAAGTAAACAGAGAATATCAGCCACTAAATTATGATTCTGCATCAACTCCTGAGCAGACAGTGCTTTAGGGATTGCCACTCAGTAGGTGAAACAGTATTGTTCACTAAGTTTGGTGGGAAATGACACTACGTTTTTCATTTGCTTACAGCACAAGTATGTGGTGAACACTGCAATTGCCATTTCTCACTAATTATGTGGAAAAACCCACTGAGGGAAAAAGAAACCCTTGCAATATCTTTTTAGCTTACAGGATAAGCACACTAAAGGCAAATGTACATTTCCATAAATAGATTGAATATTTTCTCCATCTGTATAAAAGCAGAACTATTACCAGAAAATTGTTTTTTGCCCTCAATTTCTCTGAAGAAAGAAAAGGAAGGTTACATTCAGGGCAAGGTACTGAGTCAGGGCACAGAGCATGGGGAATCATGCCCAAGCCATTGCCACTGGGGCAAAGCTGCTGGTAGATAAGGTTGATTGAACAGGACAACAAGCAAGGATATGCTCACATCTCTGGTTCCTACAATACGTGGGTGAAGGTTGTTTTGGGTTTGTGTCCAGGAGGTTACACCACAAATGTCAGTAGTTCTGCTTCAGAAAGAAGATTAAAAATAATATTAATCAAGGTTTTAGTTATGTTATTAACTTTTTCCTGTAATTTCAAGGATGAAATGTTCAGTTCCCCTCTCTTGCCTATTGTTTCTACAAATTACTTCTGGGTATCACCCCAAGTAATGACCACAGGAGCATTCAGAGGTGTTAAATGCAAGGAGAGTTCAGCCCTGCTGCTGGAACTGACCCACCAGGAGAGGAGTTCAGCTAATGAGAAGTTATGTTTCATAACAGGGGCAAAAATTATTTGTATTCTGTTTTTAGGGCTCACCCATTTTACATTTCTTTTTTACAATCCTCTTAACCAAAAAAGCCTAAATGCATAATGAATGATAGTCTGATTTTTAAAATTTTATTTTATGTACTAATTTTTGGCATATTTGAGGGATACATTTTGCAGGAGATGTGTGATGAGCACTGTTTTTATGCACTAATAGTTAGTGGAAAAGAAACATCCTGACATCTTTGGCTCTAACCATCAGTGTCCCCTTCAAAGCACAGCACTCTCCTAAATTATTTTTGAGTTTATCCTAATGGTCTTTCAGGTCTAGATAGCAGGATGAAGTATAAAATGGATTCAGAGCAAGGCCATGCAGGACACCAACTAACAGCACTTCTAATCCTGACATATCCAGGCCAAAATGTCTGCAACAGGCTGACAGCAGTCATCACCAAAGACACAAGGAAAACCATCTTTTTCTATACATTTTAATTGCTCTCAGGAAAGAAAATCCCAGTTCTGGACCAATTCTAAAGTAAGGTAAGCACTTGCCATAGGCAATCCCACTAGTGAATGGGAAAGGCAGAGTTCTCACAAATACCTTGATGCTGCTCCTTAATGTCCTTTTTTTTGCACAGAACTACAAAACTGCTCCTTGAGTCCCTCATTCTCAGCTCTGCTCTTCTGACCCTGTTAAAATACATTTTCCTGTATTTTTTTTCCCTTTTCCCTCCACCCTTTGAATTTGCCTAAGGTCTAGGAGTGGGGTGTCCATTCTCAGCTGTGGCTGAATGCTATGGTTTCAGCTGCCAGGCTGTTATCTGAACTCCTGCCCATTTCCAACTCAAAGCCTGGTGCTGGCAGTCAGATGAGGACCTTGGCCTTTAGGACAAATTAATCCAATTTCTAACTCTTACTGAGCAGGAATAAAATATAGAGACACCAGCAGGCAGTGGGAAGGAAGGGCCAGAAGAAAAAATAAGTAAGTGTTTTAAAGAAAAAAGCAGCAATTTGAGTTGGGAAGAGGGAAGGGGAGGGGGATGTAGGAATCTAAGTCACAGCTTTTCAAAAACTGATGTTAGTAATTTTGTGAACATCTTTCCATCCCTTAACCCTACCCTGCCTCCCTTGGGTTGCTGCCCTTCAAAATAATTACTTTACAAGGGCTACAAGCAGCTGAGTATGAGGGATGGACCACCTGCTGCTCAGAGACCAAGGACTCGGATGGGCAGTGTCCACAAGGAATGCAGAGAGCTGCAGATACCAAGAGCCGTGGTATCTTGTAGGACAGGAGAGATAAGGACTTCAGATCCCTGCTCCGCCATCCCATGCTTCATCTTGGGACAAGGTACTTCAAAGATCTGATTAGTGGCATCTTGTTCTGGCTCCCGCAATTCTCTGCTGGCACATCTGACCTTTAACTTGGAAAGGTAACATCCAGCCTGGCCTCCTACCTTGGAAAAGATGCTGACACCTGCTACATATTTTCACTGGGAAGACAGAGTGGTTCCTGGTCTCATTAGTACAGTATATAGCTGGGGTGACCCATGGGACAAGCTAGATGGATATCTTGGGAATGGTGATTCCTAATTAAAAGCTCATCTTGAAAGGGGTTTCCATATTTGTGAGTCTGCAGTTAGTTTGGTATTTATTTAGCTGCAAGTATGTATGAATCCCTCTGACATTAAACAAGATCCAGCACACTCAGGGCTTTAAATACACCTCCCTCAGAGCATGGCACTGCCTTTAACCTTGAGGAAGCTGGAGTATGCCTGGCTATGGGACAAGTCCAGAATGCCCCCCAGAAGAGAACATCATTTTCCATCACACACCACCCCAGAACAGCAGGAGCAGATGCCCAGGAGGCTCATGCTAGGGGTGTAAGGGGCTTTCAGGGGATGTTGTCCATGGGCCAGGCACTGTACTGGGAGGGCAGACAATACAGGATAGAGCACAGTCATAAAGCAAACACACTGTCACTTAGCACAATCACGTGTTGCTGTCTTTAAGCTTCTTGAGACCCATGTAAGAGCTCTGGTGTATGGGACATCACAGCTGGGGCTGTGCTCTGGGATCAGGGGCAGCCTTCAGGACAACAGGGATGGAGCAGCAGGCTGTATTCTTCTAGTCAGGCTCTGAGTGGAAAGTACTGCAGGAGAGACCAAAAGGACTCCTTGGATGCAGAAAGAGCTGCTTTTTTATGGTAGCATGCAGCACACTGCCTAATTTTTTAAGAGGGCCTTAAAAATGCTTTTCTTTATGTCAAAGAGAGTAAAAAAGAGTCACAATAGGTGAGAAAAATTCACACCTACAGGAATTGAAGCTTTCACATGCTTTGCAATAGAGTAATATGTGCCTTTGATGACAAGGCTATTTTTCTCCTATCATTTATTTTAAGGAGGGGTTATATACCATCCACTTACTTCTCCATGCTTTCTGAGTGTTACTTATGCTGAGCATGGAAGAACATTAAGGTAGAAAAAGAAATGACCGAGATTATTTAAATACTGTTCTTCACTTAATCAATAGTGCTTAGGCAGTCCCAAGCCAGGTTTTCTGAGGATCTCACAGCCTTTTCTCAATATATGCTCTATCTCAAAGCACTTCTGTAATACTTTCTAAACTCACATGACAGAGAATAATTATAGACAATGAAAAAATACAGACAATGAGGCTCATGTGACTATCTGTTACAGCACACCTGTACAGTTAAACAGAACAGCTCAGGGACTCTTGTCTGACCAACTGACTATCTCACCCCAGCTGGTTTGCAAATAACTGCAATGAGCCTGTGATAACTTTGTTTTAGTTTAATGCAATACCCATTAGCATTTGAAGTGAACAAGGCTCTTCCCATAGCCACCAGTGCGAATCCTCTGTGATCAGTCATTTTCCCCTTAAATGTTAATATCATTTATTCAATGCTTTCTCTGGACAGAAAAACACATCAGCATTTCATAAAGCCTGGCACAAATCACCAAGCAGAGGGGAAAAATAATTCTCTATCAAAATCTTTCATGGTAACACCACATTCCTCAAATATGAAGAAAAATATGGCAAAATAGAACAATTTTTCAAGGTATCTGTTAAGTACTGCACCTCTTGAGAAGGAAAAGTAAAAACTAGCAAATCAACAGGTGCAGAACATCACATGGTATGGGTTAGTAATGCCACCCTCCCTGATACTGCATAGCTACCAGAGCACAGTGAAAAAAAATTTTTACCCAATTTGATTGCTATTCAATAAATAAATTAGGATTTTAAAGATGAATATGCAGAAAGCATTTAATCTTGTTTTATATATGTGTAAGTATATATAGATATATATATATATATATATATATATATATATGTAAAGCCTCCTGCAAGCAATAGCTGGAAGTCTTAAGAACACACAAGCACCAGATGGAGTTATCACAGTTTGCAATAATGGAAATAAAACTTAAAAAAAAGACAAAACTCCAAAAAGGCTCCATTTCCTCCACATCCCCTCAACAGAGCAGTGAAGTATGAGTGCCATCAGGCCAGCAATGAACAGTGAGAAACTGCACTATGAATCTGTTCCCTCAGCTGAACCAGGTGCGTCCAAAGTAAAGACTTTTTGACAACATCTGCTCAGTATAAAATGTTATTTCATGTGCAAGGGCCAGCACAGAGCTGTCAGAGGTTTCATCAACTTTCTAGTATACATTATGGTATCCCAGTGTTAGAAAACCAGACCTGGGGAACCATAGGGAAAGAGGAGAGTTATTTGCCACCAATGTTATTGTTCCCAGATTAATTTTGGTATCTTCATAGGTATTATCTATAGAGCACCAGTAATCACTTACAATTTTCACCCCTTTATAAACATAAACATTCTGTCCCCGATTAAATACTTAAATAATATGCTCACACAAAATTTCATTTTCAGTGGCTACAGTTATAATTTTACAGTTATAAACTGTACTCCAAAAGTCCACAAATATATTTACAGAGGTTCACTTGAGGGCTTCCTTGAATTCTTCCTTGAAGGCTTCTGGAGAAAAGGAGTGATATAAGTTTGAACCAGAATAATGAGAATCCGTACCAAGACAAGCAAATGTGAGGATGAGTCATTGAAAAACTGGATCCAGTGAGCAACCTGAGAGCTTTGTAGGTGAACAAAAAAGAAATAACCTCACATATTTCTGTATGATTTTAGGGGAGCTGGAAAAGTAGAGACTAAAATACACCAGAGTTAGGAATGATCCTGAAGGCAACAGATTCCCTTTCAGACTCCTTGGAAGCCTCATGGATGGTTCAGGAGTGGGAGGAGAGACACATGTTAACCTTCTTCCAAATACGTAACTCTCACTCAGGTAAACAATAAATCACACTAGAGAAGGAAACATTTGTCTACTCTCAAATAAAAAGTATTAATCCCAAGGTAAGACATCATTTCAATCAAATTTAATTAATCCTCAAAATAAGAACTGATATGGGAAGAGTTGTTGAGACATCTAAGGCAAGGACCTGGCATTTTCCTAATACAGAAGATTGTCACCTGTGCAAAAAGGGCAGATGGATGATACTGATTAATTACAATGCAAATATACATGCAGTAATACTAGAAGGTGATATGAAAATGCTTTAACAGAAAATGAGGCAAGAACAGCAAGTTTTGTTCAGACTTGCTGCAAGCTCTTCTCAGATAACAGGATACAAATTTAACTTTATGCAAACCATTATTGGCGTATCATCCTCCTGCAACTGTAGCCTTCAGCAAGACATTTGGAGAAGCCTATAAAGAGGCTTCCTTCATGCAGCAATATGTCTAGACCCAGTCCTAATACATATTATGCTAATTTTTTGGCAAGACACCTATAAACTGTTATAAAGATGGCTAAGCTGAGCCTGGGCTAAAAGCATCTACTCTTTGGTTAGAAATGCCTCTTGCAGGAGGAGGTAAGACTAAACTCAAGGCCTGGCTTATGTCAGGCAACTATCTCTTACTTTAAAGTCTCACTGCTACCTACTAAAAAGCAGCAAATATGTGACCAAATTATTCCCTTTTTGAGTAAGACCTGGATGAGGCAAAGATCTTGTGATTTCTTTATAGTACTTGGTTCCCTCTCACATGACGAGTTTGTTCCAGGAACACACATCTCTATCTCTAACAGGTTATGGCTCTAAGAAGCAGCCTGGGGATTTGTGTTCTCCATGGTTGGGAGTAATTCTCCTGCTCAATAAACAGGCACAGTTAGGTTGCCAATCAAAAGCCAAGGATTCAAAGTGAACATAAATCTCATGCAGGACACCTAGGTAGCAGCTCCCTGAGCACACTCCTGAAGCAGGACTGTTAGCTGTGGCAAAAGCCACCAACCAACATGAGCTAAAATCCAATCTGTTTAATGTTGCCATCAAGCAACTCCTCCCAAACCCAACAAGAGGATCCACCAGCATCACATAAATCTGGAACAACATTTCCTCCATCCATCCCAGGAATAGAGCAGCTCTCTGCTCATCCCTTCAAAAAACATCAAGGCAGATTTACCTCCAGTAAGACAAATCCATCGAGGATATATGCAGCAGAGGCCTGTCTCAAACTGGGCAGCATTTCTTTAAATCAGAAATACTAGTGCTCAGGTGCCAAGGTAGATATACAGCCCAGACTCTTCCTGCCTCCCCCAGCTCCTGCTGCTTCATTAATTGTACTAATGGTGTTTCATTACCAACCTGTGTCACTCCCTAGGACAAAGTCTGGCTATTTCTGGTATATGATGGAACCTTCACCATGAGCTGCTGAACTCTTTCATGTATGATCAATAAACAATTGTTGAACTCCATAACCCTTTGAAGTTGAGGACATGCTTGATAGCCAGGCCATGTTGTGCGATACATCTAAGGTGTATTGCTCTTGGGGCCATTGGCACAGTGAGCAGCATGGACTCGTAGCTCTTCCCAGAATAGAACTCCTCAGAAGTGTTCCTTTTCATTTGAAGAGTTGCCACAAGCTGTGAAGCAGACGAACCTTCCCCCTGCTGTGCATGTTTATGTATAAATGTAAATCTTTCTTACCTTTCATCTGTGAAAACTGAAACTTTACCAAATGTTCTCGTTTACTGAAAACCCACATGCTGGGGGTTTTCAGAGAAGCAGCTTTCCATCTAGCATTATGTACATTCCTCTAGACCTGTGCTAAATCAATCCTGTGTTTTAATAAACAATTGCACTATTATTTTTACATGAACCATGAAGGCAATCACAATATATTGTAGCTAATGTGTTCTGTACACAGTCAAATGCAGAAATACTTTTGGGGACTTGAAGACATTTGAAAGATTAATCATCCCTTTTTAGGGCAGGCCTAGCATAGGGCAAGGATATTTGGGTTAAGAAAGGATTTCTGAGCATTTTTTCACCTCTGCCTAAGATGCCACCCTTTCAAATCATGTTTTGCATAAGTAATTTTGACAAATTGCCCACAGAGCAATCAAGCCAGACAGCCAATTCTGCAGTAGGACATACTGAAACATCGAATTGGAAATGATTATGCCTCTCTAAGGTGTTCAGCTTTTCACACCACTATTTTTAAATAGATGGCAAGATTTCACCCCCCCAACAGTGTGCCCAAACAATAACAAATCTTCTGCTAACACAGAATCAACCCTACTAAGTGTCACTCTGCTTTAAGTTCAATAGCCTGCAGTGCTCAAACAAATTCAGACCAGCTACAGAGGGGACAAACATCAAGTAAAAGCAATAGTGGTAAAATTAAATTAAAATTACCCTGACCTTTGACAAGAAAATAAAAAAGAACCAGGGTCAGGGCCTTTTCCACATCCTACCTCTCAAATGCTAGGTGGTGAGCTATCAGTTTGTTTTTCATGGTGCTTCTAAAGAGATGTCCTTTAACACAGGTGACCTACAGCACAGTTAACTTTAAATTCTGAGAAGTACTGGTGACATGCTTGATAATTGCTATTATATATTACTTGGAAGAAGTCAAAATCAGGGAGATTGACTATAAAATTGCTCAATATTGATCCAAAGCTGTAGAGTTTACAGTAAGCAAGCTTGTGTTTCAGAAGTCTATGCTACAAGACCCAAAGAACCTTCCCTCATCCCACAGTCCTCTGGGGAAGAAGCAAATTGCAAATGATTTTCCCACCTGAAAATAATTTTCAGGAACTGAGAAAAATTCTCCACCCCTAATCAGGATAAGCAGTGTTTGCATCATTGGGAAAAAAAAAAAAAACAACTAAACAACCAGAGTTTAAAATAGATTTCAGTTCAGTTTTGATGATTTGGGTTTTTTTCATCATCAGTTTCACTAGAAAAGTCACTTTCAAATGAGAAAAATGGAACTGTCTGCATGTAAATCTTGAAATCTCTCATTTCATATGTCCCAAACCAATGGTTGTTCAGATCACATGCCTCTGACTGTGGCACTACTTTCTCTTGTTCTAAGTTAGATGTGCTATGGAGGGGACAGAGACTCTATTTTCATTCCCTGTACAACACCCAGAACAAGTCCTTGTTGTACTACTATTAACAAGTGTAGCAATAATACAAACAATAAATAATAACTGAATAACTGGAAGAAACAGGTTGTCCTTTATGTCAGCAAGTCATGATAAATGTAAAGCCTTACAAAGACAAAACCCATATCCCAAAGGCCAGGGAGAAACGTAGAAGCAGTTGAACATCACAATGAGCCAGCAGTGCCCTGGCAGCCAGGAGGGCCAACCCTGTCCTGGGGACATCAGGCACAGCATGGCCAGCTGGGCAAGGGAGGAGATTGTCCTGCTCTGCTCTGCTCTGGGGCAGCCTCACCTCCAGTGCTGGGGGCAGTTCTGGGTGCCACAACATAAAAAAGACATTAAACTATGGGAGAGGGTCCAAAGGAGGGCAATGATGATGGGTAAGGGCCTTTGAGGGAAAGCCCCCCCTCAGGTCTGAGGTCACGTGTTCAACCTGGAGAAGAAGAGACTGAGGAGAGACTTGAAGTCTGCAGCCTCTTCTTGAGGGGAAGACATTGATCTCTTCTCTGTGGTGACCAGTGACAGGACCTGAGGGAATGGCCTGAAGCTGTGTCAGGGGAGGTTTAGGTTGGCTATCAGAAGAAAGTTCTTCATCCAGAAGGTGGTTGGGCACTTCCCCACCAGGGAAGTGGTCACAGCACCAGCCTGACAGAGTTCAAGAAGCATTTGGACAATGCTCTCAGGCACATGGTGTGACTCTTGAGGATGGTGCTGTGCAGGGCCAGGAGTTGGACTCAATGAACCTTTTGGGTCCCTTCCAACTTAGAATATTCCGTGAATCTGTGTTTCTATGAATAAATTGATTCTGATTTGCTGATAACTTAATTTTAAAATTATATCAAGTAGTAACAATAGTAAGAGATCACTGCAGGAGAGATTTATTAATGAATAGCAATATGAATTCAAAGCACTATGGTGCCAGCAGAAAATCTTAAATATTATTAGATAATACCACTAAGCAGAAAGTATTCTATCAAGATGTTGATTCATCTTCAATTTCAGAATCACAAAACCAAAGAATTCTCAGTTTTTTTACATAAGAGCCTTCATTCCATCTGTCAGGTCCCATAGCTGTGACCCATCCAAGGTCTGCATCAAAACAACTGATCAAAAAAGCTTATTCCAGTAGGCTGTGCCCTAGGGATCTGGAGGTGCAAGGACAGTTTATTAGGGAAAAATTATTTCATCTCTGCCTTCACAAAGACAAGTATGTCCTGTCTTTCCTCTCAGATGACTTTGAACCCAGAATATTAAAGTAGCAGGAGCTAAATATGATGTTTCTAGATTAATAAACACAGGAAACAGCACATTAAATAAATTTTCTATCTTCAGTCTTAGTTTCTATCCTTGAAATTTTGATGATTTAAACCAATGATAATCATGTGAAATTCAGAATCACAGGTTACATATGCCTTATGCTCATTATTAGTATCATATAGCTATTAAACTTAGGGTGTGATCAAAGTAGCATGGATTTATCCCAAATGCTCTTTGCAGATACTCATGCATTCTCCCACAGTCCTAACATCAGTCTGGTCATTTGTATTTCATTTTCCTTTGTATTTCATTTGACTTCAGACAATTCACTCTACTTGAAGTTTGTTCTGTAATTCTCACAAAACTGTTCTGAGTTTCATATAGATTGATTGACAGATGAAAAAGTAGAAGATTCAGAAGCAATTATCCTCCATCATAGGATGTACTATAGGAATAAGGATGTTTTTTAAGGAACTATTATTTAAGCTGTTTATAAAAATAGAACTGAAAAGAGTAATATTTCTGAACACTTAACTAAATGGACCATATTTTTAGATGAACTTGCTTTTCAGATATATGAAAAAAATCCTCTCAGTATTCCTCCCTCACATGTTAATTTGAATATTTACTCCAGAACTTCAAGAATGAAGGTGATACCTTCTTAAACGTGCAATAAAGACACTAAAAGAGCACTTCTGGCATCTTGCTTTTGCATGCATCTTTCTTAAAGCAATGTAGACATAAAACACCAAGAAAGAATCAGCACTCTTTTGCTGCTGTGGTGCCTGCTGATTTCAATACTCTCCTACCAGGCCTTGTGGCTCACTGGTATGCAGTGCTCAGCTTCACAGCAAATACAGCCTGGAGTAAGCAATGCAGAGCTGCCTGTACTGCTTTTGCTTCAGTGGTGATGTAATTGGAGAGGGCTTTTCCTCTGATCAAGTTCCCCACTCGCCCTCCTAAAAGATAAGCTGAGGTTCTCGCAGAGGTTTGATGTCATGCAGTCTTTCGTCCACCACGTGCTTAGTTTCAAGTTCCTTATTATGAGAACTGTGTGAACCAGCTGAAAGTATCAAAAGAGGAACAAAAAGGATGAGCTGGAAATAAATAGTGTTTATAGAAATAGCAACTAGTTTAGCCTTTAGAAGATGAGAAGCAACATGAAAAAATAAGGGTAAAGGGCACAACAGAGAGGAAAAGAATAAATTGCATTCCATCCTTGTCCTACAGATGAGACAGAGTGGAATGGTTTTCAGTACTGATGAGACATTAGGAGTGTCTTTCTATCTCAGATGGGTCTATAGGCCCATCCGTAGACAAACAAAGAACAATCCATATCTCCACTTCTTCTAGTAGAAACTTAGAAGCTTACGTATATGTAGATATATACCTATAGACATGTATAATTAGATAATTAATCCCAGGATGATTATTGGAAAGGCATTTCTCAGGGAAACTGTGAAAACAGTGCAGGCCAGTCAGTACCAGAGAATTTTTCTTACAGAGTGTATGGTGTCTCCATCAACACACATTATCTAGGAGTAGGACAAACACCTTCATTGCTAATTTGCATGAAGATGATCCTGCTGTGGACTATAATGATGGGCCAAATAATATCTCTTCTCATACTACCTTCTATGATTTCTATGATTCTGCTTATAATCACAAAATATAGAACGGTTTGGGTGGGAAGGGACCTTAAACACCATCTACTTCAAATCCCTCTGCTGTGGGAAGGACACCTTCCACCAGACCAGGTTCCATCAAACCTCACCCTGAACACTTCCAAGGATGGGGCATCCACAACTTCTCTGGGCAACATGTGCCACTGCCTCATCACTGTCACAGTAAAGAACATAAAAAGGAGGCCAGAAATGGGGGAAAAAGGCTCCAAAAGAGACTCAAAGATTCAAAGACTGGAGCAGAGTGAAGGTAAATGTCTAAAGTCAGTATTTCCTCCCAGCTAAAATACAGACACTGGAAACTCCTCTGTTGGTTCAAAAATTGTTAAAGAAATCAAGGTGAAACAAAGTCTGACAACATGGATGCTCAGTCCCAACTATCACAGCATTTCTACCTCAAATATAATGAATTAATAAATACGGAGACAATTCAATTGTCTTGAATTTGCTTGCTTTCAGGTCTTCATTCAAAACAAAAGGGCAGAAAATTATATAAATGGAGGGAATAAAGAAAGTAGAGATTCTCATCTCCAAGGAGATGAGGTCTAAAGAACAGCAATCATTATGAGAGAAGATATTACTGCTTTCTCATTAATGATATGCAAATCCACTAAGAAAATGGTAGCATGTTAGCAGCTTTTGAGCAAATTGCACAGTTCCTGAAAAAAAACTTATTTTCACTGCAACCAAAAGCCATTTTGTTCATTTGTGGTAACTGTTATATTCATTTCTAAGCCATTATGAAACAGAACCTTATAGGAAATAACACTAACCCCACTCCAGGAAAAAAAAAAAGCACAAGCATTGGTGTTTGAGGGGTTTTTTTGCATCAGTAAGATCAGATTTCACCAGAATGAAGGAAACAAAATGGTATCACTTTACCTTAAAGAAACACTAACTTCTCACAATACTGAGGTATAAAACTTATAAAAATACTATCTGGTGAAACAGCAGAATGTGACTAAGAGCCATATTGGTTGCAGAAGAACAGAAATTCCTCTGTAATTCTTTGCCAATTTTTGCCAGTTGTGAAGAAAATAAAACATCTGAGTATCTGAAAATTATCTCCCAAGTGCTCTTTCATTTGAATCTTTAGCATTTAAAATATTTTCATATAAACTAAAGTAAATTTCAGTGAAATTTTCTTCCTAATCAAGGAGTCAAAACCCCAATTAAAGATGGAAGCACAGATTTTTTTAGCTAACAAAAATTCTGTAAAACGTAGGAATACTAAACTGCTGAATGTTTTAAGGTTTTTGTTTCAAAATTTGAAATGCTGTAGCAACTACTTTTGCTTGAATTTTCTTCGTTGCTTCAAAATACAAGTAACCAATACTAACTACATGGTATGTACATTTTACCCTCCCATATCCTTCTCTCCTTTTTCACTAAACCACAGCATGGCAATCACAACAGATTAAATATATGGGGTAAATAAAGACCTCCTTAAACTGTTTTTTTACTGCTGGGTTACTCCATCACCCTCTACCAGTGTTCTCCACAGGTATGAAGAAAGCCTCAGCACTGGCATGCTCCCTCTGCCTGTACAGTCTTACAGTGTCCCAGTAAGCTGCTGCTTGAGGTGACTTACACCCTGCCTGGTCTCCAGAAGCCAACACATACACATCCTGCTAATTGAAAGCCTGGTTAATATTCCTGTCACTCAGACTTTTTCAAGCATCAAATTCATATTTTCCTGTGTTCTGCAGTGAAGAAGAATCCCATGTTAGTTTTCACTCATACCGCTAGATATGATGACAATGGATACTTCTCCTTCTTGCTGATGCTCTGAAAATTTTGGTAACAGTGAGCATGACCCCTGCCCTGACCCACTTCAGGCATGCCCTGTGATATCTCCCAGCTGCAGAAAGTAGTTTTGCATCTGCCTAAGAAGGCACAGCAAGGGAATTTCTTCACTCTTCCCCTGCCCCCCAGCATTATTAACCCTTTTTGTGGCCTTAAAGTGCCTTAAGAGTTTGCTTGGCTTTATCAGGATGCAGGAGAAGGTGATAATGGAGTCAGGCATCTGTCCATGCTTGACTGTGTCCAAGGACGTGAGAAGCAATCTCTTTTTTTTCTTTTTTTTTTCTTTTTTTCTTTTTTTAGTTTACTTTAAAAAAATTACATATCAAAGGCAGATTCCCGCCTCCCGCTTATTCTTTTGATCACTTCCCAGGCTGTGTCTCCTGCAGTGCTGTAAGGTTGTAGAAGCACAGACCCACAAAATTCAAAGGGTGTCAGACACTTCTCAGTCAGCAGGCAAATTAACAACAAAGTAAGAATGCTCACACTGGGGCACGTGTCTAAGACCAGCCCACAATCTCTCTCTGACAGTGGCCAGATGAAGATGCCTTTTGCCAAACACAGGAATTAAACAAATGTATAAAGGCTCAAGCAAGGTTGGAAGTTGGGGCTGCCTTGGGGACATACTGAAAGACAGATACCTACACCTTAGCTTTTCACAGATCTAGCTGGATTTTTATTCCATGGGCATATACATCTGCATTCTGAAAAATAAGATAGTTTCAGGGAATTTCCCCTTTTCTATGGGTGAAAACTGCATCTGACAATTTTATTTTCTGCTCCAAAGTCCCAATATAACGACAGAGGAAATATGTTGTGGAAGACCTGTGTTCCACTTGACATGACTTTTTGCAGTTGCAGGGTGCCTGGAGCACTGAGCTTTGTGCTTTTCTGAACTCTAACCCTACATGTAACTCTAACACTGGGCAGAGCAGTAAAAGCAGTGATGGGATGAGGCTTGGGCCAGGCAGAGAGGTGTGGAGGCAGCCATGCTGTGGCAGTTCTGTGTTCCCCTTGGCATGCCTTTTGCAGCTGCAGTGCGCTGGGAGGCCTGGGCTTTGTGGTTTTCTGAACCCTAACCCTAGGCATAACCCTAAACCTAGGCTGAACAGTAAAAGCAGCCATGGCTTGAAGCTGGTTCCAAGCAGAAATGTGTGGAGGGAGCCATATTGTGGTGGACCTGTGGTCCCCTTTGCATGACTCTGCAGCTGCATTGTGCTTGGAGCTCTGATGTTTTTGGTTGGTTGAACCCTAACCCTAAGGCCTAACCCTAACCCTAGGAGGAGCAGTAAAAAGAGCCTTGGGCAGCGACTGGAGCCAAGCAGAAAGGTGTGGAGGGAGCCATGCTGTGGCAGTCCTGTGCTCTCCTTGGCATGACTTTGCAGGTGAAGTGGGCATGGAGCTCTGGGTTTTGTGGTTTTCTGAACCCTAACCCTAGGCAGAGCTGTAAAAGCAGCCCTGGGCTGAGCGTGGTGTCAAGCAGAACAGTGTGGAGGGTGCCATGTTGTGGCAGTCTTGTGTTGTGACAAATACTCATTTCATAGGGTTTGTGCCATCCATGGTTTAGAGATCTGTTTCATACCTTCTCTTGGCTGTGTCCTTTTCAGGCTAAATCTGTCTGTTCAGCCACACTTCATATGTGTGGCTGATATGTCCCAAAAATATGTCCCAAATCCCTGATTATCCATATTACCTTTTTCTGGTTCTCCTGTATCTCTTCTGAGATGTGAAGGCAAGAACAGCTTGTGGCATTAAAACCTGGAGCACCATAAATAAGGGCATAATGATACTGTATGTTTCCTATTCTTATCTTAATATGTATTTCTTTCAGCCACATTGACATTTTCATTACAATTCAAATATCCTTGGCCTTACATGAAGTCAAAGGTTCTTCATTTTAGAATTTCATTTTTATGACCTTGAGAAATCCAGTTTTATAGAGAAATTTTGTCACCTTTTTCCCTACCTATTTCTTCCCCATCACCAATGAATATGTGCATCAGCACAGGTACATGGGCAATACATGCTCTGTGTAGAAAAGTACACTATTAATCTTTCAGAAAAAAATCATTACAGAAAGAAAATTCTCATTCTCTGACAGGATAAAATGACTGTACAGTTGAGAAGCTGTCCTTAAGGTGAAAAAGAGTAGGTTTAAACTTTTGATGGGCATTCACTTTACAAGCTCAGCAAATAAAGTATTTAGCATTGGCATTTATTGCAATAGCTTTTTTTATGCCCAAAACACACGAGTCTACTCTGACAGAGATGCTGATTTAAGGCTATAAACACCAAAGTTTTTAGAAAAAAGTAATACCTACATAGAAAACATGATCAGGAAAAAAAACCCAGAAAATATATCAGGAATGTTGGCCATTGAACAGATCTGCCAAGTAAACAAATGCCAATTATTCTTGGTATAAGCTATTTATTTTTAACTGAAATGTAGAACTAAATGGAAATTTTTAAATTTACGAGATTTTTCAAAACTAAATCATGCTTAAAAATAAGTAACATAGCACAGTTTACATTAAACATTTTTATGGGTTCCTGTCAGCGCAGATCAGCAAATTTGAGATTACGTGCATTAGATCGGTCTAGAACACAGAACTGAGTAATTTTTTTCTAGCATATGACTAGAGAATCTCAGATTTATGTTCAAATTTTGTACGGTTCATGTAGAACATGTCTGAACAGATTGACAACATTCATCTAAATAATTTTAATTGCATGTTTGACTCATGTGTAATTATAATAGTTATCTCAGCAGTAAAATGCAATGTAACTCATCAGTTCGTGTCTATTGTGGGCTACCAAAAAAACGAGAAAAGCTTTGGCCTTTAACTACACAGAAAGAAAAAAGGGACAAAATATTCTTTTGTCCTTCAGAGAACAGAGAGACGACCAGGGATCTGACTTGAAAAGAAAACAGAATGTACAATGGGACTGGATAAAGAAACAGTGATTAATGAGAAGCCTCAGATTATATGTAATCACAGAAAAACAGGTCTGTAACAGAGCTTGATTAGTCACTTAGTCCATCCTCCAACTCCAATGCCAGATCAATAGTACTTAATATTTGTCCAGTACGTACTTAAAGACATCCGGTAACAGAGACACCATTACACCCTGTGATATAAAGCTGTGCCTCACTAATGTTACCATTAGAAAAGCTTTTCCTCCTTGATGCAATTGAAGTCCGTTACATCTTACCCTACCTACCAAAAATAGATGATTCGCCTTCTCTTTGCAAGGGCCTTTTAAGTCTATGAAGAGTCTTAGCATATCTGTCTTCTGCCTTCTTTTCTCTAGCCTGAACAACTCCAGCTTCCTCAGCCTTCCCAGTCCTCTGCCCACCCTGTACTGACTCCTGTTGGCTCATATAATTCTTGAGCTGTGGTGCATAAAACTAGCCCTTCCACTGATGTCCTACCAATATTGCATAGAGCCAACAGATTTCTCCCCACATCTATACCTTTCTGGAATGTTTACCATTTTTGCCAGGAAAACACATCACTGATATACTCAGCTTGTGGCTTATCCGTAGACTCCAGATTCCTTTCTGGAAGATTACTTTTTCACCCCTTGTTCGTTTCCTGAATTTGTGCAATTTTTTATACCTATGTATGCTCATTGCTTTTGTTCCCGCAACCTGTGTCTTATGTTTTCTAGATCAGTTTTCTACATGTCAAAATCCCAATCCCCTTTTCCAGCATGCCTGCGATTTCTCACAAAACTGAACAGAACTGGATTTAGATTCCTACAGGACCCTAGCTGGTAAGCCCATTTTGACAACAGCTATTGACACCTAGTTGATAGGCACAGTTATCTACCTAGTTAAGACCCAGCTCCATAGCAGCTGCACACAGACTATGTTTCCCTAGCTTTTTATCAGAATGCCAAAGTGCAATACCAAACAATGAAACACTACGTTTTTGCATGACTCAGTTGCTGTGGTAACATAAATTAACAAAATGTACATTGTTGTAGCAGCTTTGTCATATAAGTACGTAAGCTTTTCCACACAAATAATGACAGAAGCAGCACAAGATTCTCAGATGAAAAAATATTGGGATAAAATGTGATGGCTAAAAAAGGTAAAAAAATGCCAGGTGAAGGCTAAATAAAGGGCTGACAAACCACCTGGATATTTCAAGGATGACACTTTGGAATCAGGTACCATAATGGTGGTTCAGTGGAAGGAAAGGATAAGTGTCTACCTACCAAAGGTATTCAAACAACCAATGCAGAAAGCCAACAAAAAATACTCTTAATGTTCAGGATCTTCATGTAAAGCAGCAGTTATTTAAGAAGACAAAAGCAACAGGCACTGATACTGATGACATTATACTGAAATCAGTTATCTGCTCTGGCATATCTGATAGTCTCAAGCACAAGGTGGATCAAGAGAGTTTGGGGGGTTGCCTTAGAAGCAGGTTGCTGTGGATAGAAGCACAAAACACAGGTTTCCCAGCCTGAGAGGATGAGGAGTAGGTTCAATTAGAAGGGCTGGCCAGTGCATTGGACAACTAAAGGAATTAAAGAGCCATTCGCTGTCTGAGGCAGAAAATATTCAAGTAATGGAAAATAGCTAAAGTGCACAACAATTGAGAAGGCAAAGAAATTCTGAAAAGATGAATGTGAATTTCTTACACTAAAAAGAGAGATAACTGATGTAGAGCTGTTAATGGAAGTTTGACTTGACAGAGATTGACAAGGAAGACAAGGGAAACCAGAGTTAACACATACAGGAGATCAGTTTTAGAAAAAGTATCGTTCATAAACTTTTGCTATTCTATATTACATTGTAGTTATGCCAATACAGATTCTGGAAACAAAGGAGGTTCTGGTTTCCAAAGAGGGCAGCTTCTCCCGCTTTCCCTTTTCTTGCTTTTAAGTACTGACTAATCCTGCGAGTATGTTCTCATTTACTAACAACTTTTTATTTCATTAGCTGACCAGGAAAGTGTTGTGAAAGTCCCAAAAAAGCCATGGAAATCCTGAGTTTCAGCAAAACCTGAAGAACAGTGATGTAGGAATGACCGAGGACATACAATGGGGAAGGAAGAAAGAGATGCGGGAAGTTCTGAAGGCATATAAATCCCCAGCCTCTGACTGTCCTACCCCAAGAAAGTCTTTTAACACTTACAATCCCTCCTTCATATTACCATATTGTGGGTGTGTGGTCACAGAACAGAAAAATCCTGGTTTCTGACTCCCAAGTCAGAATCCTGTTTCTATTTTAATTGAGAAGCAAGTTGTTTCCTAAGGCAATAAGGAGGAAATGAGGTTTTACCAATGAGCAGTGCAGTGACATCAAGCAGCTCTCTTCATTTTGATTAGCCCTCCCATTTGAGCAGACGTAACTCATGGCTATGAGTGTCATGTTTTCATCACTCACAATGTACTGTAGGTTTACAGGATCACAAGATCCTCTAAACGGAAGACGAGGTCAAAAAGACCCTTTAGATAAACTCAGGAGAAGCTATAGTATACTAAGAAAAAGAAGTTAACTTGAAATTCTCGTGATTTTAAGTAGTTTCAAAATCAATTCCATATTGCTCTGTTCTTTTTTATTCTGATAATTGAGAATCATTTTCTCCAGTACTGCAGTGCTTTTAACTGACTCATATGCTTCTCAATCACTGGCAAAGGCTTCCATAATAAGCAGCAAAGTCGCACTACAAGTGTCTCATTCTTTCATCTTGCTTTCACCAATTTCCCCTATTAAATTAATATTCACAGTCACATTTGGACACCACTCTGGCTCTGAAACAGCATCAGTATATGGGACTGAGGGAACAAGCATTTTGATCTCTTAAGTAGAGGCCTCAAATTCCTTTTGTACAGCTAAGTAAACTAACCAGGGGTGAGAGGTGGCCTTTTGCATCATGAACTGAACCCTCCAAACTCGTGCCTAGGAAGGGGATGAGATCCACTGAAAAATTCAACAGACTTTGTAATGAATGACTCAAACAAACAAAATCATGCTGTCATTCTACAGGCTATGTCAGCTCTAAGAGGGAGGGTTTGTGGAAACATACAGGAAAGAAACATAGCCCTGTGCCTCCACAGTCTTTTGTTGAGGCAAATCTATCACATTGTTTTGAAAAAATAATCCCTTCAAAGTGGCACGTTGGGCGCATATTTCTGTGTAGAATTTGTGTAAATTGGATGCAAATTTTTTTTAAATTAGCCCATTTTTTGTGGGTACCAGAAGAGGTTTTTATAAATCCAATAGTAGAATAGCAGTGGGTAACAATTATATATATACATATAAATATATATCTATATACACACACAGACACATTTGCAGCCTGCGAGTAGCAATGGCTGTATGTCTTATCTTGTATACGATATGCTCCATCAGCTACAAGCCGTAATCACAACACCAGACTTTCATTCATATCTTCTAAGCAGCTCCTGGCGCTCAGCCGCCTCGGCAGAAGCACAGAAGGCTGGGTGGGATGGTGAGAGGTAGATTACTTCAACTGCATAAAAGTAACTGCGGGGTGGGAGGAAACATCTCGTAATTAGAACACGGGACGGAAATTAAGGTCTCTACCAACTCTGTCACAAAGGGAGTTCGTGATCCTTGGCGAAAAGCTTTCCGATCGCCCTCTCTCCACCTGCACAGCGGGGGCGGTGGGGCACAGGGACACTTGCACAGCGAGCGCCCGTGAGCACCGGGAGGTTTTCTCCGATGGCGGCAGGACCTTTGCCGGGCCGGAGGACCAGCTGCCCAGGCCGCGCCGCCCAGGCCCTCCCCGCTGGCCCCAGCCGGTAACGTAGCGGCGTTTGGGGAGGTGGGCACCGCGGCAACCTTGGGAATTCACGGCGGGATCCCACGGCACGGGGGGTGAGCCGTGTCTCTCACCCACCGAGGCCGGCCCGGGCGGTTCCCCCGCCGGGTTTCGCGGCGCCCCGGCACCGGGTGCCCCCCGTCCGTCCGCCCCGGCCGTGTCCGGCGAGAGGCGGCGAGGGGCGGCCCGGCGGGGCCCCGCGGGGATGCGGGCGGCGGCACCGCGGCGGGCGAGGTGAAGGCAACCTTGCGGTCGCTCCTCCTGCCCGCAGCGGCGGCTGCCGGCGGCCGCCGGTGGGTGGCTGCGGGACCGCGGGGCTCGGCGGCACCGGGCGGGCCCCGGTGATGGCGGCGGGGAACGCCGGGCCGAGGCTGCCGCGCTCCCGCCCCGGCGCCGCCCATTGCCGGGGCCGGCCGTCGCGGCCCCGTGTTGACACACGCGCCGGCCCTGCCCCCGGCGCCTCCCCGAGGTCGCCCGGTGGAGGTCGCCCGGGCGGCGGAGGCCGCGGCGCGGCGGCGCTTCCCGGTGAGGGAGGAGACAGCCTCAGCCCTCTGCCCCGAGGGGTCGGCGGGGTCGCCCCGCGCCTCGGCAGGCCCCGTTCCTCCGGAAAGTTTTCCCCGACCTGTTCGCTGCCGACCCCGGCAGGAGCCGCTGGCCGGGGCAGCGGGGGCGGCCGTGCCCCCTCGGCAGCGCCGGGCTGGCCCGCCCCGCCGTGCTGCGCCCCGCCCGCGGCCGTGCCGGAGCTGCGGCCGGCCCGGGGACACGCGTGCCCGCCCGCACCGGGAGCCTGACAAGGAATTTAAAACTTGTTTCAGGTACTCTACCTACCCTGCCGTTCCCCTGCTTCTAACTTTTGAGGTTGTTTTTGTGGCTGTTCTGTTTTTAATAATTCTGTGAGGAGGGTGTAGATTTATTTCCTCCGCTTTGTGTGAGAGGACGGGCTGCATAATTTGGCTTTCTCTAACCGAACCGCAATATCTGTTGGTTTCACCATTCTCAGATCTGGCTGTGGCTTCTAAGCAGTAATTTCTCGTAAAAATTAATTTTCAATCACCTATGTGTTTGGGGCGTAATTCTGCAGGCATGTCTGAGTAGCGCCGGGCGTGTAGGGTTGTATTTGTGGAGCGGTGACGCTATTTTATAATGCCCCGGGGGAGGAAACTCCGCCGGGCTGTGCTTGTGCAGCTCCTTCTGCAGCCGGACCTGGCCCTGTCTCGCACTCCCGTGCCTGGCTCTGGCTAGGTGCATCTGACAGGGCGAAATAAGCGATGGTGTTGCCAAAAGTTGGGTTAAGTAAATGCATCCCACTAAACGGCAGGCTACATTTCTCGAACAGAGGTATTGAAATGTCGTGTTTACTGTGTCTTGTCCTCTTGATCTGTGTTTGCAAAGCGGAGACATAACTCATAGTTGCAGCTCTTAGGGTTATGCAATTAACAACATACTTAAGATAGCAGTAGCACGGTCTTTTGATCTGGAAGGAAAATAAACCATTGAAGTATGTCTGGGTTTTCAAACTGGCAGGGTACTTCCTCTTCCACTGTCTCCTTACCGTGTAGCATTTGCCTATATAGCAAGCCAGTGAGCTGACAATAAGACTACTTCAAGGATTATATTAGATATATCTTAGTGAACTAAATTTTCTAACTGGTAGTGCTCCAGGCTGATACTACACTTCAACAGAGTGTAATCTGTCATTAATGAATCTGAACTCAAGCATGTTGGCATTTTAAAGAGAATTTGTTATGTCAGTGTAATACACAATTGCAACAATTTTAGGGAATTAGGGGGAGATTTTTATGTTTTCTCTCTCCCTGCTCCCTCTTCTTCATTAATTAGACCACTTACTCTTGAAAATTCGAAAACTTACTTTTTGTTTTTTCCTGATGGGTGTAGTTGAACCAATTCAAAGTATTTCATCTCTCTACAAATCTTACCACGGTTATTACACCTTTATTACTACACCAGACTTCTGGGCAGCAGTCACCCAGGGGAGCTGCAATTACCATTACCATTTGCAGTCCTTCTTAAAAGGCAGTTATTATTTATAAGATCCTGATAGACAGAACTCCACTAACAGTATTTTTACACATCTGCAAATCAAAACACGCATTGAAAAATATTGTCTTAAAATGTGAATGCAGAGAAGTGGAGTTTATTGAAGGTATGCAATTTAAAAACAAACCTCATACTCTCAACCTGACAGAGCATGAAGGGATTATCCAGACTTGACTCATCTGTGCAGATTGTGCATTTCATGCTGACTGCTGTGCTGAACAGCACTCTGCTGCAGTGATTTCACTGCCTGCTTCTCTGGGTTGTACCAACCTTTAAAAACACTGTTGGTGTTCCAGAGCTGTTGATACTTTTGAGGAAAACTAGGCTTGCAGTTGGTGAGACTTGAAAATATTGGAGATGCAGTTAGATGTTTGATGAAACCTATTGACTAGATTATTTACTGCTCAGTTTTACATAGGTAAATCAAAAACCTTATGAAATTTTATTTTGTGAGGTCTTATACATGCTACATGCAGTTGAAAGTACTCTTTAAGCAAGCTGGAGAAAAAGCAGTTCAAAGTCTGTGTGAAGTAAAATGAGGAACTTATTTGGCTCAGGTCAGTTTTTCTTGTACTCAGAAATGGCTACAGCTAAGCAACTCCATTTGGTAGAAAAGAGATGTGTGATTTAGTTTGACTTCTTTCATTACAGGAGTCATAAAATCTTGTTTAGTATTTTCTGCATCATCTCCCTAACTTCTATCTTAAGCCAGTTATTAAAAAATTTCTGCCCAGAACTAAAGAGTCTGTTATTTTTTTTCCCCTAATTGTCCTTTATTTATTTTTTAATTAAAACAGATCATAATCTGGATTTTGGTAGCCTCAGCATCCAATGATCAATCTCTTCATAATCTGTATTTTAAATAATTCTTAAAAACTGAAATGCTTCAGAGGGAGTAACAGTAGTAAATAATGGGGAGAGAGATTTATAGTAACTAGGAGGAAGGGTAGAAAATGTGTGATGTAAAACTTCTGCTTTTCCTCTTCTGTAAATATTATTCTGCTGCTTTTGCTGTTCTCTGAAGCAATGTCTCACATGTAGCTAGGTAGTCATAGATAAGAGTTTTTCTAAGTTATTCAAGAGATATTTCATCATTCAGTCATTTCCATCGTGTTTGTTGCCATGGGAGCTAGCCAGCGGCCTTATTAGTGATCGAGGTGATTGCACCTTGCTTTTTCACTTGGGGTACTGAAAACTGGGTCTGAGCTACTGTAAGAAACAGATGTTGTACAAAAACTGCAGTGAGTTTTTTCTATGAAGAGACTGAGCCGTTTCTGTCCTCGGTTGAAGTTGTAGAGTGATGCTTTATATCTCTTATCATATATAGTTATGTGTAAAATGCCTCATGTCTCCAAGCTTGCTAAATATTTATAATAAATGTACTACTTCTACCATATGTTTGAATCAAGAAACCCATTAATTGAACAAGCCCATATTTTTATGCTTGAAAGAATTGACACTTCATTTTAATTGCTAAATTATATGTTAAAAGTAGACTATAAAAAAACCAGAGGTGAGATGGTGTAATAAGAATCAGAGTCATTTTTCTTACTTCCTGGCCTCAAACTGTAGTTATTTTCAGTTAGAAAATAGATAGAAAATCAATTGTAATCTGCTCATAATTGCCTTCCTGGTAGAGTTATGAGGCATTTCACTCTCTCTTCTTCCCCTCTCCCCCACTCATTTTTCTTCATCCTTCTTTTTTTTTAACTTTTTTTCTCACTGTATGTATTTTTTCCTGTGTATATCTTGTGGAATAGGCAGATCTCCAGAGCTAGAGGAGACTTTTAATTGAAAAGGCCTTCATCTTTAAATGTTTTTGTATAACAGCTTGAGGCTCTGTCAAAAAGCATGTTCCTTACCAAGTTGTTTAGTCGTGAGTAGAAATTGACAGAGGTTTTCATAACCTTGGGGCTTTCTGCTTAGATGAACCAGGCATTTCTCTTTTACCTATCAGGATTGATTACTTCAGGTTAGATCACATGTCTTATGTAAAAAGCTTAACTTGCACTGCCAAAAATCCAAATTGCATTTTCCTTAGCATGAAGTGCTGTACTTAACATTTGACACTGACTCTTCACATTCTGCTAGGGTGTTGTACTGCCCATTAAAGAATTATTTTAGGGCTTTGGTAAACTCAAGCTCCATTCATTCTTGAGTTATAGCTGCAGAATGAGAATGATTTGAGAGCGTACCTCAGGTTTAAGACTTGCACCTCTACTCTCCCAACTCAAAAGGTCCAGATGAGATGTTTTCAAAGTTTCCCCTGGGGGGTAACGTAGCTCACCCTCTGCAACTGTGAGATTTATCATTCTTCCAGGCTTATGTCATAGTGAGCACCAGACTACCTCTCCTGATGAGTTGACCATTTAAAGGTAATATTTGCTTGATTTATGATACCAGTGTAACACTTTAAAATTTGACATACATCATCCTCCTCCCTGGGAGTGTGGGTGTCTATTTATATATTTATATGTGTGTGTGTACATGTAGATGGATACAGAATAGAATGTTAGACCATCCCAGGTTCTGCTGTCCTTTAAATGTAGAAACCTTCTATGTGCTCATAAATGTAGCTCCCAATATCTCTGTTTTAGACCAAAGTGATTTGGTTCTAAATTCTTTCAGGGTAAAGGTGTTCTTTGCATAAAATTTCTGCAGTATTATACTAAGTATTTAAAATGTATTCTTGCTTAAAATTACAGTTTTCTTCAGGGTGGATAATGAGGAAACTAAAGCTTTGTTAAGAAGGAGGGATTTTACTTTATGAGAGGTTGGTATTTTGAGAAAAGAGTGGGTAGAGAGGAGGGAGGGGCAAGACATTCAGTGGATGGGAGTGCAGAGAAGTTTAATGGATGTTATTAATCCTCCCAATGGAAGAAATAGAGTAGCTTCTTTTGGTATGAAAGGAATGTCTTGGGAGGAGGTTGAAAGTTGCAGAGGAGTGCCAGAGATTGGAGAATCAGAGAAGCTGGAGGTGTTCAATAAATGTGACACAGGTTATTGCAAATACCTGAAAAGCATTTTGCTTGCTGTGAGTAGGTAAATTTCAGAGTCTAGGGAGCATCTAAAAGAGTAAAATCCTTGAGCCCTTTACTGCTTGACAGAAACTCACATGATAATTCCTAAATGACCATTTGTGTGAGCCATGCTCTCCTATGAGCTGTAAAAAGTAACGTGCTAAGTTGTGAAATCAATGAATCAGTTCCATGAAGCTTTAAAGTTTTGTGATGAACTGAAAATTTCAGTGTTGCTATGACTTAGACCTTTTATCTTAGGATTAATGAAATTTGGTGGTTTGGCAGAGGTTGTCTGGAAAAGGGACAGATTGCCTGTCTTTTGGCAGAAGCTACTTTCCAAGTCTACTTTTGTTCTTTAAACTGTTAATGTAAGTAGCTGGTATCTCATTCTTCATCTCTCTGCTCTCATAGTTGCCATTATAGTTGGTGCCTTGACTCTCAACAGGTCTCTTCAATCCTTTGTTATCTGTAAAGCTAATATTTGAATTGATGAGTTATCTATCTTTCCAGATTCGATACATGGCTTCATTATTGATGAGAGACAGTTTTCTTATAAGAAGTGCCATAAACATTTACATGGAGATCTCAACTTTATCTTAGTGAAGTGCCTTAGAGCCTCATAGCTTGTAGCAACATCCCCTAAGGCTTTTCTACCTTAAAACATTCAACTGCTTTGGAAACCTCAGATAATTTTTGCTTCAGCAATAATTCTAATACATGCTATTTGTAATGCCAGATACACCTCTGGAAATGGTTTGTTCTGGCTAGGGAAGGACTGTGATGTGCAAGTGCCCAGGGCTGTGCAGCTGGGTTCACAAGTCTCTGTAGCAACTGCTTCTGGGGTTTGTACTGCCTTTCTTGCTGGGTTGCCAGCTAGGCTTTTGCCATCCTTGCCGAGCTGGGAGTTGGACTCATTAGACTTATTGGAACTGTCACTGTTGGGATTACAGTCTGGGTTTCTTAAAGTTGTTGAGCATGTACAGCCCATGCTTTCTGGTGAAAGATTAAAATCAGAATTTTCTGCTTCAGCTGCTGTTTCCCCAGCCACTTGTTCACTTCTCTTTTCATGGCTTTTTACTCTAGCTGTTCTGTGGAGGAAAATAACATCTGGTATCATGCATACATTGATGGGATTTTCATCTGGTTCTAGCAAAAGACTGTGTGGCTAAATGTGTTTAGGTAGTGCTCACTTCCTGGAGCTTGACCTTACTGCCAGGATTCATTCAAAGTCATGAGTTTTGTGTGAGATCTTTGCTGTCATCTCTGAATTGAGCATTGCTTATAAGTGAAACTTGGTAAACCACCCTTGCCTGATCATTTAGGAGAAGCTAAACTACAGATCTCACTGAGATTTAGTGTGTGTTTGCATTGTGAAATTATGTAGCCAGGTTTTTTTCAGGAGTGAGAATAATTGTTGTTTGATAAGTTTTAATGGTGTTGGTAGAGTACATAGGTACTTAAGTCTCTCCCTAAGGTTTTGTACAGTATTTGGTGGTAGTCTGCCATCTGATTTGTTCATAAAACTGGCTGCTCCAAAGTTTTATAAGGCTGTGGTAGGACTATAATTCACATGTAATGCCTTGATAAATTTTGGACATTAGTATGTTACAAATCAGTTTGGTTTTGATATATACATATGTTGCAAGAGAGACCTCAGATAAGCAAACTCATTAGTGTGAAATAAGCATCATCATGTTAAAGCTGATCTTTGTTGCTACTTCTGTGAGCAGTTTGAATTGTTCATCTGCAGCTTGAATGCACTTATCATTATGCCTGTGAGATCTCTGATGAGAAAATGTTTGCAGTGGGCAGACTGAAAACAGACACCTCCAGTGGGCATTGTAGATAGGGTTTAGTTCATCTGCTGACATGGGATCCTTTTGTGGACTGTAAAGCCTTGTCCCTTGATGAGTGTAAGATGATGTTGCAGAAATAGACAATAAGGCTAAATAGGGCATATTAGGAAGAGGATCAGCCCAAGTGTAGTGATCATTAACCTTTTTGACACTGGTGTGATTGTATTTGGAGCATTGAGCCCAGTTTTGATCTCTAAAGGGCAAGAGAAAACATTGTCTTACAGGGACCAGTCTAGTGGATGGCAACCAGGTTGATTGGGGGCTGGAGTAGGTTGTGTAACAAGGAGAGACACCGGGAGAGCTGAGTTTGTTCAGCCTTATTTAAGAAAAGACAAGGGGCATCTTATTGCCATCTTCAGCTCTGTAACTTGTTTGGAGAAGACAGAGTACTCTGTGTGGAGGCATGTAATGAAAGGACAAGAGGCAGCAGTTGGCAAGGTAATGTGAGAAATTCTGGCTGAAGAGGAAGAAAAATGTCACCATGAGAATACTTACACACTGGGGCAGGTGTTTGAGGAAGTTGTGGAGTCTCCAGCCTTGGAAATGCTCAAAAGGAAAAGACACAGAGCAACCTACTGTAGCTGATCCTGAATTAAGTGGGGGTTTGTTGGACTAGTTGACCTCCAGAGGTTTCTTCCAAACTAAATTATTTAATACTAAATGTTAAAGCATCACCAATTCTGAATAAAGTATTCCCATTTGCATGTCTTTATCAGATCTAACTTCATGACAAGGACTTGGAAAAACAAAGTATGAGCACTGGGGGTTCAGAAGGGCTCAAAATGTTAGCCTAGTTAAAGAAATGTGTGCATGAATTCACAGGTCTAAAATCTAGCTGGCTTTTCAACCAAATACAAGAAAATTTGGTCAGCAATATTAATTACTACTTTAAAAGCTGCAAACTTCTGAGCCCAGAATGACTCTGAGACTACAAATAGCTGGAAAAATTATGTGAAATTACTAACACAGTTTGTCTCTTTCTGATGTATTAGGTTATTAAACAGGAGCAAGCTGTTTTATTAACACGTAAGATACTAGGATTTCAAAGCCTGTATGTAGCTCAGTGTGGAGGCTTTCTGATGGTCTTTCCTGAGTTCAGGAATACAGTAAATCTGAAGAAAAGCTATACTTAAATGACAGGTAATAAGATAGACCTCTGTGCAGCTATTTTCTTTAATTCCAAGAATCCAAGTTCATTTGGAACTTTGATTTGCAGCTACAGTAACCCACTTTTTGTAAAATGTGGCCATTGTTGCCACTTGTGAGGTCTATTAAAAGCTTCCTCAGAAAGTAAGAAACAGTTATGTGCCAAGTGTGTCTCTACAAACCACATGATCATCTCTGTCTTCTCTGATTCTTAGCTTACTAAATCTGGGTAAAAAATTGAACCTTAACATATTCTCTGCTTCTTTCATCCCAGTAGAGAGTAAATGGCAAGGCTGAAAGTCGTGCAGAAAATCTGCTGCTGGCAGCTCTCTTGCAGAAGGCTCCAGGCCAAAAAGACAACTGCAGCCGTGTGGTACAGGCATAGGAATTGTGTCTCAAATAAGCATAACACTGTGAAGCCGTTTAGGGCGACACAGAGTCCAACCAACACCTTGAACTGTGTCCAGGAACCCTGGAGATTATGGGGCTCTATTGCCAGCAACATGGCCTGAAACACAACCTGGCCATGTCTCTAGACAGTTTGAGAAGCCTATTTTCCTCTGACAAACCTTTCAAATTCTTAACAATAGTCTGTGGCACAGATAAAAGATATTAAGTTGACTAGCTAAGTGTATTTAAATGAAGAGAATACTTTTTTTTCACATAACCGTGTTAGTTTTGTAAGAGGATTTTCTTCTGACAGAACAAATTTGAATAAAAGTACTTTGCTAAGCATGATGGTATACACTTTGTACAGTTGTAGGCATTGTCTGGCCACCCAGTATTGTCACAGGGAAAGTTAATTAGACAGTTCAAATTTTCATGCTCAGAAAGCATCCAGACAACGTGACTCTTTCTGGAAGTGGGAGGAGATCAAATCTGACATGTATGTACTGGTGGAAACTTTTTTTTCCCTTGAACACTTTGTAGCTTTTTGTCTCCTTCAATTCATAAATAATAAAACTAAAAAATAAAATAAGCAGTTGCAATCTTTAAGTAAGCACTGTTCCCCCATTTGTTGCAGAAACAGACAGTGAATTTCACACTTGAAGTTTATGAGATGGTGTTGATGAGAGCAGTTGCCCAACAGCCACCTTAGTGTGTAGAAGGGGGTTTCAGTGCTTTCAGGCTTGCAAACCCCTGAATACTTTCCAGCAGAGCTTTGTGTCTATTCCCAAAAAACCCCCAAGAATTTCTGACCATGTGACTTACTGCCCTTGGAAACAAGACTTCTGGGATTGTCCATCTGTGTGCATGCCCTGGTGTGCTTGTGCAGGTGTGCTTACAGTGGCTCGTATGTTTGTGCTGGAGTTTAACCACATTTGAGTCAGAGCATCCACTTAAAGATGGGAAATCCTTGAGCCTGCTGTATGTCATTGTGCTGGAGGCAGCCAGCAGTGGCCTGGTTGTATTAGCAGGGGTTGTGTAGCAGGGCAGGGGAGGTGATCCTTCCCCTCTGCTTGGCACTGGTGAGATAAATCTGAGCCCTCCAGCAGAAGAGAGACATGGAGTTATGGAGCAAGTCTAATGAAGGGCCAGAAAGATGGTGAAGGGAGTGGAGCATCTCCTCTAGGAGGGAAGGCTGAGAGACCTGGGCCTGTTCTGCCTGGAGAAGAGACTTGTGGGTTTCTTATCAATGCATATAAATACCTGAAAGATGTGTGCAAAGCAAACAGAGCCAGCCTCTTTTCAGTGATGCCCATGGACAGGACCAGAAGCAGTGGGCACAGACTATTCCTTCTGAACATTAGGAAATGCACTTTTTCTGTGAGGATAACCAAGCACTGGCAGCTGCCCAGGGAGGTTGTGGAGTGCCCATTCTTGGAGGTGTTCAGATGCTGTCTGGGGAGGGTCTAGCACCTGGCTCTTGGTAGCCCTGCTGGAGGAGGAGAGTTGGACCTGATGTCCTAGAGAAGTCTCTTCCAACTTCAGGGATTCTGTCACGCTGTGAAAGGAGCGCATCTTAGGAATCCATGCCTACAGTGAATATCTGTAAGTAACAGTACTGAGGAAATCATCATCCTCTTAGGTAAACAGTGGAGGGGTTTTTTGTCACATGCTCGAAACTATTTAATTTTAAAATTAAAATATGCTTCAGAAAACGTATTTCATTTCAGGTGCTACATCTCAGTGTGGTAGTGAGGGTGATGCCAGTGCTTTTTGGCATCACAGAATGCTGCTTTATGCTTTCTATGTAGCTGGCTGGTGTGGCTCAAGCCTCTTGGGTCCCTTATGTAGGCGAACTGTGCAGCTGCAGGCTGGTGCTTTGTCATGTTGTGATGAACAGCTCCTGGTCACTGCCTTTGTCTACCAACAGAAAAATAAAGACTGGATCTGTTTCACCCGTGGTTAGCAAAAAAATTGCTACGTATGATAACACTTGGGGTTTTCTACTTCTCTTCATCACCTCAGAGGACATCCTGATAAATGTTGCAATGGTTTGCTCAGGTCTTGCATGCAGCCAATATATCAATGATCTAATGGGATTATACCAGAAACTGTAGACATTCTGGTCTTCTTCTAAGATGATGCCCTGCTGGAAAATGCATCTCTGCTTTTTTAATTTTAAGGATAACTAGAGAGAGATGTGTCTTTTTTCAAAGAGTGAAAGAACTCTTCACTACTTTGTTTTAATGCATTTGAAAGTGCATATTTTTCTACAGAGCAATTGCACTGCATTTGAAAATACAGTTGAACCTTATTTTAAAATATGGTGGTTTTGAAAGGTTGGTCATTCTCTAGGCAAAACATTACTCATCTTTATCATAATATCAGTTCTTTTTCTGAATTCTTGGCATTCTTTACGCGTCATTTAATTCAGTCCTTTGTATGGCTGTAGAGTGGTGGTTTTTTGTCTGGTTTTGACTGTGAGTAGATCCAGTCTAGAGCACCACTTACCACTCCTCAAAACTAGGTGATCTTCTTTCAAGTGTTCTATTTAAGATAGTCTATCTCTTCGTATAACTTGAAAGGAATATTTTTTTTGCATTGCCACCTTGTAATTTTAAAAATAAGCATCTCCCTTGCAGCTCCCAAGTCCAACAGTAAACATAAGTTTTTCACCTTTTTTGGGCTGAGTTTTGTCTGTAGCCTATAACCTTAATTTCTACTTCATAAATGCAGTGGTACATGATTGATTTAACTTCTGCAGTGTGTTCTTGCAAAGAACATAATTTATTACAGGAGGCTTAGCACAAAGTTGTAAAATAAAAGATAATTAAACAAGTTAATGGGACAAATTGTCTTTCTAATTGCTGCAATAATACCACTGGAGTTACAGAATGACAGAATGACCATTTTCTATGCTTGCATAAAATAATTTCCCTTTAAATAAGGCTTTGCTTTCAATGTGTTTGAAACAACAAGATTTGGCTGGAGCTAGCAGCTTTTTTGTAGGGTTTTTAGAGGGTTTTTTCTGCCTTATAGTACTGCTTCCCTAATATCTTCAGCCTCTGCTGTCTGAATTTCCCAGCTGCTCCAGCTCTCCCCCCTTTGGTCTCTCTGGCCCTTCCATGTGTGCTTTTCACACCACGCTGAGCAGTGGGGGGGAGGATAAAGGGGATGCTCTCCTTCCCACCCCTCACCCAAAGCAAGAGACAGCCTGGTCTGTGTCTCTCTGCAGCATCCCATACCCTTCTGCTGTGCCATTCTGAAATTTCCTTCCACCATGGAGTCTCCAAGCCCATCACCTCCAGGCAATTCAGGATTTTGTGCTGGCCTGCTGTTTAATCAAGTGGCACTAAGGACCTGATGAGCACTGTACAAAATGTCCCATACCTAGCAGCCACAAATACAGGTTTTTATAGCTTACTCATCTTGCAAGACCAGAAATTTGAAGGAGCTGTTACATTTGCTGTGTCTGGATTTAATTTGCTACCTCTTTGTATTTTGAGTATAATAATAGGAAGCTGTTTATGAACTCATTATTGGATTTGGAGGTTTTAGCACAAAAAGTAGAACTTGCTTTGTCCCTTTGTGCTATGTGCCTTGTGCTTGCTTTATACCTACTGGTGATGCTCTTAGGCACATCTGCTCTCATAGATGTGATGGCACAGCCCCACTGTTTCATACAGTGTCTTTCATGCAGGTGAGCTCATCATTCCCACAAGGAAGCCTCATGTACTTGATAAGCCTTAGTATGAATGCTTTTCTGTCATCACAAGCGTGATTTAATAGGATGATCTGATACCTTGTAAACCTTTAACAACCCACCTTCTTTTAGGGAAGAGCTGAGAAGTGCTTCCAGAAGAGGCATCTGGTTTAAGTAACTGATGTTGTGCACAAGATAGAATTAGAAAAAGTCGTCCTAATTCACCCAACTCTAGCTTACTAGAATATTTTCTGTAAATTTAACAATATAATGTAAGTATTCAGACTGCATCCATTCTCATTTTAGTCATAGTGCTGCAGCATGGTGTTTGCATGAACTTTAATCTGCAACTAAATTTTATCCCTAGTTCCCTGAAGACATGCACTTGGTGTATGGAGAGTATGGCGGTACATGAAACAGGGTGGTATTTTTATTGTTACTGTAGAAGACATAGAGGGGGCAGGTCTTTGCGAGTGAATGTCCTACAGCATTATTTTTAAGGCAGTTTTCTAAGCTGAGTAATACACTTGCACTAGTCGTGGTTGTAGAGCCATAAGTACAGCACTTCTCTGCCATGGAGTTCTCTGTTACAGATGTATATGAAGGGTATCATATGTGTTTCTGCAAAGCAAGCATCTCTGTATTGCAAAGGAAATGCCTGGCTCTAATCAGGGAGGTAACAAATGACTAGCCAAGTGTTTCTGCTTGCATTTAAGTGCAGTTCTTGGACATAGGTGAACTGGACTGGCTTCCAATTTTGCCTACAGAAGTTTTAATATGCTTAACGTTATCCAATACCGGCAACTGAGGTAGTCTAAATACCACAGCAGGGACTGATTAGCTTTTTCAGATCACTGCTTTTATTCGCTGTTTGCAAAGAGGCTTAATCCAGTGCTGGGGATCAGGCGTCCCACTGTGCTCGTGGGTAGCTTTCTCTAGTCTTTGTGCTCACAGTGGCAGAAATTAGTGTGGAGTCTCCTCCTGCCTCTGACTTAAAAGCTCCAAATTTGTGGTGTTAGTAGTTGTTTTTAGGAGTGTTTAATGGACAGTGTGGACAAACTATAGTTGGGATTTCTTCCTTGAAGTTTAGTATCTGGGAACCTGATAAGTGCATCGGTGTAATAGCATGACAGTATGTACTTTCATTTACTGTGTTGAATTGCCTTAATATCCACATAAAGCTTGGAAAGTTACTTGAAACAGTTGTAACAAACCTACTTTCATTCTTCCCTTCTGTTAAATCACAGTAGATATTTCCCAGCAGTTTGCCTGTCCTCACAAGCAGAGGAGACAGCTGCCTCTGTGGTTCTCATTATTGCTTTTAGTCATGTAATGATGCTGAAGTTCAGGAAATACGCTTTTCTAGTAGTCATTCAGATGAACATTTGCAAATGCAGAATCTTTTCCTTCTGTGTTGACCTGTCTTCAGCTGAAGTTATCAGCAATGGCAAATTCTTATTTCAAAGTCCACAGTGTGTCACCTTTTTTTATCAAGCATCAAACCTTGCTACAATTATGTTGCTAAATGTCTGTGTTGGGCAATGGAAATATTGGGCAGTGAGGGGAGATGTGGACTGGAGTTTGTGTTTCTGTGTGGATTACTTCAATTGAAAATAAAAACAATAAAGAGTTGGCTATAGCCTAGCTCCAGACTTCTCTTGAAATATTCTGTCATCGAGAAGAGATGGAGAGATCTTGGCATCTAGAACAGATCTGTGAAAAAATAATAGGGGAAAGCAGTTGTGTTGCAAACAAATGTAAGGGAGTCCAGAACAAAAGAGTGGTTTGTAGTTCCTTTCTGTCAAGTGCTCTAATGTTTCAACTGCTTAAAAATATCCATTATTCCATATATTAATATTATGTGGTTTTAGTTTAAAGGCTTTCACCCGCTCCATTGAAATTACCTACAAGTTCTCTTAGACTTGTTGTAAATGCAAGTTTGTTGCAATTATTGACTAATGTAGAAAAGTGTCAGAAAATTCAGAAAGCAGTTTCTGAATGCATTTCAGTGTTTAGTGTGGGCTCCTTTCATACCTCCTTGTGCTTTATACTGCTATGATTAATTTTGCTAACAAGAAAAGGGGACTTCAATAGCTCCTGATAGATTTATTTTTCTTTAATATTTTTCCTGACAAAGAACATTTTGTTTCCATAATAGAAGGGGTTATATTCCTTCAGACTGATACATTTTAATAGAAACTCACAATTTTTACTACTTAAAAAATAATTCTTTTCTTTGTTTCATGAATTAGAAACAATGAGGAGAAGCTGAAGTCTGCCCAAGCCAGGTGTTTCTTGTTGGCAGCCTGCTCCCTAATGACTCTGGCTCTCATACAGCAGCTGCCTGCTAGTCTCTTTTGTATGGCCTATTGTTGCTGCACACCCCTCGTTAATACACATGCTGCCCGGGGCAGACCCTGAGAATGACATCAACTTGCTTATCTTAGAAACCTCGGAACCTGATGCAGGATGGGGAGGTTGCCTTGCATCTGCCCAGCCAACTAATTGTGAGCTCTGCCGGCCGTGATTGGCTCCGCAGCCGCTCAGTAGTAGGTTAAGCAAAGACATCGCGGGTCCATCTGTTCGTCCATTCATTGTTCTGCTTGCTTGCCTGAAGTCTGCAGCTGAAATCGTGTTAAGGAGTTGCTTCTGGAGCAGCTAAGAGAAACCAATGTCTGTGTGTTTTCCTGCCAACGTGAGTATGGGGGCTTCTCTCTGCACAAACGGGACGGTTCACCTTTCTGGCGTTGCAGCCTTATCAGTTTGCATTTGGACAACAAGCTAGCCTGCGTGTCGGCTGAGATTTGCACACTTTGGGTGTCTCTTGGAAAAAGAGGGATAGAAAACCAGTTATGTGCTAAGATTAAGTATATTAAAGAGCATTGACTCACTCTGCATTCTATTAAGGAACTTTTGAAAGCATCAGTAATGGTGCATTTCCCAGAATTTGAAAATGGTAGGAGTAGCCATCAACAGAATGAATTCTCTAGTCCATTGGGGAGAAGGAGAGGTTTCAACTTCTAAGTTACAGGTATTTACCCTTTTTTGCAAATAAGCTGTTATTTAAATTGTGAGTAGTAGAAAAAGCTCTTAGAACGAAAACCAGAATTAGACACCTTTTCCATTATACCACACCGTGGGTGAAATTTGCCATGTTTGTGGAAGTAGGAAGAGCTCCATTATAGGCTGTCTGAAGAGGCTGGCATGTAAGATTGAGCACAAGGGTGCTCTCAGGTACAAAGGTTTTAAGTTTTTAAAACCAGTTATCAGTATGTCAGATCTAGTCCGGCTGCTTTTATAAAGTTTCTAATCTGTTTTGTTTTATATTTTGAGTTCAGATGTTAGGCTGAAGAACAAACACTCTGTGCTCACACATGAGCCTATGTTCCAAGGATTCTGTAAAAAAAAAAAGCCCAAAACAAAGACCTTCATATATCAGTTGAGAGGGAAAGAGAGCATATAAAAGGGTTAAAAAGAGGTTTGCATTTCTACCACATGCCCTATTGTGTGAACATATGCATGAGTCTATTGAAAGTTTTCAGAAGATGGGCAGGCCACCAGTTGCTGGTCTCCTGCAGTTCCAGTAGACATCTGTTGCCCCAGAGCATTAACCAATCTGTTCAATGGGACATCCCTCCTTTGTTGGATAGAACGATGCAGACAACAGCACTCGCTCAAATACAATGGTAATTAAATACATAGAAACTACAGCAGTAGGTATTTATTACATATTCATTGTTTTATTTGCATTGTGCAGTATCTTTATCATTTGGATAACAGATACGTTCTTTTTTTCTCTTTTCTGATCAACTCTGCACTTCTGTTTGTGACAAGCAGTGAGTGTTTCAACAAAATTATTTCAATATTTTACATTTTGTGTTTAGGAGACTTAGAAAAAGTCTACCTGTGTGAAAACATGTTGAACTCTTTCCTTGTAGACTGTATCTTCAGAAACTTGTTGATGTCTTTTGCAAATACACATTTTCTGTTATACTGTGCCACATGACACCACTTTACTCTGTTATTTTCCTCTTTGAACTAAATTTGCATAAAATGACTTTTTATGTTCAACTGTAAGTGGAAATCTGAATACACAGTAAAAGATTAGGTGATCTACTAGCCCCTGTCCCTTTGAGAAATATTTCTGTTTTGTGTGGAGGTGAACCGATGGGCTGATTGTTGCTAATGGTTAGTGGAAAATAGTGACAACTTCTAAGAAATGGTAAAATATTATACTTCTACAATGAAGTGCTCATCTGGATTGTTATATTTATACCTGATAAATGTATGTGCAGTACTTTAAGCCTTTAACAATGAACACAGTGTGAGATACTGTCATTTAAAATGGGCTATAGTTTAAAACTTATGTTATCATAGGTATGTCTAAATTGGGAGTTACCCATTTTATCAACTGTTTCATAAATACAAATTGTTTTACTGAGCTGTGGTGAGCATAACAAAAAAGTGAAGACTTTCATGACTGGAATTTTTGGGATGATTTTTGTTTGTTTGTCTTTCATTTAAATCAGAATTCATAGTAGATGCTTTTCTTAGCTATTTTGCATTGTATCAGTCGGCATACTTTAAAACCATATGTGTGTAATAAAAGCTCCTTGTGAATAAAGAATTCTTAGCTGCTGTTGCTCCTTAGATAAATGTGACCTTTTCTGGTTTTCATGAGCTTCCTGTAGTTGTCCTGTATATAGGTACACTAGTGTTTATTTGGAATACAAATTCATTCAAATTGACTGCCTGGCGTGTTGCTCTTCACTAACCAAACCAAGACAAAATAATCAGCAGCATTCAGTAGTGACATCTGATTTTCATGGTTCTAGTCAGTGAATCTCATAAAGGACATCATGATGGGAGCTCCAAAGTGTAATGTTTCTAAGACTTGCTACTGACCACAAATACAATATACAAAGTTTCCAGGCACTGTAAGAATTTTTTCTGAAAATAAGTCCAGTTTACATGCAGATTTTAGGCCAAATGCCAGGAATAGTGTACTGCTTATACAAAACTATTTCAGAAATATTTAGCTTTGAATTTACAGTACAAATACAATTTTAACTATGCTTTTAAAGCAATAGTATAATGACTATATATTATCTGTGGGAGATGTTAAAGCTGCTCCTTCTATTATTCTGTTCTTTAAATAGTTTCTGAAAAACAGTAGAGTTCTTTGCAAAACAAGCAATTATATATTGAAGAATGATGCAGATTGACAGGAAAATTAAAGCAGATAGATGTGAGGCTTATTATGTATATATTCCTAACAATGGACCAAGCTCAGGCTATGGTCATTTTTCATATGCAGTTGATGTGCAAATCATCTAAAGTACGTTTCGTATAATGCCTGATCTTCAGACACATTCATATGCTAGTGACTTCTTTGAATTGCACTGGAGGGTGTTATGATTGTAGTTGCTGTAAAGCACTTAAACTTCAAGAAAGAAGTGATTGGAGAATGACTTAAGTATTATTTTAACACTAAAAAAAAAAAAATCCTCTTTCTAATCTATGCACTTCAGGCTTTTGGTATTTGATGCTGTTAATATGCAAACTCTTCTTCCCCCCCTTCCAAAAAAACCCTCCCTTCACTTTTAGTTCAATACTAAAATGACATTTCACAGTACACGGATTTAGGCAGTGACCCATTATCTCCCTGTATTCTACAGCAGCGGTACATGAGCCAGCTCAACTTTTCAGTCCAGCTTAAAAGTATTGCCCATTAACTAGACTTCCTCGAGTCAGAGCAGATTGTGGGGTTGGTGGAACAATGATGTCGGGGCTTCCAGATTGGTTTGGCAGCTGCATTGTTCTCCAAGGGGAAACCAGACGCACTTAAGTCCCGCTCTCTTTCATGGGCTTTTGTTCATACCAAATTATTCTTTGGCTGTGCTAGTATTCATGATGGTATGTTAAAGGAGCGCATCCTAGCAACTAGAGGCTGGTTGCTAGGCAGCCTGGCTTCCAATAGGGGCTGCTTGTTTGCGATTTGTTTTAATTTTTGTGTGTGGTGTGTGTGTGTGTCGGTCCTGTGAAGGCCACAGTGTTGGTTTTTTAACTGTATCTTTTTATTGGAATATTGTGATTTGTTACTACCTCTGTGCTATCAAGTGTATTATCTTAGTTAATAAATCACCGTGTGAAAAGGTCCATTTCCTAAATTCTTGTTGTGTTTTATCTCCGGGTGGCTAGAAATCCTAAAGCTTTACATTAAGAGAAGGCAATATTCATTAATACACTGCCTGAGAATTACAGCCCTACTGCCTTCTAACAAGATAAGATCTAAATAAAACTTTGTTTTCTTCCTTATCGACCTTGCTGTGATTAAGGTGTTGGAGATGAAAGCACTGACGATAGATAAGATTTATTTATGTTAACTAGAAATGTTCAGGTAAAGTAAGATTTTTGTGCCCCAGAACGCTCTACCACGATGGTGATGTCTTGGTATTCCCTGCCTATAGAATCTACTTTTACTGAGCCATGGATTGGACTGTTTGTTTGATTCTCTCTAATCTTAAACCTGGATTAATTTCTCTGGTGCACACTCTCAAATCTTTATTATTATCTTATTGCAAGAAGAGGAAAGTACACTGTATATTAAAAATACCACACCAGTCTTAAATGCTCACCTGTAGGGGGATGGGAGAGTTAATGTATTTGCTGACAGAAATTTTAAGTTCAAGTGAAGTCCTTTGTCTCTATATCTTGCTTTATATTCTGCCTTACAAGATGGAAGTGTGAAAGAACTCTTTGTTTCATAGTCTTTCCTTAATTTAAATTCTTCTTTTTCATGGTAACCTTTCAGTACAATTGGTCCATATGGTCCATTTTTATTTATGAGAAATAATTTATGTTTTATTTTCTTTATTGAAGCAGTTAGCAAAGATTGCTGTTTCAAAGAACAAAGTAAGGGAAAGAGGTAGCAATCTGCCTTTAAATGTAGGTTGTTAAGTAATGTTTGTGATGAAATGGGTAACTAACTTCTGTATAGCTACGGCTATGCAAAATTCCTCAAGAAAATCCGATATGGCGAGTATATGAAGTCCAGAAAATTGCAACTTCTTTCTTCCATTCTTCCTAAATGACTCGTATCTATACAGGTATAGGTTGATTTATCTAAAGGCTTGCAAAAATCTAATGCAGGAGCTGAAACCAGCTTTTGATTTTGTTGTCTTGTTGGCTTGATGAATGGTCTGTTGGAATTAGTGCAAAGACTTCCATTGGCTTTATTGGCCATTAGATCAATCCACGTCCCTAAATGCTGTATGTGTTAGTAGTACAACACTCTGTTGAGAGCAATTAGTCTTTCTTGACTTAATTATCACTTTATAAGGGAATTCAGAAATAGTTTGAGTGTATTCAGTTGAGCTGATAGTGTCTTTCAGGGCCAATAAGTTTTTATTTAATCATGCTTTCTGTTACTAATAAGCCAGAGGATCTTGCACTATGCTAATTTCTTTCTGTTCAACATACTGTAAGGTATTTAGTTTGAAAACCTTTTCTAGAGTATTTTGTAGTCACTTTTTTGTTGTTGTCGTTACAACATAGTCTTATGCTAGAAGAAATATCTCATTATTTTTAAATAGTTACCTTACTCCTGTCTCTGCATTACAGTAGGTAAACTTGGAGTCTTTGGTTTCATATTCTTTCATAAATCCATTTCTAGAAATGTATAAGTAAAACATTTGATACATTCAGAAGACAGGTGGTTAGTTATTTATCCTCTTAGTAGAGATATTCCTTAGCAAGTTTTTTCCACAAAAAGCCTTCCATGTTTATAAAAAGAAAGAAGTTCTATTTCTCGGCTGCAAGAGAATAAATGCAGTTCTGAGGAAGCAGCAAGAAAATAGGAAACAAGTAATGCGTGTAACCAGTTGCAACGTTTTTGTTTTCTCTTTAGGAATACGGAACACTTTATATTCAGGAATACAAGAAAAACAGCAAAGTGGAGTCAAGTGCATGCAGCAGCTTCATGGGCTTGAAGGATCATCTGGGTCATGACTTAGGCCACCTTTATGTGGGGAGCACTGGCACACAAATAAATGCAATTGTACCTTGGTCGATGGCGGAGAAGCCAACGATGGATAAGGTTAATTCTAGGAAGGAAGACAGAGAAAAGGAGACCTCTGAAGAGACTTCTGGAAGCTCAAGCTGTGACTCCGAAGAAAGCACAAATTCTGATAATGATTCAGAGAGACTGAATAATTCTGCATCGGAGTCACATTTATTGCCTAAGACTCATCGACAGCTGTGCCGATCTCCTTGCTTAGAGCCTCATATACTAAAAAGAAATGAGATCTTGCAAGACTTTAGGATAGAAGAGGCTCAGATAGTACCTAAGGAAGTCAAAAAGCCTCCTGATGTGGTGAAAGAATATCAAACCAAACTGGAGTTTGCACTTAAGTTGGGTTACTCTGAAGAGCAGGTTCAACTTGTACTAAATAAACTTGGTACTGATGCTTTAATAAACGATATTTTGGGAGAACTTGTCAAACTTGGGAATAAAACTGAGACTGATCAGACTGTAACTAATGCTAACACTAGTGTAATGCGTGAAGCGTCTTCCATAGAGTCTCAGAGGTCAGAGTCTCCACTGCAGGAGGATGTGACAGAGGATGGAGACAACCTGAGGCCAATAGTTATTGATGGCAGCAATGTTGCAATGAGGTATGTGACCATGAAGGTTTTGCTTTTCTATTTAAATGGAAACGGAAAGTTCTTGCCCCTCAGTTCAAGCACTGATGTTTGGTGTGACTTCCTTAAGCTGTATGCAGGGTCTCTTTTAAAAGTCTTTGTCAACCACACAGAGTGCTGATATTGCAATCAGGCTACTGTCTGTAGGACTTCAGTGGTGTACTACTCACTGTTAGAACAACCAGAGGTTAATGCCATTGTCCCTTTGTAGGCAGATAGCAAATCTCTCCTTCTTACTACCACTCTAGTCCTTAATTTTTGATAGTCACCATTGCTACAGGCAATTTCTGGATGGAGTTATGTACAGAAAGTAACAGCAAATGTAAGATTCCTTAAGATTATAAAATAGTGATGTAGAATTAAGCAGCTTAAGGGATACTTCTTAGTTGGCTAATCTGTGAGAACTAATCTGCCCATAAGATTGGTCTTGGTTGCCAGTTTTGGAGTTAGGTTTTATTGCCATTAATTGTTGAGATTAGTGTGTGAAAGATGACTTTCACTTACATGCCCACAGCTAGCACATTTACCTGCAGTGCTCACTGATCCTGACCCAGTCATCTGGGTGCATAATTAGAAACTTGCCTGTGAAGGCGAGAGGTTCATGCTTCATCGGTGATTAAAGAGAGAAGGAAATGGCAGAGAGACATGCTGAGAGATTAGGTTTTTATGGAGATATAAATTATTAAATGATAAATTGATTGGTAACTGGTTCAGTAAGTCATAAGGATTGTCTGATTACTAACAGCAAGATTTAGTAGGTCAGTTTTCTGATGACCTGATGTGATTTTCATTACCTTAGGAATATGCAAGACTTTCCTGGGCTAAAGAAAACCCCTGGCATTTCCATGGGACTTTTTTTTAGCTTTTAATGAAGTCATTACCCTTTAAATGAAGCTTTTTAAAATGAAATTTAAATATACCACTTATTTATGCCAGTATTATGGGGTTTGGTTTTTTAAGTAGAGGAATTAGCACATAAGGCAAGGATATTACTTATTTAATATGGTATATTCCTGTGAGTTCTTTTTGCTGGATGTGTCATGCCTTATCTCTTGGTTCAATTTGAACTGTAGAGGAGGCATGTCCAGTTGAACAAACACAATTGTGGTACTCAACCAAGTTACCCAGTGACTTCTAAAATGGTGGTTTTTTGTACTTCACATGAATCCAAAATGGTTGTGTGTTAGCTAGTTAGCACAGCTCAGACTTGGTGAGTGGACTTAGGTTCAACTTCTCCTACAAACTGTACTGAACACATTCCAGAATTAGCTCCAGATCTGTAATTTTTCCTTAATGTTTATTCAGCTATTAGCATAAATATTTAGGATCTGCCTTCGTATGTTCAATTTACTTTCTTGACCACCTGCATCAAATGAACCAACTATGAATGTATGTGATGCATGCTGCAGGACCTTAATAAATAGATTAAATCTATTCATAGAATGGTTGTTCTGTATCTAAGAATCAAATTATCAAGTCTTTACTTGTTTTCTACCAAATGTAATAACAGAATCATTCCATTTGGAAGGGGCCTTTGGAGATCCATACACAGAGCTGTGTCATTTCAAGGCCATGTCCAATTGGATTTTAAATGTCTCTAAGGAGATGGAGACTCCATGTATTCTCTGGGCCAGTGTTTGAATGCTGTTATTGTAAGAAAGTTTCCTTACTTTATGTTAAAGCAACATTTCTTGTATTCTATTTTGTGCCCATTGCCTCTTGTTCTGTCATTGGACACCAGTGAGAAATCAGTTTCTGTTCCCTTTATTTTTTCCAATCAGGTGTTTAGACACATGGATAAGATCTTCCCAAGCCTTCTCCTCTCTAGGCTACACAGTCCTAGATCTCTCTCAGCCCCTCCTCCTTGTATAAAAGGTGCTCCAGTCCCTTGATTAATTTTATTGTGCTTCACTGGCCTTTCTCCAGTGTTGTCTATGCCTGTCTTGTATGCGGGAGCCCAGAACTGAGCCCAGCACTCCATATGCATGGGTAGAGAAGGATCCCCTGCCTCGACCTGCTGGCAGTGCTTTTCCTAATGCAGCACAGGAGGCTGTTGGCCTTCTGTGCTGCAAATGCGCATTGGTGCCTCATGATCAGCTTGGTGTTCACCAGAACCCCAATGTCCTTCACTTCAGAGTTGCTTTCCAGGTGATCAGCCCCCAGCCTGTAGGGATGATTGGTGTTAGACCTCTGCAGCTGGAGGATTGGCATTTCCCTCTGTTGGATTTGCTGAGGTACATGTTGGCCCATTGCTCTACCCTGACCAGGGTCCCTCTGAATGAGAGTACACCCATCTGGTGTTCTCCTCCCAGCTGAGCTTCCTCTGCAAACTTGCTGAGGGTGGACTCTATTCTGTTATCTAGGTCATTATGAAGATGTTAAGCAATGCATTCCCCCGTGCCAGTCCCTGGAGTACACAGATACTGGTTGACCTTCAACTGGACTTTTTACCTCTAATCACCTTTGGGTCCAGCAGTTCAGTCAGATTTCAGTCCATCTCTGTTCTAACTTTGACAAACTAGGGAAGTAGGAGCAGTGAGGCTGTGGTAAGAGAAGGCTGCTACAAGAACAAAGCTGTCAGAAGCTTTGTTAAAGCCACAATAAACAGTGTGTCCACAGCTCTCCTCATCCACTGAAGAAGTCATCTCACCATAAAAGGCTGTGAGGCTGCTCAAGCATATTTCTTCTTCATAAATCCATGCTGACTGTTCCCAGTCATCTTCATCCAATCTACATGCAGAAATAGTTTGCAGGACAATTTGCTCCATCACCTTTGCAGGGATCAGGGTGAGGCTGACCAGCTTTGTAGGTCCCTGAATTACCCTTCTTTATCCCCTTTAAAATGGAAGGGATATTTGCCCTTTTCTAGACATTAGGAATATTCCCAATCACCACAACCTTTCAAAAATTGCCAGGAGAGGCCATACAATGTCATTAGCCAGCTCCCTTAACACCCATCAGCCAGGCCCCAGAAGCCTGGCAATATTCCATTTCAGTGTTCCCAAAAGTCAGTGAGGGAAAAGTCTTGTCCTGTTACTTTTGCCCAAACTTCTGTGCATTGCTGTGGGCCAGTCTTGAGCTTGGCATGAGCAAGCTTTCATCCTTGAAAAATCCATCTTCTCTCCTGTGCACTCTTCTGCCTGGGATTCTCCTCAGTAGGCCAAAATCTGCTCTCCAGAATTCCGATCTTGTAATCTGCTTTTTGCCTTGCTCTTTCTTCACAGGATCTGCCTCTCATGGTTGCTGCAGCAGAGGCTGCCCCTGACCTTCCCATCTCAGTCTCTTTCTCCCTTGTTTCTAAGTATGAGGCCCAGCTGGTGCACTTGTTAGGTACTCAGTCACCATCGTTAAGAAGTTACCGCAAAAGCATTCCAGAAACTTCCTGGATTACTGATGCCTTGCTGTGTTGGTCAGAACAAAAGCATCTCTGCCAACTGGCTGATGGGTCCAGTGCATCCCACCTTTTTCTAGAAATCAGTCCTTGATTAGAAAAGCCAGTCCATGTATGTAAAAGATGAGTCTCAGCTGCTGACACCAGTTGTGCAACCAGTTGTTTGCCCACAGGATCTGCCCTTTCCCCTCCAAGAAAATAGGTACTAGTAACTAAGCACTTCAAATACTGGAAAGATTTCAGCTTTTACATGCAGGAGAGACAGGAGTTCACTTGCAGTTCAATCTTCTTCAGATTTCTGTATGCAAATGTCCACGGTCCTGTTATGTGTAGCTAAAAATTGTCACGGTTTTGTCTTCACTCTTCCAAGCTGTGGCAAATGAGTTCACTCTGGAATTGCTAAAGAAAAATGGGCCTGTGCTCTAAGCAAGACTGTAGATAGTCTTTTGAGAGATGTTCTTGGAAGCTTTCTCACACATTATCACAGGAATGGTTAAACTGTGATCTATATTCTTACAGCCATGTTGTTGTAATGCACATACATGATGATAACATTTATTATTAGAATTATTCTAGATAAGAGCTACTAATTTTCACTTAAAGGATGTATTTGATGGGGAGGAAAAGTTTTATGGAGAAGGTAAGGAGTCTGATGTCCAGTAATTCGAGTAGAATGAGATAGCTGTCCTCTTCTGGAAGGATCAAACACTGTGCTACCCTGTGTCTCCATTCCATGACTAATTAAGGATGTAGTTTCACAAAACATCCGGTGAGTGACACAGAGTGATTTACTTTTAGGCTTGCCTCTATCCCACTGCCAGGCATGCTTTCCTATCTGCGTCTCATCTAGTGACTGGGTGGCTGCAAAATGAGTTGATTCACCTTCCTAAATCAGAGAGCAGGGGGAATCAGAAAGGATTATTTTTCCATTCGACATGTTAACATAACCTGATGTTTTTGTCATTGGGAGAACAACTCGATCCAACACAAAGGAGGAAGGATATGTCTGATTATGTGACTGGGTGCTCATATTTGTGGAACTGGTTGCATCTAATGAGCTGATGGATTCATGAATTTCTTTTGAGCAGCACAGAAAAAGGCTTGGGTCAGAACAACTTACTCTGGCAAGCCAGAGCCCTCATGTATGCCAGTTGTCTGGTGACTACTCCTGTTACAGACAAGCTGTTTTAGCAAACTGTAGATTCAGAAAAACCCAACAGTCATTTTTTTCTGCCTTTTGGTAACATTTGGAAAGCTTTCCTTAAACTTTCATATGACACTGCTTGTCATTTGTGCATTAAACTGTAAATGAGTCATCAAATGCATCTTGTGTATATCAAGTTTAAAGCTACAATATGGTCTAAATAATATGAATTGGCTGAAGTTTTAAAAACAAAGAAAACACCCTCTTTCAACTGAATAGCAGAAAGGAGGTTTTGCAAGCTATGACTTGAAGAATTGCTATTTAGCTTCCTATAGGATACTTAAAGTCTGGTCTTGTTTTGTCATTCTACCTTTCTTGGTGTTGAGTTAATCTTTTTTCAGAAGAGGAAAGATGCCCACAGTTTAAGCCTTAAACATCAAGGTTTTTTGTTAGAATGCTCTTAAAGATGAGACTGATTTTTCTGTGTATGTAAACTTAAAATCAGAGCTGAACAGCAAATTAGATAATCCCCTAGAGCTATTGTGGACCTTGATAGTTTTCACTGGGTGTCCTGGGTGCCTTCAGACTTTCTTTGCTGACTGTGAATAGAATGTTTCAAATATATATAAAAATTTTTGCTGAAAACTTACTGGCAGAAAATAAGTTTGCTTTGCCTACAGAGAGTGCAACATGAATAACGCTGATGTAAAATTATTTGATTACTTTACTTGCTTTATTATTAGTTTTAGACGACAATTTTCAGAAGTTTATGGGAAAAGAAATCAAAGTATTTTGATCGTGTTGGTTTGATTTGCAGATTGAAATCAATTGATCTTGTTTTGGTCAATTAGATTCCTCTGAAAACTTTACCCTTGGGATTCTCAGGCCATGGAGGTGATGCCTTTCAGCTTCCCTTTCTGGAAAACCTTGGCCTGTGTATTTAAGTGATCCTTGATTGTGCATCATTGCACAAGGGAAAACACAGCATGAGATAAACAGTGTACTCATTTTTGTTTGGGAAGAGGAAGATGCTGATTTGGGGAGGTGGTTTTTAGTTAAATACAGCCCCAGTTTTAAGACAGATATTTAACAATTTTCTTCCATCTTTCATGCCCAGCCATCCTGCCAGCTGTGGATGTTGTAGGTGCTTGGTGGCGCCAGAAACATACACCCAGGCCTGACAGTCATGGGTAGAGCCCCCAGTGCCATTCAGGAGTGGCATTCAGCTGGAGAAAGTGTCACTGGGGTTTCTATGCAGTGTTAGATATCTCTGTTCAGACAACTGAGCCTTGGTCCCGGGTGTTAACCCTGAGGCAGGTCATTGGGCTGTAGTAAAAGGTTCACTGATATCCTCCTGACACAGAAGGTTCTCCACAACTGCATCCTTTGTGTCAGGATGATGGCTCAGTTGTCTTGTCTGTGCCACATGGAGTTCTCATGTGACAATTTAATTGCTCATTTATTTTAACAAACTAACGGAATAACTGCATTAGCTTCTCCTCAGATTGTGTTGCTGAGTTTGGTAGATGTAGTTGTATCTTGGTACCTTGATTCAGACATTCATCTTTCAGTACCACTATCTATCTATTTTTTTAGTTTATTTTGAGAAGTCACTATAAGGAATAGATAAAAATATTTTTCCAGCAAGTAACAATCACATGGATAGGAGCTTGTCACTGGCAGCTTTGAGTGTAGCTTGTCTTTGCCTGTTTTGACCTCAAGTGCTGAGTGTGTGGCTCGTGCTCTGACAGGGACCCACGTACAGTTCTGGCTGGAGACAGCATCTGCTGCACTTGGAGAGTGCTCCAGCACTGGAAGCCCTACGGGGAAAAGGTATCTTGTAATATGCGACAGCTTCCAAGGCTTTTTTCTTTAAAACACCTCAAAGAATTGAAGTAATTTGGGCTAATGGAAAAAAAAAAACGTTTGGCACCTGTTCTATCTGCTTCATGCCAGCACCAAAATATACATATAAAGAGGGAGCAAATGCAGGACTGATAGAAGGCTCAGGTTAATGAGAAATGGTTTGGGACAAATGATTCATGTGATTAGGGAATTAGTAGAGCTCAAAAAAAGTAATTAAAAAGGGATGAGGCTAGATACAAAATCAGGCTACAGGGTTATGAGTCACCAATATGATACAGGATGGAAATTCCTCTCTGTGCTATGGACTGAACACTCTTCCTCCCATGATATCATAGAAGAAAATAGTTTGGTAACTCTGTAATAACTTGTAATGGGCAGGAATGTGTTTTGGTTTTGTTCTTGCTTTTAATCAATATGCTTTTACGTGGTAGATGTGTGGATGTGTCCAGATTTCAGTTGTATAAAAAGCTGTTTGCAGCAGACGTTATTATAGACCTCGCTTCTTGTCATCAATGGCATATTTTCTGTAGCTTTCAGAATCTGAGTGTTGGTTTGGATATTGTATTGGAGGACACTAGAAGTCTTTCAAGTATTCTAAATAGTCTTTTAAGTGTGTATACCACAAGTCTTTCCAAGAGAGTCAGTAGGAAATCTAATTTGGGGTCTAGGAAGGTAACAGAGAAAATGAAAGTGAAGTGTTCTCATCAGAAGTTTTACACTTTTTACTAATTCTCCTAGCCTAAAAAATGCTTGATTGATTTTTTGCTCAGGAGACATGCTACTTTATTTTCTTTCATTTAAAAATAAAATCACAACTATCAACAGACCAAATATGAACATGATGGTAAAAGGAATCATTCATTCATGATATGAAAAAGAAACAGGTACTTCTAAAGAATTAAACTTTATATTGCAACTGAGAGTGCTAGATAGTCATCAAACAGAACCAAAATACTGTAAACCAGTATCTCACCCAGGGCTACAGCTGGCTGATGTGAGCTTTCTCATATTCCTAATGATTGGAAGGAGATTTTTTAAAGGAAGTTTCTTGACAAAGAAGTACAAACATTTCTCATCTTTTTCACAACTAAGAAGAAGGAAAAAAAGTCAGAAGCAGCAGCATGATTTCAGTCTTTTCACCATATGACGTATCATAAAGCTGATGAAGCACAAAGATCACAAAATGAAGAGCATCAAATCTGCCTAACAACAAAACAAAAGAACAAATTTTAATTGCACATCTCTTTCATGGACTTTCTCACTAATTATTTCAATTCCTTGGAATTTGTATCCGCTCAGATGCCAGCTTAGGCACGTGTCTAAAAAGAGCAGAAGAAAAGTGAAGACTTATACAAGTTATAAATTCACTTGCTCAGCAGTGCAGAATAGCTGATATGCATTGTAATGCATTCCCCACTTCTGTTTCATACAGTTTAAGTGTATTTAAAACTTCTATTCTGGATGAAAGAATTTTAATACTCTGTACTATGCAATAGAAAACTAAGGAGCTGAACTGCCTGGTTCTCCCTTTGCCTTTAAAAGCGTGGCCTGAGCTACAACCTGATGAAAAGCAATAAGCAAGGATGTCTTTTTTTTCCAAGAGTCCAGGATTTTTTTCCTGAAATTATTTTTCAGATTTGCAGAAAGAAACATAGCACTGCTAAAACGTAGTCTAACACACCACTTTTTCATTGTCAGGAGTGAAAAGTGGGTTTATCCACTTGAAACCATGGAGATTGTTTAGAGTAATCACAGTACAGTGATTCCAGTGGAATTTAGTAGCTGGAACAACATCTTCCTGACTGTTTTAAAATGGATTACAGTATGTTTATGATAGCACCCGGCCTGCTAGCATAGCAGTAACCTCTTGTCTCAGGCTTTGCAAAGGAGGCCTTATGGCTGCCCCCTGGGCATTGAATAGGCACCAAATGCCCCAATCTTGTGTTGTCAAGGGAAGATGGAATTAGACCATGGATGAAATACTATTGGCCATTTTTGCTATGTATTGTGTGCATGTGCACTTTAAGTGTGTCACATCTGTGTGTGGTTTGGTTTCCTACTCCTGGTAAATTTTGAAATACAGAGAGATACCACTCTTGCAGCCAAACAAGCACAAGAATAGTTGTATAGTATAAAACAATGCCTAGAAAAATATACTGGTCTGTGTTCTATTATTACAGTGTTGTTATGATGTAATACAATATTGTGTGATGTGATCATAGAAAACAGGGAATGTGTTACTGCAGAGGCCTATAACTATAGTTGAATAGGATATTGAGGTAGATAGATATATTGTTCCTGACAGTGTTCCTAGTGTAGCCCTAAAGGCACAGAGGATGGGCTTAAACTATCCTTTGAGTGCCCCATGGCAGCTAAAATCTACACGCTTGGATCATTATGCCTGGCAACAATTGCAATATCAAAGTATATGCTTATGTTTGCAGGTACTGTCTCCTGTTTCATTACAAGAGGAAGTAGGACACTTCCTCACTTAAATCCAGTTAATGGTAGTGGGCTCTTATTTTCCTTTTTCCTTTTTTTTTTCTCCTTTTGTTTGGGATCTGTGACGTTCCACCTAGCCTTTACTGAGAATGATGCTTTGTAAGAAGTGTTAGCCATGACTCATTCTCTCTTGACTCAGGGGCAAGTGTACGCCACCTCCTTCACAGGCTTCTGAAATCAGAACATTTTTGCAGAAGTGTTCTCACTTTTTCTTTGGCACTTTGTCTATTGCACAATTACTCAAGTTCTCATAATGTCAAGAAAGACACAGCAGTGCTATGTTTTAGAAAGGTGGAAAAAATAGGTACTTACTTTCCTACTGAGGGGGAAAAAGTTTTAAAATAACTTTCTGGTATTTTATTTACCCAAAGACATGCAAGGAGAAAGGGACTTCTAAAATTCCTGTGGCTATCTGTCATGATATTGTCCCCTTCACTAATCACAGACAAAGCATTGTCTTTTACCCTTCTGGAAAGCAGATTGTGGCATACCTGCTATTCATGACAAGCCAGCCAAGTGAAAGGTGATGGCTTCTTTCCATGCCCCTGTGTTTCTTCTGCTACACAGAGCTGCAGGGTTGGGAGGGATGTCACAACAGTTGTTTGTCTCCTGTGCAGAGACAACCTAGACAGGCCTCAAAGGAGCTGTCTACCTTGTTCTGCAAAGTGTCCCATGAAGAGATCCCAAAATCCATAGCCACACTGTTCCAGAGATCAGGGAGAAAGCTTTTACTAACATAGTGCTTAACTGTTCCTAGCTCTAGTGAAGGACTTTTCTGTCCTTATCCAGTGGGACTGTAGTGGGTTGGCTGTGGCTCGTCTCCCAGCAGAATGGGAGAGAAAACAGGAGGAGCAGAAGCAAGAAAACCCATGGCTCAAAATAATGACAGGGAGATCACTCATCATGTAATTTTTTATGTCAAGCAGACTCAGCTTGGGGAATTCAATTTAATTTATAGCCAGTTAATATAAATATTTAATTCTAAATCAGGTATTGGGAGACGAAAAAGAGAAACATTAAAATATTTAGGGGAAAGACTGTCTCCTCTTTTCCAGGCTTGCTTCACTCCAAGCATGTGTCCTTCTCACTACCTCACCACAGCATCACTCTTACAATCTTGTCACAGCTGCAGGTGGCAGTCAGTCCTTTTGGAGCAGCTGTGAGCAGTGCAGGGGACTGGGGTCAGAATGTCACAGTTTTTCTCTGCTGCTCCTTCCTTCTTGCACTTTTCCTGTTCTTTAGTGTGCAAATCCCTCTGGGGGTGTACCTGCTCCTCATGAAGTAGCTCCTCATCCTCATGCCATGGTTTTCTCTCATTCCCATCTCCTGCACTGTGGAGCTGGCTAGATCTGGGTGTGCCCATCATGGGGCAATCTCAGATTTTTCTCACAGCAACCACCCTGCAGCTCCCTGCTCCCAGAACCTTTCTATGGACACCCATTGGTTGATTGCTGTCCTCCATTATAGTTACATCCTATACATGAAAGATTGGTTTGTTCTTCCACAAGCTGCTTTTTTCTCCAGATTAGCTAAATATGCATCCTTCAGCCTTTCCCCATAGGTCTCCTTTTACTTTCTTTTGAATCCTTTCCATTTCATCTATGTCTTTATAATGTCATGCCTGAAGCTGGATGTAGAAGTAGGGCAAGGACTTGTCTGTCTTGGGAAAATGACATCATTGCGTCTCTTGCTTTACCGCAGACAGTTATTGCACAACAGACACATATGTTGTTGTGCTTTTGTCTGATCACAATTAATTGTCTCTGCACAGTGTTTTAAATACACGTTAATTTCTCCTTCTGAAGTACATACTAAGCACATTCTTAGTTTTGCCAATGTTGATTTTGGACAGTCTCTCCAGTTTGCCTAATTTGTCCCATTGAGTGCCTGCCATCCCCTTGGGCTTGGAGGCCTTCTCCTCTCTCATTCCCTGTTCACACAGGACCTTGTGGAGCTCCTGCAGCAGCTGACTTTGCTGTCCCTTCCCCTGCTGCTGTGCACACCTATACTCCTCTGCTACTATTTCCTAAGCACAGTGCATTCTCATGTTGGTATTTTGGACCTCCTGCTTTCCCTCACCAAGTCTTTGAGCTGCCTGTTACATCCCATACTTTTGGTTGGGCTATGAGGTTTTTTAAAAACCCCTACTTATATTTTTCTTTGCTTGTCAAATCTGTGTACAGGTAATAAATATGTTTGGAAACTCTCTCCCACACCATTTTGGAAATGATGGCTGTGTTTGGGCAAGGCTCAGACAGACTCTCAACTGCCTTTAGAAACCATGGAGCAAGTGAAGAGCATGGCTATGACATCTGCATTTTACTGAGCTCCATTTATGGTCATAGAAAAAGTCATCTAATAAAGAATTTCCATGTGTGTGTTTCAGCCATGGGAACAAAGAAGTATTTTCTTGTCGAGGAATCAAATTGGCAGTAGATTGGTTTTTGGAAAGAGGCCACAAGGATGTGACTGTGTTTGTGCCAGCGTGGAGGAAAGAGCAGTCGAGACCAGATGCTCTTATAACAGGTAAGCTCCATCTTTGCTTGTTTGTTCAGTGCTTTGCCTGGCAGGAGGGCTACTGCTCAAATGAACAAACCTTCAGCAATGAAAGGCTGTAACAGAAAGCATCTTTGGTGCAGTAATTTCATTGTCATCTATAGACAGGAAAAAGACAAAGCAATGCCCTCACAAGTCCTCCTGTTCTGATCATCTGCTTAAGTTTCCATACCATTGCTATTACTTCTTGAAGAATGTAATTGCCTTTTCTAAAATCTGCTATGTCTGTGCAGCATTAGTAGCAAAGAGGTTTGAAGTTAGTAATTTGTTGAGTATTATTTCTTGTGGAGAGCAGATTCTGCCAGGCTGGCCTGTCACTGCCCATGCTTTGGGTTATGGGAATTATCCAGACAGAAAAGGAATGGTTCCCCTCTTTGTCATTACTATTAGCAAATAGACAACTTTTGAAAATTTTAATTTTGAATATGTTTATCCTAGAAAAAAAAAATCTGATGTAGAAGTATTTATTCCTTCATCAAATTAACAGGTTCTTTGTGAAGGCTGGAGAGACATCCTCCAACTGCCCTAAAGTTGAAATAGAAAGGAATTAGGGGTTAAAAAAACCCTAGAAGTTAGAAAGAAGGAAGGATTTGTTTATTTTAGCAGGAGGGGCAACATAGCTTCTAAAAGAATACAGAAGCATGTTTTGACTGCCATGTGCATTTTCAAATATCTGGAAAGATCCTCTTAACACTTCATTCCATTTGCTTGATTGTTACTAGAATATAGCATGTTAACACAAGGAAACATCTGGAAAGCTGCTGTTACCCTGTCACCACTGGCAGTGTGGAGCCTTCCTCTTGAAGCCCTTCTCTTTTGCTGTACTGGTGTTTGGGGTGTGAGAAGAGCATTGGCTAAGAAATAAAAATTTGACCACTTCTAATTGTGACATCTGCTTGAAGTTCGTGTAGGGCTAAGGGCCCCAAAAGGTGTTTCAAGAAAGCAGCAAGGCTAGAATTGACCTAGAAATCAGTTTTTCATGTGTCATCATGGACCCTGAAAATGGGAGGAAGATCAGAGCAGGTTATTGTATCTTCTGTAAAAATATTGCATCTTCTGTTTTCCTCTAAGGATGCAGGAAACCTGTGTGCTACCAGGCATGTAAAATATCTGGTGCTGACACTCTGTTTCCAGAGATACACACCTAAAATACGCAGCCAGCTGGAGTTCTGAAAAAGCCCTAGATGACTAACATGGGGATGGTTCTAGACTGTCAGCATTCATGAGAAGCCTCTTGGACTGAACAACAGCCTCATCTTTCTTACCAGTGCCCACCAGTAATCACATGGCAGATTTTTTTTATTCTTTCTTAGCAAGGAAGAAAAAAATCACCTTCCATCTCACTATCACTCATTGGGGGGGTTGAATACAAAAAGGTTGTATTTCGTTTAAAATCGTGTGCTTTTTCTACTAAGCAAATAAATACTTGTATCAAATATATTGCCTATATGTAATATTAATGCTGTATTTCTCCCTGTTGGAATTTTTTTTTCCCAGATGGAACATGTTCCCTTGTCAAGTTTCTTATGCTACAAAACAGTTGAGTTGAGATCTTAACCATTGCTAATAGCCATGACTCATATTCACTATGCAAGCATCTGCTGTTTTAGATGTTGCCTAGTTTATTTGTGTATTTTCCCTTCATAGTTTGTCTGCTCCAAGAGTGATAGGTAGGAGAATCAACATAAGGGGTAGGGGCGCCAGTACTGGGTACAACTTCCTTCATAGCCCGAGGTCTGTCTTTCAAAGCTCCTTGGGAACTCCAGCTTCTATACAGAAAAAAGGGAAAATATAATACTTTTGGGATATGTGAGTGAAAGATTGTGTAGAACAAGGAACTACATAAAATGCTAAATATGCTTATTTAGAAGGTTGAAGAGAAGTCTGTCTGGCTTTGATACGTACTTAAATGTACATGTGTAAACCATCCAAGCAAAGATACAATCTAAACTATTACTGGTGTTAACAAAAAAACCCAAACCAAAACAAACAACCACAATTTTTGCTGTTGGTTACAAAATTACATCAGATGCCTTTCTGGGGAATGCTGTTAATATTTGTGGAGAACCTGCTTGTACAGAATATGGGTTTTCTAGTCCTTGTGGGTACCCTCTTCTGTTGATGGGCAGAGACTTTCATGAGACTGTCCCATTAATATGAGCTACTGGAATTCTTTCAAAAGATGTTTCTTGCTGGGTTCTACCAAGGATCTTAGTTACGGGAAAACTGTGGCTGTACTTGGGTATAGTCTTTGTATTCAGTGGTGTTTAAAATGACCCCTTTAGCCAGAGGAGTTTTGCACAGGTATTTTGATAAAATAGCTCTTCTTTTGAGCCACAGGAACATGAACAAGGTCCCCTGTGTTGGTCTTAGAGATATGGTGTGGAGCAGGAGGCTTTGATTTGTTTTTGAAAGTATTGGCAGCTGACTTCTGACTATAAGTTCAGATATCATATATGGACTATAACATATGAAACATTTTTAGTCCTACATGCTTGGATTTTCTTCCTCAAGTCTAATATCTTTAGAGGCTAAACAAACTTTTTTTTTTCTTTCTTGTTTGGCTTTTGATTCTTATTCCTTGTAGATCAAGAAATCTTGCGTAAATTGGAGAAGGAGAAGATTCTTGTGTTCACTCCGTCCCGGCGCGTGCAGGGGAGAAGGGTGGTGTGCTACGATGACCGATTCATAGTGAAGTTGGCCTTCGAGTCAGATGGCATCATTGTCTCCAATGACAACTACAGGGATCTAGCTAATGAAAAGCCAGAATGGAAGAAGTTCATAGATGAACGCTTGTTGATGTATTCTTTTGTTAATGACAAGTAAGTCATTCTGTCTTTACATGTGCCACTGAAATAATTGAAGAAAGGACAGTTTGAAGATTTATACAAATTTTTTATCTTACACCCAGATCATTAGGTATATGTAGGAAAACAGGAGGAATAGTCAATCATAAATTTGGTCTTCTGATTAGAAGTACTTGAAACTGTTTTTGTAGCAACATTTTTATTTACATTTATTTACATTTATGTTATTTTTATGCTATTTTTTCCTCTTTGGTGTATGTCAATGTATATTTGATGTATGCTATGGTATAATATTCCAGCTCTGTTGAGATACTGAACCAACATTTCTGAGTGCCTGTGGTTAGACTCCTAAGTCCTAGAGTCATAGAAGAACCCAAATTGGAATGAACTTCAGGGGATCTGTAGTTAGATACATCTATAGTAACTCTACCCCAGCCTACAGATCCACTGCAGTTACTGCTGGTGTCTTTGTGTAGTGGGAGGCACTCAGTGCTCCCCTAAGCAGGCACTTGTGTTGAGGTGCTTGAATGCTGATGCAAGAATCCTAGGCCATGAGCACAGTTTTGCAAAGCTAGTAGCAGTGTTTTAAGAAATGGCTGCCTGTATTGCACCCTTACTTTTGAATTCGGGATGGGTTATTTGCAGCCCTGCTCTGCCACAAAGCATCAGCTGATGTGGACCAAAGGTGTCTGTAGCAGTCTAGAGGTGTCCACGCAGTCTGTTCCTGTGACCCACCTCTAAGGCAGTACCTGCAGCAGAAAGGTGGCTTTCCAAAACTGCTCTTGAGGTTCCCAGATTTAAAAACATCAGGATGGCAGGTTATGGTGTAGCACAGTTATAAGGTTCTTGGTCATTGCATGAGAAATATGAAAAGGCTTGTTTGCTTCCATAATACTTTGTTCTTTCTTTGTAGATTTATGCCTCCTGATGATCCTCTTGGCCGCCATGGTCCAAGTCTGGACAATTTTCTTAGGAAGAAGCCTATTGTGCCAGAGCATAAGAAGCAACCATGTCCATATGGTAATTTGATTTAATCCATAAATTTTTATGGACTGGGACTGGGGACCAAGATCCTGCTTTATTTTAACACTGCCAAAACTGTTTAAAACTCTTTGACATTGGTTTTAATGTTGTTGTCTTAGCCTGAGATGGGTTGAAATGCTGGGCTGATGGTGGAAACTGAAGCAATTTTTTCATGTGCTACTTAAAAAACATTTCTGTCTACTAGTTGAACTAAAGGAGCAACTTAATTAATCATTCATTAGAATAAATCCATATCAGCACCTAAATTCTGCAGGTTCCAGGAGCCCTTTTCTAATGTTATGAGATATTGAGGTTTTCTTCCAGAGAATTAATTGAGCTATCTGAAGTTTAGCTACTGAGCATTCCTACAGGCATCTTGACTGAGCGGAAACCTGCTGGCCTTACGGCTGTGGGACTTCTCAATTAAGTTTTCTCTCTGTATATTGCCTTGGCTCAACACAGCAGGTACAGCCTCCCTGGCAGTGCCACATCCAGCTCAAAACGTGGCTGGTAGTGTTGGTCTGCATTCCCAGAGTACCAGCTGCAGGGCATTACCATCACCTCTTTTTTCCCCACAAAACAGGAGAGATAAGCTCTTAGAGCACACCCTGTGTTGCACAAAGCCAATCTTGTTTGCAAGATCTTTCAAATCAACAGTAAAACTTCAAATGAGGGACATTTCTGTTACTGGACAGCTAACAGATTTTGTTTGAAGTTTTTAAAATCTGATTATGTTTGTATTAATAGGGAAGAAATGTACTTATGGACACAAATGCAAATACTATCATCCAGAAAGAGGAAATCAGCCTCAGCGATCTGTAGCTGATGAACTTCGTGCCATGTCTAGAAGCACAGCAGTCAAAACTACGAGTGAAGGAGGACTGGTGAAAAGCAATAGCGTTCCCTGTAGCACTAAAAGCGAGGGCACTTCAGAGCTGAAGCGCGCTGCTCCAAAGAGGCAATCGGATCCTAGTATAAGGACTCAAGTCTATCAGGACTTGGAGGAAAAGCTTCCCACCAAAAACAAATTGGAAACCAGGTCTGTACCTTCTTTAGTTAGCATACCAAGTTCCTCTGCTGGAAAACCCCAAAGTACTGCACCTTTAACTAACGGCCTTCCATCTGGAGTTCATTTCCCACCTCAGGATCAAAGACCACAGGGACAGTATCCTACAGTGATGATGGCAACCAAAAATCATGGAACACCAATGCCTTATGACCAGTATCCAAAATGTGAGTCTCCGGTGGACGTAGGGTATTACTCTATGCTGAGTGCGTATTCAAATCTCAGCATATCGGGACCGCGTAGTCCCGAGAGGCGCTTCTCCCTGGACACAGATTATCGGATTAGCTCTGTAGCTTCTGACTGCAGCAGCGAGGGGAGCGTCAGCTGTGGCAGCAGCGATTCCTACATGGGTTACAGCGACCGCTCCTACATGAGTTCTCCTGACCCACAGCTGGAGGAGAACTTGAAGTGCCAGCACATGCACGCCCACGGCCGCCTTAACGCTCAGCCCTTCCTGCAGAGCTACCACGAGCCCCTGGCTCGAGTGCAGAGCTACAGTCATGAAGAACCAAAGCACCACCACAAATCTCCCATTCCGTACATGGCTGTGCATCTGCAGCACCCAGCAGTTGGTGCTCGTTCCAGCTGTCCCAGCGAGTACTCCGCGCCTCAGGGCTCATCTCATTCGAAGGCGCTGCACCTGGGGAGAGCCCTGGTGTCCACGAGGATAGACAGCATCTCAGACTCACGCTTGTACGAAAACTCCCCCTTAAGACACAGGAAGCCTTACTCTGGCCAGGAAGGGCTGGGAGGTTGGGATAGGCAGAGTTACGGCATGGATGCCTACGGCTACCGCCAGACGTACTCCTTGCCCAGCAACCCCACGCAGCCGTGCTACGAGCAGTTCGCCTTCCAAAGCCTTCCCGAGCAGCAGGAGCAGCCCTGGCGCATCCCTTACTGTGGAATCCCCCCGCAAGACCCCCCAAGGCTCCAAGACACCCGGGAGAAGGTTTACATTAACCTCTGCAACATCTTCCCCCCCGATCTCGTGCGGATGGTGATGAAGAAGAACCCTCACGTGACGGACGCTCAGCAGCTCGCTGCTGCCATCTTAGTGGAGAAATCTCAGCTAGGTTATTGAGAGATGGCGCATCTTTGTGGTGTCTCGTAGTTTTCAGCTCAGCTCTAAGGCTGAGGGAGGTTTGCTACAATAGCATTTCGGATCTCCTTCTCAGCAAGGAGGTTATATAGTAATCCGTTTATGTGAAATACTGTATCATGGAGTCTGTATGTATAGCCCCATGCATTGGAAGTACCAGATAAGTTTTGTGTTCTAGTTTGAAATTTTCTAAATGGCTATTTTCACATCTGGAGGATGTTCCAGTTTAAATTAATATATATATATATATATATATATATAAAAAATCTGTGGTCTCTGGTTATAATCTTTGGTGCATCAGGGGTTTATATGCAGCACTTTCTTATCATTGTTACATTTTGTTGGGATTTTTAGTTTTGTTTTTTAACTTGCTGGATGCTTATCCTTGGGCTGTGAGATATTAACCTGCAGAATGAGGATTTTGCTACTTCTGGCAGGGAATTTTCAAGCCAATTTTCAAGCCAAGTTTCTGAACTTTTTAAACCACCACGTGTATGTCTGATGTATGTTTGTTTGTTTTTGTGAGCTTTTCTGTGCTGTAATCACCTGTTTGTAGAAAACAAAGATTTCCTACAGCAGTGACTTCATTTTTTGAAAAAAATAACTAAGTTACCAGTTAACAGTGAAATGGGTAACAATATATTGGTAATTTATAGTATGGCACTTTTTGTTGCTTTCTTTGTTTTGCCTAAATAGTTACATGTTTTTGTTGATGCAGTCAATTAGTAAGATCAGATGCAAACAGAGTGGAAAAAGATTTTTTTTTTAATTATTTATGGATATGTTAAAAGCCTTATTGCCTGATTTTCAGAGGTACTGAGAATTTGCACCCCCCTTGGAAGCTAAGAGAAACTGCAAATGCTCAGAACCATCCCAAGCCAGGCTGCCCTGTTTCAGTTCCTGTGTGTTGTTACCCAGCTCTGTGTATCTCTGGTCAATAGATGGGGACCTGAAATCGTAGGGCCCTGTTTAGTTGTTTTATATGTTTTTCTTTTGTATTGCTGCACAACTGTACTGGATAAAATATGCTTTTCATAAAGTATTTACCTGTTTTTAAATGAATTTAATTATCTCAATGCAAGTTTTGTATTTAAGATACTGTTTGATTTTTCTTGCTATTTATCAAGGCCGGCCTGAAAAAGTTTTGTGTGTTCAGGATATGCAACATTTATTATCTGCACTATGGTAATGATATTGTAGCTCAAAATAATAACTTAAACTTTTTTTTTTTTTTTTTTTTTTTTGGCTGGGGAGGGGAGGGTGGTGGGGAGAGAAGATACCATATGTGTTCCTGGAGTTAGTTTTTCGCTTTTTGCATTGTGTAGGCCCGATTCTTGCCACAAATAGTGTAGTTTTAGAAACAGACGAGCCAAGTCTGTTTTAGCATTAGTAAGGGATATTTCTGGTTTAAAGTCATGGGTTTTACTAGCACCTCTTAAGCTTTTATATATATATATAATATATATGAAAAATAGAAATAGTTTTTGCAATTGATGTCAGATGTACTTCCATGACACCATCAGTTGCCAACAGTTTTAGGTTTCCATCCATTGCAATGATGTTCAGTGTTAAAAAAATGTCACTCGTTTACACTATTACAGCTGATAATTTTGGTACATTTGCTGGAGTTTTAAGTAAGGCCCTGAAGAACCAGAAAGTACCTTTTACTGTTGATACAAATTGTATCTTTTTAACTGAGAACTATTTTGATTTGTAGATTAGAAACACAAATGTAAAATTATAACTAGTCTTTTGGGCAACATTTTATCCCTTATTTAAAAATTAGAGATTTCAGACATAGAATAGATTTAGGCAAGTAAAAGTAGGTATTTATTTAGGTGTCTGTCTCAATTTCACATACTAAAACAAAAAATAGACTATTGGCATCTTCTTCCTTCTAAAATCTTTGTAGTGGGAACTCACTAAAATAAAGGTAAAATGCTGCCTGAAAATGATGTCCAAGCACCTTTGAATACGAAGACATTTTCACTACTTGTGTGACACCATGTGTTGCAGCAAGTAGGGTTTGGGTATACAGTAAATGCTTCTAAAGAGCATTGTGCTATAGACATATCCAATAATCTGAACCATGTTCAGCAAACCAATTCAGGACGTGGTGCTCCTGCAGCTTCCACTGCTGGAGTGCTGCAGGTTCTGCCATTGCCTGTCCCCATGGCATGGCCAGAGGGGCTCTACACCATCTGTCCTGCGTTGTCTGTTCAGGGAGAAGACCTCTTCACCTGTGGCAACAGTTTTTCCCTGGATTTGGTTGGTCACCATCTGTAGAGCATGTTTTAATGTAGAGATTGATGCAGCGCTGATGCTGAGGTTTGGACTGGGAAATGGGTCTCATCTTAGTTGTATGCTAAGAATTGTTTAAACTGAATTACACTGAAGTACTACACCATAGTGTAGATGCAGCTGTTTTAATAATGCAGTTATTGTGTTTGTGGTTTTAATGGATTTCTACGTTTATTTTTTATGTAGGTATTTACTTCTGCCAAAAGTTCAATTCCTTTAAGCATGAACTGAAAGGTGCATATGTAATAGAAGTGTTTTGTGGCTTTTCCTGTGGTGTGGGCACCAGGCTGCTCCTGCCATGCACATGTCACAGTCTGGCCTAGAGCAGGGGCTCAGCAGGCTTAGCCACTGGGATATCCATGTGAGGAGCTGCCCAGGCCTGAGTTACCAGTGTCCATTGCCTCTGCACACAGCCAGGGCACACACCACCCAAAGGGTGGTGATCCCTAGGGAATTCTTGTGATATATTCTGTGCTTTGCACCCAAGCACTGAAAATGCTTTAAAAATACAAGAGCAGGAGTAATTTGGTGGATTTTAATGTTGTGCAATGATGTGCTAGTTCCCCTTAGACTCGCTTATGTTGGGTAAAGAAAATTTACTGTAGACAAAATGTTTGCCTTGATACTTCCTTTTGTTTTGCTGTGGTAACAGATGGAGGAATTGTGTGTGAACATCTCCTTAATGAGATCAGTCTGTATATGTAACAACTTCTGAAAAGTACACCAGTAACAAACATGGATGCAGTGATTGATACTGGTCAAATACTACCTTTGTCTATGTAATTGCATTGATGCAAATAACTGAGCTGTAACCTCCCATGATCCTTAAATAGCAGAGGTAATTCAGTGATGCTGTCTTGGCCCCAGCTGAGTGCCAGAGATGGAATGAAGGATTTAGTACCTTCAAGTTAGAGCTGTCCCTCAGCTAAGAAGAGGGCAAAAGTTCCCTTTGTCTTCAGTACTTGAGAGTTGTTTTGCTACTTAGCAGAAACTCTGTATTTTTGGATAAAATCCCAAGCTGTTACAACTGCATCAGTAATAGTATGTTGATATACAGTATTTTTAATGCACATACATTAGGCATCTCCTCACAACTGTTTTCAATACAACATGTTGCAAATACTTAAGAGTTTTTAAGTATGTCCTGTAGGTAACTAACTTGGAGCTAAATATACCCAGGCTATGACAGTATTAATCACTTTGTTGTTTTTTATTTTTTCAAATATGTGTAATATATATATATATTTGTATATATACACACATACATTTGGCAGGTGGGTTTAAGATACTGCTAATGGTCTGAGGTAAGATCATACCTTTCCAGGTGTCCCATTTTCTTTGGTATGTCTGAATTGTAGCTTGGTCCTGCATTGCGGAGTAGCTCTGGGGAGAGCCAAAAGCCTGATGTGTTCATGTGACACCAAAAAGAAACAGCGAGGAGGGCTGGGGAAGCCCTCGAAGGAGACTCCTGCAGCCTCGGCGGGTGCGGATGTAGCTGAGATGTTGATGAACTTCTGCTGTGAAAGTTGTAGCTAGTGGGGAACACCATCCCAAAAATATCCAAGCTGCCAGTGTAAACCAGAGTACCTCACTTGGAAGGGGGCCCTGGGGGCGTTTGCCCCAGCAGGGAGAGCGCAGAGGACTGAGTGCCTTGGGGGAGAAATACTGCAGCATCTTGCCACAGTAAGAGACTACCAAAACATTTACCAGCTTTATCAGTTGATGGTTTGACCAAGGTATTTTCAATGTGTAGAGCTTGAAAAATGAGACACAATGCTTTCCTACTCTCTGGGGCATTTAGAAAAATACCCAACTGACTTTTCATCGCTACTGAAAATTTAAAATACTGTGCAATTAAAAAGACCGTTAAAAAAAAAAACAACCTTAGAAATTATTTATTTTTATTTACAGTGTGACTCGCTAATTTATTCCTTGCATTATAAGGCCATGGTGGAATGCTGTTTGTTGAAGTTTTTTTATCATAGGAACTAAAACTGCTGAGAAGAAAAACCAATAGATTTAAACTTAAAATTCTATGGCCTTGTTTTGTTTTCTGTAAAAGGGCTGAGGTTTTATAAATGTCAAATCACATGTTTTATATACTTTGTAAATTTTAGAGAGGCATAGTTTAAGAATATTGTTCAAATTAAATATGTTTGGGCACATTGTTTAGGCTAATCATGTAACTGAACCTAGAATCACCTGTATTAAATGGTTTTTCCAGCTAACGTTTTGCTCGGTAACACGAGAGATGTTCAAATTTCATCTTCAGATGTTCTAGAATACATTTCTTAAGGCTTCATCAGAAGCTGCTGACCTAGGCACCCAATCACCTAGGAGATGCACATTTGCATGGGAAGCATCCTGCAGAGTGCTGGGTTTTCCTTGCCATGCAGTACAGGGAGATGTGCTGGTGCATATCAAGTCTCACAGATGTTTATAGAGGCACTACCAAATACCATGTGTGGTTCATAGTTATCAGTGTGCTTGAAATAATTTTCCACCTTCCATTTTCAGGTCTTAAAGGGTTGTCATAACTTGTGCTTGGAGTGTTCATCGCTCTGTCTACCCTTTAAGCTAAATGATTGCAATAGTTCTCATTCCCTCACACACATGGGAGGGCCCAGTCTCCCAAACACCAGCACCTACACCTGACTTCAGCAGAAGCAGAGGTGTGGGCTGGTTCAGTGGTGTGAGAGAACCTGAGTCAGACCTGTGTGTGTAAGTGCATCTGGGCTGGACCATGAGCTGGAGAGCCGCCTCCTCCCAAGCACAGGGGAGACCTCACTGGTGCTGACAGGTCATTCAGCCAGGATTGCCCTTTGCAGGCTTTGGGAACACCTACAAACCAAATTTACTTAGATGTTTAAGCACATCCATCCTCTCTTTTTCAAAGTATAACAATCTACTCTTTGCCTTATAAAACAAAACCTCTCTGCTTTTTTTTGTAGAACAACCCATTTTCTTTTGGGTTTTTCTAAGATAAATTAACCATGTGAGATTTTCTCTCAGATAAATTAACCATGTGAGATTGGCTGGTTCATTACTTTTTATTTATCTAAATGACATTCTTAATGAAACTGAAATTTAAGAACTGCTTTCCCAGCATACAGTAGAGTATCCTGTGAGGAAGCAATGCAGGTACAGCAGCAATAATTATATTTTGTAGCTCTTTTCCAGGTCATTATCTCTGTATTTGTGTTGAGTAGGTGAGATTTTAATATTGTCCTGAAGTCCACTGTGGCAAAACCATTAGCTAAAAATAATGTTTGGGCTACTTGATAAAGCAATTGTCAAACTGGCTCTTCATTCCCTCACTGGTTGTTCTGTATTGTTTCTGTGATGTGACTGTTCACATCTTAAAACCACCTCTAAACCATACAAATAACCATGTACATGGATTCTGCTTTTAGAGAAAAAAATAAAGATTCATTTTCCTCATTGATGGGCTGGTTTTGTTTCATAAGAAATCTCTAGAGCAGTTAGCAGTGAGTTATAGACAGCTTTGTGTTCCTACGTGCACAAAACCTGCAACAAAACTGCTCACTTTGAGTAAACTGGAACAGTTTCAGAAATAGAATCATAGAAAGGTTTGGTTTAGAAGGGACCTCAGAGATCATCCAGTCCCAACCCCCTTGCCATGGGCAGAGACACCTTTCACTGGACTTGGTCAGCCTGGCCTTGGACATCACCAGGGATGGGGCATCCACAGCTTCCCTGGGCAACCTGTTCTAGTGCCTCACCACTGTCACTGTGAAGAATTCCTTCCTAACATCTAATCTAAACCTATTTTATTTTAGTTCAAAACTGTTGCCCTTTGTCCTGTATGCCCATACAAAGAGACCAACTCCCTCCTTTCTGTAATCCTACTTAAGATCCTAGAAGGTGCTGTAAGGCCTCCTGGGAGCCTCTCTTCTCCAGGCTGAACAAACCCAACTCTCTGGGCTGTCTTCACAGGGGAGATGCTCCAGCCCTCTGATCATCTCTGTGCCTCTCTGCACCTGCTCATACAGGTGAGCTGAGGACCCAGAGCTGGATGCAGCAGCATTGCAGGTGGGCTCTCACAAGGGCAGGATCCTCTCCCTTGCCCTGCTGCCCACAGGCAGGATACAAGTGGCTTTCTGGCCTATGAGGCCACGTTGTTGACTTGTGTCCAGCTTTTCATCCACAAGCAACCCCAGATCTCCACAGGGCTTCTTTCAATAAGTTCTCCTGGTCTGTACTCGTGTCTAAGGTTGCTCTGACTTACCTTGCACCTGGACTTGTTGAACTTCCCTCTGGATGGCCTCCTATCTTCCAGGTATATCAGCTGTACCAGCCAGTGTGGTGCCACATGCAAACTTGCTGAGGGTGCTGTCAGGATCTTTAAGAGCGCCAGTCCCAGGACAGAGCCATGAGGGACACCACCCATCACCAGCCTCCACCTGGACATTGACCGCAAACCTCCGGCTGCACCAATCCAGCCAATTCCTTATCCTCTGAACAGAGCAGCCATCAAATACACATCTCTCTAATTGAGAGAGAAGGGTGTCACATGGGACCATACATAAACATGTATGATTATAGATTATCAGTTCACTTCTAATGTAGTAATTTGTACTTACTAGGCTCTTTCCCTTCATTCTGCTTACCAAGAAAAAAGGCTCTGGCGTTAAGAAGACACATCACTCATTTATAGTGGCAAATTTTGGACTTAGACATTGTGCCAGTGGACCTACTCTCGTTTTAGGTACTCCTCCATATTTATTTGTCTTCCATTGCATAATTGTTAGTGTGGCCTAACTCTGGATAGTGCAGGGGTAAATAGAGCAGAATAGAATTTAGAATAGAATGGTTAAGAACTATTCTAGTGAGTGCAAAGATTTCATTTTTCTGATCTGCTGCTGGACACTGAGTACCCCTGTTGCCTTCTTGTCAGAACTCAGGCTGGGGCAGTGCTGGGCCTGGTGCTCCCATTGCCTCCAGCTCAGCTGAGCCCTTATAGTCTCCACATGGAAACACATAATTTTTTCTGAATTACACAGTTTGAATTGTCACAGCTACTTTTCATTAAATCAGTGCTTGGAGCTTCAGCAGATAGGAATCTGAGTGGATGATCACACCTCTGGTGGAAAGAGATGGATTGATGGTGTGAGATAGGTTTCCTTGGCTGCTGATCGGCACAGCCCAGAGCTGCTGGTTCCTTTGGCCAGGTGCTTAAAGTCTCTAAAGTATTTTTGTTGTGCCTCCACATGATGGATCCAGAAACCTTCTATTTGCAGTAGATGATAAAATCAAATAACATCTCCTTTAATTCCTTATTACTTTTAAAAGTCATATTATTCACCTGGCAAGAAAATGCAATTTCAGAGGGCAAAAATCCCTCAAAGCACAAGTAAAGGATGGGTTCACTTTATGGGCTTAGAGCTATGAATTGCTTCTTCTGCATTTCCAGGCTAAGCAGAGCTGCCCCAAGGCCCTGTCTCCCAACGTCTCATGATGCTCTGTCCTGCTTCACTTGCTCTGCAGCCTCCACTCCAGCAAGTTAAGAAGATGTGTTACTTTCCCTGCAAGTCCCTATTCTCTCAAAGGCATTGCTTAGGGCAAAAGAAAAGGAAAAGCCACATCATCAGTTTCAGATGCAGAAGAAACTAACAGTGCTGCTGACACTGTGCTGTTCCAAAGCTCAGAGCTGTAACTCCTGAGAGCTGAGGAGCAGATGGTGGGGTTGGGTGGATAACCAAAAACAGCCATCAGCTCATGGTTCCTGCAAAGAGTGAGAGGTAGCAGGGCCTGGGGCATGTCCAGAGTTTGGACTGTAAGACCAGTATAAAATGGAATGGACAGATTATCACCTGATATTATATTCTCTGTTACTAAGTTTTTTGGCACACTGAAGCTATTTCCTAAAAAATAGCTGCTCACTTTCCTGACTCTCAGCTGTAGGAGGCTCCAGTTCTTGAGCTATGGGATGCTGGCTGACCATCATGCTTCTCTCTCTTGCAAGGGGGCCAAGCATCCCCAGAGCCCAGCTTCCAGCCACAAGTGGTTGTAAAGATCACCCACTCTGTTCCACACAAGGTGTTCAGCAGCAGCAGCAGCAGTGTTAAACCCTGAGGGAAGGGCAGTAGAAGTGCTGTGGCTGATCTTGACCAATGAACTGCTTTAAACATCCGTATTCCAGCTGTAACTCTTGTCTTCAGTGAGACCTCACAGCCACTACCACACTTACACTCATTCCTCATTTGGGAAGAAACTGCTGTGCTGGATAATTAGGAGTTACAAAGCCACAATTGTGATTTGCCACATCCCTAAACTTGCTGGTGTCTTCATAGGTGATTTGCTGGCACAGGATGGATTTCAGTTTTTCAGATTGTTTCAAGAATACCAGCTAAACTAGTCTTTTTTTTTTTTTTTTTTTTTTCCTCAAAACATCAAGCTGCTGGTGTTTGTATAATCTGGTATGGTCTCTTTGGATGGTGCTTCTACCACCACCTGAGGCTTCTCCTCTGTAGCTCTGCTTTCTCCCTTGGGCTGATCAAGGACCGTGAGTTTCCCCAATTCAGTCAATTCTCTAAATCCCCTGAGATCTGCCCACATCACCTGCAGGGCAGGCCTAGAGACTCTGTCACCAGTTTACAAATTGCTCTAGCAAAAGCTGTAACAAAATGCCCCGTGAGCCTGGCAGGCATCACAGCAGCCCTTGATGCAGGTTGAAGTGTTGTGACACTGGAGATGAAAGGGCTCTGTCACTCATCCTGGAGCTGAAACCTGAACTTGGAAACCTGCATGACCTTGCCTGGAGAAGCTGGGGAGAGGCTGCTGCACAAACACACAGGGATGCTCCCTGAAAGACCATTTCCAAGCAGGACAAAATGTCACTGAGCTGCTCTGGGCAGCATCCTCCAGCCTCACCGGATCTTTGAGCTCATTCTGTGCTGAAGAAATGGAAAGAAATGGAAAGGACATTTAGAGATTTGGTGTCCCGCTGCATAAAGTGCCCCCTTTGCTGTAACTGTGAAGAAAAAGCTGGCACAGAACTGGGCCCATTCCGAGCACGTGCAATAAACACCAGCATCACCCTGCTCCTCAGTGTCACAGCAGAGCACCTGTACTCAGTAACCTCAGCACCCAGTCCTGGGACACCTGGCCTGGCAGAGCCAGCAGCACAAGTGTTGGAAAGGCTTGAAGCTGCCTCCACCATCCAGCCAGCTTTGTCACACACCCTGTCTCACTCAGCCTTCCCAGCAGGCTCCCACAGTCCTACAACCAGCACCAGGAAGGAGCTGCTGCTGTGCATTTCCCTGCACATCCCTGGGGACATGTCCAACCCAAAAGCCTGTTCAAGGAGAGCTTGGGAGAAGCTTCATGCTGAGGAAGACCTGCATAAATCCAGCTTGTAGGAGACCCAGAGATCAGTCCTCCCTGGGGTTCTGCAGGGCAGGACAGGGGTGGCTTGAGGAGCAGGGGTGTCCCACTCCCAGCATGGTCACCAGTCAGGTGCTGGGACACAGGTGAGCACTCGGTGGCAGTGGTGCAGAAGATGTTCTGGTGCCACTCCATCTGATGGTCTCTATAGCAACAGTCAGGCTTTTTCTTTCCTAGCTGATCTGCCAGGAGCAGCAGGTAGATATGACAGAAATTCAACGCTGCTATTAATTTACATGAGCTGGGTGAAGCGTAAGCAAGAGGAGTGTGGGGGATAAGGAGCTGGCAATGTTCTCCAGGCAGGTTCCTTACGCCAGCCAGGCTCACCTTACAGAGATCCCCAACTGCACCCTGGAACAAGAACTGCAGCAGTGCTTTGGGTGACCCAACATTCCAGCCCTTGGGAAGTGGCCTGAAAGGGGGAAAATTGCTTTGGGGTCTGGCCAGGGTGCCTGGGAGAAGGAATTTTTGGGTTTCATGTAGCTCTACAAAACTTTCAGGCATGCACAAACCTGGATTTTAACTTATGTTTTACCAGTTTCAGGAATAGAAAGTCTATTTTCCCTGGTGGGGGAAAAAGAAAGTGAACTGAATTCAGTGGCAGAACTGCCTGTCTCAGGCAGTGTTTTGCTAGCTGCTCTCCCACTGCAGCCACCTCCAGCAGTTGTTGGGGACTCTGGCATCAGTCACATGTTTGCAGAGTGCCCGTAAGCACAGAGCTGCTGGGACTCAAACCCAGTTAAACATTTTGGGCTTTTTGGGAGGTGCAGACCATGGTAATCCTCAGTACTGAGCTGCCCCCAATGTTCTGCCCTGGTCTCATCATGGTCATGATGGCAAGGAGCACTCCAGGAACTGCAGAGAGGGATGATGTTATGTTTGTTTGTTCATTTATTTAATACCTGATTAAATGAGCTCCCCTTGGTTCCTCTGCGACAAAGCGATTTAATTAATGCTGAAACTGCGCACACGGGATGCGGCAAAGCTGCTCACGGTTGGCACGGGCTACATCTATAGAATGATTTGGGAAAAAGGAAAACGTCAGCATGATAAAAATGGAAAGTGTTAGTGTGCCATGTGCTGCCTGGAAATGGGGCTGCTACCCTATTCTAAACCTGGATCAGACTTCTAATGAAAGTTAACTTGTTCACCCCAGCTTTTACCATTTAAAACGAATTGAATGGAACACCCGCCCCCAGCTGCGGGCCAGCAAGTGCTGCCATAGGAGGCAGGCAGGCTACCACTCTCCTCTCCTCAGTGCACGTCAACCACGGAAAGCCAGGCGGCAGCAGAACTTCAGTCAGACCACGACAAAAACTGGGAAGAAACCCTCAAATGGTTGCAGGTTTACAACATTGCCCTCTGCAGTCAGGGGAGTGAGGTGGCTCAGCTGTGAGACTCAGGGTGCCTGCACTCCATCGACTGCTTGCCCACCTGGCCAGGGCCACCTGCAGCCCGGCTGCTTCCAAATCCACACCCTGCTGCAGGCACAGATGCAAAGATCACTGGTGAATTTAGAGGACAGACCCAGGATGAACTACAAGGAGAAGCAAAGCTGCTGGCCAGCCATCAAGTGTGGAAATAGCATGGAGGAGAGAGGGACAAGGAAGGACACCACCGTTTCAAGTGGCAATCAAGTTGCTTCCTGCCTTACAGACCAGGCACCGCTCTTTGATGCCAGATATTCACAGGCAGGATTGAATTCACTCTCTCCTGCTCTGCTGGATAGCATTTTTCATCGTACAACTCTGCTACAACATTTCAGACAGACCTTTACCTACAGGTAAATACCAATCTGCAATTCCAACAACATCCTCACCAGGGCAAAATCCCGACTGCCGCGGAGGTGACTGAGAAAGCTCCTGCCCAGAGGCAGGACCGCGCCCCGGTCCCCTGCCCTCGCAGGGCAGACTGCGGCCATTCCCGGCCATTCAGGCTCATCCAAAGCGGCTGCTGCAGCAGGGCAGGCACTGTTCCCGGGCTGGCTCCTCCTGTAGCTGCTGGGGGGAGCTGCCATCCCTTCCCAGAGCAGCTCCTGCTGGCTGCTAGCAGCAGATGTGAACCTGTACGCTCCAGCTAATGAGCTGCCTGCCAATCCCACCTGTCAGAGCCAGACCAGGCCAGCTTGAGCAACGCTACAATCAACAGTGAGAGGAGCCCAGAACTTTCCTTGTATCAGAAACTCTATCTTCATGCCTCTGGTTTTAAACCTGCTGCTGCTAAGGTACACTTCATCTTGCCCAATTCCCCCTCTGCAGGGCATCCACCAGAGAACTTCAGCACTCACCAGAGAAGCTAAAAGCATCCTAGGCAGCCAGGGCAGCACTAGACAAAATCCTCAGGAACATTTTGTGATGGTACTAAAGAAATATTTGCACAAAAGGGTTTTACTGCCTTAACTGTTGGTACCTGAAGCAAGCACAGTCCTAACAAAGGCTCCTCTAAGCAGCAGGTGTTGCAGAAACACTTGCTAGACATGAAACTCATGGAGGCCACTGTGCCTTGGTCCCCTGAGCAGCAGGAACATCTCTAAGCCCCTACATGGGTCATGCAGGGAGAGGGAGGCTGCAGAAACAATTTTAAATAATCACTCATATGCTGAGCAAGCCAGTCCCAAGACCCCAATGCTGGCCTATGTGTGCAAATCAGACCCCGAAAACTCCACAGCTTTGGATTTTATGTTCCTCTTGGCATCTTCAACCCGAACTTTGTCCTCCAAGGGCTGAGCCAGGGCCTTGTTTCAGCTGGTGGTGTGCTGGTGTCCCAGTGAGAGGCAAGGGAGGCTTCCTTCTCGACAGCCCCTGTCTCTGCAAGGGTTTCAGCAGGAGCCTGGCCACAACCCACTGCCCACCCTACCCAAGTGCAGTCCTGAGGTGTGGGGGATGTGGCTCCCAACCCTGGCAGGATGGAGGGCCCAGGACACACAGCCCCTCCTCCCTCAGCCAAGCTGGAGGGCTCTGCCAGAGGTGCTGCCTACAGGAGGCACAGCAGCAGCTCCAAGGCAGGTCCCAGCTCCATGGGATGCTTGCAGAGCCCCGGGGCAGCTTCCTCCTTGGGCAGTTATCATCCAATGATTTTGGGCACATGCCAGAGGCTTTGGCAGCTGCTGCTTCCGATCCACGTCCTCTGAGGGATCTACTGGCACAGTTCCCAATACAGGAGGCCACTGTGCAAGAGGGCACTGCAAGGAACACGAAGTTCACTCACTCTGAGGAATATACCAAGGTTTGGTATATTCCCAGGGCTGCTAGCTGGATTTGAGAATAATTTGGGTGTCCATCTACTCATTTAACAGCTCCTTAATTACCAGCTGTCTTTTCCTTCATCAAGAGTAATCTTTGTAAATAAAGCCTCTCATTGGCTTACCTGGTCATAGCACCAGATATATACCTGGAAACTCCACTTTGGATTGGTGCTACAAAATGAATTAAACCTTCTCCAAGAAGTGAAAGAAAATCCACTAGCACCACTGATCATCAAATGAATAGTGATTCTTTGGATGAATGTTAAAACCCATTTATTCAGGCTCTTGTGCAGGGTGCACAGTCCAGCAATTACGTATACACAGTATGCACATCCTGACAGCATACAAAAAGGCAAGGAGCAACGGGGTGCTTACACTGGGAATGTATATACAGACATATTAAACTGGGATTTTTACATTAGAAAATTATCTGACACTGTTCAGGTATCATCAAGGCTATTAGAAACTGTGTAGAAAACCAATAAAACTTGGAAAGTATCTACTGTCATTTCACTTTACCCAGGCTGGATATAAGTCAGGCTTCCCACACTACATCACTTGTGGACAAAGCCTACAGGATGCCCCAAGCACTCTGGAGGGTCACATTACTCTAGCACATCCCATTACAAGTTAAAGATTAACACATTAGTCTTATTTCCTGTTTTCCTGGAAATAACAACAGCTTAAATATTTCAAATAGCTAATTTTCTCCTGGGAAAAGACAACAAAGGAAAGATTAAGAGACCATGAGAGAATCAAACACTAATGAAATGTTGTAACAGCATTTCCTGGTCCTTCCAAAAACTCTTCACAGACCAGGTACCTAAGTTAAAGCACTGTACACTGTCCAGATTTACAGAAGTGCAATAGCAGGCCTTGGCAGACCCCAGGTCCTCTGCAGATCTTTACCTTGCTCCTATCCTAAGGGTTGCAAGAGATCGTACTTTTGTAACCTGCACAGAAAGACACAGAGAGATCAAATAGATTTAGCAAAAGGATACTAAACAATAGACAGAAATATGCAGCAACATCATATGAGCCATACTTCACTTCCTGCAGCTATTCCATATATAACTTCTGACTGAAGCTTTTTCCTAAGGTGTCAGCACAACAAGGGAGCATCAGAAACACAGTGATTTCAGAAACACACAATTCTTGTGGCCAAGGCACCCAGGGACACCCAGAACCCAACTTCACAGGCTTTCAGCTTGAAGAGCAGGTCCAACTCTCCATGTACTCTTCTATGCCAAATTTTTGCACATGGCAGTTCAGTTTTGCTATCAAATTTTAGCATTACAAAGAACCTAACTGAAAATCCACCCAGGGGGTAGTTTTAAAGGACCAATCTGCTCTTGCAGGTAACACAAACCCCATGTGAGTGCAACACAGATTCTGTTAAAACTGCTCCCAAAGATGGCTGAAACAAAATGCCTTGTGCACAAATACACCAAATATAGGACATATTTGTAGAACAGTCAATCACAGCCAGTATGATTTCAGACATATTTTTGTTTTAGCACAGCACACGTGCTGTTTGTTGCGTAAGCTCTGGCATTTCGTTTATTCGGTTTGCTCCTTTGCATGAGCCTTTTGGAGAAAAAGGTAAGGAGGACAGCATAAAGAATCTCTCTCAAATTTATTTCTCTCCTAAAGTTTAAAGTTTTCTGCTGGAAATCTTCACAATGAGTCAAAACTTACTTGAGTGGAGACACATTTCAAAAATGTATATTTTCCATGTAGAGAAAAACATTGTTAAAGTGGCTTGAAAATTGTTTTCCTTTCAGAGAATGATTCCCTTAAATATATTATGACTAGGCAAAGAATAACCAGTATTTTATATTCAACCTTCCTATGTGAACCTTCCTTTGTTGTGAACGTCTCATTCTGATTGTTTTAGAGCAAGAAACACTTCAGCTGTAAGTAGCAATATATCATAATACTTTTCAAAATTAATCAGGAAAAACAGTAAATAACCAAATTTTCTTTGATATTAGTAAGCATGGGGAATAAGCATCTATTCAAAACAAAGAAGCCTTCAATAGGATTTTTTTTTTTTTCATTTATGAGTGCAGGTACAGCATGTAACATGTAGGAACATCAAAATTCTATACCACAGCCTGTTTCCCTCACAAATCTTTTTCTGGCACAGAAAGTCAGCAAGAACTTCCAGGGCTTGACCATAAGCAAATAAGGCATGTGGTTAAGACTGGTGCTTTAAAAGTCTGAGATAAATTCCTGGACATGGGTGGGGAGAAGAAACAGGTTTCTGTCAGTGAGTGAAACCGTAGGCTGTTAAGGCACCACTGAAACCAGTGAAATGTTTCCTGGTACCAAGAGATCCCCAGGAACAGCTGGCCTTCACAGGTGGCTAAAATCAAACATGCAGATAAGTAGATTTGATTCTGAGATCAAGAACAAAACTGAACCATATTCACTCTGTCTGCTGTGATATTTTTTAAATTGTACTTTAAACACAGTTTTAAAAAGTCTCATTTTTAAAGCTATTCAAGACCAAAGTTCCTATAAGTAGCAACTTGTACATTTCACTTTAATACAGCCATTACAAGGCCTGGTGCCACATGCTCTATTAGAAATCTCCAGTTTAACCATGCTATCTATACATTTTTAATATATATGTGCATATATATACATACATATAAATTATCAAACTCAGTTAAATACAAAACAAATCATGATACCTCTCCCTCAGAAAATAGTTTCTACCATTAAGCTCCAAATTGCAAAGATAATTTCAGTGTCATAGGTGAAAGATAATTTTACAAAATTGCTGGAGAGGAACAAAAATCATTTTTACTCTTAAATTGGTAGAATAAGACACAACAGAAGTAATTAAGGAAAATATGACTGAAGAATGATTCAATATTTTCTTCTCCAGTGTTCTCAAAATAATCCAGCAAGTGCAAATAAATAAAAAGCCACATGAGTTTTACCAAAGTACTTTTCTATTGTGAATTTAGTTTGAGAAGTCTACCTTGTCATACCTAGCTGTCTGCCTCCATTTTTCACCTTAGGTCTAATTAGTTAGCTAAGTGCACCCTATTTTTTTTGCTGGGACTGCAAGCTTAAACTTACCCTCACAATGTTTTTGAACTAATAATTATGCAACATCTTCCTTCCCTATCTTAATTTGCATTCTCATATTGAAACAAAGTTATTTAATTGCATTGAAACTGTCAGTGATGTAAACTGAAATCTGTTCTTCAGATGAAATAAAAGACATGACACGTTAGCAAGAAGAAAAAGAAAACAACATAACAAAGACAAGCCCAAACCAAAACCAAAACCAAGCAGTAAAGCAGCAAAGAGAAGTGAGATGCAAGAACCAGTTCAAAGAAGACAGGGAGAAGCACATATGAAAGGACTATCCCAAAGCATACAGAAGCCACTGCTAGAAAGAAGTAGAATTCCAGAATTTCTTTTTTCATGGCCCTCTATTACAAGGAATAGAGACAGGTATTTTTCCCCCACACCTGTCACTGTTTTTTACAGAGAGGTGTCCTGGGCTGACTTTATGATGCTCGTATTCCCACTTGTCTGTTTAGCCCAGAAATAAGTTGTGCACCTTCAAGACTGTTCTGAGAGTGAAGCGGGGGGAGAGAAGAAGTGTGCTGTTTGTTTGCAGAAGCTGCACTCACTCCACATTCCTGCTCCTGGACTGGGTTGTCTGCAGACAGATGGACAGACAGCAAGAAGAGCTCTCCTTTTGCTTTTTAGTTAGTTTTAGCTAGTGAGCTACAGCCCACAAAGGGGACTTTCTGAGTTTGTCATCTCTTTGGAGTGGCAAGAGGTTTTATTGTTTAATACTGTTCTTTTTTCTTTCTTTTTTTTTTTTTTTTTTTTTTGTGCTGGTCAGTGCTTTGCCTGTTAAATAAACAGTTTTTTCCACTTTTTTCCAAGGAAATATTTCCCCAAACCAGCTGGGGGAGGGGCCACTTGAATTTGCTTTCTAGAGGAACCCCTTTGGAGGTTTTCTCCCAAATTTGCCCTAAATCAGGACAACAGGGCAGGCTGAAGAACCATGGGATCCCTGACTCCTGCTCTCAGGTATCTGTGCTTATGCTATAGAGGAGTTCAGCTTTTACAAGAGTGACCTGCAGAGAAGGTTCAAGCCAGACAGGAATATAATAATAATAAAGCCTTATTTAGGACTCCACAGGAAAAGCCAACTATTTCATGGCCGCTTCTTTTTTTTTTTTTTTTTAATTTTTACATCCAGGACAACTGCTGTGCAGAAAAGCAAAGCTGCAGCACCATGCAGTTGTGCCTGACAGCTCTGCTGTTTGAGCAGGAATAACCATCCTGCTCCAATGCCTTCTCCTGCCTAGTCCAGACAGCCAGATGAGCTACACAGTGAAAGCACAGAATTTCTCTCTCCCACATACTCCCTTGTGCATGTGAGCAGAGCTAGGCTCAAAGCTGAACCTCATGGGTATAAACACATGATTCAGATTCTACATTAACATATTTGTTTTCTGACATTTTCTCCAGAAAGCTACCAGCAATTATTAACTAGTCAATACAATTATTTATGCTATAAGGTGGCATATGCCATGCATGTCTGGTAAGAGAACATGCACACAAAATTAATCCAAATACTATTTTGAGAAGCAGCAGTAATAGTTCTAAATTTGAAGACGATGAGTTCACTGGCTTTGCTGAAAACAACACTAAGATCCCAAATGCAAAAGAAGAAAGAGCTGCATTTCCAAATGGTATGGAAAAGTACAACTGGCACTGAGCAGTGAGACAGATGTCCAAAACACTGTTCACAAGAGAAGAGATCCAAGAATTCAAAAGGTGAATTAAACTGAAGAAACACTATCAAGGACATGAAACAAAACAGTGGAGTGCTGATTAATGGTGTGAAGATTTCTTAAATTTTTTAGAGTTTTTTCTGAGGTGTGAACAAGGTTACCTGAGTCTCAAACACTGAATCACTTGGATATAAATGAATTTGTTCCCAGCAATAAAGGCAGTTGGGATCAGGATCCACTCATCTGTGTATTCTATTTCTCGACTTTGCTGAAGACTGAAACGCACTCAGCAGAAGAGTTCTGTGCCTTGGTCTCAGTGCAAATGAATCTCTTTCTGGCAACACAACTGCAATTACCATATTCACAGAGATTATTAATTAATCAGAAGCGCTATTTGAATAAAAGTACAGCTCATTGATATATTTAAAGAAAGTATTTGACACAGTATTCAACCATTCACCATAAGCTTAGTTCAGCAGAACGTCACTGAAGCCACAGATGAAGAAGTTAAATACTGTATCAAGTTTAAAGAAGAAATGGAGGGTGAATAAGAGGTGTGAAAGCTGAGGCTGTAGGGAGCTGTGGATATAAGATCCCACTGAGCTGAGTGTAGGCAGCCACAGGGCTGTGGAGCGATTACTGTTTCACAGGGGCACACATGGGTTTCGTGTTGCTGCAACAAGCAGTGGGGCAGCAGAACCCTGCATGTGCACAGCTCCTGGCCCTGCAGAAACGTGCTGGGGCAAAATTACCACACTGCAGAGGGAGTTACAACTATAACACAGAGGCCAGGCTGGGAGCACATGGCCTTAAGAACTCCAAGACCTTTTAGTGCTGGGCAGCAGGCTTTATAAAAGCCTTCAAATAATGGCAACTCCTCCTCTGTAAATAAGGTACCTTAAAAGCAAACCAAGAAACAAAAAAAAAAACCACAAAAGAAAAACAAATAAGCACAAAAAGCAGTGCAATTATCCTACCTCTGAACTTGATCTCTTTTCACCTGATCCACTTATCCAGAGCACAGGAAACATTAACTCTTATGCACACGTGCATTAGGAACATTTGAACCAAGCAGGCCGCCTCCTTTGATGTGCATTTCCATCTCCCCTCGTTTCTTCTGCTGCCTAAAGCCTACTGCTGTGAACAGAAACACTCTTGACATATTATTTACAAAAGCCAATATAAACACCTCATGGAATACCAACAATTCAAAATGCTCTGTTTCCTCCTGCTAACTTTGTAATTCCCTAAACTGTGAGCTATGTGGGCATAATCTGTCCCTTCCTGAGGCACTGCTGCAAGTGTTGTGTTCTCTTCTGAAGAAATTTGATAGCTTGGTGAGAAAGTCTTTTGGGCTTGGTGAGTCCACTTCATTCACATTGAACAAAACATATACATTTGATATGGCAGCAATCTCTTGGGTGGAAAAAAAAAAAAAGGCGAAGCAAAGCTTATTTAATAGCACTCCAAGAGGCAGATCATCAACTCAGACAGTAAAGCGAACACAAGTGACAAACTCCATGAATCAAAATAAAATCAGGCAACTGGCCTATGCCTATGGATCAAGACTCAGCTCAGTGAAATGAAAACTACAACTTGCTCCAGGAAATTGGCTACTAAAATTGTTAAACAGATTATTGGTCACACACCTGCCATCAGACTACACTGAAAAGGAGTCCTCACACAAGTAAATAAACGAGCCAGTAAGGGCATGTAGTGCACATTTGCATTTGGGGTTTTCTCCCCTCACTGAGCCCTCTATCATCACACCAGCCCTTCAGCTTTAAGTTGCCCCTTGCTGCTGACTGGGTCCCCAAAGTGGGAAAAGGAGCAGCCAGGCAGAACTCCCCTGCCTGCAGACCAATTTGTGGGGAGGAAAGGCACTGGACTGTGCTGCTTGGGAATGGAACAGTGGGACACAGTGCTTGGCAGGTGCCCATGGCCACCAGCCAGAAGCATCTCCTCAGCCAGCCAGGCAGCAGAGCATTCCCACTGGGAAGCAGGTACTCTCCACCTACAAGCACAAACAGCAGAACGTGCCCCAGGGGGGTCAAAGAAATAACCACAGTTTGTATGCTGATACATTGACATGTATTAAGATTCTCTTTAAAAATGTATCTCCCAGCCAAGATAAATTGAATTATGTGTATGAGACAACTCCTATTAATAAGTGAACTTTGTTTTTTCATAAGGAAGCTTTCAATTTCATGTTGCCACTTTAAGTATATTTACAAACACCAGGATCAAATACTTCAGCCCACTTGGATACATCATCGTTGTTAAAACCCCTGATGTCTTGGGCAGAACAACTTTTTAGATTATCCATAAATAAACAGACATGGAAAATGCTTGCATAAAAGTTCCTCTTCAAAAGCAAAAGGTTTTAATTAATTATTTTAATCTCTATCTTTTCTTTAAAAATTTAGAGAAAATATTTGTGGTACTTTTTATTCAGAAGTTTGAAATACCTCATTTAGAACAAACCTCCTTTTTCCTCAGAGGTGCTCGAAGTAGGTAATTTGAAAAACCCTAAAGAACATGTTTTAAGAAAAATGCAAAAGCACTATAATGCTTTCCAAACTGGTACAAGTGACAGAAAACGTAGGTTTGGATTTGTAGAACAGACTACCTCAAGAAGACAGAACATCTTCTTGCACAATGAGGCATTCTGTTTGATTGTAATAGTCTGTAAATAGTGGCTCTATTTTGCATCTTTTTTTCTCCAACTCAAGAGCATATTTTTGAAAAAATAATCTTTCAAAGCACTTGCCTCCCCTTTCAACCACACTACTGGGAAGCTACATACCTATGCAGAAGCTCTCTAACCTCGCTAACAAGTGAGAAACCTCAGAGCTAAGGCTTCAGCAGAGGGAAATATCAAACTAGAAATGTGCATGTTTACAAGCACCAAGTTTTAATTCCTCATAGCAATTCTGCCCTATGGAGCAATAGATAGGGTCAATGTGCTTGTACTGAGTGCAAGGCCAAACAAATTCAAGAGAGAATGGAATGGCACCTGAGACAAGGTCTAATTCATGTGAGAACATTTTAGCAGATTATTTGTACACCTATTTAGATGGGACTATTCCTGTCTTTATCAAGTGTATTAGAGAAATGAAAAAGCCCATTAACTTGCCATTGTTTAAAGCACATGGCCATGCATGTGTTTGACAGCACTGTATACTATAAGGTACAGTATCAAAAGGAAAAAAAAACCAAAGAGATCAAGGTTTAACAATAATTAAGATATTGACCCTTTAAACTAAATTTCACTTAACCTGGGGCTAAGCAATATGTAGGCAGTGATTGAAAGTTCTGACATTACCCACAGAGCTCTTCTATGGCCAAATTACCCTCTGTTCTCAAGAGAGCAAATTTGCTGTGACGATTCACATCCTGTTTTGAATTGCAAACACCAGTGCTTCCTCCTAACTGTATGTGGTAATTTCTTAAGCAAAATACCATTCTCTAGGGGTACAATTTGATTTTTTTAAATTTCATTCTGACCAGAGTGTGAAACAAAAAGATCAAGATTTCGACACTGCTCTGGAAAGAGAGGCTATTGGACTGTGCTCAGTAAAGCGGTCAGAAAAAAAAGGGCATTAAATAACAACAATGGACCTCAGAGAAATTAACTGTATCTCTTTATTTTTAACCAATGAATGTTATCCAAAATAGTAGATGTAATTGTAGCTTAATTGTACAACACAAAACATGATGCTAAAGGAAAAAGCATGTGGAAAATTACTTCACTGAGTAATCATTAGATGTATTTTTAGTATTTCTGCACCAGTAAGTGTTCCCAACTGCTGGTGACAGCAGTTATTACCACTTTGTTCATTGTGAAAACCTGTATTACAAATGGTTGTTCCTGGTTGTTTGAATTAAAAAAAAAAAAAAAATCACACAGCTTTATAAATGGATCGAATCCATTCAGTCCTACTCTATATGTTGTAGATTTATGAACAACAATCTTTACTGGTGTTTTTTCCAAACACTGAAACTGATGGATCAGTGTTAGTGCACACTTTTCAGGGAAAAATGAAAACTCACTGGAAGCACAGTATTTCACCTGCCATGCCAAACTGTTTAAATACTTCAGAAATTTGCTTAAGCTTCGGTGTATGAAGCCTGTGAAACAAAAACTGTTCTTACAATGCACTGCAAGTTGAAACACCAACTTCCACCAAGCAGCATTTTAAAGCATGTGCACAGCATCTGCACATCAATCTTCAAGGTCAAGCAGATATGTTTAGCCCCACAAACCAAAAATATATTAATGTATCTTTATTTAATTTTCATGATGTCACCCCACATAGCCAAACTTTTACCGCAAAATAAAAAACCAAACTTAGTCGGACTGTTCATGAGAAATTTAGACCTATTGTGCATGAAAAAAAAAATGTTTAATAAAATGGCAAATTTTAATAGATGAGTGTAAATTTATGAGTGCATAATATCAAACAGAAAAAAAGCTGAACCATCCTCAGAGAAACCTAGGTTCTTCCACTGTCAATATTTACTAGGGTACTTTAACATAGGGAGTAACTGAAGTCCACATTAACTGTAAAGTTATTACTAAAGTTCAATTTCTAAGCAAATTTCTTAAAAGAGCAGGTTTCCTTTTCAAGAGGGAAAGGACTTAATAATCTGACATCAGATATGACAATTACAATACTAGCTTCACTGAAAACTGAAGCTACAAACACTTTTACTCCAATTCTGGGAAGTTTCATTTTGTATTTGAAACCCAAACTGACTGACACACACATTCTACACCCCTCCCAGAATATAGTATACCAGTGACAGGTTACAGCTTTAAAATACACCAGATGCTTTTACAATTTCAACTCAACAGAAGGCAGTTAGACAGTACTCAGCATTGTAAATCCATAATAAAGTAAAATAAAATTATAGGAGTAAGGTCTCCTAGCAATCTTCGATGCTACTGTGTAGTGACAGTCAATTTAAACAGTTATTTTCATGGTGTTTGAAGGACCAGTCATCATGTACATAGTAGTGAGGTAGGATACTGTCCCCTCCCTGGGACTGATGTTTTCATATGCTCCCTTGCCAGAAAGGTCCAGGTCTCCCTACTGCAAATAAAATAATTGCAAGCAAATAGCAAATTAAGCTTTGTTTATTTTTTTCCCTCTTTGCTGCATTGGAACATTTTTCACATCTAAAAGAATCAGCTAGGAAAAGCAATACTTACTCAAGCCTATCAGCAGCCATGTGCTGCCCACAGGTAGTGTTCCATTTAAAAACATTTCCTGGAACTACCACCTGCCATCCAGACCTTTGTGAACAGGTAGGCAAAGAAAACCATCAATGATGACAGGACATGAAACACCAAAGAATTTCACTTGGGGAAAAAAAAAAAAAAACCACAAACACAAAAACCCCCAAAACAAAACAAGAAAAAAACAACCAAAACTGAAAGTGGGCAGTATTAAACTCTTAATGGAGTAGCTACATTGAAAACCAATTTCAAACTTCATACTGAAACAGTACCTATCCAGTTTAGGTACAGTTCCATTCTTCTTTTTTTTAATGTTTAAGCAATATATACACTTGTCAGTCATTAAATACTTCACACCTGTTTCCAAAGGGGGGTAAAAAACCCAAGCAAACAATGAAACTGAAAACGCAATGGGGAAAAACCTGCTCTTAACCTCCACACCCTCCCCCCACCCAAAACCTAGAGTTAACAGACTGCCTTACTGTTGAATAGCTTCCCCTAAATTTGTCTTCTAGTCACTGTAGTCAACCTGGTATTAAGTGCTTTGGCAAAGTGGGGTGCAATCCATCAAATCTGCAAAGGCCTGCTTTTTTTCTCTGTTGGTGGTTCAGCTTTACGAGGAACATATATGCAAAATACCAGCTCTCACATTGCTTCAAACTCATCAATACGCTGCTTTGTATTGCCTTGTCGGATTTGCCGGAGAGTCTTGTACTTATCGCGGCCTGCTTTAACATTCTCAGCATGAAGGACATCATTTTGTGTTTTCTTGGTTTCATCTCTGGCTTGAGCCAACTCTGAACTTAAAGCCTGTTGAATAAAATATTTGAATTTAAGTGCTTTGACTAATCCTTTAACAGTTCTGGAGTTTCTGATAATAACTATTCTGCAATCTGGATAAGAATTTCTTGAATGCCAACCTATGGAATGCTTGTTGTGCTCCTCAGTAACTCAAGTTGTGAGGTCTATCAGAAGGAATGCAGAAGGACAGATAAGGAGAGCATAGGATTCTTTCCTTACATGAGTGTAAACATCAAACTATATTAAAAAAAGCCTCATACACTATAAAATCCAAGCAGAAAGGGACCAGCAGGATAAAGCAGGAAAACCACCTTATTTTTCAATGTTTCTGTAACTAAAGACTTATCTCCCTCATCTGGTCAGTGACTGACCAAGCAAGAATACTACACATGCATGCTACTAAGACAATGCTGCCAGACAAAGTAGCAGCTTTCCTTTTCTTCTGTTTTCTTCCCAAATAAACATCTTGTAACCAGGAAAAGGGCTACCAGTACTAGAGATTATTATGCTTTGAGGGATAAGACTTACCCTGGGAGGAATTGCTCAGTTTTAGGGAAATAAGAATAACCCAAAATGGGTGTAATTTGAGTTTTTGCATTTACAACACCTATGAGTGACTACAAACAAACATAAATACTACCAAGCAAGTTCATACCACTTAATTAGTTTTGGTATTGAAAAAGGAAAGCATTATGCTTTAACATGCAGAGTTCTGGAAATGATATAATTATTAGAAACATTTACTGGCTAATGCAACAGCATACTTACACTTTAAAGCTATAAAGCACAATCTTACATCCAATCTTGCTATATACTCCATTTCTAGAACACTGTGAATGATACTGGTTGGTAAACTGGTAATAAACCTATTAAATTATAAAGAAGCTGTTTCCTTGGCAGACCATAACATCAGTGAAATTTCTCACAAAAGAAGGATGAAACCCCAAAGCCTGAACTGTGCTGAGACAACTATGAATCTTCATTACCTGGAGCTGTTTCTTAACACGTTCATTTTTCTGTGTTTCTGTTACCCGTTCTTCCTCACTCCTGTGATTCATGACACCATCAGAAGACAGTTCTGCACTGGCTTCAGCATTGTTCTCATCATGTTCATCGTGTTCATTCTCTGTTGGAGGAATAACTGGTGGGGGTGGAGGTGGAGGAGGAGCAGACATCACAGATTTCAGTTCTTCTTTGGTCTTTTCCAAGTCCTCTTGGGCTGCAAAAGCCTAAATACAGTAAACAGTACTTAGCATCTTTTTAAATTATTTATCAAGAGTCAGAAAAATAAAAATTTGACATGTTCTCAGACACATGGAACTGTTCTTTATAACTGACATGACAAGCTTACACACTGAAAACTTTCAAATAGAGACAGAGTAAAAACCAGACATGGCTCAAAATAAGCTGTACTAGGGGGACCAGCTATTTCCAGCAGTAGACAAGAGAAGAGCGAAGGAATAGAGAAATCATACCATTTGTTTTCCAACTTTCCTAGCCTCCTGAAATTTAAGACTTAGGAATTTCCTAGATCAAAGGTGATGACTTCAAATTTCATACTTAACCAGAACTTATGAAAATTTGTTCAAACCCTCTTGGAACCCACGCACAGCAACTACTCACATTCCATAGCTAATTATAGATTTTATGAAGAGATACTATTTTGCTTTAAATTTTTGCCCAGCTGCATTTCATGTGCCTTTGTTAACTGTTTTAGTTCAGCCTTCCATCAAATCTCATGATTTTATACACCTTACTCCTGAGGTGTTTTCCTCTCTAACACAAAGCTCCAATCTATTTCACCATCACACAAAAGGAAGCAATTTCTAATCTTTGACCATACCTTTGCGATGAGTCTGCCCCCCCTTCTTGACTACGTAATATCAAGAAATGAGTTAAACAGAAGCATGGGCTGGCTTCAGTAGACTGGAGGACAAAAACCTTTAAGAAAGACTTTTCTGAAGCCTAACAGAAAGGGAGAGATTTGACCCCATGGACTTCTAGTGAGATTTCCGCACTCATTTCCCTTAGCCCTTTTGAAGTTCTGACTTCACACAGCATGGGCTCATTACTTTGTGCTGCCATTCTGATGCTTCCTCTTCTTTCTTTTTCTTGGCCTCCTCTAGAAGTGCAATCTTGGCTGTGAATTCAGCAATTTCTGCTGCCTGAAACAAACAAAAGAACAAAGAAGAAGTTTTAATTTGGTATCAGTCTGGCTTTGCAGTAGAAGAAAGCAGAGCCTTTGCTATGATCCAGCTTGAAAATTTAGTTATCATCCACCACTTCTCTGTGAAAAATAGAAATTTTAAGCATACATGACAAAGGGAATGAATCAGAGTGCTCTTGCCTAACAGAGATATGTCCAGGAAAAAAAAAAATTCTCTTCTGCACTTCCAAAGCTTGCTGGGAAACAGCAAGCTGTCATTACAAACTAGCATTTCAGGCTGTTTCAGTCTAATACAACTTTAATGGTCCCACCATTAAGACTATGAATCTGGATCATAATCTCAGTACTATTAAGCTAAATCTTGCCATCAGAATTATGTGCCAAGTTTACAGAAGATCAAGAGCTCATTTATAGTTGAGAAATAATTTCTTCTATTTTCATGCCTTTCTTGATTATTGTGCACAAATCTTGAATTAGAAGTAGTCTAACACAGTGTGAGAAGACACTGCAAACACTGGCAAGAGAAGAGGAAAAGCAACAAAAATACCCCAACAAATCCCAGTGTCACCAACTCTCCACCATCACCATCAAGCTTCAGAACAAACCTGCCTCAGAGAATAAGCTTCCCAAAGGGCTGCAGAAGGAAGCTACTCTGGTGCTCAGCTGGATAAGCCTGAGACTATTAGAAAGAGAGTGTAATAAGTGTTGTCAGTTTGAAAGGTGGTGGTCATCTTTTAATCTCCTAGAGATCCAGAGTTTTATTTTTGCCTTGCAAAGTAGTGGCAAGTCTAATGCAGTTTTCTCAAACAGTTCCCACAACACTCTGTAACAGTATCTCAAGTACTTTTGTGTTTCAATGTACTTCTTCATTTGACATAATCAAAGGTAAAGGCAAAATTTTCAACTGTCTTTTCCAATTTTAATCCTACTTTGAAGAAAAAAAATAAAGTTTCTTACTAGCTGCTCCTGGTTCTTCATTTGATCAGCTGCCTGCTTGGCTAGAGCAGCTTTGGCTACTTCAGCTGCTCGACGCTCTTTTTCCAGGCGTTCTGCTTCCTCTTTTGCACGCTTCCGTTCTTGATCCAGTTCTAGAGCTCTTCGAGTCTGCTCCTCTAGCTCTGCCAAGAGGAAGGTTTGCAGACAAGGTATCACTACCCAGCTCTTCCTCAAATGTATCACAGATACCAGCTGTAACATGCCCAAAATAAAGTAACCTAGAACACTAACCAAGATTTACAAGACCACCTCAAGCTAAGAAAAGCTATTGAGCACGTTACCCAGAGCTCTGTTCCATGTCTGGTTTCTCCCCCACTTTAAGATATTCTTTGGATATACTTCATCTCACCTGACATTTCTGACAGCCTAGTGTTTCAGAAAAGTGTCACTCCACTGATAAAAGTAAAAACCCAAATACAGGTAAATATACATGCACATGCACCTACCGTGAGGATACTTCATGTACATTTAATCACTCTCTTAAAGAAAGCAAAAACACTCTTCATATTGAAATGCCTGACAGATTCCTTAATTGCAGCTGAAAATTTAACCACATGCCTCCAGCAAAATTACTTAAGACCCACTGGAAGGGTCAGAAAAATTCTTTGTATATCAGAGGAGGAAAATTTTATATCAAGGGAGAGATAATAGCTGTCCAGCTGCCTGCGTAGCAAAATATTGAAATCTAAAGGACAGAACCCTTAAGTGAAATAGGAAGAAGTAATAATCTAGAAGTACTGCAAGGTTAGGTTTACACAGACAAAATTATACTCCTCCCCAATGAGAAAAACTAGATGACTATGAAAAAAAGTCTTTCTAAAGTTCTTTGCTGGTTCTAGTGATAAGATTTCTGCTATGATCTTGGCTAGGCAGAGCTTTCATAGACTCCTCCAATAGAAAACCTAAACAACTATTCTTTTTTCCCAACAATCCATTTGCCTTCACCACAAGCTTTAATACTATAAAAGCACCTCCCCAGATATGCTGACACATGCTTCATCTTTGTACTTCTAGTGTTAAGTAGTAATGTGACCATTATTCTTCAGTTGGTTTCCTAGGCCTACTACTACAGTTATAAAATTAAATTAACAGCATCACAAGTATGTGGGGTTCTACAAATCCAGTACCTAAAAATTAAATAAAATAAAATTATTTAAAAACACTACTCAAACAAATCTTCATATGAAGATGGAGAACACAAAACTAACACAGACCATTTATATAAAGACTTTTCCACGTGCGCAAAGAAAGCTAAAAAGACCAGCAACACATTAACATTTTGTAATGCATCAGAAATTATGCTATATTGCTCACAAAGTTATGAGAAAATGCATATTGTCAAACCTTCAGAATTACTCTGACACTGTTCTGTCCTGGGCAAAATAGCTCTTCCTAAACAATTCCACAGCACAATTAGAGTGTTACTTGTCTGGATGTCTCCAACCTGTTCTGCATTGAAAGACTGAAAAACGCAGGGGTAGAGCTGGAGAGCAGTGCCAGGCATATGCAATTTATTTGCATAGAGTTAATCAGAGATTGTCTCTATGATGCTTGAAGCCAAGAGTTAAGAAAAGAAAGGAGCAACAAAACTTTTATGAATGTGAACCACACCTGAGTAGGGAAAAAAAAAAAAAAGAACATGGAGAGGAGGGACTGGGAAATCATGGAGGCAGGGACTCTACAGGGTGAATAAACACAAAGAACTGTGATTGGTGAAACCTACATGTTTTGTCACTCATGTCTGACAATTTCTCAAATCTTACAAGGGAATAGGAAAGGAGGAAGGAACAAGGAATTTCCAAATTAAAAGCTAAATTCAACAAAATCCTAGAGAAAGTACTTTGAATCTTCCCCTCTAATTTCCCTGCTCCCTTCAACTCCAGGTGTTCAGCACTTTGAGCATTTCATAATTCCGAGTTGAAGTGTGCATGCATTAATTTTCTTTTTACTAAATCAAAACTTTTGCTACACTAGAAATTGGTTTTATATTAAAAAGATACAGACAAAAGCACACACACTGTCATTTAAACACTGAAAAAGAATATCTCTCATATCAAATAGAACACCACTAAATTCTTGCCACTATTAGTAAAATAAACTTAGCCCCCCCCAAAGTACCAAAACACACTTTTGACATAGAAAAAGAATTGTGGAATTGAAGGACCCAGCTAAACTAAACACTGTCACTAGATTTAAGAAATCTATGACCTCACCTTTCTGAGCTTTCATTGTTTGCTCCTCAATTTGTCTTAAGCGCTCCATTAATTCCTCCTTTTCACGCTCTATTCTTTCCTTTTCCTTTTCTGCTATCTCCCTTTTTTTCTTCTCATTTTCTAATTGTGCTCTGAAAAAAAATAGTGAAAAGGTTTTTTCTTTACTCTCCAACATATTAAATTATACTCTTTGGGTGCAGGTAGCCAATTTTTCAGTTTACTCAGCTAGCAGGAAGGACAATTTTAAATACTTCTAATCCTTTTTCTGCTTCAAAATACTGTAGAGAAGAACAATTTATGAAGAGGACTGATAATCAACCTTGGTTATGGCTCAACATGTAAATCTAGAATTATATCTGCATTTTAGGCATTATGTTTCATCTGGGCTAGAAATAGCAACAGTATTTTTTAAATACATTCAAGGTAAGCCAGGACATTCTTCACTGAACTTGCTTAAAGGGTTCACTCATAGAGTATAAAATTCCCTACGAATCAAGCAACAGAGAGGTAAGAATTGCACAAAATACATAACAGGAACAACAGTACAACTACTATTACTGTGCTGGAAGCTTAAGAAAGATACGCTTTTATATTAAGACAGGGGAGCCATGCCAATTCACAAACCTGCTTACATAGTGCAGAAAGAAAAGCAGTTCTCTTTTCTAGAATCCGAAGATATACTATATTCTATGACTTCTTAATAAGGTAGAATTTTTTTTTTTGTTTCATGGAAGTTTTTTAATTACCTTTCCAATTGTTTCTGATGTTTCTCTTCTCTAGCTTGGGCCTTCATCTGTTGCACTTCAATTGTATCAGGTTTCCTCCTCCTCATGTACAATTCATGATTTCCCATACACAGTGCCAAAATTCGCTTGTTAATTCTCAGACGGGGTGCATAAAAAACAAAATCCTAAGAAAAAAGTTATTCCAGTGTATCCATTAGCCTAAAAAACCACACTTAGACAGGATTCAAAACATTACTGCATTCTTGCATTGGTTAAATGAAAACTTACAAGTATTTTGATATTTTGAGCAAGTGAACACCATAATCTATAAACCTAGTTACTGTCATAGACTTAAATTCAAAATTGCGCCTTGAACACTCCAGGAATTAGCTGGTTTATATAAAAGATTAATTTCTTTTTTTAATGATACTATTCTCTATTCTATTCTGAAGTCATTTGACCTAGAAAGTCTCATGAAATTTGCTGTTTTAATTTAAAAAAAGCAAAAAGAAAAGGTAGAGAATTTACCATCTTATGCTGTCTTTTCAATGCATCACAGAGTATTAGTTGACATAAAACCCCGCAACAATTTAGGAGTATCAATGAGAAGGAAAAGAGAGAAAATAAACATACCATATTTCAAAATGAACATTTTCTTTTGATTACTGACTATTCTATCAGTAGAAGTAGTAAATGTCACCACTATTTACTCATGCCTTAATGCCAGAACAAGTCCCTGCAGACTTAAATCTCTTCATACAGCAAGTGATGCTATTGTACACACTACTTACAGGGGCCTTTTTGTCAATTGGCTTTATGACAAATTTTTTGTCATTAAATGAGATGTTTCTTATTTCGCTCCAAGGAAAACCAATCTTGGGTGTTAGCCTTCAGAGAGAAGAAGTTCTCATTAGAAGCAGCAAGGATGTGCACTCTATATACACATGAATTCAATAAGGCTTCTGTCTGTACCATTCTCACTACTACACGTAGCTACATTTAGAATATTACATTTACAACACTATATTTTAATGTGAACATTAACAACAGTTCAAGCATATTTTGGTAGATTTTTCTTTTTCCAAATATTCCATCAAATTAATTACATTTTCATAAATTACATGGCATCGTAACAATAGAAATTTTGATTTGACTTATTCTACTACTATTACCTAGATGCTAAACATCATGATCATGTACTCATTCCTTATATGGCATTGGTAACTGTATTTCCACTTGAAATCGAGTAACTACTGAAATGTGAGAAATTGCCATTCCAAATACTGAAATTAAAGTAACTTTCAGCCATGCTGTACTTCCGTTTAGCTCAGATTTGTGATCTTACATTTTCAGAATTCAAGTTAAATTTATTTCCCTTGCATCTTAAGTAAAACACATTAAATTCAGAAATTGTTACAATGTTACGCATCAACTGCATAACAGTAAATATTTTTCTGTCAGCACAGACTTTTTTTTTATTCATATTATCTTAATTATAAATATCAGAAAATATTTTAAGTATTTGATTGCTAACATCAGGAGACAGGAAATACCAAAAAATTGCCTCATAACTCAATCTGATCTGAACATTTTGAATATTTCCTGCTTTCAGGAGTTATATTGCCATCTAATGGCAATTAAGGCTTACAGAATTTTGTTACAGAGTATATACATCTAAAGTTGACTGCTCCCATCTGGAATTTGACCTATCATGTGTAACTTCAAATCACTGTGAAGGGTCTGTTGACATGAGATACTACTAACAAGTGCTTGTAAAGAAAGAAAAGAGCAAGTCTGTTGTTCTATTTCCAAATTCTTCATATTTCCCACATTTCAGCTCTTCCCTCTTCAAGTAGAAGAGATGATGTGATCTCTTTATCAGGACACATGATGACCTATTTTCTTTGGTGTCTAAAAGGTTTCACTTTTAAATATCTAAGTTTTTCATGCTCCAACATCTATACTCCCCATTATGGCTCTTACAAATGTTTCTCATTAAATACATTGCTTAGCTTTAAAATGTCCTTTTCATCCTGACCCAAGGGAATGTTTTGAGTGAAAAGTACAGGAAGAAACCATATAAAGATGGTCTAGCATAGTAATTCACATAAAGCAATGTAAATTTAAACTTCCATAGAACTGCTCTTCCTTTCCCTCCTTTTACTTCCCTAATCTTTAAAATTCAAACATTCTGGCAGTTAACTTCTCTCTCTCTTTTTCTATCTCTTACATAGATTAGAAGGAGAACCTGTTTTGCCAGATCTTACTGAACACACAGTAAGGTGGGGGTTGTACAATCTCAGATAGCAACTCCCAGTACAGAACTGCAAAATGAGTATTTCCCACTTACTTATCATCGTGCTCATAAATATTCAGACCCAAAGCATCAACTCCTAGCCACAATTCAGTTCCTTTTTTATTCTTTATTTCGAAATAGTTGACTCCATACATTTCCAAGTCTTGTGCTATCTTAAGGTATTCCATCATAGAATCTTCCCTGATGAAGAAGAAAAATTGGTATAGTTTAGACAACAAATCATAAGTACAATGTAAGAATAAGGGAACTACAGAAAAAACAGCTGGGGTAAAATTAGTTATGAATTAAATCTCTCTCTAAAATAGTTTGACTCATCTACCTTTAAGAGCTCTACATTCCAATATCAAAGTAGAGTCCAATCATTGCACTTTGTCTTTCTGCCCCATGAGTTAAGCAAATACTAAATGTATTTTAGAGGCAGGCAACTGTGGATGAAGGCAGCCTTACCAGTTGACAGCCTTACCAGAAATCATGTAGGTAAACCAACAACCTAGCTGGAAACTCAACTCTCATGGAAGTCCTTCATAACTACCTACCTTGGTCAGTATAAAAGAAACATTTGCCAAACAAATACCTCCCAAAATACATCCTAATAATAATGAAAGGTGTCGTGAACATTTTTTACATAATTACCTTAACATTCCCCTGTGCTCTTCATGCCAGTTCTGTATTCTTTCTTCCCACTGTTCTTTTGTCAGTTTGTGCTGTTCTAACACACTGTGAATAGAAATTGTTGCTCTTAAACGACACTGACAACAAACTTAACCTCTTTTGTTGCATCGCACAACATATGCTTTAACTGAATAAACTTAAAAGATGACTTCCTATATATGGCTCATATTTTCAGCACAGAAACAGAGACTTTGTATTTCAACAAATTCCCTTCTAATTTCTATTTCCAAATCAGAAGGGAATTTGTATTTCCAAATTCCCACACTAAAATACTGAGAAAGTCACCTCTTTTTTCTTGGTATTCTATATTCTTTGTAATATAAAAGTCACACCATTGCATACCTCAGTTAAGTCATAATGTTTACGACAGCTGAAAATGCACACCTATAGAATCTTCTGGCAACAATGCTGCAAATTAATCTCTAGGTGTACAAAGATACACCCAAGCTTTCATTCTGCTGTCATTTGAAAGAAAAGGTAAGACATTACAACAAATCAGCAGACAACCTTGTTGAGGGTTTCTTTTTTGTGGTTTTGGGTTCTTTTTATTTTTCCTTTATGAATAAAATCAGTAGGGAAGCAGCTTCAGAAAGCTATGTAATGTTAAATCTACAAGAGGCTGCAATGATGGAATTATATTTTGGCCTACTGGAACTTTCAGCATAGTACTGCAGTAAGAAATCAAATGCATATGATAACTTTATTATGCTTTCCAAATTCCATGCACCCAGCATTTCAGGTGTTTGTGGAGAAGCTGTTTTAAAGTACAATTAAAAGATCATCTGAGCATTTGTCTACTGAAAAGGAGCACCTTAAGTATACAAATTTGTGTTGTACTCAAGCACTGCAATATATTTTATTTGCAGTACACTTACTTTCAGGAAATTATTGTCATTTAAGTGTGTAGAAACATGAAAACTGAAGAAAAGGAGAGAGTATCAAATTAATTTTAGTTACTTCTGAATTGGAGTATTTTGATTTTAATTTGGCAGAAGCAGCCTCCACTAACATTAAATTATTTTGGAATACTTTGGAAATGTGTAAAATTAAATCTGTGCAGATGTTTGTGGACAGGACAGGAAATACATGTCAAGAAACATGCGGCTGTGATGATTCTTCATTAAAGTCTAAATCAGGATGTCTAAATTTTACTAGCAAAAAGAGGAACTCTAAGAAAGCCACTATTAAATGCATGTTATCACTTAATATTTTATTTATAAAAAATGTGCTTTAGTTAAGTTTATGCGCACCATTTGGTGCAAAACCCATCTCACTCACCGCTGGGGGAGAAGCCGGTCATTGGCTAGGTAGCCCAGCTTATGGATCTCCTTACTGTAATCTCCATACTTGGACTGGACAGCATAGGAAGCCAGAAGAACTGCAGTTTCTGGTGGGCAATATATTTCATCATTTAAGATTGACTCTTTGACTTGCAGGAAGAAAAGTCTCTGAGTTATTTCCTGAATTAATTCTTCAGATACATCCTCTGGAAAAAACTTGGCCCTGAACTTAAACTGCAAAGGATTTTCTTTCCGTACATCTTGCTGTGTTACCTGAGGGAGAGGAATAAAGAGAAAAATAAACAGAGCACTAAATGGTAAATTAAATGTGATTTAATAGTACTTAAGTCTTTAGCTTCTCTACACTGAACCCCACAGTTTCCATGCAAGCCCACTGCAGAACTCACTGAAAGGTTCACATGGCGCAAACAAGTTTGTCAATTTGAATAAACCAGACAATTCTGAAATACTACTTACAGGCTGATTAAGTTGTTTTTTGGGTGGTTTTTTGTTTGGTTGGTTTTTTTTGTAGGCTTGTGTGAATTTTTATTTATCACAATAAAGATCTGGAAACTAAGAAGCTGCGAGAAATTAAAAAGATCAAAACTATATCCAAGGATGATTTGCAGGAAGGAATAAATTAGGGTCTAACAACAGTTCTTCAGCAAGAACTACAGTACATTTCTTCAACGTGAGTATGGAGTTGGATTCTTTTAAAAGTGTTTCAACTATTGAAATAAATATATGTGCTTTGTTCCTGTCTCTGCGTATCTGTAGCACTACAATGTTTATTGTGCATGAAACAAGACACATATGAAATTCTAGGAGACAGATTTGGTGGTTGGCAGGCTTAACTGACTGGATTTTCCACAGAGGAGAAGCAAAGATTACATAAGTGAAGACAGTGGGACTCGCTCCTAAAACCCACCCAATTTGCCTCTTAATATTGAAGATAAAAAAGGTATTCTTGATTAGTTTGAAATAAAAAACAAGTATCTCCATTCTAAACAGTGGCATTAACAAATAATCTGACAGCCAATATTAAAATAAGAAGTGACTATTCAAATTCACAAATACAATTTAAAGTAAAATGAACCAGTTCCCAGTAACTGGGAGATACAAGGCACTCAATGCTGTTTGGGAAAAAAAATATTATCCTACAGTCTACCTATCAGATACCTAAATTTTAGAAGCAGATTATTTTGCCTTATTTAATGATTCATAGCTGTATGCATACAAATTCCTGAAGCTCAAATACTTTCATACACACGCCTAAACTGTAAAACAATAATTCTATTATGTTCTGCTACATGAAAATGGGACAATCATATGAATTCAACTTTTCTTAATGCATGCATGCATGCATTCCACAGTACTGGAAACTATCTCCTCAAATTAAATAATGATGCAGCTTTGCATATTCTTTATATCTAATCTAACTTAACACTATTTTGTCATTTAAAGCACACAAAAAGCAATTTTTCAACTAAATTTGAAGCCAGCCATACCTCACTTAAGATATTAAATCAGCAAAGCTTATACAATATATTCAAACTGTACACTTGGCTAAATATGAGGGAATTGTTACCTTTTTATTTAGCTTCAGCCAAGTTGAGTAGCCTTTGCTGTCCACGTACTGCAGCCCAAAAAACCAGACTTCACGAAGACCAACAGTTTTCACCACCTAAAGATAAATGAGCCATAATCATCACTACAATACATTTTTTTAACTGGCATTGTGTAGCTTAATAAAGCTACGTGAACAAACTGAAATGTAATCAAGTCTTACAAGAACAAAAAAAGATTAAATAGTAGCAAAACATTAAGTTCAGAGAACCCCAGAGTTCTAAATAAACTCAAACGCTCCAAGCTATCAGCTGGAGCGTGCAGCCCACTGTGTAGATCAGCACCTGAGGAACAGAAGGTAGTAACAGGACCCTGAGGTTATAAAGCACATCTGGGAAGTGACCTGCAGCCCTATGGGGAAGTGAGTAAACTTCAGCAGAAGACAACTGGTAAAATGATAATAAAGAGTAATATTTGTGAACAAGTATGACGTAATGAGGATGAACTGCTTCCTTCAAATAGTTCTGCCATCTTCTAAGAGTTAATGATAAAAGGGGTAAGGATGATCTCCTAATTTAACATACATGACTTTCCTGTAAGATTTCAGATCAGGTCTACCACCAAAAATTACTAAAAAACAAAATTGTCCTTGACTAGAGGAAAGGCTGTTTTATGGATACACTGCTTAAAAAGATGGACAAAAATCACAAGCTGTTTTCAATTTCACAAGAATTGTAGTGCAACCACAAGGGAAGTCTCCCAGGACTTCAAAAAAGGATGAAAATGATGTGACAAAAATCTGCTGTAAAAAACCTTACAGAAAGATCTGTGAGTAACAGTAAAAAGATGAACCTCAATAAAAGATCATATTCAATAAAAGCAAAACACTGTACATAAAAGATAACAATTTAAATTATGTGAACAAAGTTCTAGTTGTAAAGCAAAAAGGCAAGAAAGCTATTACATTACTATGCACATGTATGGTATTCACAAATCTCTAATTCTACATAAGGACTGATCACATCAACTTATAAAAAAGGATGCTGTAGCAATGGAAATGTGTCACAAATGTTGAAAAGAATGACCAGTGACTTGGAACATTTTTGGCATAGCTAAGACAAACTAGGGCTACTGACAGAGAAATAAGGAAGGCTATGATAAAGGTCTATAAAATTTGCATGGCATGTAGAAGGAAAATAGGGAATGATTGTTCATTATTTCTTATAACGTAAGAATCAAGAGAATCAACAGAAATCATGACATAGCAGGCTCAAAGCAAACAAAAAGAAGCACTTTTACTACAGAGTATAATGAAACTGTGGAACTGTTTACAAGTCTTTTGCACAGCAAAAGCATATGTGGATTTAATAAGCAATTAATCAGAAGGGTCCAGCAAAGATTATTAAATTACTGTAAACTCTGGCTCCAAAGATCACGTATGGTAGTACTTACATATGTCCTCAGGTTGGACCATGGTGCCAAGCTGCTTTACTGAAGGCTGTTTTATGGAAGCATTCAGATGCATGTGAAGTAAATAGAATTTTACACATAGATCCTCCTCCATTTTAAAGTAGTACTATCGGGTTGCAAAATTAAGATTTTGAAAATTAGAAAATGTCATAAAGTAACTATGCAAACTTACTTCTGCTGCCTTGCATATTTGAATAATCACTTAACAACCACTCGAGTGTGCACATTTTTCCTCCTTTATCATTTCACCATCAAACTCCAAAGCACAAAATGCACAATGTTTGTGGATCCAACCTGATTGATGCCTTGACTGAGTATGGTTATTTCCTCTAGAATTTCCACATCATTTACTTTAGATCATAAGAAATGCTTAGAACAGGTCTATATATTACTAGTATGGTCCCAAGCAGCATTAAATTTGGTGCCCCAATTCAGGAATTTCAGACCTGCTGTTTCTTTTGGCACAGATCTCCTATACAACACTGATCAAACTACTTATGGCTTTATCAGATGACTGAGAATGCTCTTTACCCAGCAGCTGTCCAAGCTGAGCCCTTGTACCTTATCAGCTCTCTGAGCTGCACAGAACTGCAGATGCTCAACAGCTCTGCCCATAAGGCATAAGGAGACATGAGCATAAGTGCTTATGCTCACGTCAAAACATTTTGCTCTCAACCCACTAACTATGGCCCTGAGATGCACATGATTTAAATACATACAACCTGGGTACAGCAATGCACAGCTACACAAGTTTGCAAAATCAACACTAAAACTAGCAGAACCCACAAATAAGGAAAAAGCATTGCCTACACTGCCTCTCAGCTCAAAGGCAAGAAATAACCTTTCTGAAACTTTATACCGAGATAATACATGCACTTCTGCACTGCAGTAGCATGTTAATGAAAAGGTGGTAGAGAATGAAAAACTTAGGAGTTTGATTCTGGCCCAAAATTCTATTAAGTAGCTTCAGGCAAGTGTTCATCCCATCTGTAAAACAGATTTATCCACCATCATATCCTACAACTTGACTATTAATAGGGAATAAAAACTTATCAGAGGAGAAAAGCAACCTGAACAATGTATGTTTGGGCAAATCACAACATACACATTAGACAACAAGGATTTCATATCGTCACCTTCCACAAGATTGTAAAGAAGGCTTTGGAGACATCTGGGAAGGACAATGGAAAAAGGATAAAGGAAAATTACAACATTAAATAAAGGAGACAACCCTCACATTCCTTCTGAATGACAGCTACAGTCAACGAAAAGCTACTAATGCACAGCGCTAACGAAACAAAACAGCTCCCCCACAACTACCACTAGTGTGTGGAAACATCCTCACAGGGTTCTTCCTCTCTCAGGGAAGCTACAGATGCTTAACTGGTTGACTAGAGGAGGACAGATCCCCTCTTGCATGTTCTGACCAGAGACAGGATAGACAGAGGGACCAATGATAAGTATGTTAGTACACCTTCTGAAATGCAAGTAATTAGAAAAAAAAAAAAAGCTTGTGCAATAAAGAAGTAGTTTACTGAGTTTGACAATGGAAGAGAAAAGAGATAGCCACAGATTTCAAATGCTGCATTCTTGCCTGCTAGCAGATGAGGATGATGAGAACATACATATGGAAATGGAAATAAATGAACAACTCCAGAAAATGCCAATTAAAAGCCTAAACGAACACTGGCTGGTAAAAGATTGAAAGGTCATTCACCAAAAATGTAGGGGAGCACTAAATAACAGCTGAATCCATGGAGAGGTTTTTTTTCTGCAAGCAATAACCAACTTGCTTGTCACATTCACCACTTCTGCATAAACCTTGAGGGCCAATCCTTTCAGTAACAGTGCTATTCAATTCTCTTTCTATAGAGAAACAAGGTAACTTTTTGTCTGGAAATTTCATGCTGGTTTCACAATACAGTTCAGCTCTTGATGTTACATGGTGGAACTCACACGTGAATTTAAGATCAGACTAAAAAGTGTTTCTCACACACAACTACCCTGGTTGATTTTTCTTGACCTAAATTTTTTTTTCAGTTTAAAGCTCCAGAGGTAAGAATTGGTGTGATGTCAAACACCACACAGAGAACTGAGGAACAAAGAAGACAGCATGACAACAAATTCAAAACTGTATCTTTGTTTGCTGTTTGCAAATGCTCCAATTTGGATGAGCCTGATTACCTGGGCACAAGACATTACACAGCAAAATGTCACCCCACCCAACAGTGAATGGCATAAGATAGCAAAGACTGGCAAAAGACAAGTAACAGCTTGAGCCTTCTATGCCACAGAATACCATACTTTTATTTGATGATGGTGATGCTGGTTAGACAAAAAGCAAGACAGCCTCTTTTTTCAAGAAGTGTTTTTAAGAGTCATGAAGTTTATTCTTACGTAGGGGCTTAAGACCTGCTTCATTGGTATATCCATATACTGCTACTGATGTTAGAGAAAAGGGCAGGCTGTAAGTGTTAAGAGTCAGTCATTTCAAACAAAAACTGCAAAGGCGATTTCATTCATCTAAAAGTTCAGTATTAAAACAATAAACATTCTCTTATTTTCAATTTATATAATAAGACATTTAATTGACTCTAAAAGGTCAACTAAAAGTTTAAAGAACTTTTTTGATGTGTTACTTTCTCTTAGTACTCATCATTGCGTATTTCAAGCATCTATAGTGGAATGGACAGAAACAACTACTAGGCAGAACTGTTGATCTACTTAAACTATTTTTGAAGGGTAATTTCAGATATTTCCAGATTTCCTAAATAAAGGCATACATTTTGGATCTAGATAATAAAACATATTTATTGGTATCTTGTTGGAAAACAACATAACACATTGACAGGTCGTGACTATTTTTAAGGTTTCCTCAAACACCCCACAACACAGCTCAAAAAACTTGTTTCAAGATTCTGAAGACTAACATCACATGAGTGCAAGAACAGCCCTGTTTAAGAAATTGTTCACTTGGTCCATTTGACTGATGTATAACACACCATCAAGTGACAGTGTGTAGCTGTGATAGAATAGTTGAAAATGATGACCTTAGTGTGCTTGTGGTCTGCAAACCTTTCTTCCTTTTCTTTTTGTTTTAAACATAAAGTCCAAACTGGTTCACAGGACAACAGTATTTAGTTCTACCATTTGGGAAGTGAAAAACCATCTTACAGTATTTATTGCTGGAAAGCAATTGTGTTACCTTTCATTAATGAATTTACTGTTACATACATATTTCTAAAATATGCAATTCTATCAACTATATTGCCGTAGCAATTATAATATTATTAGACATAAAAACCACAATTAACTTCAAAGCAGTCCTGTACGCAATTTATCCGAAGGCTCACTGGTACCGTATTTAGAGAGTTGTCTTTGAATTCAATGTGTTCCAGGAGAAGTAATGAGGAAATTCACACTAACTCAGAGCCTAGCTTAGATAACATAAGGAAAGCAGTCTGTACATGAGAACACTACCACTTTTTCAGACTATGCCTTAATAACCACAATACTCTTATGTGCTTGCACTTATATACATAGAGACATGTAAGTTACCTGGTCAAAGAGCTGCTTGCCTGTTGTATTGGGCTGGATGGCAAATTCCAACTCTGCATCCATTGTGGTTACTCTGACATTGATCTACAGAATAAAAGGAAACATTTAAATCATACCGTAACAGTGTAATGCTTCCATAGCCTTTAAGTTCAACATTTTAATGGTCTTGTGTACACACAGAACATAGCAGTAAGAAAAACAGAAAATTTCAATCTAAAAACTTTCTCATCGTTATTTAGTCTACAAGCATAATCAGCATAGTACTTACCCATAGATTGGAAGGTTAAATTAGAGAACAAAGCTCAAAATTAATTTTATGGGAAAGCTGACATTACTACTGAACAGCTGAAGAACATTGGGATATTGAGCTACTGGGCACTATCTTTCAGAGGGCTTCTCAAATGCATGCAAAAGAAAAAGTTCTTGGTCACATATATGTCATTTTAAGGTATTTATGCCTAGCAATATAAAAAGACAAGCAGCCTCCTGCTTACCATTTCTAAAATCAAGCAGTTTGGTGGGCAAAGTAGGCACTTTGACCAAGCTCTAGGACTAGACCTTGTTGTACATCTCAGGACAGATAAGAAGCAGGTTTTCACCAATGGAAAGAAAAACTACAGCAGTTTGCTCTCCTTAGTGCCAACCTCCTTCAACTCCCTTAGTACAAGACTAAAAAATCGCCACCATTCAATGAACCTCCTTCTCCTGAAAGGGAGGACCATTTTCCAGATGACTCCTGACAATCACTGGGTTTATTTGTTATAAAACAAGAAGTCAAATACTGCAGGAGATAACTGGAAGCCTTACTTGGAAGTACAACGGTCTTTGCCAATTTCTCTTCAGCTGGTACATACAGAAGTGAGAATTTCCATGAAACAGAACAAAGTATTAAATGCACAGCATGGTCTTCTCAGTGTTAGAACAGTCCTCCAACTCCTACTGCCAGGGTATCAATCACATTTTATTCATCTTTAGTGCATAAGAATATAAGTATTAAAAGGTCAAATATATCTTCCTATAAATTCAAAAACCAAACTCACACAGATATATTCTAATTTCTCTCTACTGTAAAAAAGGGCAGAGGAATAAATTAGGACTTGTATTACAGGTTCTTACACTACTTGATCTATGCATGTGGAAACCATTTCCATTAACTATTTCCCTAATTTTGCCACCAGGTGGAATACTTTGAGAAGTGATTGTCTGGAAAAGAAGGAAAGACAACACATGGAAGGGAGATCTAAGGTAGGGAAAATAAAACTGCAGAGCAGTTTGTCTTCATGCAACAGATGAAGCTTGATCACTGCTCCCTTCGTTGTCAAGGTAAACACGAGGGGGATATACAAGACAAGAATAGCAGGAGCCTGAGGACATCGAGGTTACAGACTTGCAAACAAGAATGATAGAGGGGGCTTAGCCAACTTTACTCTGTGTGCAAGCACTGATAAAGAACAAGAGTTGAAGACTTTGGAGTAAAAGATAGTTTAGTTTTATTGCAAAAAAAAATTCAAAAAAATAGAGGGTGTGTGTCAGGAAGAGGGAAAAAGATGTTCTGTAAATTCTCAGTCTCTTTATTTCAAGAGAAGAAAAAAAGCCCTTAAGGAATATAATTCATCTAACAAAATAACTAATTTTAAATGGTAGTTCTAACTCACTGCCAGTTACACTAGTTTAAGCATGAGGGATTGCCCCTTAATTACAAAAAATTAACTTTTAAAACCAGTTTTTTACTGAAAAAATGAAGCCTTCTTTAGGGCAGTCACAAGTAACCAAGTTACAAAGAATAAGGCCAAAAAATAATTTTATTAAATGCCAAAGTGCTCTGTTATATAACAGCACCATTGCCAAAACAAGAAGCATCACAGATCTACAAAGCACAGCAAGTTCAAAACTAATTGCAGCAGCAAAAACTTCTTATATAAATATCCTTACTACAAATGTCATCTACAAATGCAAGAAATATTACCTGAGAGTTTATCCTTCACAAGAACTAGGATACGCAAACAGTAAAATAATAGCTGTAATACAGAGACAAACTCAATTCAGCTCTAAATTCTGTTTGCTTCTGGATATTACTGCCCCAAAAAATCTGAGTGCTCTAAGAGTACAGAGCTTCTACACCTCCAACAGGTACAAACAGGCATTAAGAGTACCTAGCCACTTCTACACATAACAGTAACTGCTTAAGCCTGCAGCATTTCTGTTTATCTTTGTACTTCCAATTAACAGATCACTCAGCTGCTAATCAATATTTACACATTCAGTTCTAATAAAAAAGTTGCAAATTAAATGATGGTAATGTTAAAAAATTACCTTTTGTGGTATGAATTATTGAAGAAGAGACAAAAGTTAACACTACAGTTCATTTTCTTTCTGAAGGAATTTGAACTGACTTTGATTTTTGGCATACAAATACCAGGCTTCTACAAACTTGTAACATTGTTTCACACCTTCAATTGTTTCTGGGCATGGAACATAAAGTTACTTTTGTCAAAACCTGAAGAGCCCTGAAGGTCTACTTATCCAATTCAAACCTTGATAACAGAGCACCCTCTCAACAAAAATCAAACCTCTGGTACCAGTTGCATTGTCTGTAAAATAAAGCTGGCAAACTACATTACCAAGAGTCATTGGGGAAGTTTCCACATCATAAATATGGCAGGGAATTGAAAAAACACAGGCAGAGAAAGAAGGTCCAGGAGCTTCAGCAATGATCTGTCACTCACACAACCTCTGCTGCATCTCTGGCTACTTTGACACAATGCTCTTTCCGTGGGGAAATTATCTGAACCACAAATTACGAGGACAGTCACTAATCTGAACCAACTTTACCACACAAATACAGAAACAGGAAGGAGTTCTTGCAATGGTGACAAGAGAAATGCATGAAGGCTTCCTGTAGCAAGTATTGGAAGGCTACCACTACGCATACCACAAGATTGATTCAGTGCCTGCTTTTCAAACTTGCTCTCACCAGGATCCCACATCTTTGTTACAGAATCTGACAGGTCCCTTCCTCACACAGTTCAGCCAATTACCATCTCAAGTTTGCATATTAAATAGAATCACAGAATAGTTTGGCTTGGAAGGGAAACTATTTAGGTCATCTTTAAAGGTCATCTAGTTCAACGCCCCTGCAACGAGCACAGACACCTTCCCCTACATCAGGTTGCCCAGAGACCCATCCAACTTGACCTTGAACCTTTCCAAAGATGGGATGGGACATCTACCACCTCTCTAGGCAATTTTTAGAGTTTCACCTCCTGCATCATAAAAATTTACTTACTTTTATGTAGTTTGATTCTTTTATATCCTTTTAGCTTGAAACCATTAGCCTTGTCCTATTAGAACAGGCCCTGATAAAATGTTTGTCTCCACCTTTCTTATAAGCTCCCTTTAAGTACTGAAAGGTCACAATAAGGTCTCCCTGCACCTTTCTCTCCCCCAGGCAGAACAACCCCAAATTCTCTCAGCCTTTCCTCATAAGGAGGGATGCTCCATTCGGCAAACTATTTTTGTGATCCTCCTCTAGACCTGTTTCATCAGCATCATGTCCTCCCTGTGCTGGTGCCCCAGAGCTGGTGCAGCCCTGCAGGTGGGCTCTGAGCAGAGCAGAGGGGCAGAATCCCCTCCCTGGGCCTGCTGCCCACCATGGATGCAGCCCAGGACACGTTTGGCTCTCTGGGCTGTGGGAGCACACTGACAGCTCATGGCCAGCCTCTCATCCTCCAGCACCCCCAAGTCCTTCTCAGCAGGGCTGCTCTCCATCTGTTCATCCCCAGCCTGTGTTGACATGGGGGGATGCCCAACCCGGGTGCAGCACCTTGTACTTGGCCTTGTTGAACCTCAGGAGGTTCACACTGTCCCACTTCTCGAGCTTGTCCAGGTCCTTGGCATCAGCAGCAGACTGAGTTTATCTGTATTTTACCAAACTTGTTTCAGAATGATTAAACATGGCCAAAGGAAAGGAAAAAACATACACTTAAGAATTACACGTTGATTATTCTTTGCCAAGAGAGCAACTGATGTTTTGATAACAAATATTGCTAATGGGTTATGAGGATATTTGCCACAGCTCACAAAATACTATTTATAGAAAATATTCTACAGCAAATTATCTATTAAATAATTTATCAAAACCAATAAAGAGTACAGTCATTGAAAATATCTGGAATAACAAACACAGATGTGCACTTAATAAAAGCCCGCACTTCATAAGGGAATTATATTTTTATTGCATGCATTCTTTCATCTTTAAGGACTTGAAAAAGTATGTCTACGTTTTCTTTTAGTACCTAACTTCAACCCTTCACAATTTATGGGACTATTACACCGTCACCGCATTAAGCTTTGAACCTCTCCTCAAACAGATACAGTCCATGAAACATGCACAAAACCTGGCTGTAAGCTTAATAACCTAAAACTTTATCTTACTGTACTTCAGCCATCCTTTGCAAATATTAGTTATGGCACTTCATCATGAACTCCAAAACTGAGTCAATACCAATACTGAGAAAAAAAGGCCATTTAAAATAACATGGAAATGGTTTCCAGAGGTTTTGCTTTGGCTTAATGAATGCAATACAAATTAGTCATTTGTAAAAGCCACAAAAACCAGTCTGATTTGTAAGAAAATTGCATATGGCAAAAAAAGTTTGTTCAATGAGCTCCCTCACACCGGTTCAGCCATTTACAATCTCAAGTTTGCATATTAAATTGTGTTAAGAGTAGCAGTGTATTAGTCCCACTGCTTCACAATTAGTCCCACTGCACTCTCTCAATACTAACATCAAAGTAGATGTAGGAAGAGATGAAAGAAAAAAACTTTATGAAGAAGGTAAGGTAAAAAGGTAAGGATTAAACAGCATTAAGAACAGAAGGCTACAGAATAATGCCAAACAGATTTTACTAATAGACGAATCAAGAAAGCAGTCCTCCAAGCTAACATCAGTTGTCCATTTATACTACAGAAATAAATCATAAATTCAAGCCATAATTCAAATACTGCATTACACAGACTCAAAGATTTTCCTGTGTAACAACAGCACTGTAGTAAAAAAAATTTATACACTATTTCGGTTCAACCACCTTACAGAAATTAGTTTGAGCTTGCAAATATTAGAATTTTAAACCACAACATTATTCCAGAATTTGTTATTTATTCCTTCTGAATACACAATATCATAAAATGTTGAATAAACCTAAAAAAAAAAAATCCTTTTTAGTCTTAGTAATTTTGACATCTATCTGTGTTATTCCCCAGTGTAATGCTTGCTTGCTTTCATGCCTTGCAGTCTTGTACAAAAGTGCTGCAAATTATCACCAAAACCAGATGATAATTTAACTCTTTCTACACCCTATAAATACATTATTTCAGTCAATTAAATCTAATCTTCTTAGCATATGAAATGATTAACAGTTATGTAACCCGTGATGTCTAATTTTAGCTTCTATGTTTCTATTTTCAGTGCAGATCTGTGAGAATGCCGTAGAGCTGAGAAACATTTTGTATCTATTCTTTTAGGAAGAAAGCACTGAAAATAAGAGTCAACAAATATTCTGTTCTTCAGCAAGCTGAGAACTAAGCACACTGAGAACAGCACTTGCAATAGCTCAAATTTTGATTACAGCAACAAAGATGTAATTAAACAAAGAAGTCATCAGTTTTATTCAGATGGATCACATCATGCTACATGCAACTAAAATTCACACTGCTAGGTAGAACTGAGAACACTAAGTCTCTTTTAGAAACAAACTATTTGGTTGTAAAATCAGAGTAGATGCTGAGTAACAGTTGAAAAACTGGAAAGCCACTTTGTCACAAACCCAGGCAAAAAGAAGGAGCAGACTTTCTACTGAAGCAATCAAAAATGAAAATGTTTCAATTATGTATACTTTTCAGTCACATATTACCTTAGTATCCCAGGACAATGTACTAAAGTTGCTTTTACCCTTTCAAAACCTTTCACCCAAACTATTTAACCTACTATCCTCTAAAAAAGAAAATCCAAAACCCATGCCTTTTTACTGCCATGTATAAGAATCATTCACAGTGGCATGAAACTTATTTCAGACTGAGACTTCCAAGAAAAATGAAAGATGTTTGCTATAAAATTCCAATAATCTAAGACTTTCTACTGGTGTTCATTTACTTTATTTTGTCTGGAATAATACATAACTTTACGATGTGAAACCAGAAAAAGTGAAACCAAAATCTATTTAATTGCCTTTTCTGTGGGTACTGATTTCATTTAAATTGATTTATGGCTTATTTATTTGTTATTTTCTCAACAAAAAAAATAATCCCAGAAACCCAGGAAGAGTTTATAGTTGTACTGCACAGGTTTACATATTTACAAGACTACCAGACGTTTCTGAAAACTATCAATTGGATCATCACAGCAGAGTGTGAAAAAAGAAAACCTAAATAGGTCACAGTAATACAGAAGAGATAAAATAACATTGTCAAAAATCTCACCACTTATGTTAACTGGGTTTTTTTAGCTTTTACCCATGATATTTCGTTAGTTTTCAAGTTAAATGATTTCCAGCAATAAAGCTACAGAACACTGACTGTCTTATTGCAACAACTGTCAAAAATAAGCAACAAGGAGTTAGGGCATAAATAGTTTCTGGACTAGAAGTGCATTTGGTTATTGTGGATTGTCCATAAAGACAGCTCCCAAGAGCTCCAGTAAATATCCATAGCAAGAGACCTCCTACTGTCCAGTACTATCAAATCTGAGCAGAACAGCAAGACTCTTCAAAGAACAACGTCAGATTCATGAAACATAACCATGGCTAGGCTCTTACAGTCTCCAAAGAAGAAAGAAGGGGGAAAAAAAAGAGAGGAGGGGGGAGGAAGAGAGCTCCAACGCCACCTATCATTTAAGAAGCAACCAGAACAAAATCTGAGGTTTGATTTTTATAGGTAATACTATTTAACATTTGGCAAGTGCGCTATTTCTTCATTCACTGATTACCAAATATAATTACAGCAACCTGCAGTTTACAGGAAGACACTGAGAAATGTAATCAATTTCATTTCATTTATAATGGCTCCTTTCACTTGGCTTCCTTCTAGGATTTCACATGCACCCACATCATCAAGAGACACATGAACTCTTCATAAAAAGTCCCTTATAAAAAAAAATATCTTTGGCACAAGGCCAGCTTCTTTGCCAAGATCTGGTAGCTAATATCCATTATTAGGGTGGACTGTGCACTCTTTCAACACCACTGCAATCTCAGTTCTAAGGATATTGCTCTCCTCGTGAGCAACCCTAAAATTCTTATTTCCTTCAATTTTCTCTGGTCCTTAAAATAGCAAGAACCCTGCCTGCCTAAATTTCATGGTTCCAGTCCCAGAATTTAAAAAGAAGTTGCCTCACCCAGGCTTTTTTTTTCCCTAGTCACGACCTCTGTGGCTCCATGGGTCTCCAGCTGCATGGAGCTGAAGGCCTCACAAACTGCATGAGCTCACAATGACTTTTTGCCTCATTCTTAAAACAAAGTTTTCCAGTTGAGAAGCTCCATCAAAGGCAGTATACTCAATTCTCATAGCCAGCATTCAAACAGAGCAGAAAATAGTATGCTGCTAATTCATTTTCCTGCCCTTTATAGTGCAGCTTTCTCCCACCAATGAGCAGGATAGAGACAGCTACTTCCAGCTCGAAAAAGTGCCAAGAAACTGCCCCTAATCCACTGGCAGGAAAAGAAGAAATTACAGAAACAAGGTATGACCAGTTGGTCATCAGATCAACTGCCAAGCTCAGAACAGAACTTTGAGCCCTTAGTCCCATGCTCACATTATTCATCGAGCTGTACTAGTTCCAAATACTGGCACACAAAACTGATTATTTACAGGGGTAATTTCTTATTAATAGCAAAAACCTTTTATGCATCTACATATCGGGATATACGTGTATACAAATGCACATAGACACATTTATTCTTAGCAACAGACCTACCCTGCTCCTAATCTGCTACCAAAATGAAACATCAGTAAACAAAGAAAGCCCAAAGGCTATTACATAAACCAGCCGAGTTGAGTAGAAACAACCTGACAATTCAGTTCCCTTTCTGAATGCTTTTCTCACTGGATACAAGTGGAAGAGACAAGCAAAAGTCATTTAACACATGGCAGATGAAACCCTAAGGTAGCAATATAACATTACCAGAAAAAGAATCAACCTACTGACTAATAATCTCCTCAAAGACTTCTAGAATTATTATCAAAACAGAAGATGAAGATCTTTTTTTCCCCCAGGTAGAAAGTGGATGAATCTTTATCTTAGCTGAAATGAGCAGAACAGGAGAGCAGAAACTCTGCTTATTTCCTCCATTCAAACTTACTTTCTATGTGATACCCTCTACCATGGTAAAATCATTAACTTAGTGCGGACACTTTACACACGTTCTGTCTTCCCCTGCCAAATCCTGCACCAAACCCTTCCACTGATTCTCACAGATACTGAGTCAGGCTCAAATTATACCTCAAATAACTACTGTAAGTAGCTCATTGCAAAGTCAACAATTCCTGAAAAGTCATTCCTCCTGCCAGCCAAGAGGGCTTCAGGTACTGCTCCCATTTCCAATTGTCCTCCATGCAATTTACAGTACCAAGCTTTCTGGATCTTTTTTTCCTCATGTTGGTACTAAACTGTCTCAGCTTCAATTGTACAAGATCAAATCTTATGAAATCTAGAAAGGGCAGAGTCAAAACAATTAGAACAGTTAAGATTATCTCGCTAAAACATAAAAACCTTCCTAGATTTTAGATGAATATAAATCTGCTACTTACTGGTTTCGGCATTTTTCTTGTTTTCTGTAGTCTCCTGTTCACTTAAATCTTCCAAAAACTCTTTGCCCCTTCTGCCAAAAATAAAATTAAGAGGGTTGTTTTTAAATGAATCAATAATCACAGTACAAATTCCTATACAAGAGCTCTACATGTACAAAACACACTTCTCAGTAGGTGACATCTAGAAAGAGCAACTAATTTAGCCAGAGCCAGAATCTACACGTCTCTAAGCAGTAACATCCTTCCTAGTTTCTGTAGAACATTTATGCAGTAATGTTACCATAAAGAGACAACAGTTTCCCCAAAGTGCTACAAATTCTTTTAAAGGTTCTGTTATCATACATCATTGACTATTAAAAACCTCTAACATTATTTACAAGAAACATCATAAAGACAAAAAACCCGCTCTAATAATTTTAAAGCATCAAAACTTTTATTTCCTACCTATAAAATAATTTGCTTCTCTCAGCAAAAGAACAACAGTAATTTTTTCCAAATTAAAATAAATGCAAATACACCAACAGTAAAAAAAAGGAAGAAATTCTGCTGTGCTTAAAATAACACCGTTTTTTTCTTTTTAAGCAGAAGGCTATAAGTTATATCTATGTGGTGATGAAAGTATTCACTATTATTTTCCGTTCCAAAAAAAGTTTTTATGCCTTGAAAAAATATGCTTGCAAAGTTATTGGGAGATATCATCCTACCTCCTTTTCAACTCCTTCTAACTTAGAGCAAGCAGCTAGTCACCTTCCTGCACACATTTACAGTAATGACTTCCACAAATCAGACTGTTGCTGGTTTGCAAGGAGCATCACAGACTGCACTGTTTTCAAAAATAATATTAACTGGAATTACTCTTATACGAAGAAAAATGACTGTGACATGCTAGTCAGAATAATCCGAGATTTCAGTATTATAACTCCACAGCTACAACAGATGAATAAAATCTTTAGAAGTGCTTAAAAGAAAGCAAAAGAAAAACAGAATACTTGAGAGCGATCCAGTTATCAAAACCAAGCTTTTGTATAACTGATATTTCATTCATAGGGAAAAGTGAAAAAATAAAGTATTTTTACAAAAAAAATTAAAGAACAAAATTTTCCCTGCTTCTTGGCAATAAAAATACAGTAAATATTAGAAACATTTGCACAGCAATTTAAGGTGCATTAGCACTTTATTTTTTATTTCTTCTTCTAATCTGTAGAGATATGTTTGAAAATGGGCTAAAAAAAACAGATAAAGGATGAAAACAGAATTTAAGAAGCATAATTGTTGTTGGCTGGTAAAGAAAACAAATGTTAAGACTAAAGATTACAGAAACAGAGATCTAATGGCATAATTCAGATATGGAACAAAACTGGTGTTTAACGAAAAATCAGCCTGGAAACATTAAAACACTATCCTAAAGTTACATTAACTATGCTATAACTAATCCAGCCCAACTCTAAAGGTATAATAATACTCTGTTTGCCTAGCGTAAAGACAATTACATTCCAGCAGATTTTTTTAATTACAGAAGATACTCTAGAGAACTGGACAGTATCAGTCATGTCCCAAATGCAGGCTCGCTGCCTGATGTGCAGTGCCAATTCACGCACTGAGCCAAGGCATTTCCATTTCTTTATTCTGATCTGCTCAGAGCAGGGAGCTGGGCAGGAACCCACCAAAGTCTGGCACCCCAATCATCCAAACTTCACACCTTTCATACATTTTAGCAAGCAAAGAAGTCATGTTTTATTGGCTACAGGTCACATGGCTCTCTTCTTGATCAACATTTTACCTTCTACTGGTTCAATGATTCTCTCATTTCTGCCAATCACTCCACATGCTCAGCCATTCCCCTCTGGAGTCATGGGCTTAGGGAGCCAGCAGGCCCTGAGTTGTGGTCACAGTCACCCCTGCCAGAATTACTTTTTCTCCACTTGGAGCTGATTCAGCACAGTTGCCGAGTTGGCTTTGTTTGTTTCTTCCTTATCTTGGAAGTTCTGCCAAACGTCCTTGTGGCTCGTGAATTCTGCATTCCCTGTGCCCACTATCAATGGAACATCTTTCTTCCAAACTTTGCTAACTTTCCCCTGGGTCTGAGATGGCTGAAGAGTGTCAAGCCCCAAACTTTAACAAGGCAATTCTACTGACAAGTCATTTATCTTTCTAACACTGGACATCAGCAGTAAGACTACTGTTCTAAGATACTGTTAAATATATCCTTGAACATTATGAATACACTTTTCCTCTATTCCCCCCCTCTGCTTTTAACCACAAAAGCTTCCTGGGGAGGAAGAAAAAATTGGCTTTTGATAAACTCTGGCTTTTGATAAAAATTTAACAGCATGTTTCCCTTTCAGAGAAGAGACTGCCTCCTCTTCTCCCTTCTTTCCCTAATGTACACCTTGGAAAAATTCAAGAGAATAACAGAAACCAAAACAAGCTTGGCTTCCAATACCTGCTAACAGTTAGCAGGATTCCAAGCTGTAGTAATCCCTGTGCTCACCTCTGACAGCAGAGGCTCAATGCTTGAAAAACTGAAGGCAGATTGAAGCCCTAGAGTTACACTCAGCTAATTAAGGATGCAAAAGCTAAATTAGATTCTCATCCACCATTTTGTGAGTGTGCCAACTCAACAGTACCAAAAGGAACAGAAAGTAGCACAGCTACCTTCCTGTGCCTTTAGTTACAGAGCACTGAAAAGAAGGGGTATGGTAAGATGACTGATAAGGGAGTCCAGTCTCCAGGAGAGCAATGACAGCACATGGCACAGGACCAAGATCTGTGTTATCGAACTATTCCTTTCTGAGGTCTTTCTAAGAGACAACGTGTCTAGCAATTTCTGCAATAACTGTAATACCCTCATACATTTTATCACCACAAATTCATTCATAAACATGTCCCAGATTTTTGCTTTGGGATTTACTCAAACATTTTGCTATAATACTACCAACAAACCAAAAATTATTTATTTGAAAACTTACTTTAAAACCTTAAGTTAACTTTTAAAATCAGAAATGTGACTACAAAGTTTTACAGGTTAATCCTATGTCATCAAACCACAATTGGGAGACATGTTTTCACATGCAAGAGAACAAAGTTATCAGCAAAAAGCAAGAGTCCTCTTAAGTAAAACTCAATAAAAATGAAGTCTCACTGTTAGTCCCACAGACCTCACGGGCCTGAGAAATTATCACAGTATAAGAGCAACAGAAAAAAAATAAAATCTATGCAAAACAAACAGCATCCCATGTATTTTTTGTTATAGTGTCTGCATGCAGTATATTTTATAAATGTAAAAAAAAACTATAATTTCTTTTTTTAAAATTTAGCCAAGTATAAATTTATAGCCAACTGTGCTGAACTTATTTCCATTGTTTTCATTTTATATATAATACAAAAAACCAACCTGTGTCAGTCTTACAATATATAATACAAAAAACAGCCTGTGTCAGCCTGAATATGTTTTCATATTCAAAACACTGTGCAATTTTGAAACAGTACAGTCACACAAATGCATTGTAACTATTATATTTATATACAAATCAAGAAGATCTTAAAACTGCAAACATTGACATCAAATAAGCACTGAATAGAAACCGAAAATCATCCCATCTTTCCCAATCATTGGCACCAGCTAACATTAAAAACAAAACATGAGAGAAACACTGGGCCAAAAGAAACCAAAGATTGCAGCCAGGCAAAATATTGTGTATCTCCACTGTTATTACTGGAGTGGCAATTCGCTTTTGCTACTAATGCCAGTTCAGATAAATTTATATTTAGCAGATGCCAAATTCTTAACTTTGAAGCAACTAATTACTTACACTTACTTTAATCTTAACACTCATGGGAAATGGCATTGCAAATAGTGGGGAAAAAAAAAAGCCCTAGCAAAAAAGACCCCAGCCAGCTGGGATTTGGAATGATATTCCTTTTGATTCCTGCATTCTGAAACCAGCTTGTGACCTACAAGGCATAAAGGCTCATCACTTCAGCATTTAAAATCCTAAAGGTCCCTCTTCCAAGTCACGATTAACAGGGCTGTGACTTTGCCAACTTCCTACTGCTATAACACTCAGGACCTTCAGAAGTATATGCAGTAATGTGGACTCTGGACCAAAGCAACAAAAGTATCAGCAGGCTCCACAGCACAAACAGATAAAAAAAGTCATCCAGAACATCAAGAACTCTCTTGAAATGAAAAGCTGTGATTTCAATTAGTTTCACTACAAGGCAGTTGAAATTTTTAAATCAGTATCATCCAAGTTTTGAGTTATGCCACAGAAAGCAACAAATAAAGCAATTGTTGAAAGATGACAATGAAAGCTTTCTTCAGAAAATGATGGTGCATAAAATGCCTGATGCCAAAATTCTGTCAAATAATTTATGCAGCATCTGTTTTCAAAAGAAACATTCATAGACACAGCCATGGGTCTGAGGTCAGGTGAGGATGGGATTGCAGGCAGAAAGCTTGAGCAGGATGCTTGGCTGGTAGAGAAGCAACACTCAAAAGCAGGATCCCTGTCTGATAGCTTAAGGCCTTCTCTCAGAAGCAGCCCCTCCAGCAGCATCCCTCCTAAGCTTGAGCAAGAGGTTTACCATCTGTTTCCCTAAATACAGATAGATGTCAGGGACCACAGAGCTTTACCCACAGCAACATGATTCACTCATTTATTAACAGAAACTTATTTAAAATTAATATACTTCTTTTCAAAGTCTTATCCCATTCCATTTTTTGTGGTACCTAAAAGTTTTAGATCTTTGCGGGGGAAGCAATAGGCAACTCACAGGCCATTGGACCTGACTAACTGGTCTCAGATTTCTACAAAAATGTCTCTCTACTCCAAAGCAGTCTGTGAATGTCTGCAGGGCAATCATCTTTCACACTAACAGCTCCCTAATGACTCACTTGCTGCAATCCAATAAAGAAGTTCATTTGCCACAGACTTTACTTCTGCATACATCTTTTTCAGACGGACAGAGCGACCGCCTACACAGTTGTCTGCAATATAAGCAAACCAGGGCGGGAACTAAAGACATTTATCTCACCAAAAAAAAAAAAAAAAAAAAAAAGAAAAGAAAAAACGAAGGAAAAAACCCCAACCAAAAATCTAACCCTGAATTGTACACCTAATATGCAAAAATTGAGATTTGATCAGTGCTAGATACCACATGCAGAGTTTTACACGCTTTTTTTTATATACTGTATCTTTCCCTTCTTAAAACCACTATTTCCCCCAACCCTCCCCGAAACACCCAAAATAGGCTTGCTGGGTCTGAAAAATAACTGCAATAGAACTAGTACGACTTATGTATTCAATGTATCTATAGGAAAATACATTTTGAAGAGTTAGCGTTTCTTCTAAACTGGACTTCCTGTCAACTTCAGAAGTAAAATGAAAACCTGGCAGTTGCCAATACAGTATTCAATTAAAAGCAACTTCATACCAGTCAAAGAATATTTCTGCACTACTTGCAGTTTTGCCAGTTCATAAACTGGTATGTTTTAGACATGCTACACGATTTACATACACTTAATATTTATTGAGTTTAGTAACCTTAACTTCAAGTACCCCCAAATGCACTATAGGAAATAATTCAAGGATTCTGAAGAGTCCTACAATGATAGAAAGGCCAATCTTACCATTGGATGCACCATCAAAAATGGAAATCATGAATATAAACTGATAGAAGTACTGTAGCTTCCAAGTGCAATAATCCTCTCTCTAAACATACAGTTAGCAAAGAAATAGGACATGTACCCAGAATTTTGGGTATATCTCATCTCAAAGTCAAGTACTGTATTTTATGAATGACGCTGTTAAGTCTCTAACAACCAGTTCCATAGAATAAAGGAAACCTATGAACTGGCCACTCACCATTCTCCATATGAACTAGCTAGAGTTCTTAAACTGCAATGTACTCATGTAAAGATTAACTGCCTTTTTGGGCCAATGTCATATTTCTTTTTCTTTGTACTACATGACTTGAAGGTTTCACTTCACAGAGTGATTAATAAGTATCTAAAGCAGAAAGCAAAAAACCATTTTTTATATTCAAAGTACAGCTAAGTATTAGCCTATTGGTACAGTTAGCCAACAAATGCAGTTCTTTGGTGTTGAAAGGAATGAGTTCACCTAGGCTCCTTCAGCTCTGGAGTAAACTTGCTGAGCATGCAGGATACACCGCGTGCTGCTTTAATGGATCAGTATCTTTCCACAATCAGTTCTTTCTCCAGAAGTTTGTATAAAAGCTTTGTTTACATTTACAAACTTGAAAATCCTCCCTCTCCTCTACTCCCACAGACTTATAATGCAATATAAAGCGATAGGACAGCTTTGATGTATTTAACACATCCAAGAGAAAGACATCATGCCTACAACAACTTTCCTCTTCACCTCTGGCAACAGAGGCAGCCCTTCTCAAAAAGTGGAGCGAGGCTGCTGAAGAAAAAAGGCCGTTCACCTATCCTGGCAAAGGCTAAAGGAACCCTGCCAGGAAATGCCTTCTCACGTCATAACATCTACATGTCTTACCCTCCTGGTTTTGCAGCTCGTAGGTGGATCTAAATCCTCACTCTCTTTACAGCTTTACCCAATTTTCTGTGAAACAATCTTTTTCTGGCAGTACTATTACCATAGCCCTGCAATGGCAGAAACAGAGCAGAACTCCTTTTGTCATCTCTACACACACTTTCACCCCTTTTCTTTGAGTCAGCATTCAACAAAAACTCTCTGGACAGCTCCAGACATGTCACACCATGTCATTTTTTCATGCATTTTCTAAAGATGTTTCGCTTTTGCTCTCCCAGTTTCCCAAGCTAGTAGAACAACTGTGTCACTTGAGTACAAAGCTTGGAAATACGCCACTGCCTTGCAATTGCCATTTGCTGGGAGGCTGCTTATCTGGGAACACTGCACTGACTCGCAGTTTATTTTTCTCACAGCCCCTCATGCTAAATCAATAGATCAATAGAGACAAGTCCTATAATCTAACAAACAGTTGCTACCTGTGCCATCTTTAACGATTAAAAACCAACTTCATGGCAGCAGCCATAACGTTACTGTACAACAACTCCACATCTTCCCCGGGAGCACACGTTGCCCAGCAGCGCTGTGCCAACGCACCCAGAGCTGACAGCAACAACCGCATCTCCACAATCTTCTCCATGTGCGAGGCGCTGCGCAGGCACACGCGTCCCCAAAAACGCTCCCGTGGCACAGACACGGCGACAGGCATCGCCGATGGAAACAAACCAGAGCGACATGTAGCGATACATCTGAAGCCTGACCCGAACCAGCCACAGAGGCTGAACTACATAAAACTCAGAAAATGCCACTCCCGTAACTCAGTTTGAAAAACTGAACCTTTTTAAAAGCCTGTACTAGAAAGAGGAACACGAAATACTTGTCTAGGGTGTTAGACAGACTGGAAAAGACAGCTTAACAGCACCTTACAACCAAAGTGATTAGTTGTGCTGGCATGGAGTCCAAAGAGATTTTTTTTTTCGCGTTCAGATTAAGAAACTGACAAAAGACAAGTGAATTCCACAAAGTTGAAACTAAAACCCCTTATCTGCGCTAAACTTTAAGCGACAAGGTTAATTACAAATGCCCACGACTTCTACAAAACATTAATCCATTCAAAACAACAATGCACAAAGGCTCATTCAGGGCCGCTGCGCCCATTACGTCGGTCAGTACTTAAGGACTCTTAAAAACGCGCATTTGTCGAAAACAATAGACAGCAACAGATGCTCCACAGCACTTGTTTATGAAGTAATTCCTTATTATTCTCCCACACCGCCGCACTCAGCTGGCCCGACCCGACTGCCACATGTCTACTACGGTGTAACCTGCCGAGCCGCGCCGCTCGGGGACATGAATAATGCAGCGGAGGCTGCGCGGGCACGCCGGGGGCGCGCTCCCGGGGCCCCCCGACAGAGCGGGGCGAGCCGGGGCTCGGCGAGCCGGGTCCCGCTCCCGGGCGGAGGCGGTGTCCCGCACACGAGCGGCGCGGTGCCGCGCTCCCGCCGCCGCAACAAGTCGCCCGGTGCCCCCCGCCCACTGAGGGCTACGGGCGGGCTCACGCCTCGGGTTTCCGCCCCCGCGCTGCCCTCCCGGGGCCCCGCTGGCGGCCGCCCGCGCACCCCCCGCCTCAGCACCCCGCGCACCCCCCGCCTCAGCACCCCGCCTCACCTGGGACTCCGCTCCCTCCGCGGCGCCGAGCGGAGGGGGGCGCCGAGCCCCCGGGGCAGAGTGCTCGGGGTGCGGCGCTCTCCGCTCCTGGCGGGGCGGTGTGTCCCCCCCGCCGCCCCTCGCTGCGGGGCCGCCCCGCGCTGCTCGCCGGAGATGCGGCGCGGAGCGCGGCGGGCGCTGTGACAGCTCCGCAATATGGCGGCCGCCGCCGCCGTTCGGATTTTCCCCCCTATCAGATGTGGCTCCTGCGCTCGCACTGCGCACGCGCACCGCGGGCGGGCGGGCGGGCATGCGCGGCGCGCGGCGCGAAGCCGGTGCCCGGAGGGGCGCGGGGGCGGTGGCCGCGAGGGGCTCCCGTGAGGGACGGGGACAGCTCGGGGAGCGCGGCTCCTGGCGGCGGGGGACGGAGCTCCCGTGAGGGGACGGCGGGGCGAGCGCTTTCCTTCTGAGACCGCAGGCCCCTCCGTACGGGTTGCGCGCCCCTCCGCGCGCTCCGGCGGAGCCGGTGCTCTGGGACCCCGCGCAGCCCTGACGGTGTCATGAGAGCCTGTGGCAGCTGCTGCAGCGGCAGAGCCGCCCGCCAGAAACCCCCTGCTCGCTTGAGTGAGATGGGGATGAGGAGAAGCAGCTCTCCCGTTAGCGCGGGCGGGAAAGGACAATCTCAAAAAAGGCTTCAGCCAGCGAGGGGGAGTTGGCGGCGTGGTTTGGTTGTGTTTTTTTTTTTTTCCGTCCAAAGCCCCGCCAGGCATCGTGCCGCCTTTTAGGCAGGCGTGTGCTCCGGGTGCGGCGGGAGGCCGGGTGTCTCGGCAGATAGGGTGGCTCGGAGCTGGCGATGCCACCGCCCCGCGGTGCGGCGGGCAGCACCGGGGTGAGCGGTGAGCCAGGGCTGGGAAGGGTCGAGCTGTGATGGCTCATGAGAACAGGGCTGCCTTCAGGGAAAGAGCATGGAATGCAGTCTGAGTGGAGAGCGCTGACCCTCTTCTCCTTCGTATCATCGCAGTGATGGGCGTTTTCTCTTTTTTCCATCACTCAGTCGTGTGAAACAGTCACGCTGGTGGACGGGATCACACTTTTTTTTTTATATTTTTCTCCTTTTTTTGTATACAGTCACAATGGGAATGTAGAAGAAAATAGCAGTGAGGAGAATCCTTCTGAAGGACAGAGAGGTTGAGGCAATCCCAGCCCCCACTGTGCTTTCTCAGTTTATTTTTTTTGCAAGGAAGTGAAGGTGCTCCCGGAGCTCAGTGGCAACCCAAGCAGGGAGGCCAAGCAGCAAAGCTCAGTGCAAAGAGATCCACTCGAGCTACCAACTCTGAGTCATGCAGCTGCTATTAATACACCTCACCCTCTGGCTGTCTGATAAAGAGAGGTTGGGGGAAGAACTATGAGGAATTTTCAATTTAAAGCTGATTCAAAAAGAATAAAAAGAACATTCTGTGGTGAAGTTGAGATGGGGAAGAGAAGGAAAGCAGCCTGGCAAAGAGGGAATAATCTCCCAGAGAATTTGTGGGAGCCTCACTGACTAAATATTTTAAAATTTTTTTGACAAAATTTAAAGAACATTCTGATAACGTAAATGACCACATAATACAAACTATTATAATATTAAATATTGATAGAAACTTGAACATAATTACTTTTTTGGGAGACATTTATTTAATTTATTCATTTTGTTGTCTATTTCAAACTGGCATTTATCTTAAGTCATCATCACAGAATCTGAACATCTCAGTCTATTAAAAGTATGTTTAATTTCCTCACATGGGCTAAAATTTCACTTCCAGCTTTGTCTGTGCCGTTTTGCTCCAAGGAAGAAACGACAGTGGCTAATTCCTTCTTGTCTCTGTTGTTCTTCATTGTAAAGAACATCCTCGTGTCAAACAGTATTTTGCAGTACATTAAATTTCTAAGGCATCTTGCAGTGTCTGCAGATACACAGTTTCACGGATCAGCCACCATTAGTGTGCATTGTACTGTTCCCCGTTCAGATGGCCTTTACCTGCAGGTCAGAGCAAGGGAAATGCAACAAACAAACAAAATGCAGAAAAACAAACCCTGTTTCATTCAGCCACTTAAATAAATTGGCTATGATTCACTGCAGTGCACAGATAAAATGTGTTTACTTTAGTTGACCGAATTAAAGGCTTGCTTTCTTCTCAAATAGTCCGTTCTGAACTGGCTCAAATGTAGGATTGTTGCACTAGGGCTCAGTTTCATTACTGGTGTTGATAGCATGTGGAAGCCAGTTCCTTTCAGTTTGTGCATTATCACTGCAGGATATGCTTTATCTCTTATCCTGTTACATGAAGAATATTATTGCTCAGAAATGTCAAGGTAAATAATAGTCTTATCTTCCTTGTCCACAGTATAATGTGGTTTTCTTCTCACCTTGCTTCCTTAACAAGGTGTAAAATTGCAGTTTGTCTGATAAAACAGGGCAGTAAAAACAGAAGTGTAGTTAGAGATCATATTCTTTGTAGCCATGAAACTGAATCTACAGAAAGAACTACAGGCAATAAAGAGGGCTTTCAGATACCCCTATCAACTCACATTACACAGTTCTTTAAGAGGTAGGTTATAAAGATAAAGCTAATGATAAGAATGCCCTAAGTGCAAGACAAAAGTTTGTCTTTCAGCAGTAATGCCAAAGCCCAGCTCTTCATTAAAAAACAGATTTTAAACTTCTATTGCCTGATCTGAGAAATCAATCCTAGAATCCTTTTAGAAAGTAATGTTTTTTGGGCCAAGGTTTCTCTTCTTCAGTGCACCTGCAAAAGCATAAAGCATCAGTCAGTGAATACCCAGTTGTGTGTTAGAATCTACTTTTATTAAAGCCAAATGTACAGTTCAAGGGGCATTTACTAGAAAAGGCATTTTGGAAAGGAGAACTAAAAAAAAAAAAGCACCACCATGAGAAATTTCTGATTTTCTTTTTTTATTTTCAAATGGTATGCAAAGCACCTTGACCTTACCTAATTCAATTATGATTTATGCCAGCAGCCTGGATAGAAGTAGTGCTGCCCATACCATGCCCCTAACGTGAAGAGTTATACATGGACTCAGCCTCCATGCCTGGAAGGCAGCCATTCTGGGAATAATTATACATATGACTCAACACACACATACTCAGCTATTAATATGTTTACAGAAGCAGACCTGACATTGTCTAAAATTATTGCAGGGTAATTTTACTCTTACTAATTGCATGGTCTAAAACCAAATTGCTTTTTCTTTTGTTAGTTTTTGAATAACAATAAAAGGATACATTGTGATAATGGACATTAATAGTAATTATTTTTCCAAAAAGTATGTTAGATTACCCCTTAAAGTCCTTGCTAGAAACAAACGGAATTCAAAGTATTCTGTAGTCATCAGATTAATCGAGTTCACAGATACTTCAAATATTTGGTGAAATTACAATAAATGTCTGAAGTAATAGTTTTTATGTCTCTTGTTAAATTTGTCTGTCATTTAAAACTAAATGTATCTAATTCCAAAAAATATTTTTCATGCATGGTATTAACATACCAGATTTCAATAAAAATGAAAGGGTTCCAGTAGCAACACTGAGAATTCCAAGTTGCCTTTGTTGCATGCATATGTACAGTCTTAGCTTTGATCAAGTTCAAAAAGCAAAATATGACATGATCCTGGGGAATTTGGATTTTCCCTTTCTGAAATACCATGGGTGTCTGAAGCTTATTTAGGTGTCCTCCAGGGCCAAGATCCTGCACTTGGGCAGCACCTCCAGAATCCTCAGCTCCAGTGAAGAAGTCCAGGAGTCCATGTCCAGGGTAATCCCCTGCACGAGTGTTGGAATAAGGGAGGACAGACCTAGTGTACCACAAGCCATATGGAAGGTGGATGCTCCCTCTTCAGAGACACACAGTGGACAGAAAGGATAAATCAGCACCTGAAAGCCTGGACAACAGTGGGCAGGGTAATCTGCTGAGCTGCAGTGTTGGCAGCTGGCTCTGTCTTTCACCCCTTGATTTGATCACCCGGCTGAGGAGACTTAGCCTCTATTATTGACTATAATAGAGGCTATTATAGCCTTGCTATAATATTGACTATTGTGTGAAGCCTGGCTGGCCAGCACACACCTTTCCCATTGAAAATCCAAAGGGTTGTTTGAAAAGCTTTGTCCAGCAGCCCAATCAATTCCTGCCAGTGTAAGATTTAAGAACATTGTTTCTCTTGCTGACTGTTCTCATGGGAAGCCTAAGACCCGGGTGAGTAAGAAGCCCAAAGGCTTTATCACTGATGGTCTGTCACACTTGGTGACTTCTTCCACCAACAGATTTTTGGCTTTTCCCTGGTATTTAGTCCCTGGTACTACAGCAAAGATACCATAGTGGTGTCCACCTATTGCAGAGTCAAATCTTAATACACAGGGAGTAGCAGAATCACTTGTAGAAGACTGTGTTTATTTGAGTGCCAAATATGGATCTCAGCAATCAGCAATTCATTCTAAGTGAATCAGTATTCATATCACTTGGCAATAATTTGCTCATTCCAAAGTGTGTATTATGCAGCACTTACATTCCATCTATTATTTCAATCACCTTTATAATGTTATGATTTTTTTTTTTTTTTTTGCAACTCGGTAATTGCACAAGAGACAGGTTAACAAATAAAGCTGCTTGCAGTTAAGGTTGGGGCAAGCTGTCTGATTTCTTGTGTCATGTCACCCAAACATGCCTTCACTGATACATAAGGTTGTCATCTAACAGCTGACACTTAGCTGCACTTCCTGCTTGCGTCCACTTAATATTTTTATTTCATTCATAGTTATAATTATTATGACAAGTACAAGTTGTTCTGTAGTGACAGCACTGTTTTTTTAGTGGTGGTGTTTATTTAGATAGATTGTGGCAGTAGCTGTGTCATGTCCATTGCACTGGAAATCAAAGTTATTGATAACCACATGCACTTCAGCAAAATAATGTTATAACAAAATAAAATAGTATATAAGGTATTAAGCACTTAAAGGCACCAATCCAGACAACTTTTTTGAAGAATCTATTTCTGCAGGCAAAAAAACCTACAAAATTAATATGATTACCAGAGAATTGGATGCAAGTGTTTGAAAACTTGAAAAATGTATACACCTGTTCGAGCCAAAGCAAATGCTTTCGGGGGTTGTGTTATTGTTGGGTTTGTCTTTTGTGGGTTTTTTTGTTTGTTTCTTCTAACGTGGATGTACACTGTTCTGAGAGACAGCCATAAACTTTGTGAATAAATAAAATCATAATAAAAAGTAGAGCTTTTTACTAGGAATCCATCAGTGGACTATTTTAAGGTCCTAGTCCCTTCTAATTTTACTGCATTTGCTTGCTTCTTTATTAACAAGTAAAAATAAGCAAAACCATAGAAGGAGTGTTACAACTTTTCAGGTAAAATATATTCTCAATATTTTGTCATCTCCCAGTTTTACAAAAATATAGATGTCAGAACCTCAAAATAGAAGCACTTTTTTTTTTCTCCCCAAATCCAGCCTCTTTTAAGTATGGGAATTTTTTTGGAATACTTGTATGTATTGAGGGGGAGGCAGGGGAATAGTGAAAATTTAAATAGGTTTGTGTTTTCCGGATATGGGACATTTTTGATGGCATTCCAGTAGCATCACAAAAGATGCAAAAATGCCTGGAGGAAACACTCCATTGCTTCTTTGAAGGGGATGTTCCACAACAGTTTCCTCAAACCATTTTTGCCAGTTATTTTCAGCTAAACCTTAATCATGAAACTGCTTTAAAAAATAGCAAAAACCCCAAAAAGTCTCAGCATTAACATTATGTAAAGAGATAGCAAGAGACTGAATACAATTCCTCTCTTATTTTAAATGTTCTATGCCTCCACCGAAATCACTGGCTTATTTCAGAGTTAATCTGCCAGTTCTGAGTACAATGTTTTAACTGCACAGACATTCTACACTTCTGAGGGAATTCAGGAACAAGAAGGCTGAGCTGATATTAGCAAAAGCATGTGTCATTAAAACCAGCTACAGCTCTATTGCTGAAGCTGATATCCCCCAGATTAATTTTTTCCACCTCACAAGCATAAAAAGCAAGGAATGTATCAAGGCACTTCATTTGCTGAACCAGAATACCACAGAACTTTATCATCAGCACACCTACAAAGATGTAATTTGGAGGCATGAAGGTAATTTAGCCTTAAGAGGGCACAAGCTTTTGCAGCAGCTATGTTGCAATCAAAACTTATCAGATCAAATCACCCCTCACTGGAGTTCATCAAAGAGAAACAAGGCAGGAAAAGGAGAAAGGTAAGATAATGCTAGGGTGCTCAGATCTTCAATGTGCTGTGTCTCCCAGTATATTTTTAAAGGATGCTTCTTTTTCATTTCACTGTGTACTAAGAAGGTCTGAAAGATTTAAGAGTATTTATTTGTCTTAGGAAATAAAATTAAAAGATGCAGTCTTTGACTACCCTTAAGGATACCTCAAAGGCAGTTGAAGAACTTGTTATATTGGGCTACAATATAACAAGTACCAAAACTATGACATATGATTAAACAGAAACAGGAAATTAGTCCCCTTAATTTAAATTCTGCTAATGGTTTTCTGTTACCTGGTGAACAGAGATTGAAAGGATGGTACATATGGGCAGACTTGACACTGCAGGTGCTGCTGAAGTTGAAATCACAAAATAGTGAAATTTCTGCACAAAACTAGGTTGACTTAGGTTGTGTGTGCTTGGAAACAGAGCCCTGTGACTGACTGACTTGGAGTTGCTGTGATTCTGTCCTGTGGCTGAGGCAAACTTGAGAGCTCTGCCTGGTGTGGATTCCCTCTGAGCCAAGTTACTAGATTGCTCAGTCAGTCCTTTCCAGCTGGCAACACCTCAGTTGTCTTTTTCTTCTTTCCCGATGTATATTTACATAACATTTCTAGGATATTAATTTTTTTCAGGGCTCCTACCTTTGTTGAATTTTGTTTGTATTTGGCTTATAGGTTTTCAAGTTATCAAGTAAACTTGCAGAGAAGCCTACTTTGATGACAAAATTTGGGCTGAAAATAAAGTTATAAAACTGAGATCCCCTATGAAGGCAAAAGAAATACCTATCCCAGCTATTTACCTTGTTAAACAATGAACAGGTTTTTTTCCTATACCCTGAACTAACGGTCTGATTAGACTGTAGATAACACAATATTAAATCTGATATTTGGCATTAAATGCTACTTGCAGCCTACATTGTTTGGTTACAGCCTTTTCCATCTGAAAATTCAAAATTTTGTTACATCCCAAACTTGAATTCTGGGAATAAATTGAACATCTGTCTGGTGCATGCATCTCTGTAGCCCAACTGTTCATCTTTTGAGTTTAATTAGATGAGATGGAGCATTCCTCCTGCAAAGATGTCTGGTTTGCTCACTTTTTGTTTCTTTTAAAACAAAATATGTTCTTTGCACCCACTTAACAGATCAAGAGGAGAGTAACTCTGGTTGCCCTACTGATTGCTCATCATCTTCTATATGGAGTTTATTCTACATGAAGCCAGACAAAATCATTGAGGCTTTGCGTGAAAATAAAGGTTTAGTACCTTGAAGATCTGCCCTTTCTTGTTTGTTTACATAATTCCTATGATTTAAGTACAGTTGAGATTTTTTTTCCTTCATTACTTCAGTGGTGCCAGCAAACTTAATTTCTGTTGTCAATCTGCACATAAATGGGGAAATTTCTTCAGTGTTTGTGTAGAGGGAGCACAGCGTCAAGTTAAGTTTGCACAAGGTAGAGAAGATAAAAAAAATAATTGTGCACATTATATATTAAAAATATTGTTTCCAGAAAATGACAGAGCTATCAATGTAGACAGTGCAGTACTTGTTTATGATCAAGATATATGTTTAAGATTCATATATGTACAAATGATACAATCTCAGCTGATATCTGCACAGCTCTTGTTGTGGCAGTCTAGAAGGCTACAGAATTAGGAGACATTTGGATACAGAATTGGCATGGAAAAAAAGGCCTGTGACTGAATTAGAACATTTTGCCTAAGAAATTATATAAATAAGAAGAGATTCAAATATGCAGGCCTGAGGCTTAGGAGAGGACAAAACAAACAAAAAAAACCCTTGAAAAAACAAAGCCTTCTCTGAGCAATGTGGAGGAATGGAAAATCAGGAGGGGGTGAGTGCTCCATTTGCATTCTGTGGATACAATAGGAGCTGAGCAGAAAGGAGCAGGCTTGAAACCTTCTTTTGGAAGGATATGCTTTGTTGCATTTCTGTTAACAATTCAGACACTGCAAGAAAACATGGTATAAATTTGGAATTGTGGTGTAATTGCAGTAATGTGTGAAAAGCCTGAACAAACTAAGTCAGTGTAAATGTGCTCAGGGCTAGCAGTCATCTGACTCTAAAACCTAGCTTTAGGCCTGGGGTTGCAGCAGCTCCTAGAAGGGAAGACTAAAAAACAATCTTCCTGGAGCAACAAGGGTTATTTTTGTCTTTATGTGTTATCTCCTATGAAAAAACACAAAATCTCTAACAAGTGACTAACAGAAAGCAGCAGCCATCGGGATGGTAAGTAGTAAAGGACAGCAGAGGACTGGGATCAACCAACCCAAATCACATGGTGTTGCTTCAACACACAATCCAGCCTGGATTGAGGCTGGTGGTCGATACACTGGACTTGAACTTTAGTGCCAATGAACAAAGTATTACCTAAGGGGATAAGTAGCTGTCACCTGCCCTAAGAAATCAGGGGACCACTCTAAGTTACAACTGCTGTCTTTAAAGGAAAGTGTAATTGCTATCCTGTTTCCCTTCCTTTACTTTCCTCCTTTCTAAGTTCTGCTTTATTAAGCTGTTTGTGAATAGGAAATGCGGTACTTTAAGGTTACTTTTTAGTAAATATTCCCTTATAGATTCTTCTTCAAGGTCTAGCAAACAAATTGCAAACACAAAAATAGCATAGAGAACCTGGTCTGCAAGCTTTCATTTTCTCAGTCTTGTAGTACAAGAGGAGGCAGGCTACATAGCTGACAACTCTGAGTGTTGTCTTTTCATCAAATAATGAAATAGACTGCAAAACTCGCTGCTCCAGGATGTTATTAAAGTCAAAACACACAGCAGGAGTCTAAGAGGGAGGACAATATTCTCTTGTCCCGGATTACTATACTTTTGGATATTCTTGTTATTTACATAAGAGGTACTAAAAAAAAAAAGTGGCTTGAAACACAAAGTTTAAACAAGTTAGTAGTTAGGATGAAGTCTCCCTCACCCCAATTCTGTCGAAAATATGTTTGAGTTTGCTTCGGTTTTGCATCTTCTCAAAAGCACTGGGAATCGACAACAGTTACAGATATACAGCTGGGCTAAATGAACATAATGCAGTATGGCAAGTTATATGCTTCAGTGAGCTCAACATTTTCTTAGAAATGAAACTAGGTTTAGCCCACAGAGAGAGCATGTCAGTGATCAAACTATACATGCCTCAAGGAAAAGCAGAGGAAGGAATCTCTAAGGTTTAATTCTGTAAAGCAAAATTTCAAAGAGACTGCTGAAGAGCAAGTAATTGCTCCAAACTCTCTTTTTCTGAAAGGTCATTTTTCAGTTCCCTTTAGGAGCATGTACCCTTTAGGGGAATGTAAGAAATACTTGTTACAGAACTGTTCAGAAAATCCTTCATTACCATAGGAAGTCAGTTCTTTTAGGCTACTTAGGCTTTTGGGAAATTCATTTATTCAGAGATCCATTTCAGATGTTACTATACAACTATTTGGGCTTGGAAAACCTTGTTCACAAATGCAACAGACCATGAAAATGGTGAGGTGGATTTCTGTTTACAGCTCTTCTAAGAAATTTAAACTTTTAAGTTAAACTGCAATAGCCAACTATAAGATCTTCGAAAGTGCTACCATTCCCTGTGGAAGGGTTTGTCGTGGTTCCACCCAAGATTCTTTATAGTTCACTGTATTTGCAAAGGCTCGTTTTGATATTCATTCTCCCAGATATCCAAAACCTGATGGCAGTAGTCCTGCTTTACAACTGTATGGAAGAAGAGAGTCCAGCTCTCGCTGTAACCTGCTTATCTTTCAGCATGGTCACAATATTACTGCCAATGGTAGCTGAGCAGAGCACAACATTTTTGCTTATGTGTCTTTTTCATTAGTAGTTATATGATAAAACTGAAACACCACATCCTGCAAAATATAGCAAGGAAGGCTGTATTGTTAAGGTGGTTTTACAAGCTAAATCAAGATATGCCTGAAGTCTGCATAAGGCTTTTAATCCAGATATTGTGAGTAAAACCAGCAGCAGTACTGTCACATGCACATGTAGGCACATTCTCTGCCCACTTCTTCACTTCTGCTGAACGGCTGCTGAAATTTCTTCATCAAAGCTAAAGCCTTCAGAGCAATGCTTTACAGAAGGTTCAGGCCTTCTTCAAGATGTTAGTATAATGAGATGCTATTTGCTTTGCATTACATTTTCAAAATCCCTGGAAGGGATTTTTAATTGCTAACACTTTTGTTCATCAGTTTAAGATACTCAATGTGCTCATCTGCATCTTAATATATTCAGATATATCAGTTACAAAAATATTTGTGTAATAATGAATGTTATCTATTACTTAAAAGCCCACTATGTTCTATTGCAGTAAGATAAAATACAGAATAAAGTTAGTCTCAAAAGAGCTATGAGTCTCATTAGTAGTACTGATCATTTTAGTCAAAGACCTGCTCATATGCATTTTGGTTTGCAGAACTCGTGATCTAAATTTTTCCATTTTTAGTGAAATCTAAACCACTGGACTGGTATTTTTCCTACAAAATAGGCAAAGCCAGAAAGAAATCTATGGGGGAAAAAAGATAATTCAGCAAGTCAAGGAAAGATTAATTAAAAGATATTGCTTATCCTAAATTTAGCTGTGACTGTTATATTTCTTTACACAAGATATCAGAGCTATAGCAAAAGTCTGAGAAAAGAACACAGGATTTTCCCTAGATTTTTTTTCCTTGTGAAGCGGAGGCAAATAAACTTAAGACATTGATCCTGCAGGGAAAGATGTGGGTAATTCTGGTTTCATATTTTATCTGGGGGGCTGTACCTCAGCTGCCTTTTGAGGGATGCTCCACACTTGTCCTGTAGAAGAAATGTACTCTGTCATGCATAAACCTGGCCATGCAGCATGAGAAAGAGCCTCAGAGAACCTCAGAGGCTGGTTCTGAGTAAGTACAGCTCAGCCTTGGCCACCACTCTGCCTCAGTAGAGAGACAGGATGCCCATGGGCTGCCTGTGAGCATTTCTGCAGGTGTCACATGGGCTGACATCTCCACGAGGGACAGGCACATCTCGATAGAGGTTGTGCTCCAGAGTGGCACTGGAGGGTGAGTGCTGTTCTAATGCTAACTTCTGTTTACTCTCACTAAAATATGATACTCTCAAATAAAAGCATGGAACTCTGGGGCCTTGTGTTTGAATTGAAGTATTTTAGCTTCAGTAAAATTTGAGTGTTGTAATAAAACAGATGTAAAAACAGAAGTATTTTTCCTGTAGCTGTTGTGCTACAACCTGGTCTTTCATGCAGTAAGACTAGTCTTTTGAAGGCAAGTGTTCATATGTTCACAGTGCCAGAAACTTCCATCTTTCAACACCTCTAAACTATTAACCTAGAATAGGTAGATACAAAAGGAAACAAATTCAGTCCAATTAATTGGATGTCCCAGCTAGAAAACAGTAGAGACACAAGCATGACTGCAACAACGGGGCCCCAGGAAACAGCCCACGCACTCCTACCCTCCCTCAATAAACAAACAGTAATTTCTGGAAAAGCATTTGCTTTTACATTATATGATGGCATAGTTCAAATTTCTCCCACCTTAGCAAGACAGCAGTCTACAAATAAAAGCTGACAAGTGCAAAAAACACCCGTCCTGAAATCACAACTGCAAGCAACTCAGTGAGACCAAGATGTTACAAGGAAACTTTGACAGGCATTTGCTTTTAAGTTTACTAAAAAAAGTATCACGGTTAATTCCAGAGGGCATAAAAGCTGGAGCTAGACATTCATTTACTTGTCTTTGCACAGGCCTCCACAGCAGGACTGTAAGCCTAGCTACAAGCTGGTGCAGCACAGCAGGACCCTGCTAACTCCACAGCCATGCCTGCTTAAATCACAGAATTTGGCCTGGTTTAAGACCTGAGAGCTGCATGGCTCTGTTACACTTGTTCCCACATAGAGAGCAGAAGTGTATAAAAGAGTGACAGGGTAGGGCACTCCCTCTGCAGTGTAGAACCACAGCAGTACCACAGCTATGGGTTGCTAACTCCAACCTTGTGCCCGCACTTTGGCTACTAGCCCTCGGAGCGGCGCGGGAGAAACCTACTGCATGCTGTGTATACGCCAGCACAGCACTCTGCCTTGAAATAAGAGCCGACAGGCAAAGCCAGTGGAGTACATTGGAAGCATTGTTTTATTGCTGCTTTACTGCTGAGATTGCTGAACAGTCACGAAAATGCCTGGCACTGCTGCCGCACTGCTCCGGCAGGACGTGACCTGCTGCAGGAGATGGCTGCACACTGCGTCTCTTTGGAGTGCAGCAGCAGCTCGTGTGAATGCTGAAGAACAGGAAATATCAGCAGAGTTCTCTCTATGCATCCGAGTTCCCAGCAGCTGGACTAGTGCCAGCTAAGCTAGCACAATTTAAAAGTCAAACAGAATTTCTACTCCAGACACAGTGTGTCAGCAGGACTGAATCCACATAGAAGCTGGTCCCATGGAAGCAGAGTGGCCCCTGGCTCCTCATCCCAGTCCCGCTGGCCCACACCACCAGCTGGGCCCCATGACTTTGGATCACTTTATTCATTTCCTATGCTTAAAGGTTCTTGACTGCACACAGCAATCTTGGATTACAAAGGGGCATAGGCTACATCTCAACTGTTTTAAGTGCTGCCAAGAAAAAAGGGGACTTGGGTCAAGCCCAAGCTAGCCAAGCACAGAATTGTCAAACCGAGGCTTTCAATAAGTTGCTTCCCAGAAAGTCGTGAAGCTGGCATTATAAAACCAAGACTCACGAGGACTTAATAATAGTTTGGGGTTCTCTTTATTTCTTTTCCATGTTCTTATATTCAGGTCTCTCTTCAAGCCTGGGAAGAGAACTTTCTTGGGTTCAGATTTTCAATTCCTAGCTAATGACCAGGTTTTGAAATACATAAAAGAATTTTACTACAGTACTGTAAAAATCACAAAACTTAGCAACTTTGAAAACACTACCGATCATATTCCTGATGTGCTATACATGCTTCTAGGATCAGAGAGAAGGATCTTTGTTCATAACTCCAGTTACACTGTCAGAGGAGAAGCATAACTGATAAGCTTATCATAGCCTGTTTACCCATGAAGTCCCAAATGCACAAGTACTTACTGGTGAACTTCCAGCTGGTTTTGCAACCTCTTTTATATTGTTAAGATGTAACAGATATGACCATTCACATCCATAAATGTTTGCATCATCACATGGTGTGATTCCCGGAGCAGTCCTGTGGAGGGCCAGGATCAATGGGTCTCTTCTAACTCCAGATATTCTATGATTCAATAATTCTAACCCTGTCCTTCTCCACATGTACATTAGATACATGGAAGTATCTAATTTGGCCTCTCACACAGCTGCTGGTGTATACTTCAAGAAGCTCAGCCCCAATATTGCCTTACACACTGATTAGCATTTTTATTTTTGTCATATCGCTTATGACTTCCAATGACTGTGAACAGCAACAAAGTTTATTTGAAATTATAGCCTTTGACCAGACAAAATTTTTACATGTATGCATATCATTCAGCCTCTTGCCAGCTCTCCACATTTTCTACCTCTGTCTGTAAAAATCTGGTGAACACTTTTGCTCCTCTTTACGGCTGGTAGGTGCTGCATGTCCAGGATTGTGAACGAGACGGAGCCCGAGCTCGCTGTGCCTCCTGGTGGACACACAATCCCCCGTCTCAGTGCACTCGCCATCTTTGAGCAGCACTCTTTCTCTAAGAATCTTATACTAAAGCCTCTCTCATGTGTAATTGCGCAGTCCAAACCAACAGACTGCCACTAGGAAGAAATTAATTCCTTCATAGATGTTTATACGAAGAGGTATTTTCCAAAGGTAGGAAAGATCAGTATGCAGGACCTTATACATCACTTATTCACTTGTTCCCACCAGCACAGCAGGACTTGCAGTATCTAGAGCAATTGATGTCCTTGCTTGATGGAGAGATTTTACTAACACTTTGTTACACATGTTCTGACAAAACAACTGTATGGACTTCTGGGAAGAGAGTGGAAATGTGTAACTGAGAATTCATAGCAGTATTATCCTGAGAAAAAAAGCAGGTAGCAGCAGACAAGAGGAGTGCATGTCAGGCTGTAATTCATTGCCAACACCAAACTTAGGCAGCTGGAAAGGTTTTGTTATTTAATTGGAGACTCTAATTACTGTCCTGATCACAATTTATGACACTGGTAGTAGTAAAAAAGATTGACCCTGCCAAAACTTACTAGGGAAATTGTCATGGATTTTGGTCCTCAAGTCCTGTCCTCCAGTAAGAACAAGTTCAACTATTATACATATGAAAATTAGGAAAGCATCAGACCAAAAGAACAGTCTGTTTTATGTTAGACCACAGGTCCTTCAAGCCCCATATTTTGTCTGCAGCAACTATAAAAGTTGCCACCTGAGAAAGAAACTAAGAATGAAGCAAGCATTGGTTTCCCCAGAATACCTTCCCATCTACCAACAATATGCAGGTGAAGGATTCCAGACATGAGCTGGACATGGTGCTCTTGTATTTCATAGTGGTTTTCCCTTCCATGACATTGTATGGTTGCATTTTGAACACACTTCAAGGTCCCCTATTGATGGAGACAAATAATCACAATGGAAATATGGCTCTAGCTCAGTGCTGACAAATTCTGGTTTGTTTTGAAAATTTCCCGTTACACTGTCCATGTACTTTTTCAGCTTATCATAGGAAGGAACTGTTGCTATGAAATGTTATACATAACATGAAGCTGAAGAATTTCAGAAATTCAAAAGCATACAGAAAGTTTTCCTATGGAAAAACTCACACATCTTTCTATTAAAGAGTATCAAGACTTTCAAGCAACTAATTTTAAAATCGGAGATGCAAATTCTCACACAGATTTCACAGTCTATTATGTATGACAGAACCATGGCTTTGAAGCAATGGATTATTTACAGTTTAGCAGAATTTCTTGGCAGTAATTCACCTTCCTGTCATAAGATAGACACACCTCCTTGGCTTTCCCCTCTGAGTGGATAACAAACAGCAGGCTCTCCGGCTTATTCCTGGAGTGCCACCTCTTTGAATGACAAAACTCCAAACATTTCTATCTGTTTCCAGCAGTATTTCAGGTGCTATAGAGAAACCAGCAAAGATAAAGCAATAGCAAACAGAACACGCTCCCATCCTCCTGCACCACAGTTACCAGATCCTCAACAACAAAGTGCCAAAATTCCCAGATCTCCCTTTAGCTCCAGAATCACTTGGCAGCTACAGACACTTTCATGATCCTTGGACTACCTGCCCTTTACAGAAAGACTTACAAGCCACAATAATTCTCAAATTAAAAACAACCCCCCCTTAAGCATTTTGCTTGTCCATTAATCTTTCATTGGTTGATGATCTCTCCTTCACATTCCTGCCTTTTCTCAAGGCAGGGTTACTTCAGACCTCACAGCTCAAGCCCTGTGCTCTTGGGCTGAGGGTAACAGAGCCTGTGTCCCACTCATTCAGCTGCAGATGGACACTCCACAGGTTTATGGCTGGATGGATTCTTTCCTTTCTCTGGATCTCCCTGAATATTTTAAGTGAAAGGAATAATTTGACACAATTTTACTTCCTTGTTGGCCTCCTATAAATAAAATCCTGGTTGAAACACATGTTCACAGAGAACTTGATAGCGACCAGAAAAGCTAATGGTATATAGAAGTCTGATTACTTATGGATTATTTTTTTTTCAAAATCTCTAAAAAAAAAAGGTTGGATTTCTATTTTGTAAATATGCATTCATGCCATGTTTCTTTTAGATAGAAAAACAGCACTCAGAGAGACTCTTGTTGTAATTTATGCAAATTATCCACTGATAATGATACACATACTTAATGTTTGTATCATCCTGAATCTTGAAATTCTATGTCCAAAAAAAAAAAAGAATATGTGGTACCTTTGCTTAGCAGCATAAAACAACTCAAGCTGGGACTGCTTTTGTCCCAGGATACATCTTATTTATCACACAGAAATCACACAGAAATTCTAGGTTGGAAGAGACCTTTAAGATCATCGAGTCCAACCCATGTTCTAATACCTCAACTAGATCATGGCACCAAGTGCCACATCCAGTCTTTTTTTAAACTCTTCGAGGGATGGTGACTCCACGACCTCCCTGGGTAGATGATTCCAGTATTTGATTACTCTTTCTGTAAAATACTTCCTCCTTATTTCTAGCTTGCATCTCCCTTGGTGCAGTTTGAGACTGTGTCCTCTTGTTCTGTCGGTTGTTGCCCGGAGAAAGAGACCGACCCCCAGCTCACCACAGCTACCCTTCAGGAAGCTGAAGAGGGTGATAAGGTCACCCCTGAGTCTCCTTTTCTCCAGGCTGAACAACCCCAGCTCCCTCAGTCGCTCTTCATATGGCTTGTGTTCCAAGCCCCTCACCAGCCTCGTTGCTCTCCTTTGGACACGCTCAAGCATCTCAACGTCCCTCCTAAAGTGAGGGGCCCAGAATTGGACGCAATACTCAAGGTGTGGCCTCACCAGTGCTGAGTACAGGGGAAGAATGACCTCCCTGCTCCTGCTGGCCACACCGTTCATGATACTGGCCAGGATGCCATTGGCCTTCTTGGCCACCTGGGCACACTGCTTATTTAGTAGGTCTCCAGGCTGGTTGATGGAAGTGAAATGCCTGGAAACTGCTTGCTTTCTTCTTTTTCCTTCTTTTCCTAACATAGTGAGGAACTGTGAATTTCTCCATAGTCCTACCTGGACAGTTTTGGTTTTTTTTCTTTTTAGTCTCTGCAAAAATCACCTGTATGAATCCACCACACACCTGACTCATGAATCCTACGACAGCAAAAGAGAGGAACAGGCAGGGAGAAGAAGGACTATGTCAGTATCAACCCAGAATTCCCAGGTCCAACTCACAAAGCTGGACAAGAAAAGGAATGATGAGGCTGAGGACAGAACGTTGTATCAATACCCATGCATTAAATTCTCTTGCTGAAACTGTTTGCCATCTAGTGGCTTGTTGGCCTCCTATAAATACAATCTTAAAAATGGTGAAGACTTGGAGGATATAATTACAAATAAAAAAAGTTCCCCAATTTGCAAGAACCTATACAAAAACAAAAAAATTACAAGAAATGATGAAGTGCCTCTTGCAAAGTATTTGCCATTGGGATGAATACCCCACAGAGACAAGGAAAAGAGACTTGCACACAACTGAGATTCAGAGAGACAATAATTACACACGGTTTGTAATTTTCCTCTTTTATTTCACACTGCTACTCTTCTTTCATTGAAAAGTGCTGACCTAAATTACTCCACCATTTTCTTCAAGCTTGCCCACCCAAG